>NC_045787.1:1505189-2105189 GCF_009873245.2 Balaenoptera musculus | reverse complement strand
CACTCCTGAGGGGGATGAAGGAAATCCTGCAACATAAAGAGGCCAGAAATAAATGAGCAAGAACCAGGTATATGAGAAAATCAATTCCTGGACTGCAGGTAATGAGACGGGCAGGGCGGCAAAGTGCTCTCTGGGAAACACCTCCTCTGGCTACATCCAAATAGAAAAGTTAAACTCTGATTTATCTTAAAATTTATGAGCTTTCTTGAGCCTTTGAGGGGCTGGTTTGGTTTCTGCATTAATACTTTAGTTTTACTGTCTGATGTTATTTCGGTGTACACTGACATTAGTTCATCTTCTCATAAAAGCAAGATCTCCTCAGATTACTTTAAAATTGTCCTGCCTTCCAGATGTGTAACCTGTAATCACTTCCTGGCATCTGAGCACTTGCCTCCATCAGAGACCTGCACCGAGATCATCCTGCCAACGTCATCTCCATCAGAAACGCATCTGAACTGAATTTGAAAGATTCTCCCCAGAGCAGCATTCACTCTTAGAAGGCATCATCATTAAATATGTGTTGGGTTTAAAGCACAGTGAAATGACTCCTTTGGTTATAGTTAAAAAATGAATGGATAGATTTCTCCAGACCTGAAATGGAATCTGAATCTCACTTGTGAGGATTAAGAAGGTTAAAGGTTAAAGTAATTCCTACCCTTGACAATCTTATCATTCTCCTTCCTCACCACCACTACGTCCAGGGAGTCTGTTAATTCCCCAGGAATTGCTCCGCCACTGGGCATTATGGGATGTCCAGCAGACAGAGGATGGGGGATAAATACTAAAGAAGAAGGAAAAACTACACGGAATTTGGAGAGTGATTTTGAAAGAGTGTCCTGACACTCCTCTGGAAGAATTTTTACATGTTCCAACACTCCCTGTCATCCTGCCTGCTCTGAGATTTGGAGGGGATATTTCTCACCACATATGAACTTAGAATAACCTGACCAGTGTATCTTCCTAAAATAAAATGTCTTCATGACATTCCCCGACCTGAAACTGTCAGCTGTTCCCACACAAGGCAGCTCGTTGAGTCCTGCATCCTTCCCCCCCATCTGGCACACACCCTTCCCTTATCTGGACCGCCCCTCTTCTAGTGTAGGATCTTACTGCATGACCTGTGGATCCCTGCACTAGAGCATCTAAGACAGGCCTGTGGCAGGTATGTGGGCACCTTAATCCCACGTAGGGCTCTGCCAACTTGCCTCCAGGGTCTGATACGCGTGTGCTCTTAGCAGAGATGGTCAGGAGTTCCTGTGTCTGCACACGCTGCCTGACACAGGGTCACATCAGACTCCTTATCCCAGACACATGTCACAGGATGTTCAATGTGGTTGGTGGGACCATTGGCATTTACTGTATTTCTCTCTGATGTTGGTTCTGCCTCGTGCTGTTTACCTCCAGAAGGAGAGAAACATGATGTGAGACGGGCAACCCTTCCAGACCCAGCCTTGGCAGTCCTGCCCTTCGGGGAAGCCGAGTGTGTGCACGGCACCTGCAGGAATGGGTGGAGCGAACAGCCGCCCACTTGGGCAGGAACCTCCTGCATAATGGCCTCCGTGCTCTGGCTTATTCCTTCTAGCCTACCTGGCTGGCTGCGACTTTCTTACCTAAGTGAAAACATTGAGTTTTGGTAAGGAATGAGCTTTGTTATTTTTATTTTTTAATAAAAATTGTATATATCTGAGGTGTGCGATGTGATATTTTGAGATATATATATATATGTGTAAATGATTACAACAATCAAGTTAATAAACACACCTATTACCTCACATGGTTACCGTGTGTGTGTGTGTGTGTGTGTGTGTGTGTGTGTGTGTATGTGTGGTAAGAACACTTAAGATTTAATCTCTTAGCACATTTCAAGTGTACAATACAGTCTTAGTAACTATAGTCACCAGACTGAACATTGTACGAGCCTCAGCACCTATTCATCTTATAAGCAGAGGGCTGTACCCTTTGACCAACCTCTCCCCATTTCCTCCGCCCTCTGACCCTGGGAACCACCATTCTACTCTGTGCTTCTGGGAGTTCATTTTTCTTAGATTCCACATATAAGAGAGACCGTGCAGTATTTGTCTTTCTCAGTCTGGCTTATTTCACTCAGCACAATGTCCTCCAGGTTCATCTACGTTGTTGCAAATGGCAGGATTTCCTTCTTTTTTAAGGCTGAGTATTGAGAGCATTTTATATACAGTTTATGCTACATCTCAAGACCATAGAGGGAAATAGAGAAAGTCCAGGTAATGAAGAAATAAACAGATCATTTAAAAAAGTTATGAGGCCAATCTAACACCTCTTTCCCACCCCCCCCCAAAAAAAAACAAAACAAAACAGTGAAACAGAGGTAAGCAGGGTTGTTTATAACAATAATAATTACAGACAAGATTCCCTGAGTATCTACTCTGTGCTGGATTCCATTCAAAACACTTCACTTCACATGCATTATGTTATTTATACTTTACAGCAATTCCAGTTAAAATTTACTATTATTATCCCCATTGGGGGACTTATAAAGAGGAAGAACCAAGAGTTTCAGTAATTTGTCCAGTGTTAGTTCCCTCACTGGGGCCCAGATGGCTGATTTCTCGAATCTGCATTTTTAAATCTCTGTGCTGCGCCTGTAACTGTGGGCGTCCTGGGAGAAGGAAAGCGGGGCAGCCTGACTCTCAGCTCCACTCTCAGGAGGGAGCAGTTGAGGAGTTTCAGGGTTTCACACTGATTACTACAGCGCGCGCGCGCACACACACACACACACACACGTGCATCTGCACGAAGGTCAGCACAACCCTGGGGCTTGGGGACCCACATGGATGCTATTGCCTACAGACTCACAAAGTGATCCTTGACATGCTGCATCCCATTTCTCCCCCTGGATCATTTTGGTCACCATCATCCAGGCTGACATAACTTCTCCAGCCACTAGGATTTCAAGCAATCTAAGGCTTCAGGGATGTTTTAGAGAACCAAGCGCCATTTTGCTCAGACTCAGAGGGAAACAGAGCAAGTGAACCCATGACTGGGTGACACCCAACCCGTCCCAGGCGAGCCAGGCTCGTGTTGAGTGCATGAACTGTGCAGATGGTCTGCAAGGAGAGCAGTCTCCACAGGGTTGGGCCAGCACAGAACTTTCTTGCAAGACTCCAGCAGCACCATCCTGTGGGGAGTCCGGGCTGACAGCCGGGAGTGAGGGCTGATCCATTTCCGACCTTGTGCCAGGAGGAAACATCCAAAGACGGCTCCTGGCCAAGCCCACTGGTGAGTACAGGCAGCAGATTGGAGAGGTCTCTCACCTACGGGATTTTTATTTGCACCAAACAAACAGCACACAACTTGTTTAAATTTCCAGGTCATGGAGTTTTGGAATTGTGTTAGAAATGCCTAATGCTTCTATCGTGCCAAAGCCCAGGAAGGACAACACACTGGCAGATGCTGATCACAGGTTGAGCAGGCATTCCCGAGGCCCCAGGGCACGAGGTGCTCTCCGCTTCTGGGCACCTCCTCAGACTACCTGGGACATCACAGCTTCCTACAACAGAAAGATGAATTGTCGAGGGTTTATTGTGGCTGTAAGATGTTCCGAGTACACACCTGAGAGAAGCTGAGGAGGGAAGCTGGTGGGTTGATGCCTGGGTGACAGTGAAGGCTTTTACGACCCTCCCTGTCAGCCGCGAGGACATCACCACCTTAAAGGCACCTTCCGTCTTCCTTCTTGTGGCTCAAGTGCCCAGTTGGGTGACTGCCCACCAGGGCCCTGACACTAACCCTCACCTGAACCTTAAGCCTAACCTGCTTCTGGTCTTCAGGTTGCACGGAAGGTGGCCACAGACAGACCCACGTCCTCAGTTCTCTGCAGATGTATAGACATTACAGTAGTTTAATTCTTAAAAGGTGCATTATTTTGAGCTTTTAAAACAAACGCACCATCTTACTTTCTGTGTACTGGAAGTCCACCAGTGAAGAAGCAGTTTCCTGGTGCTGGAGGGAAAACAGCCCACAAACCAGGAAGAAGCCACATGCCAGCCACTGGCTGATTTGGGGCACCTAAATATTTATTCTATTGAGTGTTTCATGAGATTAAATGACTACATGATATCGTACATGTACAATTACATTTACTATTACAAGAAAGTACCTAGGAATATGATCCACATGGAGTAACGATTTTACAATTTTAGTACTTTAAGACAATTTCCTAAAGGCTCAGTAAAATTCAATCGACAGTAACTGCTAGCTGACCTGCGCTGCTCTTCTTGTTTCAATCTACCCCATCTGCCTCCGGAGGAGGCTGCTGGGTCCCTTTGTGGTCCGTCTCGCGGCCATTGTGCAGTCCCTGGAGCATCGTGTCTTCCAGGCGCTCATCTCCACGCTGCGTCCCAGGCTTGTCCAGCTCCCCTGCAGGCGTCCCTCTCCCCTCCACGGCCACCACAAAGGCGTGCTTCTCCCCTCCCTGCCTGTCTCTGCAAAGCTGGCCCAAGCTCAGGGCTCCCATTGATTTCAAAAGAAGCCCTGGGCTTGGGTAACTCAGCCTACACAAAAGCAGTGCAGAATCAGACTCAAGATTTCTCAGTTCCAGAAAATTTGCTTCACTCAGATCAAATGCCTCTGGAATGCTAAGTCAAAGAAAGCCATTCAGTAACTGAGTCTAATTTAAAACTGATGTAGCAAGTAAGTTGCACCAACTGCCATGTCTTTTGCAAACCAGGGTATAACATTAATGAAATACAAGATTATCTGTTAAAGATCTGATCAGAGCCTTTAGTAACACAAATGTGTGCCCTGAGGTCAGTAGGAGCTCTGTGTGTGTGTGTGTGTGTGTGTGTGTGTGTATGTGTGTTGGCAGCAAGGGAGAAGGTGGAAAATTACAGGAAAGTTTACAGAAGGAATATGAAAAATGGTAGAGAAAAATTAGATCAGTATTTCTTTCAGTGTATCCCCAGTCACCCCGATCTGGCTGAAAGTGCATCGTCAAATATTTAAAAAGAAAATAATGAATCTTACATTCTAGCTTCATGGAATAAAGAGGATTAAAATAGCTGAGTGGACAAAAAGAAGCAAGCATGAAAAGGGAAAGATCCTAATTAGTTAATACAAAACATGCTGAATCCAATTATGAGCATCCTGCAATTCGGATTTGGTTCTTTCTGAACAGATGAGAGCAAATATGTCTTTAAATCAATACTGCGTGCCTGAGCTTCCAAGCTGCATCCAGCTATCGCATAGGGTTGAAAAGGGACTTTAGAAAGACCCACTAGGAAAGTGCTGACCTGACTTCTGAGGATCGTTGGTGTTGTAATTTTCTCAAACCCCCAAGAGACTGATAAAGAAACTGGAGTAGTTCATTAGCATAAGACTGGCAAAAATCTATTGATTTTTAACTCCACAGAATATTCTGTTTTCATTACGAACTGCTGAGTTATATCTATTGTTGGTCCAGGGCCATCTCACCCTGGTTAACCATGAATCTCCATTATAATGAGAACACACCTTGAAGAAAACACGGAGAACTCTACCTTGCTGTCAGCTATTGTCACACTGTTCTGGGAATCTTCCCTCTGGATTCCAGCTTCGTATTTTTAGAAAGTAGCAGAGTATTTAATCCTCGATAATTAGAGTTTCCCCAAAAGGACAAACTCATTTATATGACTGTCAATTGAACCAGATCCTTCAACCGTTGTACTTGGTGTTTTATTGTAATGTTTTAAACAACTTGGTAGGAATTAGACAAAATTAAGATAAAAATGTCAAAGCTGTCTTTAAATCTCAGGTGGCTGATCTAAATTTAGAAAATGCAGTTATACGCAGAAAAGTTGGTACAAAATATATATTTGGTCAAGTCTTTTGACACTATTAGGATCAGGAAGGATCCAGATTGGGGGGAAGGGGTTTGCTACAGAGAATGTGCCTGGGGCCGGCTTACTGACCCTTAGCCTGAAGGATGATAGGCAAAATGTCCACCAACCTGTAGCACTTCAGTGTGATGGGGGTGCTTGGGAGGGAGAACCAAGAACTTTACCATTTAATTGTCTGTTCTACCTTCCCATCACTGTTCCTTTCAGGTATAAGGGTTAGTCTTGTGCTATATTGAGTCAACTTTCAGTTTCTATAAACACACATACACACGCACACGCACACGCACATATACACAGACAGAAAACAAATCATCACTCCCAGAAAAGATTTGTGTACAAAGATGGTGAATAGTACAACAGTGGCAAGACCCAAGTCCACCTCTTCTGGCCAAAATCGCTTCTCACGTGGTCAGTGCTCCAGAGCACAGTGGACCTGCAATGGATTAGGTCACAGTGGAACCTGGCAGTGTGTCTGAAGGCTTGAGGATGCGGCCACCAGGGACGCGTGGTCCCCACAAGAGCAAGTGGGCTGCTGGTGCCAGATGCTGCGGCCCTGCTTGCTTAGGATTATCCAGCCCTTTAAATGGGGTGGACAGAGGGCCTGTGGGCACGCCCCCTCTAGGGAGCCGCTAGAGCCAGTCCCCTGCCACCTGCCAGCCTCTCTGCACACACTGGCTTCACTTGTCCCTCCCAGAACCTCATGCCGGCTTCCCAAAGTGTGCATGAGCTGGTCAAGCCACCTGTCTCAGAGTGGATTTCCTGGTCTTGGGGAGCCCTCCGTGCACCAGGGATTTCATGGCAGGGTGTTCGGAAAGCCTCTGCAGGCTGTCTTCCTCTGGGTGAATTGGAATGCTCACCAAGAGTGGAGACCCGAGCGGTCCTGCAGTCCTGACAGCAGTTAAACTGGGTTGGATGCAGGTTTCTGAGCCTATTTGCTCCAAGAGTCCCTTTGCACACCCTGCTCCCCACCCCCGGCCCTATTATTGTCCACACCTGGGTCAGCTCTGCCAGGGAAGGTATGAAGGGGTGTGTGTTTTAACGAGCCAGAGCTGCTTGGATCCCAGTCAGGGCCTGCATGCAGGAAGGGCCCCGAGCCTCGCTCACAAGCCGTGCCAAGCCCAGGGCTCTGCAGAGCTGAGGCTGGTCCACACCAGCGTGGCCAGAGTGCCTACGGCTGGCCTCTCCTGACCGGTCAGTGCCCAGGCTCTCTGGTTGTGTTTCCAGGACCACCCCTGGGAATGTGGGGTGCTATGTCCAGCCAGTCCTGAGCAGTGATGGCCGGCAAGCGGTCTTGTGGGCCCAGCTGTCATTTTCCCATTGTGGGAGAGGCTCCGGCCATGTCTGTCCTGCATCTGTATCACCTTTCCAAGTCATAGGCTGTCCACCCCATTCCTGAATCTCTCACTAGTCACTGGACCATCTGGAGAATCAGAAACACTCATAGGTGTAAGAGAGGTTTGCAAACTCTAAGTCCTGTTGAAAAGCTTAATTATTAGTAAGAATAGTAAACACACAAAAGCAAAAACGGTAAGTAGTCAAGATGCTATAGAGTGAAAATATTGGGGGTGGGGGCACCACAGCCCCAAACAGTGAACTTGATCTCATGGGAAGTTGCCCTGAATTGCAGCAGCCCTTGACGGTGGCTTAGAAGGCGTGTTGAAGAAATTCATTTCTAAAAGATCTGACTTCCTTATGAAAGTGAGTCCCCTCTCAGCACAGCAGGAGTTGTCAGACCTGCTGCCCCCCTCACTGATCCATGGGAGAGGGGCCACGAAGGACCTTGGAAAGCTGTCCATGCCGTGAGGTAGGAGTCGCTGGTGGGGAGACATCTCAGGCAGGCATTTTGCCTGAGGGCTGCATCACTGACTAAAGGATCCCACTAGAACCCCAGCAAAGCCGCTAGAACCATGCTTCTTGCTCCTTGATTTTACATGATGTAGATTAGTATGGACTTAATTTCCCCAGAGTTGAAAAGACTTATCTGAACAAACTACAGCCGTTCTAAGGTGGTTCTCACCTCGCCACAGCCTACCCACGACACTAGTCTAGATTTCAACGTGAAGGGAGCCTCCCAGGGTCCTGCTGCAGGAATGTCCACATAGATGCCCACTGAGCCACGAAGCACTGCTGCACCCTTGGGAGGGACCCCGTGATGTCCAAGAACCAGTGAGGACTTTCTCTAACTAGGCTGTGGAATGTAAAAAGATTCCATTAAGCTGCTCAGAATTTATCTCAGTTTCCAAACCCTGTGGTTCTATTTAGTCAAAGGCACGTGTCCCAGGACCGGAATTTGGAAGCAGTCTCCACAAAGCACCAGGAGCTGCTGCAGAGTCTGACCTGTCAAGAAGGTGGGTCAAAGAAACAGCAGTGACTCTCCAGGGAACCGAAACTGGGACAAGTGGACTCCTTTCCACTAGAAGCTTCCACTCTCAGAAATGAGGGCTCCTTCTAGGAAATGACAAGGGGTCACCAAGTTTTCTGCACTGTGGTCCAGCACCGGGAGCTGCGGGATGAGATCTTGATCATTCTCTACGCTAGAATTACTAACATTAGATGCAGAGATGAGATGTCCCTTTTGGAAAAACATGGACTATTTCCTTAGCTTCTCTAAAGAAGATGGAAGAAGAACAGGCAGAAACCTAAAAAGTGGAAAATTTGAGAGATTATCCTCTCTCTTAGCTCCATCTGCCCATGACACTGCCATTCAGGCAACCTGTGGGAAATAAGGAAATAATAAAGGAAAAGGAGGTCTTGGCAGGATGACAGAAAGGCAAAGACCCAGCAGCAGTGAGCAATTCTGTGGGGAAACTGGATGCCGAAAACCAACAAGCAAAGCTGGGCAGAGACTCAGGACGTGGACGGAAAAGACCTGAGGCTGAGGAAGGCTGAGACCCAGACAGAGCACAGAGCAGCTCTGAGAAGGACATATTCTCCCAAAGAGAAAGAGGCTGGGACTGGGCTGGACCAAGACTTCGCTTGTGACCACTGTGTTTAGGAGGGACCTGCAGGTGATCCAGTTTGCCCAGGACCGTTGTAGCTTTAGCACTAAAAGTCCATGTTCTGGGGGCCCCTTGATGCAGGCACACCAGGGTGACTGGCCCCTCGTCCTTCCCTCATGGATAAGGACCCTGATGGAGCAGGACACCTCAGGTGCCCGTGTTTCCTCCACCTTCATGTGTGTCTGTCATAGTGATTAAGGAAATAGCATGTGGCTCACTATGTTGGGGTGAACAGTGTCCCCCAAACTCATCTCCACCTGGAACCTCAGAATGTGACCTTGTTTAGAAATAGTCTTTGCTGATCTAACTAGTGAAGACGAGGTCATACTGGATGAAGGTGGACCTAACCCAGTGACTGGGGTCCTCATGACAAGAGAAAAGGGAGAAGACCATCAGCAATGGAGTGGCGATGGGAGGAATGCACCTACAAGCCAAGGGATGTGAAGAATTGCCAGGAACCAGAAAAAGTGGAAGAGGCCAGGAGGAATTCTTCTCCAAAGCCTTCAGAGGGAGTGTGGCCCAGCCAACACTTGGTTTCAGACTTCTAGGCTCTGGAACCATGAGAGAATACACTTCTGCTATTTTAAGCCACCCAGTTTGTAGGATTTTGTGACAGCAGCCACAGAAGATATAGTTGCCGTGTCTTATTTGGTCCTAATTAACTGCTCACCACTATCTTTCTGTGGTTCCTCTCAATTCTGTGAAATAAAACCAGGTCAGCCTTGAAAAGGCAGACCCACCTGGATTGAATGGACCCCATGGATGTGAAGCTTGCCCCATGGGTGCTCAGACAAAACTCACTTCCTGGAGCCCTGACTCAGGGGAACCAGTCAAGCACACCTGATCATGGCATCTGGAAGGAGGCACTGGTCCTTTGGTCAACCCTTAGTCCATCCTGTGTGTGGGCATCTCCAATGGACCCTCAGTAAGAGGGGGGATGCTCAGAGCTACTGAAAAGCATCTATGTGGCTGTGAGGATGGAGGGGCATTCAGAGCTCCACCTACACTTCTTCATGTCCTCGAGGACCTTTGGTACAAAGCACATAGTCTACGTCCCTGCGGACATGAAGGATGGGCAAACTTTGCCGTCTGCTTCTCCTCCCCAGACATCTGGCTGAGTCCTGGTCTACCACTACAAAGTCTGTGGGGTTCTAAGTGACTCTTCCCAAGGTAACAGGTGATGACCCACCTGAGGACTCTGAGAAGCTTGTGTTCTGCAATGTGGGCTCTTACCTCTCCCCCTGGAGAGAGTCTTGGCCTTGGATGATGTGTCAGTCAAGGTTCTCCAAAGAAATAGAACCAACAGAAGTTAGATGGATTGATACATACATACATACATACATACATACATAGATACACAGATAGAGATTGAGATACCAAAACAGCAAAAACTAAGAGAAGTGAATGGCTATTCCCCTTGTTTTAAGAGAAGTTCAACATTATCTATCTTTCTATCTATCTATCTATCTCTGTCTTACATATATATTCTACATTTATATTCTATATATAGCTATATATAGAGATATAACATAATGTTATATCTATCTATCTAATTTTTTAAATAAAAAATACTTTTTCTTTAAGGAATTAGAACCCCCAGTTGTGAGGCTAGCAAGCCTGAAACCTACAGGGTAGGTCAACAGGCTGGAAACTTGGGTAGGAGCCAGTGCCACTGTCTGGAGACAGAACCTCTTCTTCTCCAGGAAACTTCAGGAACATCTGAGAAGACACAGTCATCCTATCATGAATTGCATAAAGGAAGCCTTTTATGATAGATGCTGTGACAATGACCTACGCAGGAAATCAAACCTGGAAAGAATACTCATTTTATTCCTCTAGCCCTCTTGAGATTAAACAATTCAAAAACCCAATTCTTTAAACCGTATCTGGAAGGAGACCAAAAGGAACTGCCCAGGTACAGCCTGTGTACATAAATGAGGCCGCACACTGGGGAGGCTTTGTTGATTTAGTGAAGGAGCTTTCTGAGTGCAAGTGTGTTTGGTAAAAGTTCAACAATGATGCCTGAAAACCCAGCAACTACTACAGAACCACAGCTCGTTGTCTGGCAACCCCGCCAAGCTTTAGAAAGAAAGAGCTCTCCGGGCACTCAATCGTGAGACCGGCTGTGGTTCCGAATGCACAGCTTGGGTCAGACCTGTTAGAAAACTGATAACTTATTTGCATAGCATCGTGCTTGAGGTAATCGGCCAACAGTCCCCCCTTCCCTTTTATCTCTGGATTTCCACTCCATGCTCTGTCCAGGCATTGAGAAGCCTCAGAGTTATTTGTTTTATCTGAGCAAACAACGATTTCCATTATGATCTTAGTTCAACTCTTCTGAAACCTTGGAAAAGGCACACACAACATATATTTTGATATTTATGACTGCTGTGAGCACAAAAACAGGAGCGTCTGGTAACTCGATCATTCTGAGTAGCTGCCACACATTGTTAACAGACTACTCACTGGGATGGAAATAGAGTCTAGTCATAGGTACAGGTGTAGAGAAAGATGTAGCTGATATATAGATACAGATACAAAGATAGATGCAGATATAAATATAGATATTAATATACATACAGATATAGGTATAATTTTACATATACATATAGAGATGGGGGAGACAGACAGACATGTAAAATTAGCAAAGTTTATTTTATAAAGTAAACATACTAGGGCCATTTTGAATCTCAAACATTTCATATATTATTTTATTGAAATTAAATATAAAGATGAAATTTAGGAAAATAGGAAAGATTAGTACAGCTCCTTAATACGTATTTACTGTTTTTATTCTACAATATGCTAAACTACCTAAGTATACAGGTCTGTTTCATGCATTGTTTGTCACTGTCTAGTGCACAAAAAAAACTGTAAACAACAAAAACTCAGAGAATGAATGGCTGTTCCCTTTGCTTTAATAGAAGATTAACGTCTCCACTGTTAACGTTTATGATAGCAAATACATTAATGGTAGGGACATACACCCTACGCTTCTATTTTAATGTAACTGTAATATGAATTGTTCTATGCTTATCAGAAGAGATGAGTTACATAAAAACTGAATGTGTGCATTGTTTTTCATTTTGAAATTAAATCATTGCTCATTGAACCAAACTACTCGTTTTTGTGGGTAGCTTCTGCTTACAGAAAGGTGTGTGGACACGCAAGAACCACCAGCAGAGCTTCCCTTCCTGACGTGATAACTCTCCATTTTGCAACAATGTTCCAATCAGGTGCTGCACTGTGTTTTGAAGGGACTGTTTTTCATATCCAAAACTCTAAAGGAAAAAAAATAGTATTCAATACGCTAAAGAAAAAAAGCCCTTCTTTTTGTTTCAATAAGCCACACGTTTTATCTTTTAATTGCCCAAAATGTTAGCACAATTTTATTCTACATAAAGCCAATATTTATTCTAGTGTAAATATTACCCAGGGATGTTTGGGGTAATCTATAATGCACAGGAGGGCTGCTTCAAGCACGATTAGTACAAGTGTATTTGCAACCCAGCCATGGACGCTCCTGGATCAGGTCTCATTTTTCTTTGCGTCTTGCCCTAAAGAATAATGATACTTACACTTCAATAGCGTCACATTGCCAGAAAAATCTGATGCACTGGTACTAGAGTCATCTGTTCCAGAAATACTAATTTCCAAAGGTGGTACATTTGGCAAGATGGTCTTAATGCCTGATATTATGTGGGTAAACACGAGTCTTTGAAAGAAGCTCATTTAAACTCATTTTAAAAAGCATCATGTTAGCTCCTTTATTTTGTCTTCCCTCTTTGCTTCATAAAAGCAATTCAGGCAAAATTAACTGTATCTTGGAGTAGCTGTCCCAGAGGTATCACAGCCACAATGCAAGGCAGAATCCAAAGTTCTATGGTAGCAAAACAGAGAACCGTCCAGAATGTCTCACTGGCACATCTAGGTCAAATTGTCTTGCCCCAAGACACTTATGTATAAAATAGCCGTGACACCTTTGTCACACTAGAGCAAGTGTGTGCACCTGCAGTCTGGCATGTAGGTGCCAGGCCCACAAGGCAGAATGTCACCTGTTGGCTCAGCGCCCCCTTGCTGGAAGGGCAGGTGCCGTGCTGTCTGGCTCTGCGGCCCGAGCATCCTGTCTACCAGGCTCGACTTCACTTATGTATTCCTCCTGGGCTCCACAGGACGCGGAAGCCAGGAGTTTCATCAGCAAAATGTCTTTTGTTTCTCTTGCTTTACTTATTCAGACATTGAATGGAGGTTTTTCTGTTTGTTTTTGTCTCAGAATTCAGCTTTTATCAGATTTCTCACATTTGATTCAATAATTAGCCAATCAAGTAATTTATGAGATTTAAGCCGAGAATCTATTTTGGCTTAAATTATATGGAAAACGGAAACAGGTATGTCCTAAGGCATTAGATGTCTCTGGTCTCCACTTCTGCTCCCTGCTGGGATGCTTCTGCCCTGCCAGAACGAAGGGGTAGACAGAACGGCTTGGGGCTCAAGCAGAGTGCAGGACAAACCTCGGGAAACCACTTGGACACGTGACGAAGTTTGACCAAGGGAGGATGCGGACAGGGACGGTACCTCTCACCCAGCACATAACTGGTAAATGGCCTGTTCTGAGTGTGATTCCCTGTGGTATAGGGTAGTGCCTGCCTGCCATCATCTCCTTGCTAGTAGTCTTCTTGCTTTAAATGATTATCAAATTTCCAAGTGTTAAAATTCACCTGGGAAACATCACGATTTGTCTTAATGAAACCAACTCAGAAAGTGAGGCTTTGAACCCTCAGTGTGCTGTCAGGGGCAGGAGACACATTTGTAGTTTTGAGCAGTGCTATTTCTGTGGATTGATATTTCATAACTTTTATTACTTATTAGAAATTTTTCAAAGGACAAAGAAAATTTATGTATTTAAAATATGATTTACTGTTATATATTACTTAATGTTATTTTAATAGAATACAATTTACTTTACCTTCAATTACAATTTGGGTCCTTTGCAACCTTTTATAAACTCTAAAATAAAAATGGGGATCTTACTGATTTTTTTTCCCTATATTTTGAAGCATTTCACCATTTTAACATTCTAGGAATTATTTCATCTTTATATTTATATTCTTTCAAACTATGCTTTTTAAAAGCTAAAATAATAAGTATAGAATAATGATGGAATCACCTGGAAGGATAAAATGTAATAAAATAAATTGTTATTATTTCATCATCCTTTGGGTTTCTTCGTATGTGCTGTCCAAAATATTGCATCATCTTTCCAGAAGATGTAAAAATGACCTGATGTTTTCTTTTTATTTTTTTTTAGTTTCACCGAAAAGATTTAGGAGTTCAGAATTTTTCCAATTTTGCCCAAAATGGTAGAAAGAAAAGAGATGAAAGTGAAAATATTTCACCATCACTAGGCAACTCAGAGGGTTAATATATAGATGTCAGCTCTCTGAAATCTCAGAGCATGTTCAAATGTCCAAGACACATTTTCTCAAACTCAAGAATCCGTGAGTGAACAATACAGTCAACAGACAAAGGGGAGATATTGTACTGTCACCCAGTCAGTCATCCACCAGGAAGGGCTCCATCACAAAGTTGATTGGGACAAGAACCTGCATCTTCCTGTTTGGCTAAATGGACACGTGACAGTATCCTTTCAACTTTTATGATGAAGATTTTGTGCGAAAATATATTTAATATAGCTCTTAAGTGGACAAATAGTAGGTATGTATACAAAATGATTGGAAGAAAATAGATGATGTAAAAATGAAAAAAAATCATTGGATTTATTCTTTCAATTAATGATGAAAATTGTTTGAAACTAGGGAGCAAAGAAGATGGCTACTTTCTCTCTTTGAGAAAATTATGAGGTGTCCAAAATTTCAAAAACTTCCTTAAGGATTGCGTGTTGATGGTGCTAAGCACAAAAAAGACTCAGAGTCATAATAATCTAGAAACTAGCAGAGAAGTAATTAGAACTTGGAATCAGTTTTTACAGGAAAGTTTTGTTCCAGGTTTATACAAGAAGGTTGGTGTGCTGATAATGTATTCAGAGGACTTTATCTGTTTCACACATATAGACCTACAAGCTAGAAAACATGGAAGCAAAATGCGGGTTTGCAATGTTAAAATTGTTGTGACTGTAAATGGTTTGAAAATTGACTTAAAATATAAAGGAATAAAAAGGAAACGGATCCACTGTGCCAAGATGATAAATGGTGATGAAGGCTTTTCCTGGCATCCTGAGTGTATTAGTCAGGGCATATACATACATATATATATATAGAGAGAGAGAGAGAGAGAGAGAGGGATTGATTGTAAGGAATTGCCTTGGCTTATGTGATTGGTGGCTGAGGAGTCCCCAAATCTTCAGTCAGCAAGACGGACACCCAGGGGCACAGTTCCGGTCCAAACGTGAGGGCCTGAGAAGCAAGAGAGCCCACGGTGTAAGTCCGTCAGTGGATGACCAACGTCCCAGCTTGAAGACAGCCAGCCAGACAGAGACGCCTCCCTCACTCAGGTTTTTGTTCGATTCAGGCTCCCAGCAGGTTGAGTGAGGCCCCACCCCCATCAGAGAGAGCGATAAACTCCCTCCACCCACGGATTCAAACGCTCACTTCATCCGGAAACACCCTCGCAGACACACCCAGAGTAACGATTAACCAAACACCTGGGCGCCCCTCGGCCCATCCAAGTTGACACGTAAGATGAACCATCTCACTAGAGGTTCTGGCATCTGGGAAAGGGCACCCAGGGCGTTTCTGTTCAGTGCTTTTAGGAGTCGGCTGCTCCTGCAGACACATGTTCTAGAACAGGAGGTGAGTAGAACACCGATAGACGTGACTGTCCACAACAGCAGGTCCCTTAAACTTAACAGCTACATCCCGCGAGGGTGCGCTGTCCAGCCCCCAACACACAGCGACTGATGTTTCGGGGTGTTTGATCAGGTGCAATGGAACCCACTTCATGGGGGACCCAACATAGATGAGTGTGACTGGCTGATATGACAGCAACTCCAAGTTGTCAGAACAAGGCCAGTCCCGAGTGGGTATGCGATAAACACGTGCCAGGGAAGGGGGCAAGACGGAGGGAAAGAAGAGGGGAAGCTGGGGGGGGGGAGGGAAGGAGGGAGGGGGAGAAGAGTAGGCAGGCAGGCCCCGGGTAAGATGAACTTATTGATTAGTTCCCTGGTAAAAGGAGTAAGCCTGGGTCAGAAAATGAAAAATCACTCAAAATAATCGTCCAATAAGTAGTAGATTCTAAAACTCGTTCTTGTAAGGAGACTCGGAATGTAAGGTAGTACACAGCGGACCCCTGAGGGTCTATCGCTGTCTGGAGCGCCGTGTCTGGAGGCACGACTGTGCCCCGAGCCTGTGTCCTGTGCTCTCAGAGGACTGAGGCAATGGCTGCAGGTGCCCGCGGAGTCGCGGTATTCCTGGGCCCCAGGTGGCTTCCTAACTGTGCACCATCTTGTCCTCACCTGGATGTGAGCCTGCATTCTTCACCTGCCCTCTGACCTCCGTCACAACAGCTCCAGGACCCGGTCCCCGACCCTGGGCCGGGTGTCAGTCTCTCTCATCATCCCCTTCTCGTGCCTCCTACAGGTTCGCACGTCCTGTGGCTCCAGGGCCACTGTCCTGGGCCCCCCCATGCTTTGCTCAGGATACTCGGGTCTTCCTCGGGGTCTCTTACTCTCATGCTGCAGAGGGTCCCCCCCACTTGTTAGCCCTCCTCCGGACTCTGGCTGTCATCCGTGCCCTTGTTCTCCTGGGAAGAAAGGGGATGAACCAGACCAGGCTTTGCAAGTCCCTTCTGGGCCCCTCTACTGGGCTGTTTGATTCCAAGGCCTTCGGGGTGGGGCTGCTTGGATGGGTCAGTGGAGGGGGCAAGCTGGAGGCTCCTGGGGTCAGTTCAAGGGTCAGGCTGCCCTGTATCCCTCGGGAGAACGTTGCCATGACATGTCTGGGTCCAGAGGGCCCAGGAAGGATCACTCAGGGGTGGGGTTCCCCAAAGTGCACAAAACTTTAGGCCTCACAGACCTGGACCTGCCTCTGGGGAGGAGGGCCGACCATGGGTCCGGGAGCTCATTCAGCTGGCCAGCCCTCCGTGTGTCCAATCCTAACACCTGCTCCAGAGGTGCTCACTGGGAACCAGGACTCCTGAGCCACCCGGTCTGTGCACAGAGTAGGTGAGCGGTAGAATTTAAGTGGAGGAATTCTCAGTATTTAACTAAAACGCAGTGATTCTGCAAGTCCTTTGAAAGGACCCCAGAGCTCCGGGCGGTTGAGGGAGGGGTCGGGACAGAAGAGGCAGGTGGGATTACCCTCTTCCTCCATCTGATTTCTTCCTGATTTGTGTCAGAGCAGGAGAATAGAAGTGTCCAGAAAGCCCACTTTGCTTTTTCAAAGTAATGGAATTCTGTTTGGGTCTTCAAGATTCTAAGGAGAGTAAATGGATCTTTGATGAAAGTTTATGGGCTGGAAAAGCAAAGTTCTTTAAACCTTGGTCCCCCAATACCTATCCTTTTTCTCTTTCTCTTCCAATCTGTTTACCTCAAAGCTCAAAGGAATGTTTTCTTTTAAAAAAGTAAAAAGAAAGGAAGAAAGAAAAAGAAAGGAAGGAAGGGAGGAAGGGGAAAAGAAATAAAAAGAAACATATATGACTAATACTTGTACATTGAAATATTTTAATTTGATTGTGGAAACATGGGCTTGCAAAAAAAATAATAGTGAAACAGTAAGGAAAAGAAAATCCAAAACCCACGTAAATATTTAAAAGCTCAATACAGTGATCAATCCCTATAAGTTTTGTTGTCACATTTTCTAGTGGTAAAAATACAATCCATTTTCTTGTTTGCCATGGTCTGATTTTAAAGCACACTGCACACTTATTCCTCATCTCCAAGTCAATGTACTGGGTGAATAGTGTTTCCCTAAAGTTCACGTCCACCTGGAACCTCCAGATGTGGCCTTATTTGGAGGTAGGGCCTTTGTAGGTGTCATACACTAAGATGAGGTCATACTGGAGAAGGGGGCCCCAAACCAGTGACTACTGTCCCTGTAAGAAGGTGGAAACACGGAGATACAGAGGGAGCACAGCCACGGGGAGACGAAGGCAGAAACCGGAGTGACCCCGAGGCAGGACTAGGAATCCCAGGCGCAGTGCCAACACCTGACGTCTGACCGCTGGCCTCCAGACTGCAAGGGAATAGTGTGGTTTAAGCCGCCCAGTTTGTGGTCATTTGCTGAAGCCGCCCCAGGAGACAGGCCCACCCAGCCTCCTAATTCGCAGGACAGCCAGGCCGTGGGCGCTCCTGCACAGAGAAGCACCGGGTAGTGGGGAGCTCGCGTAGGCAAGGCGCATCGAGAACCGGCACGGTCCCTCCATCAGGCCCGGTGCACAGGTGGGCTATCGGGAGAGCAGCTGACGAAGAGACCCTTCAGGGGGCATCGCTTACCCCTTAGCGTCCTTGTAATGGAACGTGTGGACTCAGCCACCGGAGGAGACCCACCTGCAGTTTGGGCGGTGCTCAGCGGCAGGAGAGCAGGACAGCGCAGACGGGATCTGGGCGCTCCCCCGGGCCTTTCCTTCTGCTCTGCAGGAGGGCGAGGCCGCGAGCGTGGGACTGGCCTCTGCTGCCCCCGCATCACGGCGCGGCTCTGCAGAGTCTCGGCGTGGGACCCCAGGGGCCAGCAGAGTGTGTGCGCAGGCGCAGTGCACAGCGGCCGCCATCGGCCAGAGGACACTCGGAGCTGCGAGGGCTGGGCCGCCTTCACGGGCTGGGGGCTCGTTTGATGCCCAGAACCACATTCATTTGCAAGTTCAATGACCAGGCTGGGGACTTAGCAAAAAAGGGGTTTCTGTACACATGGATGTTTGGATCAAGTCTTTTTTTTTCTTTTTTCTTTTCAAGACCTGAGTCGCGGGAAGCACTGAGTTTGCATCTTTCTCTTTGCAGCTTCCCTAGGGTTGTAATTGGCTTAATGCTCCTAGTCCTGCCCTCAAATAGCTGCAGGGAACGGCTTAGTAGGCTTGGCCCCCAAATTTGTGCGTCAGGAGCAGGCTCCCAGTGGGGCAAACCCTAGGGTCACCGCGGGTTCCCCTGAGGACCTGGCTTTGGAGTGTGGGGCTCTTGTAGGGTTAGGGGAGGCCCCCCAGCCCAGACAGCAGCCCTAAGGATACGGAGGCACCTGGAACCACTTCCTGGAATCAGAGAGCCAGGACTGCCCTGGCGGTCAGCAGTGAAGCTGCCAAAGGCCCACAGAGACTGTGCAGAAAGTTCCAGAAGAATCTGGAAATGTGCTGGGCACACACACGTGAGGCTTTATTTTATCTGACATACTTGTAAGACGCCAAGGATCTTAAATACACAGAGCCCAGACTCTTAGCAACCAACGCACGAATTCTCCTCCCCGGGCATCATCCTCTGCCTGAGCCGCTGCCCCCATCACACACTGCACGGCGTCCTCGTAACTTGGTGCATGTTCGCAGGAGGCCGCGGAGTAAATTACCTTCTAAGGCAGCGCGGTGACCATCGCAAGGATCCATTATATATTGGAAAGAACACTAAGCTCTTTTAACACTCGTGTTCAGGATAAGAAGTGATAAGTGACAGGCTAGGTTTTCTGCGGATTTTACTATATGTAGCTCTTATACTTCAAGTTGCCTAATTAGACTCCCAGCTAATCAGAAGTCACATAATGATGGGTTGTGTTGATGATGGAGTTATTCTGTAGGACCAAAATTAATATTTTCATTCTCTAATATAAATATTAGGCAGACCACATTTTTTTTTAAACCCAAGTATTTAAATACTTGTAAGTTTTGTTCCCACAGATGGTAGATTTTTTTAAGTGGTATTTTATGAAACTTGCAAATATTACATGCATTATTTTTAAATAAACGTGTGCCCGAGATGAGAGGTACTGGATGGGAACATTTTGATCAGAGAGAAACCTGTTCTACCAGGAGAGACTTAGCCATGTTAGGAGGTCCAATCCAGAGGCGCCGTATGACCTGGGATGCGCTCCACCTTTCACTCTGACTTTGGTCATTGTCTAGTGTCTCTTATCAGTTTGCATAATTCTTCACTGCTGGCTAGACGGGCAATCAGCGGTGTTAATGACCTGCTGCTGATCTCGTCTTTATTTAAACCTGTGATATTTTATTTATGATGGATTTGGGGGCAGTGAGTTTGTTTTTTTAAAAAAATACTGCACTGAAATATGAATTATCCTGATGACTGAGGATGTTGGCACCTCCTTAAATCTGAGTGCAGTGTGGATGTGTGTTTGCATGGTTCAGGGGCCTCAGGGATGGCTGGTGCCAGGACTTGAGGTGACTGGCTATAGTACTGGGTTATACATGGCAGGTCCACCAAGCTCAGCCATCGTCCGGTTGGACCAATGACATCAGAAACAGTACTTCACTTTTTTTTTTCCAATTTGTACTTTCTGTCCAACATCCTTAAAATATTCTTCCTGGGACTTCCCTGGTGGTCCAGTGGTTAAGAATCCACCTGCCAATGCAGGGGACATGGGTTCGATCCCTGGTCCGGGAAGATCCCACATGCCGCAGGGCAACTAAGCCTGTGTGCCACAACTACTGAGCCCACGCTCTAGAGCCTGCGACCCTCAACTACTGAGCCTGCATGCTGCAACTACTGAAGCCCATGTGCCTAGAGCCCGTGCTCCGCAACAAGAGAAGCCACTACAATGAGAAGCCCGAGTACCGCAAGGAAGAGTAGCCCCCGCTCACCGCAACTAGAGAAAGCTCTCGCGCAGCAATGAAGACCCAGCGCAGCCAAAAAAAAAAAAAAAAAAATTCTTCCAGAATGCTAAAAGACAGATAAGTGAAAAAGGAAATATTCACATCTGTGATATTTAGATAGTTTTACAATTACAAATCATAGACAAACGACAAAGATAAGTGTATGGAAATGTGTTTGATTGCATCCATTGTTTCCAAAAAAATTCTTACAGTAGTGATATTTTTATTGTTCTTTACTGACATCGGTCTAGCTTATGCTAATTAAATGGTGTCTGCCTTTTAAAGCCCACGGATGACAGTACATGAAATGACAGTATGTTCTCCATCTATGCTTGTTGTTAAGCTTATAACAACTAAAGCTCTCCCATGAAAGGACAAAGGTAATAAATTATGGCAGCACGCGTGTATTCCTGTGTACATCCATCCGTTCATTATCAAATGTTTACTGAGTTGCTGCCATGTGCCAGTGGCAGCACTAAGTTTCTGTAGAGAAAGTGCTAAATGAAAAAGACATAAATCCTACCTTCCTGGGGCTTGCAGTCTGTGTGCCATATGCTAGTCTACACTACGGAATTATGCATGTTTTTAGCAGCATTTCCTACACTTTTATTTAGAAATTTGTAGCAAGAATATTTTACATTAATAGATATCGCTATAAAAAATTTGCATTAAATATTTTATACACACACACACCTACACTGGTGTGGAAGGAACTCTGAAATGTTCAAAATAAGAATTCTGAGAATTCTTGTAAAGAAAGAATACACACACACACACACACATATATATATATATAACTTAATCACTTTATTGTATACTTGAAACTAATACAACATTTTTTTTTTAAAGGGAACGCTATTTATTTATTTTGGCTGTGTTGGGTCTTCGTTTCTGTGCGAGGGCTTTCTCTAGTTGCGGCAAGCGGGGGCCACTCCTCATCGCGGTGTGCGGGCCTCTCACTGTCGCGGCCTCTCCCGTTGTGGAGCACAGGCTCCAGACGCGCAGGCTCAGTAATTGTGGCTCACGGGCCCAGTTGCTCCGCGGCATGTGGGATCCACCCAGACCAGGGCTCGAACCCGTGTCCCCTGCATTGGCAGGCAGATTCTCAACCACTGCGCCACCAGGGAAGCCCTAATACAACATTTTAAATCAACTGTATTTCAAAAAAAAAGAAAAAGAAAGAATTCTGAAAGACATCCATCAACAAACAAATCACAAGAAAGAGCATTAAGGAGAGGAAAAACTGAGTAATAGGATCATTGGATTTCAAGGTGGCTGGCCTATGAAATCTTTTTTTCTATGTCTACTCCATTAATTTTTTTAATGTCTGTGATTATATTGCTAGAAAGAGACCAAATTTAAATGACTGATAATGAGCTAGATTTGCTCTGTTTTTCATCTGTAAAAGTATTACTGTAGTGCATTACTCGATGCTTCAGCGGCCTAAAGAAATAAACAAATGTGGCAAAATTGAATACTTCATTTGTTTTCAGAATGTTTTGCAGCCATTTATTGACTTCGGAGAATATAGACCAATGAAAGCCAGTGAAAGATGAAATCCAAGGGTACTCCCTCTGCAGATTGATGGAGAAGGACCAGCATCGTGGATTTTCAAGTAAGAGAACAAATTAGTATTTGAAGAAAAAAATGTGTTAGCCCCAAGCTTAGCAACTAGCTGAGACAGGATTTCGCTACTTAAGGCACAAAACCCTGGCCATTCAGGCTCTCCGTGAATAAATTATGATCACTCAATGAGATTTAAGAAAATCCAATAAATGAAAGTCACCCTTTTCTTTTTAGCCTCAGTTTCCTCATCTGTATGATTTGTATAAAATTACGGATTTGTATGAGATGATTTCTAAGGCCCTGCTCCTACAAAAAAATCCATGATTTGATATTTTTAGTAGACAAAAAACGATAGAACAATTTTTTCTATAAAATAGCTTTAAAATGTATTTTTTCATAATGTTTGTAGAATACAACTTAAACTGCACTTATACTTTCAGGAAAGCTTTCCCTGCTCAAAGAGAAGTGCCTATGTGTTCTGGTCCTATGATTCAAAGCTGTGCTCTTTGGATAATTTGTTTTCCAGAATGGAAGGAGGCATCCCCATCATGGACCACCAAAGCTAGTTTCTGAGTGCCTTCTCATCCATGAGTGAACAGATGTCTGATGAGATTCTTTTTTTTTTTTTTTTTTTTTTTTTTTTTTTAAAAAGTCTTAATGTTAAGGAAATTTTTTTTTTTTTTTTTTTTTTTTTTTAATTTTTATTTATTTATGGCTGTGTTGGGTCTTTGTTTCTGTGCGAGGGCTTTCTCCAGTTGTGGCAAGCGGGGGCCACTCTTCATCGCGGTGCGCAGGCCTCTCACTATCGCGGCCTCTCTTGTTGCGGAGCACAGGTTCCAGATGCGCAGGCTCAGTAATTGTGGCTCACGGGCCCAGTTGCTCCGTGGCATGTGGGATCTTCCCAGACCAGGGCTCGAACCTGTGTCCCCTGCATTGGCAGGCAGATTCTCAACCACTGCGCCACCAGGGAAGCCCCTGATGAGATTCTTAAAAAGTCACAATTTGGGTGTTGTTTTCCAACCACACCTGACAAAGTACTTGTTCAGGAAATTTACTGTTCATTTTAAAAACTATTTTGGCGTTTTGGCTTGGGTTCAAAATAATCTAGTAAAATTATTCAGCTCTTTTTTTTTTTCTCTTCTCTCATGTAAAATAAAGATATTTTTAATTTGTGTGGATAAACACAAATCTTAGAAAGTAAAAATTAACTTCCTTTAAAAATGTTTGAACCACTCAGACAATTTAGTGGACATTTTTAATGTTTCCTAGAATTTTTTTGTTAAGCTGAGAGCTGGGACGGGGTATGATGAGTTTGGCATTAACCGCAGGTGCAAAATTGAAGGAGAGACCAGACAGAGTACGAGACATAATATTGTAATACAACAGTTAAACAGATAAAATTAACATAAAATCCATGGTGAGCAAAAGATCTCAGTTTTCCATAAAGATAGGATGAGTGGGGGCGCATCATGCCTCCGACTGGGCGTCCAGGCAGCAACAAAGAGCTTTGCAAACTGATCAGGAACACTAGGTGATCTGACCGCAGTTAGGGTGAGAGATGCACTGTGTCCCGGGTTGGATGTCTCAGCTAGGGTTTGCTTCCCCTTCAGAGGAAGATGCAGGGAACACTGCGGTCATAACAGGAAACAATAAAAAGACAAAGTATTATATTAAGATAGTGGGTCCTCTGGTGAGCTGGACCTCCCGGCACTGGGACAAGATGACCATGTCTTGCTGGAGAAGTTTCCATACCCACCTTCCATGCAGAACCTGGGGCACAAAAGCCTGGCGTCAATTTGTAAAAAATATGCCATGTCTGTGAAGTGCAATAAAGTGAAGTGTAGTAAAACAAGTTTTGCCTGTATAAGTGAGAGTGAAACAGACATCTGAATTCATGGAACTTCATCCTGGTAATATGTTCCACTGTTTCTGGGTGAATAATCTTTAAATGATGAAAATTAAGCTTGTGTCTGTGTGTTATCTCGGGTCTTAACTATATTAGGCCTACGAATTATTCCATTTCTATCTCCTTTAGATATTAAAAAAAAAAAAAAAACTAGCTTGAAAAGATCAATTTAATTTACCACTTTGTCACAAAGTCCGAAATCATTTTATGCGGCAATATACCCTTCTCAGTTGGTCAGCAACTTCAATCTCTTCATACCTGTAGAAACTTCACTCTATTGCATCAGTAATTCAGTGCGTAGGATTAAAAACATCATAAAAACATCATACAGACAGTGGTCAAACATATTGACATCCTATGCACTCCAAATCATCCCAATGATCCACATGAAAACAAGGTTTTACACTCGTGCCTGAAGGTCTAATGTCAGTTAAGAAGTCACAATGCCTGCAAAAATGAAGTCAATGTAATAAGACAGAAGAACTTGTCCGTAGAGCTTAACATGGAGCCACTTTGAAAGAAAAGGTCAGGCAGGTGAGAGGTGCTTCTGTGCTTAGGAGAGACCGTGCCCATAGGGATGTATAGGAGTGTATAATGACAAATAAATGGACAAATACCAGGCTGTGAAGGGCAATGAAAGAAGAACAAATGTTAAGAAGCCTTATCTCTATCTTGCAGGCAATGGGGGGCCATTGAATGTTTTAATGGAAGGAGCGTCCTGATTAGATTTTGGTATAGAAATACAGCTCTGGAGGCTGACTAGGTTTCGGAGTCAAAGAAGACAATGAGAAAAGTGTTCTAATAATCTGGTTAACATGATGAAACTGTGACCTGAGGATGTGGGAGTGTAAGAAGAAGATGACAGGAAGTATTAGGGAAATATTAAGGAGACAGTGTTGAAAGGTTTGTGATGGATCACATATAGGCTTTCAAGGAGGGTGAAAGATAGAGATGTCTGGGGGATATCATCATCAAAAAAAAAAAAAAGAAAAGAAAAAAAGGAACATCACAATTACACAAAATTGTTTTAGAGAATCTAGATAGTATACTAAGAAATCTCAAATAATTGCCTTATATACGAGAGAACAGGAAACACATTAACTCTATTTATGGATGACATTTTATATCCAGAAAAGGAAAACAAAAAACAAAAACCAGAAACTAATAAAAATTACTAGAATGGAGAAAAAGGAACTCTCATACACTGTTGGTGGTACTGTAAATTGGTGCAGCCACTATGGAGAACGGTATGGAGGTTCTTCAAAAAACTAAACATATAGCTACCATATGACTCAGAAATTCTACTCCTGGGTATATATCCAACAAACAAACAAATAAAAAACCAAAAACACTAATTTGAAAAGATACATGCACCCCAATGTTCATAGCAGCATTATTTATAATTGCCAAGACATGGAAGCAACTTAAGGGTCCATCAACAGATGAATGAATAAAGGTGATGTGGTATGTAGGTATACAATGGAATATTACTCAGCCGTAAAAAAGAATGAAATTTTGCCTTTTGCAACAACTCTGATGGACTTGAAGGGCATTATGCTAAGTGAAATAAGTCAGATAGAGAAAGACAAATACTGTATGATACCACTTATATGTGGAATCTCAAAAATAAAACAAACTAGTGAATACAGAAAAATGAAGTAGACTCACAGATATAGAGAACAAACTAGTGGTTACCAGTGGGGAGAAGGAAGGGGGAAGGAGCAGTATAATGGGTGAGGGATTAAGAGGTACAAACTGTTATGTATAAAATATAGAATCCACAAAGATATATTCTACAACCCAGAGAATATAGCCAATAGTTTATAATAACTATAAATGGAGTGTAACCTTTAAAAAATTGTGAATCATTACTTTGTACACCTGTAACTTATATAATATCATACATCAACTGTACCTCAATAAAAACAAATAGGGCCAGAAAAAATAAAATAAAATAAATTACTGGAACATATAATAACATTTGGTAAGGTGGCTGGATACAAGCTAAATATACAAAACCATAGTTTTCTTCTATATTTTCAATAATTAGAAAGGAAAATGAGAACATATTATTCCATTTTTCCAAGCTAACAAGAACTATAAAATATCTAGGAATATGCTTAATAAGAAAGATAAAAGATCTGTACTATAAATCCTATTAAAGAACATAAAACAGGTCAGGTAGGCATTAGCTACAAATATCATTTTCTTGGGTAGGAAAACTTAAAATCATAAAAGTATTAATTCTTCCCAAGTAATATACATATATGATGCACTTTTATTCAGAAGAAAACTTTATTTTGAACTAAATAAAATGGCTTGAGAGGCCAGGTTTAAGGCAGAGACAATCCTGCTCACCGAAATTCCACATTCTACATGCATATCACAATCTGCTCTATTCTTAGGTTGAAACCACATGACTGGCCTGACCAACGGACTGTACTTGAGAATTAATGTAGTTTTTTATTCACTTTTCTTTTGCAAAGACAAATTCAGAAGCTGCACTTTGAAATGGCAGTGCCACGAGTGCCACAAGGAGTACCTGCACCCTCGGTCCTCAGTAGGAGGAAAGCTGCACTAACCCACCCCTCCTTGGGAGTTTGCAAGAGACACACCTGTGTTGAGTTAAGCATTAAAACTTCAAGGTTAATTGTTTCTTCTTTGCCTAGCTGAATCTCACTGAAACAATATGGAAAAGTAAATATTTTAGAATAGACTGTAGAATTTTAAATATCAGAATAGTGATGAAACACTTGACTTAATTTTATTTATTTTAAAATGTACATAAAGCCATTAACATAAAAAGCAGTATTACACTGGCATGACAGAAATCCATAATAGGAGGTCTACATAGAAAGTGTGTACAGAAACAATGGATGACAAAAGAGCTATTTCAACTCAGGATGGTGACACAGGGGTACTTAATAAATGGTGTGGACATAATTAGCTGTCCATTTAGAAGAAAACAAAACTAAATGTCTACTTATACCATAGTCAAACAAAATCTTTAAAAATACACGAATATTTTGACAATCGTTTGGGAGATATTTGTGTTATTGAAAAACAAAGAGCCATAAATTAAAGAGAAACCTATCTGACCACATTTTTTTTTTTTAAATGGTAAAAGATAACAAATAGTCAGAGACAAAAAATGTACTGAAAAAAACTATTTGCAACATATACAAATAACAAAGGGTATATATCACCAGGATTTTACAAATTGAAAAGAAAAAGACAAAAATCTTTTATGGAGCGTTGAGTCATAGAAAAGGCAATCCAAATGGCCAGTAGACATATGAAAAGAAGCTGAACCCCATTGTCAGAGAAATGCAAATTAAGACAGCTGTGAGAAAGCTTTTTTTTTTTTAAACACCCACCAGTATAGCAAAATTTTTAAAGTTCAACAGGAGCTGGTATGGATGGAGGTGCTTGAAAATAGTCATTTTCATAAATTACTGGTAGGAATTTGAATTGCTACAGCCTGTTAGAGTCATTTATTAAATAAAGATCGCATACTCTTTTTTTCTAGAATAAAGAATATTGAATAAAGAATATTGTGTTCTGTATGTTGGCAAGAAAAAAAAAAAAAAATCAGGACCAATAGGAATATTATCACACTATTAGCAAGAATGAGTTGTATAGCTCTTGACTGGGAGAATGTCCATGATGCTGTATTAAGTGAGAAAACTCAATTACAGTGTAAGGAGTTTGGTATGATCTTTTCCTGAAAAGCTAAGTGGCAACACCATAACCCTCTCTGTGTGTACTGCTAAGTTTATATAACTTCTCGACCACATCAAGCTAAGGACAGCTACCACCGGCGTTAACGGGTTAACCTCCAGAACAGATCCATGGGTAGAAGAGGAAAGATACTTCTCTTTAAAAATTACTTCTCTGTACTTTTTTTCCCCACTACTAATAATGAGTATATATTGTTTCTTTAGACTAATAAATAAGATTTGACAAGAAAAAGCATTGAGGATACAGAAAGTCCATCAGGTTTGAAGGTCTGGGGACTCAGGGACAAAGGGTACAGTCCCTTATCTGTCATCCTTAGAAACCTCAGGAAGAAGACCTGAAAGACAGGTTTGACCTGATGGACACGCTGGTGCTCTGGAAACACAGGTGTGTCTCAGTTGAAGCAGAAGGAAGACACTCAAGGTAAATGCCACCAAAATGTGCAGGTATTGGTGTGTATTGATGTTCTGCTAGGTGCTGAGGGCACATCTCCAGGTGAGTTCCAGGCGGGATTCTGAGGATTGGTAAATGGAGGAAATATCATGGTCGCTCTCTGCAACTTTATACTTACCGTAAGTAGGAAGAACTGAGTATTTTTTATGTAATTGAGTAAAATAAGTTAACATCAAGTTAAAGTCTAAAAGATTAGCCATTCTGACTATGGTGTGATTACTGTGGTTCTTTTAGGTACATCTGACACTTTGTCCCCTGAGGGACTCGTAGTGGGGCAGCCCGACCTTACCGAAAGAACCAGGGATACCGATGACCGTGGATTCACCCTTACTAGCTGTTCACCACTCTAAGCTCAGTCTTCTCATCTGTGAAAACCTTCAGCCCTTGTATGTATTAGAAATAACAGTTACAATATTCCTAATAAATGGTAAGTTCTCAGTTTACACTGGTGTTCTTTTTGTAAGAGTTATTTTCTTGGTAGTTAAATTTTTGGGGGGAGCACAAATTAAAGGAATGGAAATTATAAATTATTTTATATTTCTTTAGCTTTCAAAATAAAGAAAAGCTGCTTATTTCATAGGTTATTAGTTATAAAATACCTACATTAATACATTTGAAATTACTGAGCTCTTCCCACATCACCTTGTTTTAATGTTAATGATGATGACGGTGATAATATCAACAATAATTTTGATAAAAGAATTCTAGCCATCAGATAGGTGTAGCCTACTATTGTTATATATTTAACTTAATCACACAGTGAATAGAGTATATTGATATATGGAATTATTACAACATCCTATGAAAAGGTGATAGAAGTTTGAGGGAGGAAAAACAAAGATACGGCCTTTGCAGGCAATGATTTAAAGATCTCAGGTCGAAGAAAGACTTGTCTGGTTTGTTTTCTATAAACCCAACACAAATATAGTAAAGCAAGGAGCCCCTGTGAATTGACATCCAGTAAAATAATTTCTGAGATGATTTTTAGGAAATCTTAACTTGCTATGAAATGACAAATAATTTATCCAACTTTACTAATCATTTTTAAGGTCTAAATATGTGAATAAATGCAAAATACATCTTCAGTGATGCTGTCACTTTATCCAACAGTGTCAATTTGCTGCAATATGCCAAGATCAGATTTACTTATGTTGTAAACTAGAACAGTTAAACCCCA
This sequence comes from Balaenoptera musculus, assembly GCF_009873245.2. Lineage (NCBI taxonomy): Eukaryota > Metazoa > Chordata > Mammalia > Artiodactyla > Balaenopteridae > Balaenoptera > Balaenoptera musculus. The sequence goes on along the minus strand of NC_045787.1, from coordinate 2,075,738 downwards.
GAAGTATCCACATTCCTATCAAGTGTCTCCTCACATCCCGAGTGTTAATGAGCTCAATTAGAACCTGGCGTGTCTTGAGCCTTGGCTCCCCAGCATATGTGAAAGGGATACAGGCATGAAACAAAGGGTTGCAAAGCAGAGCTTAACAGCAGCTCAGTTTAAAGCAAAGGTAGTTAGTCCTATCTCTGGCTTTGTTTTACTCTCATGAAGAGCTCCAGGGGCATCTTGGAGTAAGGGCCCTCTCTTGTTCCTGCTTCAGGCTTTCCTGAGTGTTGGAAAGATAGGAAGTTAAGACAACTGTGGCTCACAAAGAAGTTTTGAGCTGATAGTGGCAGGTCAGCACTTCCCCAAGTGTGTTCCAGAAAACTGGCTTATGGGAGGTTATTCTGAAGTTTAAAACAACAGCGACAACAGCAACAATAACAATTTAATGCCCATTATGTCGTGGAAGTCTAGTTTAAAGACAGGTATGCAGGGTTTTTGTTGGATTTGGGTATTTTTCTTTTTTATTCTTTCTTCCTTCTTTCCTCCTTCCTCCCTCTTCTCACCTTTCCTCTCTCTCTCTCTCTTTCTTTCTGTAATGTTTTCTCAGAGTTATTATTATTTTTTTTGATCTCCATGACGTGAATTGTATGTCGGGGAGAGCAAGTAGATTTTGAAGTAGTTCCCAAAGTTATTGAATCATTAAAGTCTTTTTTCTTAAAACATTTCACAAAACAGGCAAACCTTGGATGTACTTTGGGGATCATGGCAGTCGTTGCTTAATTCCCATCCTGGAAGAGAAATGTCACAAGGGTAAAATGTCACCAATTTGCCTTTGCCGATTTAGAATGTTATAAAAGCAGACCTGACCAAGGATTGTGCTTGTCGGTGCCTTATCCATGGAGAAAGGGTTTGGTAAGCAAATTAATAAAGTGAACTAGAGTTTTCCACACTGTGTTCTGAGATATTAATAGGTATTCCATGAAAAAGGATTTCATGGGCAAATAAGTTAAGGAATCCCTGTGTGCATCTATCCTGGGAGACCAATGATGCATCTCTATACAGCAAGGGCTCAGGAGAGACCCCAGGAACCCATCTGACTGTTCACTCCAGGATTCCCTGAGAGCAGTGAGCAATCGAGCCATCCCTGAACCCCTCTTTCCTTCTTTCCAGAAAAATAATCTGCTATAATCTAGGAAGTGCTGTTACAAATAAAGCCGAGTATTCTCTCTATAACCATCATATGAAAATTGTTGAGCCGTCACAGGCTCAAAATGGAAAGGAGAGGAAGGAAGGGACAGAGAAGGGAAGGAGTCGGGGTGGGGAGGAGAAGTGAGAAATCCGACTGTTCATCCCTGGTCTCTTATGTCAGGGACTTGGCGTGTCATTCAAGGGGGTATGAACCCTTCCTCGTAGTCCAGTGTGGAGACCCTCAGGCCTTCACTGCTCCTCTACCCTGGAGGCCACAACCCACTTCCAGATCCAGGTGTGCAATCGCACAGGTGAAATAAACAGGTCACCCAGCAGTTTCAAGCATTAATCACTTGCTTATATAGTCAGTTGTCAATCGTGCACCATTCTGATCTCTCTATCAAAGGAAACTTCCTCTACCTGGAGATGCTTTATCAGCTTACTGTGTCCATTTAAGAGAAAAGGCAGCTTTGAGGAGGCCTGCTTATGATTCAGGTCTTTGCTTGTTGAGATTGGTCTTTGTAGGTCCTGTTAGCCCAAGTTTGTCAAGCTGGTCACCTCCCACCACCCACATGTTGGGTGACATTTTGGATCCTGATTGAGAATGTCTGAAGATTGTCAAGGTGCAATAACTCATGTCCAGGTTTCCCATAATATGTTAGTAATGGTGAAAAAAAACTGTCAGAATTTAATTGAGTCCTTGCAAATACACACAAACTCTTGCTCTGTAGTGGAAGATTAGCTCTCTTGACAGTGATTTTTGGAAGTCTGTGTGCTTCCCAAAGTTTAACTTAGGCACCAGAGTGAAACTTTAAGCATCTCTACTATTTGTATTTCCCAATAAAGACTGGCAACTGAACACAACATTGTAAATCAATTATATGCCAATAAATTTTTTTTAAAAAGGGTGTGGAATTCTGACACATGCTACAACATGGCTGAAACTTGAAGACATGCTAACTGAAATAAGCAGACACAAAAGGACAAATACTATGATTCCACTTATATGAAGTACCTAAAATAGGGAAATTCATAGAGACAAAAAGTAAATAGTGGTTGCCAGGGTCTGGGGGTGCAGGAGGAATGGGGACCTTTTGTTTAATCAATATAGAGTTTAAGGTTAAGAAGAGGAAAAAGTTCTAGAGAAGGATGGAGGTGATGGTTACACAACAATGTGAATATGCTTAATGTCACCAAATTACACACTTAAAAATGAATAAAATGGTAGATGTGTTATGTATATTTTGCTACCATAAAAATAAATAAATGTATTTTTAAGTGGATTGACATAAAAAAAAAAAAAGAGTGGCAACTGATTGCCCTATTCAACTAAGTACTTTAGGCAAGTAATTCAGATGTGCTCCTTGCAAGCAGGTAGCACTGCACTGGTGACCAGCATGCCTGCAAATTAGCCACTTACACTTTACAAATAGACAAACATACAGCAGCCGCAGCTCTCCAAATCATGATTGTATAAAACCTGTTGTTCCCTGCCTTCTCACCCAGCCTCTTTACAGTTTTAAATGATTAACATCAACCTGCTTATCCCTCCGCCATCCGTTTAATAACTCAGCCTGTGCAGCGGCCGTGGATAAAGTGATCTTCATCGTGGAGATCAAAGAATTAATCAAGCGAAACAGTAAAGAATGATTTCAGAAATCTTTTGAGAGAGATAAATAACTCAAAGTGATGAATTATTGAATCTTTAGGGTATATTTATTTATCAGGCAGTCAAAATTTACCATTTTAAACCTCATTCCATTTTTCTTTCATATTAGCTGGTTGTCTTCAAGGTGACATATAACCACCCAAACTGAATGTGCAATCAACTTGTGCCTTAATATGAGAAAACTTGATAAATCTATTCTATTATGTTTAAAAACAAACCCTCTTAGTGTTAAATCTGAAAAAAAGCACAAATGATCTATAACGAATAGGGAAAATCTGGCTCCATCCTGACCCAAAGTATCCTAAATAGCTTTATTATTGAATCATATACCAATAGAGGAAGCATTTAGACCCTTTGACTTCAAACTCCTACTGAAAGGAAGGACTCTTCTTTTCAACATTCCTAAGAGATGTTCTTCCAACCACTTACTGACTATTGTGTTACTAAGAGCTCTACTGAGCAGACCATTGTTGAATTGAGCTCATGCCTTGTTCACTATAACTTGACCTGTTGGAGGGTCCAAGCTCAGTCTCTACAATGGCCAAAACTGTTCTCTAATGTCTCTTTCATAGGAAAAACTTTCAAATACTTTAATGCCCCAGCTAGATCTTCTACCTCTTCATTTAATTATCTCTAGTATCTTCAACTATTACTCATGTTGTGTTGTCAAAGACCTTTGCCATTTGCCAGTCCCCCCTGGGATTTTCCTCTTCTTTTTTTTTTTTTTTTTTTTTTTTCTTAAATGCGGCTTCCCAGCACAGAGCATAAGAAGAAAACAGTCAAGGAATTCACAGAATACCTCTCACTTGTCTTTTTCTTGATACTGTACTGGAAGCAAAGATTAACCTGGAGAGTAAGGATAAATCCATGGCTCCAAAAAAAACAGTTGACAGCAGGCTTATAATGTGTGCCTGTGACATCAGTCTGGGCCAGAGGGTTAAGTTTCCCAGAAACAGAAGGAAAGTAAACATAAATGGAGGCCTCTCTTTCTGGGTCTAATTGAGACATATTTTCTTTAACTCAACCATTAATATCCAAATTCCATGCCACCGTAGCCCATTTGCACATATAAACAGAATCTCTGTGAACGACTCCAGGCAAGCACTATATGCCTCAAGATGAAAACAAAAAAGCTGCAAAACATAGCAAGTTCACTTTCTTCTGAAAGCCTGGTTAGATACCATATTCATTAATGAGTCAACATGATGGAATCAGGACTTGTAAATGTGAGAATAACGAGCATATTTCAGGGAGTGGGGGGATGCGTTGATTATCCACCAGGTTCAACTACTGTGGCTAGTGGAATTCCCAGTGTCATTTTTTGATGAAAGAAGGTATACTGTTGAATAACGGGTTGATTTTGGCTTCAAATGGTTGACCAGCTGTTAGATCTTCCCACACAAATTTCTGAGATTGTATGGTCTTGTTAATCATTTTTACCTGAACTATCGCAGGAGAACACAATTAGGAAATTTTGAGAGTGATCATACCTCTTTAAGAAATGTATCCTTCCTCTAAATTAATCTTCAGAACCACACAGGGCTCCATCTTTTTTTTTTTTTTTGAATTTTATTTTATTTATTTTTTATACAGCAGGTTCTTATTAGTGATCTATTTTATACATATTAGTGTATATATGTCAATCCCAATCTCCCAATTCATCCCACCACCAACCCAGCCCCCCTCCGCCACCTTCCCCCCTTGGTGTCCATACGTTTGTTCTCTACATCTGTGTCTCAGGGCTCCATCTTAAAGTAATATTTCGTTGGCAGTTTGATGCCCAAATCCCCAGATACGTGAAAATAGGCATTTTATTTTTTATTCACGGAAACAAAATGGGATTGGAATAATTGCCTGAATTCTTTTCTCCAAATTGCAAATTTTTTGAGTTTTTTTTTAAACAAAAGTGTTTTGTTTACCTAATGAATCACTGAAACACTTTGTATATTTGTTTGGAAGTTGTGTAGCGCTGGCCAGATACTAAGTCATAAAACGCTTCAGCTGCTTCCTCACTGAGCCCTTTCCAAGGAGGTTGGCTCCATCACCAACCCTCTCCCTGAGACCCATTTTCAGAAGGACCTCATGAAAATGTGGCTAAAGCTTGGTTCACATGGAGGCTTCAGTATATCAACCTAGTACAAATGCCTTGTAAGTGAAAAGTACATAGCATTTCTCACCAAAAACAGTCTTTCCTGCCTGAGACCTGTACCCAGATCCTTGCTTTAAATGTCTCTTGGGGTGAAGAAATTCTAACCTAACAGAGAAAAAATAAAAAATAAAAACAACTGGGTGAAGGATTTAGGAATCACATTCTTTACCTGCTAAGAGATAAGGAACAAACTTACTATTTTTCATTATATATGTGAAAATATATATCCACATATATAATATATCCAAATTTATATCATCAATTTGAAGCTCGAACTTAACAAATATTATCCCTGCTTCCCTTCTTCAAATCTGAAAGCATATTTATGTGAAAGTCCCATTTGCAGCAAAATCCTTGGGACAAAGGTTGCCATTGCCCCAGTCACTATAAGACAAATGTTATGGCTCAGTGGACGCCCCATGATGTGCGTGTAGGGCCACGTTTACACATTAAAAAAAAAAGGTTCATGCACGCACACACACACGCACACACACACACCAGCCCTGCCTTTCACTCTAGTCTATGTAGACCCTTCAGCCTGCCAGGCAAGCGGAGGCCCTACCCACTCCCCAGTCAAGCAACGACTCCCCCATCTGACTAGGAGAGGCCACGGGCCTTGCTCACTTACCCTTGTCTGTCAGCTGGGTTGACAGCATGGGAGGGGGCCTCCCCCACCTTTCCCTGCCCATCAGCTCTGCTGACAGGTGCAGGCAGGCAAGGCACTCCCCCCCTCCACCCCATTCATGCCCATCAGCACATCTGATGGACACAGGCGGGTGGGGGAGTCTCCAGAGCCTCTCAACCATGGGGGCAGGCGCATCTCTACCCTGGGTGGGCGCGGGCTGGAGCCGTCTTACAGTCTCGTTGACGGGTGGGGGCCGCCCGGGTTCCAGCTGCTCTGGCATCTGACAGGAAGTTACTGTTCACCCACACTGATTCACAGTCATGCCTCTGGCTGACCGTGGATCCTGCCTGGGTCATCTTGGATGGGCATTTAGACAGGCGTACGAAAGCACGAGGGGTCAGAGGCTGGAGAGAGCAGAGAGCTAGGGAGGGAGAAGGGGGCCTGCCTGGTGGGAAACTGGATGGGTCACAGTAGAGCATCCAAGACAGGAAATGGGGCCAACGTACTTCAGTTGGGTTGGTCACTGACCAAACACTTGGATTGGAAAAGGAAAATCCTCACTGGATTGAAGGACACAATGGTTTTCCTTATATATTTTTGATAGCAAAGACATCTTAGAGATTCAGAGGCCACACAGGGACTAAATGCATGGCGGGGTCACCCCTGCTCATTCAAGTAAGCATTTATTGAACACGTACTACGTGCCTGGCCCTGAACGATCCTTCACACTCCATCGTGGAGCCCGCACATGCCCTGAGACACTGGTGTCTTCTCGTGAAGACCCTGGAAGGACCAGCCAGAAAGACTCATGATGGGCCACCAGGCTTCTCCTGCTGCCCGAGGTGTGAGTCTCTTTGATGATCTGTTTTTACACGGTAATAAGGCCATATAGAAATTTAATAGACTCATTCATAATTTATGACATTAAACAAGAAACGGCTTTATTTTATTAGTCTTTAAAACCAGTGTGGTTGCTTATACTAGTCTGGGCTACAGGCACAGTTTGACTACAGTCGACTGATTCAAAGACTGGAAATATCCCTAAATACCAAGTTTCAAAAAAAAGGAAAAAAACCAACAAAATGAAACCCCAAGTCAAACAAAAAAATCATGTTTTTATAGGCTAAAGAACCCATTTCTTTTAGTAAGTTTCCTTTCAACATCTCACTTCAATTTTCCTATTTTAACCTCAGATTTCAATTAATTGGACAAGGAACTTTCAAGGCAAGGGTTCAGTGAAGAAAATATTTTTAACACACACAGAGATGCCTCAGCCTTAACCCAGCAGGAAAATGATGCTCTCACAACCCCAGGAGAGTCTGTAACTAAGGCAGGATGAGAAAGAGCGGCAGAGGGGATGCCCAGGGTGGTGGCCTTCTGCAAAGTCGGTCCACACGAGCAAGTTCAGTGTGATTTCTACATGTGACAACTTTCCCTTCAAAATATCCAAGTGCTTTGAGTCTTTCCTTTGCTGAATTCCAGAGCGGCCTGGCTGGACGCATAGGTCTCCACTCAGAGGAGGGCAGCTCAGACTCCAGCCAAAGTCAACATCTTAGCCGGTCACTGTGAGTGTCTGTCACCCAGCGCGTCTGCAGCCTGCAGTGCCCACCTCGGCTCCTGTGTTCTCCGCATTGACCCCGCCACGCACTGAGCAGAACTCCAGGGGAGTCTCAGACACAAAGTCATCCCGGAGCCCATTTATTTTTTAGTTGAAAATAACAGAGCCCTTTCCGGGGAGCTGCCTGCACAGAATGTGCTTGCCAAGAAGCTTTTCTGAAGAAATGCGCCTGGCGTGGATGTTGATGGCCACTCAGCAGAAATAGATGCAGTTTGCTGAGGCTACGGACATCTAGATCGAGAAGGGAATCCATGAGTGACAATGTGTAGCTTTCAGAATATTCAGCTCAAAAATATACCAGTTGGGTATAAAGAGGTTAAAAACTATGGACCCAAACTTTGTGCTATGAAAGCACCCTTGGTGTTTCCTCCACACACGGGAGTGAACAGAAAGCCAGAATGTTCAGCTGTTGAACATAAGTGTTTTCTTCTTTTTCTTGTGTTACTGACTTAGATAAGACAGGGATGAACTACACGGGGTTAGATGGGGCTTGTTGAGGGCTGGGAGCAGGTTGCCGGCTGCACGCAGCCCAGCCCCTCCTCTGGGCAAGCTCTACCTTTGAACGCACGTGTTCTTCCTTGAAGGATAAGTGGCACTTTAAGGGTTGAAATATAGAACCAGTTATCAATTATTTACATCTGTGGTCTAAGTTATTTCATCAGATTCATTTAATCATATTGTAGCTCATTGAGCCAGACAAGAGTTTTGCAAAATCATTTGATTTTGCCCCTACCTCAGGGGAGAAAAAGCACATTTTCTACCCTGATATTTGAGATGAGAAAAATGAGACTCAAAAAGGGAAAGTTTCTGCACGAAACTGCATAGCTATACACGGGAACAGGGAGAAAAATCAGGTCTCTGCCTCCGGTGCATCTGACAGAGGAAGAGTGGATGGCAGACAGCAAGGGGTCATGCAGAGGCTGGGCAGGCCTGGTGGGGACCCCGAGGCTGGAGGAGAGGCTGGGGGGACACGCCCTATGTCTTTAAACAATGAATAGTTCCAACTTAAACACAGAACACTATGGTTACTTTAAAAAAAAGAAATAGGAGAGAGAAAGACTTTTCAGGGTCTATTTCTAAAAGTTAACTCAATTTTTAAATTCCTATTGTTAGATTTCTTAGATTTCTATGTAGGGTTGACAGTTGTAAGCTTCTCAGTGTGCAGAATGAATTTTAGCCATCCCAGGTATGCTGCCACCTAAAATTTTTACTTTTAAAATCTTCATAAAACATTGTGATTCCATCCGGTAAGACTGCTTTGGAAATGGGCAACATTTCTGAATTGAATCCAAACCATCATTTATCTTCAAATAACACAACCTATAAATGTCCTTCTACTTTTGTTGTGAGTCTAAGGTTTCCATCCATTCTCCTTGTGGACTGTTGGAATTTTCAATTTACATCAAAATGACCTGAGATCCGTAGCGCTGGCTGTCTTGCTCACATCAAAGCTCTGTTTCAGTTCAATCCTGGCTGGGTTAAGTCTTTCATACTCTATTTAATAGTCAATTTTTGCAAAAAAGATAAAGGAAGCTTATAGTCATATGGTTTAAGTGTCTCTAAATGAAAATTGAAAGTAGATTCATAAGAACCTCCACTGATAACTCTTTCGTGGAGCCAGTTGGCAGAAGATAGTAATAGATTTGATGCTGTGGAAGCTCCCAGTGAGGAATTACCAAAATTTAGAGACCACTGTATATAAGGATCCCTAAATTCAGACGTGTGCCCAGGTCTGAATAACTGACATGATCCCAGTTCTTCCTATGAGGTGCATATAAAAATAAAAGGTAGGACCCAGGGTGCATTTGGGGAAACACACCATTCTGTGGAGTGTCAGTACATTCTTATATTAGAAAGTGTTCTGTTGTCAAAGAAGATTGAGAAAAGGGTAGCTTAACAAAGCCCCTTAGAGGGACTTACTACAGGAATTCTCGCCTCAGCACCTTGGCCCCTGCTGTGAATCTCCAGGAGGGAAATATTTGCATGTTGCATTTCCCAAACATATTTAGCCACGGATTCTCTGTGTCCCAGAATGTCTCATGAGTTCTAGAGTTTGTGCCTTGATAAAAGGCTGTGTTTCATTTTATTCCAGGTTTAAAGGAACCTGGCTCAATATATGAAGAGAGAAAGAAAACACTCTTACTGAACAACTACTAGTTCTATAAACCCAACAAGATGTCAATTATGAAATGTACTATTTGCACAGGGAGTCTTCTCATTTTTCTGGAGTCACCCAGTCCTCTGGAAGGACAGCGCTTATTAAAAGTCACAGGTAGCACAAGCAGATTTACATGAATTGAAATGATATCCAAATACCAATTTATGTCTGGCCATGTTTTGTCAAATTTCAATGCATACCTGTAACAAAATAAGGCATATGAGTTTGGAGTGAATAAGATTTTAGCAAGAAAGGCATGAATTCCAATATAAACATTTAAAATATTAATAAAACATCTTGGACGTTGAGGAATTCCTACCACAGTGAAGTTTTCTTTGGAGCGAAGGCCCGGCCGGATTCCTGTCTCCCCGGCTGCCACGCTGGCCTGCGACATGCAGCAGAAGACAGGCCCCAGGGGTGAGACTGGTGCCACCAGCTCCGGGTCTCCTGCTCCCTCACTCTGACTCCCGTGCATCCATTGCCCACAAACCTCCAACCGCGCAGTCTCAGAACAGAAGGCTCTGTCTTTGTGAAGCCTGCCTAGGTCTCCCCAAGCACCGGGCTCTCACCACCCGAGACAATGTCTGCAAATCGCTACCGCCTTGCTGGAGACGCAGGGTGTCACCCACACGTTTGGCCAGGGTGTGGGGGGGGGGCACGTGGCAGCTTTGCTAAAGCTTCCAGGTCACGGTCAGTATTCAACTCACACCCCCAGCCTTTCTCCTCAGCTCCTGGCAGGACTGTTTTTCTTTCTCCATGACCTCTGAGTGCCCTTCATACAAGGCTGGGGGAGGCCCCAGCCCTGGACCATCTAGCTTCCCCCAGGCTCTCCACAGCCACATGCAGGCTTGCTGAGGGCTGCCAGGCTGCAGCCTCGGAGAAGAATCCCTCTGACTTGGGGGAGCTGCCAAAGCAGACACCACTGTGGTTCCACCTGGATCAAAGCTCAAGGACGCGCTCACTTCGGGGGAAGCATTGGGCCCTGAACGGCGGGAGCCGCCCTCCTTCCCGCTGGACCCCGGGTGGAGGTGTCGAGATTCTGGTGTGCTGTTCTGAAAGCAGGCCTCAAACATCACATTTAAATGGCAGAATTTTATCTGCCAGGTGCCCTGCGAGGGAGTGTGATCTTCCGCGGCAGCGCGGACGCCCACGTCCTGACCCCGCGGCCGGCCCTGGGGAGGCTGGCCTTCCGGGCATCCCACCCTCAGCACCAGCTCCTCCCAGCTGCCTTTCTTGGGACTCCCAGTAACACAAAAGCTTCAGCAAAGTATGGTTCTGATTCAGCCTCTTTCTTAGAGGGAAGGGGCTTTGACTTCATCAGGGGTTGGGAGAGCTCCCGGGTTATGAGCTACCCTGACCCACGTCATCACTACTAGAGATTCTCACACTAAGTGAAGTAAGTCCGATAAAGATAAATATCATGGGGCTTCCCTGGTGGCGCAGTGGTTGAGAATCTGCCTACCAATGCAGGGGACACGGGTTCGAGCCCTGGTCTGGGAAGATCCCACATGCCGCGGAGCAACTAGGCCCGTGAGCCACAACTACTGAGCCTGCGCGTCTGGAGCCTGTGCTCCGCAACAAGAGAGGCCGCGATAATGAGAGGCCCCGCGCACCGCGATGAAGAGTGGCCCCCACTTGCCACAACTAGAGAAAGCCCTCGCACAGAAACGAAGACCCAACACAGCCATAAATAAATAAAATAGTGTTTAAAAAAAAAAAAAAGATAAATATCATATGATCTCACTTTTACATGAGTCTAAAAAAAAATGATACAAATGGACTTATTTCCAAAACAGAAACAGACCCACGGACTTAGAAAACAAATATGATCACCAAAGGGGAAAGGGGGTGGGGGGAGAGATAAATTAGGAGGTTAGGATTAACATAGACACACTACTGTACTCTATATAAAATAGATCACCAACAAGGACCTACTGTAGAGCACAGGGAACTATACCCAGTATTTTGTAATAATCTATAAGGGAAAAGAATCTGAAAACAAATAGATACATATAATACCTGTATAACTAAATCACTGTGTTGTACACCTGAAACTAATACATTGTAAATCAACTATACTTCAATTAAAAAAAAAAAAAAAGTCACTGCTGTTTGTTCACAGAGGACGAAGGATTGAAAGGAATTATAGCCATCTTTTGGAAAGTGGGCTGACAGACAAGGTCCTCCAACTCAGCCTACTCAGGTCTGACGGTGTGTTAAAGCCGGGGCATTTCTTCGTACTTATGAGCTAATGTCCCTGGAAAGTTTACCTCTGGGATGTGACCTGAGGTAAAGGACCGCAGAGTTTCAGGATTTGAGTTTAGGACACTTTGCCCCAGTCACAGCTGGGCTCTGGCCGCCACATCCCCTGTTACAATGATGCCCAGAGGAGGGAACAGTGAAGGAAATCCAGCTCTGTGCTGGAGGCCCCAAAAGAGCATCCCACTCTGGAAAATCCTTTATGGATTTCCGACTCAGGAAAGCTCCCGAGCACAGGAACCAGAGAGGAGACAATCTCCCAGCTTCCCTCGCTCCGGATAGGGCATCCTGAGATGATTCTTCTCTTCCCCTCAGGACCTGCCACCTTCACACCCCTGCAAACAAAAGCACCGCCAGTGACACCCGGCATCCCCCTAAAATAAAAGTGGGACTGTAGCCACCATTCTTGGACTGACTTTATTTACTGAGCTCTGAGTTTCAGCAACATTATTCTTTAGTCCTTGAGGAAGTAATTCGCTCTCGCCCTTAAAACGCTGTTAAGTAGTCGATAATCCATTATTACAGTAAGCCGTTCACTCTCACAGTAATTATCTAATAACCCCTTATAAAAGACCGTGGCTTCCTAATCTGTTTATAATTATCATTTCAATGATCCCACACATTAATGTCTGACCTTCAGCAACTCTGACCTGATCTTAATTAACTCTAATATCAAATCATCGCTACACAAGAAACTAGCCATGACCAAATGAATGAACCCCAGGTACAGTTAATTTCTGGAGCAATTATCTTTTCATGTAGGGAGATTTAAATGATTATCTGCACAATTTCACACAGTTTTATGTAATTCTGCGACATTATAAATTCTGTTTTAAATCATATTTCAAAGGCAGGGCTCCAGAGTCTGGTTTGTCTAGCGTTCTCAAGCTACAACATCACACACTATCCCTGTGTAATACAAGATGCTTTTTGTGTGATTGTTTTCAATTATCAACAAACAGCAAAAATGTAGTTTGCAAAGTGACACGTTACAGTTAAACGAATAACTATACAAGTAGGTAATCTAGGAGCAAATACCATCCAGGTAAATTGTTAAAGGAAATATCCCATTATGCAGAAATACTGAAAGTAATTGATAATTTAACAGATGCTGTAAAATACTAGAAAATTTAAAGTGTATGTCAATATGCATAGTGTGTTTATGAAGTGCCATAGATTAGAAAACACTTATCAGCAAAACCTGGAGGACATGCAGCTAAGGGAAATATTTGCAGCTAGAGTTGAACTTTATTTCAAGCCCTGAGATGCACATGGGTATTTCTGTGTTAGTAAACATCTAACTTCCCCTGTGAAGTTATCTGTATAGCTTCCCGACCCAGAATTCATTTTCACAGATGTCCAATTGACTCTTAGGGGTAAACAGACACATGGGCAATATTGCGGAAATGTTCTGGGTGTAAACAAGGCCTTGTAAAGAGATGCAGTTAGGCAATGTTTGCTTAGCATTGTCTCTGGTGTCAAGAATTAGGGCTAAATCGATCAAAGGGCGAATTTCAACCAGAATTGTCACCATTTCCTGCTCTTGACACAGTTTATCAGGCACATTAAGCCTTCCTGGTCGAAGTTCTTACAACACCTAGCACTTCAGCCCAGATACCAAGACGTTTGTCCCAGCCATCCGTCACAGCAAACAGCCTGGTTCAGGCGATTGATTTGCAAGTCATTTGGGTGGAGGAAGGTGGGTGCTTTCTTAGAGTTGCCCCGGTGAGCTGCTGTGACAGACCGCCCCACATCGCCAGGAGGGACATTCACTTCCTGACTGCATGTTTCTGCTCCTCCGCAGAGATATAATTTGCAGAAATGGAAAGAGGTGGACCTACGTCTTATATCAAAGCGCTTAACAGAGGCAGGGTAAGGAGACGGTTTCTTTATAAATAACAAATTACTTGAGTGGTCTAAGTTGATAAATATTTTAAGTAGCCGTGTCCTGTAGGTCCGTTGAAATTAAAACATGCATCCAAAGACAACAGGTGACGGCATGAAGGATACCTTTCCGGTTGCCGACACAAGCTTCAGCGGAGCTTCACGGGGATAACGGGAGGAAACCACGGGCGCCTCTGATTCTTCGTGGCTGCTCCACACCATCACCCTGGAGACCAGGGCTGACGGCCCCCGGTCCAGGACTCTTCTGAGACCCAAATGGGTTCAAGCCCAGCAGTGGCCTTGGACAATGACCCTACCAGCACCTCCACCCAAGTTCGACTCTGAGACGCCTGTCATCGTGGCAATGGCATCTATTGCCTTTAAAATTAAAATATTTTAAATGCACTGAGATAGCAGGTGTTGCAAGGGATGAAATCATTAAATAATTTCAAATCTTTAAATGGTTCTTGCTCTGCTCTCTCTCCCCAGTGTAAGGAACTGTGTCATTTATGCAAAGATCATCACATTCTCCACTCCCTTCTCATCCTTTGGAAACTGCTTGAGGTCTTTGGTGTCTGAGCCTCTTTTTTGCTGCTGGGTTAAAAGTTTAAGGGCCTTTACACCAGTTACTTCTCTCCTTCAAAGAAAACCCTTGGGCCTACACTCTCTTTTTTTTAATCATTGAAGTTCCTAGAGGTAACTACACAGTTATACGTAGGATTTGACATTTGGTTTTAATTTATTACTTTAACTATTTGATTTAATAAAAGCTTCTGTGATGGTGAAGATAGTCACTTCCTAACGTGAAGACCCCGGTCCCACTCACTGACCTTCTGTAAGGCCCAGAGGCAGCCAGGCGAAGGCTCCTCACCCGTGAGGGGGGCCCCTGCTGCCACGTCCACATCTATGTTTAGGGACAACATGGCAGCAGGACTTGCTCTGGGTGTGGCCCTGACCCTCCTGTCCTGGCTGGTCCGGGACAAATCTGCCGCCACCACAGCAGCAATGTCACAGGTCCTGGAGGCTGCTTCCTTAGGAGAGCTTTTGACCCGAGGAAGTGGGTGATACACAGGAGGCACTTTGCTTCATGTCTGGTACAGAGTAAGATGAGGGCATCAGTGAGCTGCATGGAGGGCCAGTGCACACCTGGGCCAGGCAGTTCCTGCCCACGGGTGTGAACAAAGGCAGCATCTCTGGGCCCTGGAACTAGCGTCTACTCTGGCTAGGCACAGACCACCTGAGAAGAAGACCCTCCCTCCCCAAGGTCACAGCCAGAGGTCCTTTCATTGGCCACCCTGCCCCGGGCAGTGGTCAGAGGCCCTGGTGGTGTGAGGGTCCACCGTGTGCAGCCAGGACCCCCTCCCGGGGGACTCCCTTCTGGTCCATACTAACCTCTGATGTGGCTTTTGCTTTCATTTTTTTGTTCATATTTTTATTTTGGCATCACTGAATTTGCATGTTTAAGCACTGCTCAGTAACCCTCAGCAAAAAATGTCTCTATTTAGTAAAACAAACAGCAATAAAATCTCCAACTATGATTGTAGAATTGTGTTTTTCTTTCTTTAGTTTTGCTGTTCCTGAAATTTCCGGCTATGTTATTAGGCATATACTAATAAAACTAGCAGATTAAAATATCAGTAAGTGTTTAGATGATTCAAATGATTAGATTATTTACAAAATTGGTAGAATAAACATATTAAACTCAAGAACAACAGGATACACATGTTTTTCTAATACACGCAAAATGTTTACCATTTTATAGAACTGAGATAATTAAAAGTACATATTCTGACCATGGCAGAATTAAGCTATAGATTAACTTAAAAGATAAATAGAAAATCTTCAAATGTTTGAAAAGTGAACAACACATTTCTAAATATCCCATGAGTCAAAAAAATTAAAATAGAAACTAGAAAAATTTTAACTAAATATTAATAAATAAACATAAACTTGAAGAATACAGCTAAAGCGGTGATTAGAAATTCAGAGCCTTAAGTGCACAAAGTAAAGAAAGGTAACTAAAAATGAATGACTTACATCTAGATCAAGAAGCTGGTATTGCTGGATTGTAAGTTAAGTTTGCCTTAACTTTTGAAGAAACTGCCAACCTTTTAAAAATTAATTGTACATTTAGCATTTCCATCAGAGATGTGTGAAGTTTCCAGTTTCTCCACATCTTACAGTATTCGATATTGTCAGTCTCTTTGACTAAATGCATTTTAGTGGGAGAGTAGTGTTTTTTTTTTTTTTAATCGTGGTTTCAATTTGGACTTTTCTAATGACTAATAATGGTGAATATCTTCTCATGTGCTTATTACTTATTTGTTCATCTTTTTGGGTAAAATTTCTTTTCACAACCTTTGTCCTTTTTTTTCATTGAGATATTTTATCATTGAGTTGCAAGAGTTTTAAAATATATTCTGAATAAAAGTTATTTATTGGATATTATTTTTATAGTATTTCCTGTCTATGGCTTGTCTTTCAACTATTAATGGCATCATTTGAAATCAACAAGCTTTTTTAATCTTTACTAAAGTCTAACTTGTCTATTTTCTTTCTTTTATTGTGCTTTTGTTGCCATAATAAAATCTTTTTCCCTAATCCAGGGTCACAAGGATTACTTCCTATGTTGTCTTACAGAAGTTTTATAATTTGAACTCTTAAATTTAGGTCTAAGATCCATTTTGAGCTCATTTTTATGTATGGTGTGAAGTAAGGTTCTAAGTCCTAAGTTTTGTTTTGTTTTTCTTTGTTTCAGGTTTCTTGTTTATTTGTTTTTGATATTGATTTCCAATTGTCCCAATACTATGTATTGAAAAGTCTATACTTTAGTCATTGAATTGCCTTGGTTTGTTTGTTGAAAATCAATTGACTATACAGAAAGTTTACTTCTGGCTTCTCAATTCTATTCCACTGATCACTACATCCTCTCCTATGTTCAAGGCCACATTGTCTTATTACTACAACTTTCTAGACAGTTTTGAAATCAGATAACCTAGTCCTCCAGTTTTTTTTTTTTTTATTTTAAGAAATGTGGCCAGTCCTTGAGTTTCCACATAAAATTTGTAATGAGATTATCAATTTTTACATAAAAAAGGCATACTGGCATTTTGATAGGGATTGTGTTGAATCTGTAGACTGATCTGAAGAGAACTGACAACGTAAGATTGGGTATTCCCTTAGGTAAACATGCAATATCTCTCCTTATTTATGTCCTCTGATCTCTCTCACAACATTTTGTAGTTTTCAGTGTATCAGCTTTTATTTCTTTCGTTATAGTATTTCCACACACTTGACTCCTTTTCATGCTACTGTAATAGGAATTATTTCCTAAATTTAATTTTCAGTTTTTATGTTGCTAACACACAGATATGAAACTGATTTTAAAAATATTGAACTTGTATCTTGAGATATTTTAAAACGTATTAGTTTGGTTGTGTGTATGTACTCCTTAGGATCTTCTATAAAATGGATCATGTCGGGCTTCCCTGGTGGTGCAGTGGTTGAGAATCTGCCTGCTAATGCAGGGGACACGGGTTCGAGCCCTGGTCTGGGAAGATCCCACATGCCGCGGAGCAACTAGGCCCGTGTGCCGCAATTACTGACCCTGCGCGTCTGGAGCCTGTGCTCCGCAACAAGAGAGGCCGCGATAGTGAGAGGCCCGCGCACCACGATGAAGAGTGGCCCCCGCTTGCCACAACTAGAGAAAGCCCTCACACAGAAACGAAGACCCAACACAGCCAAAAATAAATAAATAAATTAAAGGTATCCTTTAAAAAAAAAAAAAAAAAAGATCATGTCATCTGTGAATACAAAAAACTTTATTTCTTCCTTTTCAATCTGTATGTTTTTAATTTCTTTTTAAAAATAATAATAAATCGCCAGTTCAGTATTGAGTAGAAGTGGTAAAGTAGACATCCTTGCCTTTTTCATGACCTTAAAGGGAAAACATTCAGTCTTTCACCATTAAATATGATGTTAGCTGTTGAATTTTTATAGATTCCTTTATCAGATAGAAGAATTCCTCTATATTCCTACTGTGCTGAGTGCTTTAAAAAAAATCATGCATTGATGTTGGATTTTGTCAATTATTTTTTCTTTTCATGTGACTTTTGTTCATTAACTTATAAATATAGTAAATTACATTAATTGTTTTTGGGCATTAAACCAATCCAGCAATCCTGGCATAAATTCCTGGTTATATTTTATAAGTTGTTGGATTTGATTTACTAACATTTTTTTTAGGTATTCTTAGTCTATGCTTATGACAGATACTGATTTGTAATATTTTTTCCTTTCCTGTCTTATCTGGCTTTGGTATCACTGTGACACTGGCCTCATGGAATGAATTGGCAAGTGTTATTTCCTCTTGTATTTTCTGGAATCATTTGTGTAACATTAGTATTATTTCTTTTTTATATGTTGATAGAATTCATATGAATCCATCTTCCCTTGGGGGTTTTCTTAGTGAAAAGGTTTTTGATTATTGATTCAATTTCTTCACCAGTTGTAGTCTACTCAGATTTTCTATTTCTTCTTCAGTCAATTTTGGTGTTTGTGTATTTCTTGGAATTTGTCCATTTTACCTACATTCTCTAATATACTGGCATAAAGTTGTGATAATATTCCTTTATAATCCTTTTAATTTCTGTAGAGTCACTAGGGATAACCCTCTTTATCTCTGATTTGGGTAATTTTTCTTCTCTTTTTATTTCATAGTTATTCTAGCTAAACTTTTTTGAATTTTGTCAGTCTTTATAAAGAACTATCTTTTAGATTCATTGATTTTTCTCTATTTTTCTGTTTTTTTTATTCTGTTGATTTTCAGTCTGATATTTTATTATTTTCTTCTACTTGGTTTAGGTTTAGTATTCTCTATTTGGTATAGCTTCATAAAGCAGAGTTCTAGGTTACTAAGTTTAGACACTTCCTCTTTTTTATTACAGATATTTAGATCTCTAAATTTTCTCTAAATACTTCTTTACAGCATCTCATCAGTTTTGATGTTGTGTTTGGTTTTATTCATTTCAAAATATTTCCCAATTGTTTTTTTTTTTTTTTTTCTATTTCTTCTTTAACCCACAGGTTATTTCAAAGTGTGTTGCTTAATTTCCACATATTTGGCAGTTTCTCAAATTTCTCTCCTTCTCTGAATTCTAATTTAATTCTATTATGGTCAGGAAACATACTTTGTATGATTACAATCTTTAAAATATATTGAGGTTTGTTTTACAGCCCAGCATATGGTCTATCATGGAGAATGTTTCATGCGAGCTTTAGAAAATGTGCATCCTGAATGGAGCGTTCTAGAAATGTCAGTGAGGTTAAGTTGGTAGTCATGTTTTTAAATCTTCTAGTTGCCTTTTTTATTTTCCTTTGGTTTAAGTCACCTATTACTTATTGAAAGTGTAGTTCTGAAAACTCCAACTACTATTGCTGAATTATTTCTCCTTCTGTTGTATCACAAAGTTTTTTGCTTTGTGTATTTGGGGTTCTCTTGTTTGGCATATGTTTATATTTGTTATAGCTTCTTAATTAATTGACCCTTTGTTCATTATGAAATGTTCCTCTTTGTAGTAATATATATATTTTTAAACTCTATTTTGTTTGATATCACTATAGTTACTCCAGATGTCTTACTGTTACTGTTGCATGGTATATCTTTCCCATCATTTTACTTGTAACCTATTTGTGGCTTTGAATCTAAAGAGTATCTCTTGTAGACACCATATGTTTGGATCTTGTCTTTTATCTTTTGGTAATCTGGATTTAGTCTATTCACAGTTAATGTTGGATTTATGTCTGCCATTTTGCTAATTCATTTCTGTATGTCTCATTTTCTGCTTTCTCTGTTTCTTCTTACTTTTTTGTAAAAAATAAATATTTTTAGTGTAATATTTTAATTCTGTTAATTTTTAAACTATTTTAAACATTTATTATGTGTGTTTGTTCTAGAGATTACTATATGTATCTAACTGCATCTACTTCAGACTAATACTAATTTAATTGTGGTCAAATTTAGAAACTTTGCCCTAATATAGCTACATTTCTTTTCCTCTTCTTTGTACTGTTACTGTGTACACACATATAATATAATACGGTCATATACTATATCTGTTTAGCACTATATACATATAATCATATACTTATGAATTTATATAATAAAATCAATAAAGCAGTGCTATAATTGTTGCTTTATACAATCTATGCCTTTTAAAGAAGAACTTCCTTTAGTGTTTTTTTGTAATGAAAGTCTAATGGCAACAAGATCTCTTAGTCTTTATCTGGAAAGATTTGCCTTTATTTTGTGGAATAGTTTTAGTTAATAATTAATTCTTCTTTGATAGTTCTTTTTTCCCTTTTCTTTCAGCATTTTGCACATGTAATTCCATTTCTGGTCTCCTTTGCCTCTGATGAGAAATCAGCCATTAATCATATTATTGTTCCCCTGTATGTGATGTTCCCCTGTATGTGATGTTGTTTTCCAGATTTTCCCTTTGTGCACATCACTTGTATGACTGGGAGTGAAATTACTGGATTTTAAATTCAACTTTGATGTTCCAGGTTTCGAAAGAGGTTGCACAAAATTAACCTCTCATCCTGGTAACACTTTTTATTTAATGAGTCTCTCATCGATATTGGGTGGTCAACAGTGAGTGATAGTCAATATTAGGTGCCAGAACTCCAATTTTCACAGAGCCCAGGATTCCCATGTGGCCGTGAGATGATGAACTCATAGTTCATACCTTCGTGGCTTAGATAATCAAAAAAGTTTTATTGCAATTCTGTTATTTTCTGAGCCCTGAGCTAGGTCCTGGGGTGATGTGAGAAGCAAACTCCCTTCCCTACTGACAGAAACCTGTTTAGCGTCACACTAACTGCCACCCATCTCTGGGCTATTCTGGCACCCTGGTCCTCACCATTCCTCTGGTCCCCAGTCAGCATGTTGAGGTGGCTTTCCATTATTCTTATGGCTTGGTGTGAAAAGAAAGAGTCTCCAGGTAGAATTCCTTGAAGAAAAGGAAGCATGTTCCTGATCTCATGAGGCCAGAAGAACCAGGCAGTTGTAAGTCCTGGATAAAAGTCTGGGAGGCTGGAGGATTCTAATATATATATATATATATATATATATATATATATATATATATATATATATATATATATATATATATATATATATATATATATTTTTTTTTTTTTAAGTTTCTTGAATTTAGTTTCCTGAGTATATTATAACTAAGTTTTTATTCTTTGAGATACAACAGATTCCCATTTGGGAAATGGGGAGGGAAATACCATAAAATTTAGAATTTAGGAAAAAACTTTTGAACATGTATCAGTTGAGCATTATTCTTTGGCCCAATTTTCACCGAAAACTTAGTTTATTTGTAAATTCCATTTATGTATATAGTTTTCTTTGCTTTCACATGAAAGTGACCTTCTAATTGGGCTGCATTCATGCACCAGGCGATGCAGCAAACCTGGCCAGGCAGGAGACCCCTGCTGCAGTCTAAAGGCAGAGTGTGCTGGCCCCTCACCCACCAGCTCTCCTTCAGATGCTACGTGCTGCAAATCTGGACGAGAATAAAGTAGTGAAAGAAGCTTCATGAATGTTGAGCCTACTGTCTTGGGGTTGGAATCCCTTCTGCTTAGACAAGGTGTGTGAAGATGGAAGAAAGCCCTGTAAGGAAGGCCGGGCTTTGTTCTTCCCAATGAGATTGGCTCTGGTCTCGGAACAGAATGAGGAGTTCTCACATTATGTCACTGAATCCTGTGAAGTGGATCCCCTGTCCCCATTCACAGATGGGTCAGGGAGGCTACCTAACTGGACTAGGGTCAAACAACTAATAACTGAGGACTGGATCCTGACCCAGGCCCGTCTGGCCACCCACCGCTGCCCCCTGGCTCTTTCTCCTTCCTTCCCCCACTATCCACATTTTCCCACACCCAGCAGGATCCTCTGGGCAAAATCCAGAAAGCCAGCACAGCCTGGGATGGGCACCTTGGGAGAAGGAGTTAGAATACTGGAAGCCTGTGCTGATCTGTGATAGAAACTCCAAACACCAGGGAACACGAAGCAGCTCTGTTCTCCCCAAGAACCAGGACAAAGAGATCGCCGAGATTGGGTCAAAGTGACTTCTTACGCTCAGTAAGTACCCATCTGAAATGCGCCCCCTGGACACAAAAATGGTCAAATGTGACTCTCCAACCAGGAGTTGAGACCTTCTTGACTTTCTAGAACAGGTTCTCTATCTCGCCTACATGCTACCATGCAGGCCATCCCTTT
Organism: Balaenoptera musculus; assembly: GCF_009873245.2. Classification (NCBI taxonomy): domain Eukaryota; kingdom Metazoa; phylum Chordata; class Mammalia; order Artiodactyla; family Balaenopteridae; genus Balaenoptera; species Balaenoptera musculus. Next base: position 2,053,916 of record NC_045787.1, on the reverse strand, counting down.
GGAAGGAAAGACGGCCATCTGGTCACCACCCTGCCCTTCCTCTCTCGTAAACCTAGGCTTTGCCACTTTCAGTCTGAGTTCAGATCTGGCTTTCTGCCAAATGCCCTTCCTCCTGCCTTCCCAGGCTCTGCATGGGGTGGATGTTACCGTTGCCACCTCTGTCGTGGGCTGGGGACACTTTCTGTCTGCCCTTGGCCCTGAGCGTCCTGTGGGTCACCTTCACCCAAACTAGTCCTTGTCTCTCGGAGGCTTGGCTCAGATTCACTGTGCTTCCCCCACAGGGCCAGAAGAATCCAGACCGAAACTGCATGGTCCTATATCAGATACTCCTTCATTTGAATGGAAATGTTGGGACAAATATGGCTACTATCCCGTGGTGGAAACCTCGTGCTCCACAGAGCTCATCACACGAGTCGATGCTTAATGACTTCCAAAGTCCATTTCTCTTGAAGGTACACAATCTTAGGTGTACAGAATTCACTTGTTATACATGGTGAGAGAGTTAAAGAAAAATAAACAATGCTAAATTAAACAACTTTCAGTAGAATAACTCATAGTTCCTGGGAGAAGGGTAACCTACTCTAATTTTATGTTGGTGCCCAAACTAAATTTTAACTTATAAGTCTAAACTGCAAGGAGTTTCTTAATGCATTACAACTTGTATCAGCTGATCTTTGAATGTAACAAATGACCTGAAAGCTTAAAACAATCATGATTAATAAACAAAACAAATGACCAAACCAAACCAAACAGAAACAGAGTCATAGATACAGAGAACAAATTGGTGGTTGCCAGGGGGTGGCAGGAGGGGAGATGGACAAAATAGGTGAAGGGGATTAAGAGGTACAAACTTCCAGCTACGAGATAAATGAGTCACAGGATGGAAGGTACAGCATGGGGAATAGAGTCAGTGATATTCCAACAAGTTTGTATGGTGATGGCTGGTATCTAGTTTTATCGTGGTGATCATTTCATAAGGTATAAAACTATAGAATCACTATGTTGTGCACCTGAAACTAATATAATATGGTATGTTAATTATAATTCAATAGAAAAAGGAAAAGAAAAATAACAATTTGTTAGTTTACAGTTCTGTGGGCTGGTGGTTTGGCCTGGGCTCCAGTGAGGGCAGCTCAGGCTGGACGCCCAGAATGGCCTCTTCGCATGGCCATCGTCTGGGTCCTGGGTTCTCTCCATGGGACCTTTCTGGAAGGCTGGCCAGGCTTGTTTACCTCAGGGTGTCAGTTCTGAGGACAGAGAAAGCAGGGGACCCTCCAACACTCACAGGTGTTCCAAGATGGCTTGAGTCACATTTGCTAATGTCTTGTGACGCTTGTCAGAAGGACAAGCCTAGACCAAGGGTTAGATAAGTAGGTGCCAAGGCCTGGTGGGCACAGCTGAAAAGAATGCTTTGTGTCCATCACACACTCACGCTTCCACCTTTATTACCCACCCCTAGTCCCTCTTCTTCAAGTACATCTTCCTCTGATCTCCCACAATATTGTGCACATTTCGATTGGTTGATTTATCCATCCATTCAGTAAATATTTGTTGAGTACCCACTATGTGTCAGGCATAGTTTTAAGTCCTGGAGACGTGAAAACAGACACACAGTTAAGAGAAAGATCAAGAACGAATAGTTCAAAAAGTGTTGTTAGAAAAAAGGCAGGTTATTTTCATTGAGTGAGTTTTAGGAAGATCAAGAGGAGACTCGACCTGGGTCTGGAAGGATGGGTGGAGGTTTCCAGGGAATGGGGTAAGAGAGAGCCTTCAGGCAGCATTTGTAGGGGCCTGAAATGGCTGAGGCCCAGGACCAGGAGATGCCGTGCCACTGGGATGTACAATGATGCCATGGCGGGTCTCCATCCCCAAGGAACTTAAAGTTGGGTTGGGGAGAGAAACAAGCCATCTAACTGTTCCTCCAGGATGTGGGGGACTCTGTGGTTGTGCTAAATGTGTCGGGGGGGGCATCTGATTCAGAAGGCAGGAGATGGCACTTGAGTCACCGTGTGATGCGTTTTATGAGACACGAGAGAGGGACTCTTAACAGGAGAGGCTGTGTGAGGGGTCAGAGGAGGAGACACTGGTCCCATCCGGCCAGAGAGAGAGATGCTGGGGTGCAGAGCAAGACAGACCCCAAGGACAGGCCTGTGGTGGGGAAAGGCCTTGGAACCTTCGTCCAGAAAGTCATGGGAAGCCCCTGGAGTGGTATGTGCGCAGAGAGCGTTAGACGGGGAGGGGGAGGGGATGGGGAGGTGGGCGAGGCTCTGTGATCTGCATCCCGTGTGGGACAGATTGTCCAGGCTGGAATGTGAACAATGGACTGTAGAGACATCCACACTCATCAACCTCAACGTGAAGAGACCCATGGGGACGGTCATGGAGAAGAGGAGGGAGGTTGGAGGGCCAGAGGAAGAGGAAATCTACAGGAATTGTCGGCTGCTCATGCCGCGGGGAAGCAGGGGCAGGAAGCAAGGGAAGGAGAGGTCGCGAGGCCCTGCATCCCCACGCTCTGTCCTCACCAGCCTTGCTCCCCCCACGCCCCTCCCACTATGTCCGCCTGCCCCTTCCTCCCCTCCTCACCCTGCTTGGGAGCCTCTCACTGTGACACCGAACCTGGCTGTCCTGGAGAAATGGTCCCACCCCCCCTCTGCTTCCAGATCCTCTGCCCCTGCCCTCTCTCCCTATGGCCTTTGTCACCTCCTACAACACTGTGGGTGACCTCCTAGTCTACCAAGGTCATTGGCTATTGGCTCCCTCTTCCACTGAAATAAAAAATAATGAAAAGAGTGAATCTCATCTGTCGTTTTCACTGATGTGTCCCAGCTGCCTAGAACAGAGCCTGTTACATAATAGGGGTTCAGTGTCACATGGTCCAGAGGGAGGATAAGAGAAAGGCAGAGCCCTGCCCAGGACGGCCTGGGGGACATCGGATGCTGCAGGAATCACTCCAGTGAATAGTGCAAATTCTAGAATGAAGGGGACGGACTGAGCAGAGAATAGACTAAGAGGTAATGGCAACCAAGTCAGGACCATGTGTTGGACAGGATGTTTTGTGAAAGGAAGTGGATGCGGATATTTGCTAGAGAAAATGTGTAGTTTAGGGAAGGTCTTTTCAAAACCTAGCTGTGTCAGAGCGTGTGAAGCAGGGACAGAAGGGGGGCTGACGATGGAAAAGAGAGACACTGACCGGGAGGAACGGGCCCCGAGAAGCAAGAGGACAAGGAGGAAGCTAGAAAGGCCGGCTGCGACAGCAAACTCTAAACTGCTTTTCCTGTTTCCAGGTTTACATTTATCCATGAACTTGATGCTGTATTTCACAGGTCAAAAATGAGCTGAGATGGAAAGGTAATTTGAATAGTCGTCTATATTGGTGTTATCAGTATTTTATAAAGAAGAACTGCTATATATACACGCTCAAAAAAAGCTGTTTCTTAAAGTGTTTTCTTGACTATTTATAATTCTACCAACTAACTGAGAGTGGAGGTTACGTGGCATCCGTTCTAATGTCAATGGGATTGTGGTTTGGGTGTTAGACCTCAGATGTGCAAAGGAGAAAAAAGAAAGAGTCCATGACCTTTACCTTGATAAGCAGGGGTGGTCAAGTTGATTTACAGTCAGAATGCTGTACATATATGTGATGGAGGAATCTGATGCATTAATGGAGAGAGGACTGAGTGAGCCTGGTATTAAGACCCATCCTAACCTCCACTGACAACATCCTGCCCTCTGATCAGCAGGTAGGTCATTATGTCCTTCTCAAGTCCTGGCTATTAAACTCATCCTTGATTTTGATGATCTGAGAACACATATCCCAATCACTATTCTTTCATTCGCTCTCCATATTTAAATGAACTTCCTGCTGAAGCTCCAGTTTGGAATGCCAAGGAATAGTATTATGTAGATTCCTGTGACATTCTAGAATTAGCTTCAGTTTTTGAAATTAAAAATCCGTTGCAAGTCTATGACACCCTGACCAACTAAAGAGGAGCAATGAATTAAGACATTACATAGGGGACTTCCCTGGTGACACAGTGGTTAAGAATCTGCCCGCCAATGCAAGGGACATGGGCTCGAGCCCTGGTCTGGGAAGATCCTACATGCCACGGAGCAACAAAGCCCATGCGCCACAACTACTGAGCCTGTGCTCTAGAGCCCGTGAGCCACAACTACTGAGACCACATGCCACAACTACTGAAGCCCGCACGCCTAGAGCCCATGCTCCTCAGCAAGAGAAGCCACCGCCATGAGAAGCCCACACACCACAACAAAGAATAACCCCCACTCGCCACAACTAGAGAAAGCCCGTGCACAGAAACGAAGACCCAGTGCAGCCAAAAATAAAAATAAATAAATAATAAATAAATAAATAAAATTTAAAAAAATTCCCTTTATCATCCTCCTTGTCCATGATACATGATATATGTTTTATGTGCCTCCATACATTAAAAAAAAAGACATTACATAGTAAATGTAAATTTTCTGAGGTTGAATTATGTAAACTGGCTGCCCTCACCACCCTGATTCATAGCATACTACGGAGATTTAGTATTATCTCCAAAGCTTTCCAATTTTAAATCAACTGGCATTTATCTCTTCTATTAACTTTGTAGATGCACTTGCAAATGTTCCCAGATATCTAACAGTAGGTGACTAATTAGGCAAATATCCTAGTCTCATAGGACCTAATCTGGAATAACCTGAGTTTGTTTTGAATATTTAACATTAAATTCTATTTTCAGCACTCCTTTTTAGAAGTACCCCTTCTATAAAGCTATCCAGATCTCCTCACTCTCTGAATTTGGTTACTCCCTGCATATTTTACATGATGAGAGTACACGTTCAGAGCCACTGTGTGATTTTACATGCTCTCTTCCCACTGCTGTGAGCATGTGAAAACATGTGGTTAGATAGAGCCTGTGTCAGCCTGGGTCCCTGAGAAACTGTAATAAGCTGACTCACGTTGGGCAAGATGCATGATTGAGAAACACACTATTTTTGTTAATTTACTGAGATTTGAAGGTTGCTTGTTAGCGCAGTGGTCATGTTTTGCAGGGTTCCCAAGACAGTTAATTATGAAGAGTGACCTTCTTTCATTCTTAAAAGTGCCTTGGTTCAGGGGTGATCATTCCAATAGTAACTAAGTACATCATGACAAAAACAACTTCCTAATAGAGAGAATGAGGGAAAAGTGCTCAATCAAAATGAGGCAAAAGAGAAGAGGAAAAAGCAACGTACAAAAGGAAGAAAAATATTTAAAAATAATATGCTAGGGATAAATCTAAATAAGTCATCAAATACAATGACTAAAAATAGACTAAGTAGTCTAATTAAAATTCTAAGATTATCAAACTGGATAAAGGAAAAACTCAAATTATAAGCCTTTGTAAAAGACAATTAAAAACATAGGAATACAAAAGTAGAAAAAAGGATAAAAAAGATATGTCAGAAAAAAAATATTAACCAAAATATTAATTTAAAGCGGTTCCAGTTATTAAAGTAAAAGGCATATAGACATGAAGGGAATTGTTACATATTAATAAAAGAGTCACTTCAGAAAAATGATACAACAAATCTAAACTTGTATGAACTCAATAATATAGACTTAAAATACATAAAGCAAAAATTAATTTGATTAGAAAGAGAAATCCATAATCATGGCAGATTTTAACATGGATCTTACAATTGATAGAATAAGTAGATTTTAATAATCAATTAAAATCATAATATTTGAACAGCACAAGTAATAATCCTGAAATCTACCTCCAAGAAAACAGAATATAAATTATTTTCAAGCACTCATGTAGCATCAATCAGACAAGTAACTCAAGATCTAGTGTTAAGGTAATTTGACAACATATTGACCCTTTGTGCAACTCTTGACAAATTTCCAAAGAGTATATTACAAAGAACACATTTTTCTAACCACCATGAAGTTAAGTTAAAAATTAATTGTGAATATATAAATATGTATATATATATTACCCTATATATTTGGAACTTAAGAGAAACATTTCTAAATGATTAATGGGTCAGAACAGAAATTGCTATTGAATTTAGAAAAAAATTGAAAGCTGACTAATATTAACATCAATCATTTATATAACACTATGTGCAAGCAGTATTCTAAGAATTGTACACATACTAAATTATTTTTAATGACAGTCATATGAAGCAGGTACTAATTAAGTTCATTTTACTGAGACATAGTTAAAGAATTTGTTTGAAAATCAGAAATACATATATTGTAAGAGATAATAAAAGCACATATAAATAAATGCATGTCATTAAAAATTTAGAGGAGGTATAAAAATGAACTACCTGATTAGTCATATGATCATAAAAGAACTGAAATTAGTAAATAAATAACGTCCCACAAAGAAAAATTCAGGCCTGGATAGTTTGAACAGCAAATTCTATGAAATAGTCAAGAAAAAATTATTTCAATGTTACCCAGACTCAAAGTACAACAATAATAACAATAATAACATAAAGAAGAGAAAGAAAGCCTTTTCGGTTCACTTTATGTGGTGGTATAACCATGATACCAAACCTAGCAAGGATGGTACAACAGAAGAAAATTATAGGCCTATCTCATTCTTATACATAGATGTAAAAATCATAGCAAAACATTATGAAACTAAACAAAGGAAATATAAAAATCATAAAATATCATGCCAAGATATTTATCCCAGGAATAAAAGGTTTGCTCAACAGTAAAAAAATTAATCTATGTGATTCATGGAAAAAAAAACAAATCACATCACCTCAACAGATGTCAGAGGATGCACTAAGAAATTCAATATCCTTTTATGATGTACGATACATAATAAATGTAATTAAAATAATGTATAATATGTATGTTATATATATTATATATTATAATGTACTCTAATATATTATAGTATAATATATATGCATGTTATATAATATATAAATATAATGTTATGTGTGTGATGTGTTATATAATATATAACATATATGTTGTACACATAATAAAAGTATGTTAAATTATATACATATATAAAATGCATATTGAACTCTTTATATGCCTGCAGTAGACGGAATAATGCCCCACCAAAGATGTACACGTCCTAATCCCTGGAATCTGTGAATGTCCAGGGAATGTCCACCTTATGGGGAAAAAATTACTTTGCAGGTGTGATTAACTTAAGGACCTTGAAATGGACAGATTATCCTGGATTACCTGGGTTGGCCTAATACAATCATATTAATTCCTAAAAGTGAAGAGCTTTTCTAGGTTGTGGTCAGAAGGACACAAGGACGAGAATAAGAATTTGAAGGAGAATCAGCAGAGACGAGAGAGGGCAGTGAGCAAAGGGCGTGACTCAGTGCTGTTGGTTTCCAGGTGAAGGGAGGGGCTGAGGACCATGGGACCTGGGCAGAACACAGGGAGACTCACGGAGCCTCCAGAAAGGAACATTGATTTCAGCCAGCCATGCCCACGTCAGATGTCTAAGGGACAGAACTGTAGGGTGATAAATTCGTAGTGTGCTTTACGCCACGAAACTTCTGGTGGTTTATTACAGCAACAACAGCAGTTATTTACTAGTGAGCCTGCAGTTATTTTTACCTGATTTCTGGCCATTTATGTTTTTCCTTTTCAGTGTTATCTGTTCATACCCTTTGCCTGTTTAAAAAAAAAAAAATTACTGTGGCCTCTCTATTTATATTAACACCTTAAAAAAATTTGTTTTTAACTTTTTATTTTATATTGGAGTAGACTTGATTTACAACATTGTGTTAGTTTCAGGTGTGCAGCAAAGTGATTCAATTCTACATATACACGTATCTACTCTTTTTCAAATTCTTTTCCCATTTAGGTTATTACATAATATTGAGTAGAGTTCCCTGTGCAATACAGTAGGTCCTTGTTGTTTACCTATTTTAAATATAGCAGTGTGTACACTTTATATATCAAGGTACTAACTATTGTCTGCCATACCAACTACTTTGCCAATTTACTGTCTATCTGTTAACACTGATTATAGTATTATTCTTCTATGAATTTTTGACACTTTTTAGATGGTAAAATCAGTTAAACTCCTTAACTATTTCTGGTTTTGGTGTAATGTTTAATAATACATATTCAACCAAAGATAAAATAAATATTTCTATTTCCTTGCAGAATAGTACAAGGAATAGTGAGATTTAGTGTTTTCTCTTTTTTAATTAAAATTTTTAATTTAAATGTTTATTTTAAAATCAGTAGTGTAGTAGCAATCAATATTCATCTCTTTTCACATGATTAGGCAGTCTTTTCAATGCAATCTTTCAGCAATCCATCCCTTCCATACCAATTTATAATTTCAAGTCTATCGCACCCTAAACCCTCTATACTATTTTTGACTTTTTCATCCTCTTCTATTGACGTCCCTGCCATTGCTAGTGCTAATGTACACTGCTTCGATTATTTTAACTTTATATTATATTCTTTCCTCTGTTATGGCAAACTCCTCCTCATTAGGCATCTCTTCAAAAACACCCCTAATAGTTCTCAAGTCTGTACCTGCAGGTGAACTTGAGAATAATTTTGTGAAGTTGAAAAAACTGTCGGAATATAGGTTGAAGTTACATTAAAGGCAGTGTGATTTCATTTCTCCTGTTCAGAACCATGAAACACCATTCAAGATTTTAAAAAAAAAAATGTTTTCCAGAAGATTTTAGCATTGCACTTATAGAATTTCTGTATTTCGCCCAACTAAGTTTTCCCATAGTTATTAATTCATTTATTAATTGCTGCACTTTTTTCGACCCTACCATTTTAGGGAGGAAAAGAAGAAACGAACCCAGCCTTTGCCCTCCTTGCCCAGGCTGCGCACTCCCTGGGGCCTGAGTGCCAGCCTGCCAGGAGTACATGGCAGACTGCTCCCACCCTCTGCTTCCTCTGACCTCAGGAAGAGGTGCTCACCTACTTCTATTTCTAATTAGAAACGCTCCCTCCTTCTTTTCTGTTTTTCTGACGGTGGTTTCCTCTTTCGCCTTCATTGTCTTCCACTGGGCCCCTCTGCAATTCATCCACAAACTGTGTCGCTCAGGGAATTATTTTACTTCAAAATCACGTCTCCTGGCAACAATAAACAATGATTTCAAATCACTTTTGAAATCACAGCACATGGAGGGTCTTCAAGGCCGACTCTCTGGGCCACAGCCCCGGACACCAGAGGCTGAGGGCATCCTCTGCCCCTCACCCTTTTCTGGGTGAAGGTGCAGGAGGGTAGCTCGGAGCCCCGGAGGAAGCGGCAGGGAGACAGGAGATTCCCGCTGCTTCTGCCCCTGGCTCACGCAGCGTCATCCTCATCGGGTCTCGGCCAGAGAGTCCCCAAGTCCAAATAAAGATTTATTGGGCTCATTAAATATCAATTAAAGGACTAAACTTTTTGTAACAGTTTTAGTGAATCTACATCCCTCAAAACTATTCAAAGTATATAAAAAATACCCTCTCTGAGGCCTTCAGAGAACTTCATGGGTGGCCCGTGGTTTTAGGCATACACTCTGGCCGCCTCTGTTAGGGACACCAGGAGAAATATAATCACGAGGTTTCTGGGGGTGGAGTGTTGTCACGTTCCATCCCAGCCACATTCACCATGTGTTTCCTCCCCAGGGACCCGTGCATGCTGTCACCGGCTCACTACCATCGCTACCCCCATTTCACAGCTGGAGCAATTGAGGCTCAGAGAGCACGACGGGGGCTGGAGAGGACTCAGATCTACCTACCTAACCAGGGAGTGTGTGCTGATATGCTGTGCCTCCATCCCCGCCGGTTTCAGTCCCCTGGTCCCCGACCCAGTCCCCTCACCGCGAGGGCTGGCACCTCCCATGACCTTCTTCACCCCCTCCCCCTGCACAGAAATGACTTCCTGTTGCAGCTGTTCTTCCTAAGTCCACTGACAATTTCATAGTTTGCATTTTCAAAACATACTTTAAAATCTGAAAATGGAAAGAGGTGTGGACTCATCAGCATTTAAGTTAATTAAATTTGGGGGCAGAGCTTGGTGAGACAGATGCCAGAACAGGACCTTTTGCAAGCAAGAGTTTTGAAGGTATGGAAATCTCTGTAATAGGAAAAGTGTAGTGATTGGTGGAATGTTCATTTACATAAAGGGTGAGTCATAAAGTTATATTTATGGAAAATAGTTATAATATTTTAAGTAACGATAAACGGTCCTCCTTGATATTAAAGTCCAGGTCTTAAAACTTTCATTTGCACAAAATGTTAAGATACGTATAAGAGAGAAACAGAGAGAGACACCAACTATGAGCAAACAAAATATGGAGTCTGACAGATGAGTACAGGAATCGGAATGAGACGTTTCTGAGTCCCCGAGGGACCCGTGACTTACTTTGACTCACCTTCTCTGTTATAGCACCTCCACCACTGCACATGTGTGAGTTTTCAGGCCTGGACACACTCACCACCATGCTGAGAAGGTTAAAAGGGCCTTATTAAAGCCAAGATCTGAAGGTCAGGTCTGGGGTCCAGACAGGTGTACCCTGGGAGGTTCCACCTGACAGGTCCTCCCAGCATGCCTGGCTTGGTTATCAAGCTTCTGTTTTATAGCATTGCTGAATCGCATTCCAGAAACCCAAACCTGACTTTCCCAGCTTGCTTGAGTCTGGGTTTAGTGTGATTTGTTGTCGTTGTTGTTTATACAGGAAGATAAAAGATGGATTTGAGAAATTCACACGCGTGTAGAAGTCCAGCAGCTACTCCGGTCCCCAGAATGCCCGCTGGGACACTTCACGTCATTGTCCAGAGCTGGATTTTTAAGCCAAGGGTCCTCTTCCCGTGGGTGCTGGAGACAGAACCCCACGCTCAGGCCGCCTGGCCGCTGGTCCAGGGCGGAGGGACAAACCACCCCGGCTGCACTGCCGGCCATGTTTACTTTTATTTTAAAGTCAGATTGGATGTAATGCACTGAAAACGCTCTTCAATCATTTAGCTCTAAAATTCCCCCGGCAGCTCTCCGCTCCTTTTCAGCATGACTTTTGGAGCCTTTTGATCTCCTGACTGCTTCCTATATTAGAAGTCTAATCCTATATTTAAACATATTTCTACATTTCATCAAACAGTTCGATTTAAATTTTCCATAACCTAGATAGCCACATTAATCTACTCCCTCGCTCTCTCTGGCAGGCAGGCCATTCATTCCCTCTTTAAGAAATAAGGAAGAATAAAAATGTTGAACGAAAATGACAATACAGTCGAAAATACTCGACAATTTAGCATCACAAAAAGTGAACATTTAAGGCCTCTGCTTCCAAATGCCACCCTAATTAAAGGAGCGTTCCTTTTCAATGCGCTTTTTTCACATGCAGAAGAGGCCTTATTCAAATGAGGAGACCTTTCCCAGGGCGCAGGCTCTAATAGAGAGCTTAGCATAACTCGGGCTGCTTGTCAATGCAAACGGCAGCGGAGAAGTTAGCGTGTTGATGGAGATTATGGTTATCCACTTCACACACCGCAGAATTCTTCACGCTCTGGAAATATTTTGCTTATCAGTGAGAAGCAATGATCAACACCGCACACCCCGGGCCCCGGAGAGACTCCGAGAATGAGATCATCAATATTCAGATCAAGTCGGGTTCTCACGGTGCCCGACTATTAATTTGCTTCTAAAGTGAAGGCTTACTGTATACTTCTTAATGTAAACATTTGACGACCACATATCCAATATCAAATAGAGCGATTAGAAGGAGACTTCCCAAAGAGATGCTGACAAGCAACCTCGGATCGGGGCTCTGAAATTCAAAACACCTTAGAAAGACCTTTTCTTATTCTTCCATGAAAGAAGATGAAAGCTCAGCTCCTTAAAAATTAAAAAAAAAGCAAAAATGACGGTTCTTGAAAAGTAGAACCTTCTTCTGCAAATGCATGAGGCCCTCAGACTTTTCGCTCCTTTTGTTGGCTGATTGGAGGGTTTGCCTGGAGACTCCCGGGGTGGCCCTACAGACCCTGGCTTGAGCGTGGCCTGCATTCCGGGGCCGTCGAGCTATTAGCTGAGGGAGCTCGCTGCTGTTTCCCTGCCCCGCGTTTCCTTTCATCCCAGGGCATTTCCATCGGGCGGAGGCGAGGTCCTCAGCAAACACCCGGGCTGCGTTGGAGGGGCATTCTGACTTCCAGAGGGTGGACACTGGGAGCACGGGGGTGTCACCAGGTCAGGACGACAAGAGTCTGCCGTGGCTTGTGCTGAGCTCTGGGTGTCCACATTCAGAAAAGGAGGTTTTTTGTTTTTGCTTTTTTTTTTTTAAGTATGCCTGTGACTCCTCTGTACATCAATATGTGAGGACCTGCTCAGCCTCAAGAAATCCAGCCAGGATTTAACCAAGCCAGCAAGACAGCTTAAAGGACCAGGGGCACCAGGTGACAGGTGACAGGTGTTGGGTGACGGGCGGTGTTTTTCAGATGGCACAGCATCCGCTGGCCTGCAGTACCCTCCAGACCACACAGGGCACCTCAGAATCAAGCCAGTGGGTCGGGTCGGGAGAATCTTTTTAAAAATATAATAGAATAAATAGAAGTGAATGGACTAGAACAAAACAGACACTATCAGAGGCCATCACACCCAGCAAACAGGAACATTGTATACTTTTGATGTTTAACTTATGTTTTGTGTGTGTGCAGTGTGCTCGATGTGTATATCCTGTGGAGACTTTTATGGGGTGTGTATTGTGAGCATGTGTAGGGTGTTCGTTTCTAATATTAAAAACCTTTTTCTAATTGACAACATTGTTCCTAACATTAAAAATATTGGATTACAATTACCCAGGTGTCCATCAACAATGACTGAATTTTAAAAATCATATTTAATTAATGTTATATAGAGGAATATTATTCAGCTGTGCAAATGAACATAAAAGATTTTTACATGTCAGTATGGAAAGAGCTCCAAGACATGCCTATACGTCAAAGAAGCAAAGTGTAGAACACTGTGCTTAGTAAGCTTCCATTTGCAGAAAAAAAGGAAATATTTGTCTTTGTTTATATTTGTGTAAAACATCTCTGAAGATGACAGAGGACATTAATATCCATGGGGTAGATGGAGCAGAGTGGACAGAGAGACTTTTCACTGCAAACCTATTTTTTCCTTTTTCCTTTTTACTTTTTGGATTAAATTACCTGTTCAAATAATAAATTCTGCATTGATGTATATCCATTTGAATACATGTACAGAAAGTGATCTCTACATATAGCTATGTATATAGTACACTTATGGGTGCATATATGTAAAGTATATAAAAATACTATTTTACATACCATCCTGTGTGTGTCAAGTACAGTATATGGAAACAATGAGATACTTAAGTGGACCAGCATAGAGGCCCAGAGTTGCACGGACCCCACTTGGGGAAACATCAGGTTGGACAGAGTTTGAGACCCCTTTTTACTCTAGGTTCTATGAAATTTAAAAAATAGGTTGGAAGAAAAATATTGTAGAGTCTAGTAACAAACAACAAGGTTCTAGATGGGGCAATTAAGGACCCAAGTTACCATTTTTTTTTTTCCAGAGAAATGATCAATAAAATAAATTGACAGCTTATTGGGAAAATTTGGCTTCACTTATATATTTCCCTGACTCTCATGGCCCTATGTATTGGGGGTAAATTATTTATATGTTGACTAATGACTTGCATTAAACGTCATATAATTTACTGATAGAGCAGTAATGCATAGAAATTGATGCTCTAGTGTAGGTTTTGTATCTCTGGATACTTCTCTGCAACTTCACGTGAGACACGGGGTCCATTATCAGATGAATGGAAGGGCGCTGGCATGATGCCGAGGGCACAGTCCTGCCACCCGTGCACAGGTTGTCCTGGCAAATACCCAACACGCACGTTCACAGGCAGGAAACTTTGGTGTCTGGAGTCAGAGACTCCTTCTCTGATGCTCCACGCACACCCTCACCATCTTTGTAGACAGTCAGAGAGAGGAATGGGAGTACGCTGGGGACAGGGGTCTGGAAGGTCTCCTTAACTGGGACTGTGAACTCCCTGACCCAGGCTTAGTGTCTGATAGTCAGAGGGGCCATGATCCCACACCTGAGAACAGACAGAACAGAGAGCTGTCGCACTGGGTACCCATCCGACTTGGGATGTTCCCTACAACATCTCCAACCCAAGTCCAAGAAGATTGGCTCAAGGGCCTGAGATCTCATCTCCCAGCAAAGGGGCACCTCGCTGGGGCGTGGTGACTGCTCCCCAGAGCTGCAGCGCACAGAGCCCCCGCTTGCTCCTGCTGTGTGAGCACTACGGTCGGTCGGACCCAAGGATGCTGTCCCCTGTGTACGGTCTGGCTCCCTCATGGATGCTGGTCCTGATGATACAGTCACTAGGACACGTGTTTGTCTTCGAGTTGGTCACTTTTATTTCTTAGAAGGCAAAGTCGGGGGCTAGTGGATGCACCAGCATGCCCATAAGTTGTTGCTTATTCGAATTTCCAAGTTTTCACATGCATGAATTTATTTTTATTTCAATGTAGCTTAAATTCTTGAAACTGTCTGAAAATGAAACTCTTTTGGATGCACTTGATCGTTAAGAACTGCTCTGAGTTCTGAGTGTTTTGGTATTCTGATTTCAATCAACCTGCAATATCACATTTTATATTAAACTGCAGATTAAGTTCAAGGCTTCAATCATTAAAATCCTCTCCTTTTTAGCTAATAAGCTAGGCTGTTCTAAAATAGAGGAATCGGGAAACTAAAAGTCAATCTTTAAAAATGTGTTTCTCTATTCTGTTACTTAAAGGAAGATTTTGACTAGCCTCCAACTAATAATACACAAGAATACAAACCTTTCCTGAGTTTAAGTTTATTCTAAAGTATCTTTATCTGAATTAAAGGGAAAATAAAAATTTGTTGTAAACATGTGTTTATCCCAAAGCATCTTTCAGGTTCAGAACAGGTCTCTAAATGCAGCTTTGAAACGGTAACCCTTAAGACATGGAGCAGTGTCACTTTCAAACACGTTCACTATTTAATTAATATTTCTCATTTGCAATGCAAATCAGACTTACAAAGCTGACAGTTATAACTTGAAAACAATTGCCCACATTATGAGTTATCACAATTCCTCAGAAGATGCGATACTTCACTATTTGTCAGAAAAGCCAGTGCAACCATTTTGCAGAGGAGGCTTTAACCATATTTGCGATTGTGTGTCCTCGTCTGTGGGTTCCTTTCTGAGATGTGCCTCTCGTCCATTTCCATTTGAATCTCATTCTGTGTTTCGTGCAAATCAAGACTGAAAAGAACATTTGCCTTCACAGTAAAATTGCAATTTACTTCTTAAAATCTTTGCTGGCTTCATAGCCTTTGGATCTGTTTAACCAAAGCTTCATTTTTCTCTTTGGCATAATAAATCTTTTACTCTAAGCACCCAAATATACAGCAAGCATTTTATTCCACATCCAAGAGGGAATATTCATTTTCTAATGCGGAATTTCAACTTTGAATGTGATCTGGAGCCACAGCGGCTTGAGGTCCCACGTACGCGCTGTTCGAGGAGTTCGGTTTGAAGCACGGGGTGGGACGAAAACTTAGCCCCACCAAACTGCTTCTGAACCCAAAGGTGACCACGTAGGTATTAACTGCCACGTGGAATCCATTTCCAGACAGGAAGATGGGCCAGCAACAGTCAGCACACCTGGAAAGGTAAGTCCTCGGCAGGAGCAGAAGAAATGAGAAATGATTTGTGGGATGAAAGAATATATGTATGCATAACTGAATCACTTTGCTGTACACCTGAAACTAACACAAGATTGTAAATCAAGTACACTTCAATTAAAAAATTTTAAAAATAAAGATAAAATAAAACAAAACAAAAAAGCAATGTGATGCCCAGAACAAAAAACACTGTGTTTCTTCACTCTACAGTTTATTTTTCTCATAATACAAGGTAACGTGATGCTGTTCTCTGGAAACAGGTTTTGCCTCTCAGCCGGCTGCTGTGAGGACACCAAAATGTGCCCGACCGTGGGGAGACTGAGGCAGCCCGGGGCTGGGGGCAGCTGTGCTGGGGCTGTGTAGGAACTTTAAAACCAGGGCCCTTTGTCCAAATCCTCATATAACTGTGGGGAAAATAAGGTATGTTTCACTTAAGGATGAAAAAAAGGCCTCTAAACAGTAATTGATACCCTGCAAATACCTTGTAAATAAGGTGAAATTTTTATTACTGTTTTTCCTGAGGATTCGATTAATAAAGCATGAATACATCAAAACATAATCACTTTAAGTTGAAATGGTCACTTTTGAAATGCAACACAACACTCATATATTGGATCTTAAGAAGTTTGCCTGTTGAATTATACAGTGTAATTTGTATTACTCAAAGTTATATAGGGTCTGGAATATACTGGCTGATACACAGCAAACACAAAGGGATGATCTTGGGGGCAGGGGACTGGTGTGAGTGTCAATCTTCGTAAAAAAGTAAACAAACACAAAAGCTGATTGGCTAATAATACCCACAAACTTTAGGCGCTGGAGGGCGCCGTTTGTTCCAAGCGGCTTGGTTAGCACCATGACCGCTGTCTGCCTGCGGTCCCCCGCCTGCCCTCTCGCCCAGCCGCTCCACGTCCAGATGGGGCTGTAACAGCCCCTTCCTAACGCCTCCAGCCTCTGGGAAGTAAAACTGCTCATGTGGCAAAGGCAGGAACGAACCCAGAGTTGTGATTCCAGCAGAATTAAGCAAATATTGGAGCTTACGTACGTATCTGCGTATTAAATCTCAATAGCCATTGCACCAGGTATTTACAACTCCACACAGGATGTTTTCAGGGAGGAGGGTTTTATGACTGATATTGTTTAGAATTGCTGCAGGATGATAATAAAAGGGGGACCAACTTTTACTACGTTTTATTATTATTTAAAATGCCCTACGGATAATGCCTACTTGTTGCCTGTACCATCGGCAGCCTGTTCCCCTGCCTATTCTTGGGCACCACAGAGAAGTGGCCTTTCGGTCAGGTGCCAACAGCAGAGCACTAAGCAAAGCATGGGGCCCACTGAGGGTTGGGGGGCCCTGAGCAACTGCACGTCTCACCCATCCAGGAAGCCAGCCCTGCCTGTGTGTCCCTCCTCCAAAAAAAGGTTGGGTGCCCACGCTCAGATGGCAGGGGAACTCGTTCTCTGATTGACAGCACGGCGGCTATTTTAGATACACCGCTGTTTCCTTTGGTAATTCATCTAATGATGTCCCAAACCCATCACTACCACAGGAAGTAATTCAGAACATGAGTAGGATGCTTTTCCTGCCACAGCAGCTAGGCGGGTCTGGAGGCTTCTGAGCAGGTTTTCCAAGGGGACGCTCCCACCTGAAGCAGGTTTCCTGATCCATCAGTAAGGAAGTTATCATTGACTGCTGTACTTCCAAATTAGCCTTCCTTACACTGCGGTTTCTGGAGGGTGAGATGAAGAAGGAAAGGAACAGAGAGAGGAGGGAGGGGGAAAAGTGAGAGGAAAAGAAACAAACCAGATTCCTTAGCAGCGCTCAGTCCCAGTAGGGGAGGCAGGAGGGCTGGGGCACCTCCTCCTGAGAAACGCTGCGGACACTCGCCGCGGATGTGGGCAGCCCTCCTCCCTGGCAGCCTGCTGGCCGGGAGTCCTCAGGGCCGCTCACCCCCAGGGAAGTCCCGTTCTGGACGACAAACATCTGCACCATTTTGCAGGTTTCCCCGCTATCTGAAAGCAGAGTGTTCCTGTGAAACCTTTCATAGGCAAAATGACATGAAGAGAAGAAGCAGTTACCTTAGGACATGTCTTTATAACGAAGCCACAAAATAAATCCGGATGAAGCACAGGTGCTCGCAGACGCTGGTCAGAGCTCTGGCAGCTGGACTCTTGATGCTGAGCGTGGTTCCCAGGAAAGAGCTCGGCGGGGCCGCCCCCAGCATGCACACTGCCTCTGTAAGGGCTTCACTGCAAAACCCACGCTGAACTTTTCACCTTTTTCTGTAAATTCAAAAATCTTCTTCGAATTTCTTTCTGTAAGGGAAACTGGTACCAATGTAGGTCTTTTGTAAGAGCAAAGTGGAGTAAAGCAAACTTTTAAAGAGCAGCAGATCCCTGTATTTGGAAGCTTTTCCAGACGTGTCTTCCGTTTGGCCAATCAATCCACGTGACGACTCATCTCTGGGTCCTGGGTCCAACCGAGCATGAGAAAAAAGTCAGTATTACAATACATGCCTTGCTTAACGTTGTCCATAAGATTACAAGTTGCGCCCCTTAAATTCAGTATTTCCAACATGTCCCATACTGCACTAACACAGTACATGGCCAAGGTACTCCCAGCATATTTTTGTACAAATGAATAAAAAGCAAAATATGAAAAAGGGATCACACGCGTGAGAGGAAAGTGCCACACAATCACAGAAAAGTAGTCTTATTTGCTTATTTCATACAGATTATTCTTTCTCTTTTTAAAATTAGGAAAGCCTGCTTTGAATGGAAGGAAAGCACCCGTGGTGTGTAATTTATGATCAGTTTAATCACTGACGAATTTCTAATACCAAAGAGCGTGCTCTGAGGGTGACACAGACAACCACCGAAATGTCATCCCCCAGACGGAACTTCCAAGCCCTCACACCTGTTCATGGGACTCAGCTTTGAATCCGGCTGCAGAACTTGAAGGAGACCCAGCACACCATCCTGTCTGACTCTAAGGGTCTCCTCTGGCACCTGTGGGTGAGTGAGGGTGGCTGGAACCCAGGGAGCAGGGCCCCCCTCACCCGACATGGCAGGCGGCAGACTGGGGGATGAGGGACAGAGCTATGACAGCTCCCACCAACAGCCCCGGCAGGCTCAGCACGCCAGCTGTAAGAACACACGTTTCAGACATAAAGAGGATCCCCGGCATTCGAACTAGGAAAAGGCATATTGGATCCCAGCCTTTGCAGCTTTGCAACACTGAGCTTTTTATAAGAGCCAAGAGCATGGTTGCCATATCTGTTCCCAAGGCTGGAGCCTCTCGCTTCCCATCCCTGGGCGGCATGTCCTGAGCTGCAGCATTTCTGTCTTATGTTAATAGTCGGACTCTCTGGATTGTACCTCGATGAGAAACAAAGTCAACATAGAAACAGACGCTTGCATGTCTTTTGTCAAAACAGACAAATATAACTTTGGAAGTGTGCCTGGCTGAAGAGCAGTGGACAGCCTCCTGGACACAAGGGGAGGTGGGGACACCAGGAAAGGAGCACCTAGAGGGCCTTGTGGGAAAACAGGTTTGAGGCAAACCACCAATATCGCCAATTAACCGCATGAGCAAGCCACAGTCCAGCTAATTACAACTCCTGATTGTTGACTCTGATGGTCAGAGTGGACCCCATGGTCAGTGTGCCCGTGGGAAGGGGGTTTTCTACCCCTCACCAGTGGGGGAGAGACTTCCACGCTACAGCTCAACGCCATGTCCAAGCAGAGCCACTGACCACAGACACTGTGAAAGCCATCTCCTCACATAAACATGGGTGGCAGAGCACATCAATTTGAACGAAGTTAATGTTGACCTGGCAGTCAGCACCTGGCTCTATGACAGAAATGTATTTGTCACCGTCTGGAGGCTGGAAGTCCGAGACCAACGTGCTAGCGAGGCTGGCTTCTCCTGTGCTCCTGTGGCTGTCCCTCTCTGTGTGTCTGTGTCCTCACCTCCTCTGCTCACAAAGATACCAGCCCTGTAGGATTGGGACCCACCCCGGTGACCGCCTTTTAGCCTCACTGCCTCCTTAAGGTCCATCTCCACACCATCCGTCCCGAGGTGTTGCGGGTAGGGCTCCAACACAGGACTGGAGGGAGACACGATGCAGCACATAGCAGCCACGTGGAGTGGAAAGTGGTTCCTGGAGCCCCTGCACTTTTGTCGGACAAATACTTCCCTTCCTTCCAGGGACCACACTCACTCCTGCTGAGGGCCGACTCTCTTCCTAAGTCCATCAGTTCACCTGAGTTTCCGGAAGCCTCCCAGGACCCCAGGCAGACCGAGGTGGAGTGATCACGGGATGGAGACCAGCCCCAGCCCCGGGCACGATTAGCAGGAAACACCAACTCGGGCTCCGTTCTGCGTGTTCAGCCTGCTGGTTGAGATGCCACTGGGCCGTCTCAAGGACGCACACTGCCAGGTGTGAGGACGCTCCAGCCTCTACCTCCGCAGGAGGCCCGTGCGGTCATGACCCTGGGCAGAGACACATCTCATGACGCAGCAAGACACAGAGCGGCAGGGGCACATTTCAATCACGGCTTAGCAGAAGGCAGAAGCTGAGCCCCTCCGTCCTCCCAGACGCCACAAAAGCAAAGTGAGGAGAGCATCCCACAAGGTTCTGATTTTCCAAGGCTGCTCAAATATGCTTTCTAAAAAATTATCAAGCATCAAATTACCTCCAGGAAAGACTGATTTGGGGTCATCTCTTTGCTGGTGGCCCCAGCCTGTCAGCTAACCTCATGGTAGGGGGGACACAGGTTGTCTGGGCACCCGGACCTGGTGACTGAACAGGACGGCGGAGAGCCAGCCTCCTGAGGCACAACTCAGGATGAGAACTCAAGGTTTTCTGTCCCGCTAAGGTGAGACGAAAACCAAATAGTGCACTAAATTAGATGCTGCGTTCACTAAAAGCTGGGGCAAGCAGAGACACAGGGCCTTATGGGCTGTGCAGACAGCACCCAGACACAAGCGGGGAAGCAGGGGGCTGGCCTGGAACAGCGGGGTTTCCTGGGGCACTCAGGGCTCACACCCACAGCCCCGGGCCTGCTGGGGCAGCCTCCCCCGGCTTGTGCACTCATTGCTTTGCCTCCGAAGCAGCCTCAGTTCTATGTCTCTCTTCCCCTTCCTCCTGACTGTGCTGCAAATGCCCCCACCTGCTACAGCTCCTGCTGTTACCTCGGTCCAGATTTCCAGGGATTCAGGCTGGCGGAGAGCATGGGGCCGAGGGGATGCTCGTGTGTTCCAGGCAGAGAGATGGAGATGAGAAAACGGGGCCTGGATCCTCCAGTGTTAAGGCAAGCTGGGTGACATGGGGGATTTACCCTGGAAAGGCGCTCGAGTTGTGGTGTCACAGCACAATGCACCAGGGAGACAGACGGGCCCCCGCCTTTCAGGAGGAGTGTCGCCCAGAGCAGATCCAGGCTGCACCCCAGGTCAGGCAGTGTCTGCAGAGCCCTCGTTGCTCACAGAGCCGGCGAGTGAGTGGAGCCAGGGTTGGTGCAGGGCTGGCTCACCCCCTCATTCGTTCACTCTTCATGCGCTGCTTTTCTCCGAGCTACCAAACCCCATCTCTTCTAAGAGGGAGCAGACGCAGCCCCGGTCAACCAACTTGATCACTCCGCCTGAGGCTGGTGCTGGGACCGGCAGTGCCCGCTGCCCAGGAACCTGGGAAAGGCAGGTGCCCAGCCACCCAGACGTCCTCAAGGGGAGACTTGAGGGCTGAGTCAGGCTGTGTGGCCCCTCTGCTCCTTGGCTGTGGCTGGCAGAATGCAAGAGGAGGTGGGACTCCTGGAGCCGGGGTGAGACCCCGCAGCCAACACTGGGGGGCTCCCACGATATCCCGTCTGCACACGACAGCCCAGGGGCCAGATCCAGCCCACGCCGATTTTTGTGCAGCCCCAAACTAGGAATGTCTTGGCATTTTCAAATTGTGGGGAGAAAAAAGAAAAGAATGACCACATTTTGTAGCACGTGAAAACAGTCTGAAGTCCACATGCGGTGTGCGCAGAGGTTTATGGTACATGCTGCTCTCAGTGCAGGGCTGCTTCCACTACCGTGTGGCCAAAAGCCCGAAATACTTACACTCTGGCTCTGCCTCATACAAGTGTGCTGGCCGTGGTCTAGAACGTTCTCTCCGTGTCCAGACCTTTGGGTCAGGGCAAAGGAAACTTGAACTGGGGGAGACGCAAATACATTCTTCTTTTGTGTTCCCTTTGTGCTCAATTTTATAAGAATCTCTGGAAGGAAGGAAGGGAGGGAGGGAGGGAGGGAGGAATGAAGGGAAGTGCTGTAGAAATGTAAAGGAAGGTGAAAAGACCAAGATTAAGGTTGATTTTTGTAGACTAGGTGAGGACGCTATTTAACGTTTTTCTACACTTTCTTTTCTTTGACGTTTATTTTGTCTTTGTCCTTTGTCATCTTATAACCTAGGGGAGCCCTTATCTAAAGCGAGGTAGGACTGTTGACCAGCAGATGTGGTTTGTGGGTTTGAGAGCGGCTGGGACACTGTCGGGAAATGCCACGGGAGTCGTGCCAGGAATGGCCTCTCCTGGGAGCAAGGAGGGTGGGGAAGCCGGCAGAGGCAGTGGACGAGGAAGACCCCTGCTTTGCTGGGGGCCGAGGGCAAGGCTGGCATGGGGTCCGGCCAGGGAGAGCGTCCGACGCAGGGGAGGGGACTGCGGGATCTCCCCGTGGGGCCCGTCAGGTCTGCATGCTCACTGGGGTTTCTCCGAAGCTTGTCTTCAGTAGCAGTGAGGGCTGGTTATGTGTGAACCTACACCTGGAGTAATCCAAGGCAGGACAGGGCAGAGAGGACCGTCACCCGCCCTTAGAAGTCTACAAGCAGTGGCAATCCTAGCGTCCGCTCTCGGGACCAGGAGAAAGTCCGTTCCGTGCGGGCACAGCTGGGGTCCCAGGAAGATAAGAGGGGCAGTGCTTCCCAGCTGATGACAGGTCATCAGCCTTGAGCTCTCCTACCCCCTCGCAGTCATGCACAGAAAGTGGACGGCCATCCACAGGCCTCCGGTGACCTGAGGCTGGTTTTAGGAGCCTGTCGAGAAATCCTGTGGCCCCAGGCCCAGGGCGACTTTTTATTGCCAAGGCTGTTATTGATTTTGGGATGAAGAAAATAGTTTGCTATCGTTGCTTTAGGTGTCACGAGAAAAAATCCACCCCCATTTCACGTGCTGACAGATCTCAGGTGGATCTTGCCTTTCAATGACCAGGGCCTCCCAGGCTACGAGGGGAGGTGTTTGCTTCTCAAAGGTAGCACCGTCTTTATGAGACATGGCACGCTAATCGAAAACACAAGTAAACTGAAAATTAAATTTAAAAGCCTATAATTTAGTATCTTCCTGGCCGGGAGTGATGGCTTTCATTTGTGCGGCTCTGGAGCTGTCCAGGGTCGGCGTGACGGGCCGTGGCCGGGTCTCCTCCGAGGGCTGATGGAGCCGATTAATCTCTCGGAACCGAGCTTTGTCTTCTCCAGTTCAGTGAACAACTTCATTTCAGCTGATGAGTTCAACCAGGGGTCAGAACAATCTTCATTTCTGACAAACCCACGAAAAGGGAATTAATTTTATGAGTTAGTGCCACTGCGCTCAAACGAAGCTGGGGAGAGAGAAGTCAACACGGGTGGCAGAAAGCAGATCTGTGTGCAAACGCCCCACTTGATTAAAACCAGGGGAAATATTCGCTCAACAAGGTAGGGGGACCCGGAACGAGAAGGTTCAAAGGATCAGAAGCACGCCAACGGGACTTCTACCTTCGGAAAATACCAGAGACGTTTTATCGAACCTTTGTTCTTAGGGTTTAACACGAAAAAAATTCAAGAAGTGCCCAGGTAAGGGCAGTTGGAGAAGATTAAACAATTATGACCGCAGCATTAAAAAATGGGGAAAAAACCCTCACAAAAGCAGGGAAATTACATCAGATGCTGGTCAAATATTACCATGTTGATTGCAACAAAATCGCTTTCATAAATTCATGCAAACATTTATTGAGCCCATTAGTTGCCAAGCACACAGGACCCTGGCCTTTCACCCCAAGAAGATGTGAACTCACAGTCACAAGTGTGTATCAGGCTCTATTATGGGCTGTGTTGTGACCCCCAGATTCCTACGTTGAAGTCCCAACCCCCAGTGCCTTTGAATGTGACCATATTTGAAGACAAGGTCTTTAAAGAGGTGATTACATTAACATGAGGCTATTAGGGTAGCACTAACCCCATAGGGCTGGCGTCCTTATAAGACATGAGATCAGGACACACCAGCACGGAGGAGCGACGACGTGAGGACAGGGGAGGAGATGGCCGTCTACATGCCAAGGAGAGAGGCTTCCGGAGGACCAGCCCTGCCGACACCTGGGTCTTGGACATCCAGCCTCCAGACTGTGAGACAATAAATGTCTGTTGTTTAAGCCATCCCAGCCGTGGTATTTTGTTATGACAGCCTGAGCAAACTAATACTTAATTATAAGCTTACTAGTAAACACTACTATCCCGACCCCTGCCCCCCATATGTGAATTTAATGATAAGAAATAGTAATGAAACTATACCGCTTCCCCTAACAGGTGAATTTGGACACTTGAAACTCTCATCTCAGAAACCTCCCTCTCTACAGGCTCCTGCTTCCGCGTGGAGGTGCACGGCAAGGGGTAAGTCCCTCTTTTGCTGGCTAAGAAGCCAGTGCTGAAAGGAGTCTTTCGCAGTGTGGCCTCGAGGTTCAATTCAAGCTGCTTCAGTTCTAAGCGAGGAGCCTCCCCCGCCCGCTCAGCTGCCCGTGTGCCCAGGTCACCCTGCCCTCACCGTCTGCTCCCGGCTCCCAGAACCAAATGGAGTCCCTGGGCAGTAGAGCCCCACACGAGACGAGGCCGCCAGCCTGGGGAGGGTGGGGTCATGTTTGGGACCCGCATCCTGACACCCATCCCAGCCCTGTCCCTGCATCACCCACGACAGGCAAAAACCTGGCTGGGTGTGCAGGAGTGGAAGGGTCACAGACAGGACCTGTGCAAACCGAGGGGGCCTTGCAGGCAGGCGGGGCCTGAGGCGGTGGTGCGGGGAGATGGGGGGAATCTTCCCATCTGCTCTGCTCTTCCCCCCACACTCCAACTCAGAAATGACCCTGAGGGCAGGAGGACGCATCCCCTGCGTGAGAGGGAGAGGCAGCTTGGCCTGGAGCCAGCTGTGGCGGGCGGCTGCCCCAGCCAGGAAGGACATTCTGGGACCCTCTCACTGCAGAGGGGGGACGCCTCCTTATGAGTTTGGGGTAATTCTTTCCGGATTACTGCATTGCTAGGGAGCTTTTAAATAATTGGTGGACGCCTTGAATTTTAAATAATGTGCATGGCCTGTTAGAAGGAACCACATTTCATAAAGTCCTAACTTGGTAAGTGTCTGTTCATGCTGGCAACATGGGAACACCTCTGCCCAGCTAGTGTCAGCCCAGGGAATTAGCCTCAGGTGGCAAGTGCAGAGGTGGGCTGGGTGGGCTCTGCCCCTGGGGCTCGTGTACATCCGAGCGCAGGTCACCATTCATGCCCAGTGGGGCCCAGAGACACACTGCTCCCTCCACCCCTCAGCCCATTAGTAACAGGTTAATGTGATGGTGATGATCGATCTAGTGTCTGAACTCATGGAAAATTTCAAACATGAGGCAGTGATGTAGTGGTGGGGATCACCCCTTCCAGAGAACCAGGAACGTGGGGTGGGGAATCTGGACTCCGTTCTCAGCAAGGATACATACTGTGTGTGCATGTGAGTATGCACATGTATGTGTGTGTGCATGTGTGCATTGTGTGCGTGTGTGCACATACATGTGTCCATGTGTGGGCATTGCATTGTGCATTGTGTGTGCACGTGAGTATGCACATGTATGTGTGTGTTCTTTGTGTGCGTGTGTGCATATGCATGTGTCCATGTGTGGGCATTGCATTGTGCATTGTGTGTGCATGTGAGTATGCACATGTATGTGTATGTGCATATGTATGTGTGTACTGAGTGTGTGTGTGCATTGTATGCACGTGTGCATGTGTAGGTGTCCATGTGTGCATTGTATTGTGCATTGTGTGCATGTGTGTGCATGTGAGTATGCACATGTATGTGTGTGTGTGCATGTGTGCATTGTGTGTGTGTGCATATGCATGTGTCCATGTGTGGGCATTGCATGTGTGCATTGTGTGTGCATGTAAGTATGCACATGTATGTGTGTGTGCATGTGTGCATGTGTATGTGTGTACTGAGTGTGTGTGCATTGTGTGCACGTGTGCATATGTATGTGTGTGTGCATGTGTCCATGTGTGTATTGTGTGCATGTGTGTGCATGTGAGTACGCATATGTATGTGTGCGTATGTGTACATATGCATGTGTACCCATGTGCACTGTGTGCGTGCATACCTGTGTGTGCATGCAAGCTCTCTGAATTCCAACTCCTCTGGATGCAGCTATAGCCACGCTCTAATCACTTATGGATCCAAACCATAAGGTATTTAAAAGGTGCCATAAGTGTCACAACATGCCACTCACACTTCCCTTCCCATCAGCCTTTTCCCTCGTCCTTGAGGCCTGTCTTGTGCACAAGAAGGGTGAAGTTAAAACGTCTTACATATGGATTTAGTAACAAAATCTGAAAACGAGGAAGCTGAGACCCAGGAAGACATCCTGCATGTCTCGTTCCGTCCTGTACTCACTGCGTGTTTGCCCTGGGTGATTTGCTGATATTTTCATGTTGATACCCTTTAATTTGTAGGGTCACCCAGAGCCATTTGTATGGGCACAGGGATGTGGTAACCACCGAACACAGCACGTGGTGCCACAAGTCATTCTTCAGGTGCCGGAATCCAGCTCCTCCCGGTGGGGCTACAGGGAAAAGCCCCACCCCCAGGGGCTTCACCCACATGGATCCCTGCCCACGGCCGCCCTCCGCCCTCTGCCCTCTGCCCTCTGCCCTCTTCCAGTTCTGAGCTGATGCCCAGGAAAGGTGGCCGTGGAGGATCCTCTCTCCACTGGGATGTGAAGCCAAGGGCCTGACGGATGTGGCCGTAAAGGCTGCACAGAACGTTCTTTGAGAGGAAAGCCCAGGCTGGACCCTTTCCAGCCAGTTAACTGCCTCCCAGCAACAACCTGCCTCACTCACAGCGTCAGCGGGATAGTGTGTCCAGCCCTCTACCAAGCGGCTTAAACAGCCTCCCTCCCACCCCCCAAAATGGTTTGATTTCAGGGCAGAGTAAAATGATTCTTCTAGAGCATGTTTTTTATTGCCTTCCAAGGAGTCTGGAGAGACAGGAATCATTGCACAAAGGCTCCAAGATTCTCCAAAATAAAAAAAAAAAAAAACAAAGAATTAGTAACATGATTTCCACAGAAAGGGTAACACAATCCCTCTTTAATGTTTAGGGTCAAGTGAGAAAATAGTCCAAATGTAGAATACCAAATCCAGTTAAATGAAACAGGTGTGAAAGGAATGGTGTCAAGAAAAAACAGGGATTTTAATCAGTGGAGATTTGTGAGTCACTGGACGCCCTTGGTGGCCTGTCCACCACCCCCAGCTACAGCGTCCCTGTGATGAGGGGCTGGGGGCAGGTCCCCTGCAGTCCTGCACAGCTGCGGCGGGCCGGGTGGATCCACCACTCTTCCCCATCTCCCGCCTGCACCTGCCTCCCCTCCCCACCTTCTCTCCAGCCAGCGTCCGATTTCGCCGTCTGACTCACTGATCCTCACTCACCTGGGTAAAAGGGAGCGACCACAGCCTCAGCCCCTGACAGGGATCGAGGGCCACGTGCCCATGAACTCTCAGCACAGCCCTTCATGACCAAGGCAGCTGAGCTGGCTATCTGATCTAGAAGCTTCTCCAGTGCGGCAGAGCCAGTAAGGACAGGGCTGGGTTTCAAGGTTAAGGACTCTCACGCCAGGGCTCATGACCTTGGCCACTAAACAAGGGTTTTCTCCCCAAAAAGGGTGTTTGCTTACTTTAGCTGAAATAACCATGAGCGTCCCATGATTTCCATTCCCTCGCTGTGCCTGGTTTCAAATCTGCTCTCACTAGTGTCCCAGGTTTGCACTCTTCAATATTTCTTCAGTGTCGAGGGACCAAGAACAAATGTTGAAGGAAGACACACACGTACGCACTCATATGCACACACACATACATGCACTTACATCCACCCACAGACCCACACATGACACATGCACATCACACACACACTTGTATACAACGTATATACACATACACTACAGACAGCATCCCACATGCACACAAACACACCCATATATACACTGTGCACACACACACACACACACACACACACACACGGCATACACCAGAGCAACCCAGGATCAGCACGGACAAGCATGGCACTGCAGAGGTCTGTACCAGCAGGCATTTGGCCTGAAGCTTGCCTTTCCTCAGAGGGAAGGAAAACTTCCCCCAGAATTAATAGGGCAACAGCGAACAAGGAGCTGTGTTTAAACTGCCGCCGTGCGCCGTTGTCTCCATCCATCCCAATATGTTATTTGTACATGAATCAGTGTCCTCATCCTCAGGGAGTCTCATCCCGTCACTAACTGGCCTGTGGAACTCCCTGGGGAGACCGGAAAGAGATCATTTTACTTTGCTACACGTGCTCATTTCATGAAGGAGATCCCTAATTAGTGGTTTTCAGTCTATACTTCCTTCCCTTTGGTCATAACTCACAAGCTTTCTAGAGCAGCAGCGTTTGTCTCTGGAGAGACCGGCCCTCAGGCTGCAGAGGGGAGACCCCCCACGAGGTGTGTCTCTCTTCCTCCTGGACGGTCCACTCTCCGCAGGTGGGAGATGGGGGTCCCCTCCTGTTCTTCGCATTCCAGGCTCACGGCTGTGTCCACCCATCTCCGGCTTCGGTCCCTGCTGTTGCCCTGCACAGGGTTCAAGGTCACCCAAGGTCATCCCCTTGGTATTTCCCAGCCCTTCAGGGGAGCTAGTTGCCCTCTTTGTGTCCATATTCCTGCACTGGAATTTCCAGTCTCCTACTCTAGGAGAGCAGGGGCCGAGGGCTTATTTTCTGGTCCCCCAGCGTCCAGCAGCGAGATGGATGTCTGAGGATGAATATGATGGGGGAATCGAAATTCCCCTGTGTCCTCAAAACAGGGAGAGCTCTGTATGCAAGGAAGAACGTGGCACGTCAGGGGAGAGTGGACTGCCAGCTGGACACTTCTCTTCTCTGAACACCCCTGACGCAGGGTTGTCTCAAAGGAGGACCCGACCAGGGGACCTGAGAAGCCCGCCTTTCTTCAGGCTCCTTGGAGTTGGCTCCATGTCTGCCCTCTGACGGTGTAGACCCTGCTGTGCCTGGTGGGCCTCACAGGCGGCTGGGAGTGGCTCTTGTCTTCGGTCTTCGGGCCAATAGTCCAGGGTCAGGGCCGGGCAGGGAGACCCTGGGGCTGCAGGAGACCAGGAGCCAGAGCCCTTGGGTGGGCAGGAGATGCTCAGTAGCAGAGGGCCTGCCCGCCTTGGTGGTGGGAAAGGTGCCCTTTCAGCAGAGGGTGAAAATGAGCAAACCATCTAGACCCAGCAAGGAACTCATAGGGGTGATTTCAACCATCTAAATATTTTTATTTCAGCCTCACAATCTCACCTTGTGCTCAGGGTTTGTTCGGACCCCTACATGTTGGGCTTGTGTGGATCAAACAGGAGCGCGGCCACAAGAGGATGCGACCCCTCCACCAGTCCTGCACGAGTGAGTGATGACTGTTTAGTTTCCACCATGCACTGAGCTGAGGGTGAGAAATAGGCAAGGCCTCCAACCAGTTCTCAAGATTGGAGACAGAGGTTTGTCACACTGAACCACTTGGAGAACTCAGGTCAGAGTTGGGTGAGGCACGGGGTGGACTCGGGTAGACCCTGGCCCAAGCCTTCTGGCCTCAGTGGCCCCAATCCCCCTCTTGGTGGCACCCCCCGCCTGGGGGACGGGCGAGAGCAGCAGGACGGTGCCAAGACTCTCGACATCTGCCTGAATCCACAGTGGTGCTCGCCACTGACAGTGGGGCAGCGGGACCAGCTGGTTACCTAACGGCTTGCGGCCTCAGTTTCCTCATCTGTAAAATGGGGTCATTGACAGCACCTGGTGGGCGGGGGGGTGACACTACCACAAAGCACCAGGGCAGCAGGGCGTCCTGGGAGTGCTTGGGGTCCCGGCCTCCTGCTGTCATTCACAGGCTTTGCCAGTCCGGCGGCTGCGTCCCTTCAATTCTCAGATGAGCCACCAAACCTATGCCTGGTGGGCGTCACCAGCGGCATTCCTTTTGTCTCTCTCTTTAGGCCTGGTCTGTCTCTGGAACTACCCGAGGTCTCCTGGGGTGAGGGTCTGCCCGTCTGCCCTCCTTCACAGGGGCGGCTCCACTCCACCCCGTCCTAGGGAACCTCTTCCAGGGCTTGGGGACAGGGTGCCCACCGGGGCTCCAGATGCTCCTTGATCCGATGCCCAATGTCGGGGACCAAGGGGTGCCTCCTACCGCTGAGCTGCGGGAGAGCCTGCCCTGATGCCCGCAGGAGCCCCCGATTCTGTCCACAGACCCAGATCAGGCCCCCAGGTCCCTTCCCTCCAAGACTGCTGTGGGTTGCCTCACAACCTGGCCCCCGCTCCCAGTCTGAACCCCAAAGGGCTTCGGTACAAGGCTCCCTTGCCCCTTGCCCACCTCCAGACCTCCCCACTTTAATTTATAACCATGGAGAAAATTTCACTGCTTGTTTCCTTGGGGAGAGGAAGTTGGAAAGAGGAACAGGAGATGGCTCTGCGCTGAGGCAGAGGGCCAGGCTTCCTGAGAGGACGGAGGGAAGCCGGACCCTTGGGGTGGGCAGAGTTGGGACAGGACACAGCAGCCAGCCCCCTGGGCTCGGTGGGGCTGGGACCACCACATGGTGACCTGAAATGCTGATTTAGGAGATGGGCAGTAAGATCCGGGTAACTATCTGTGAAAAGGGAATTTGAAATGCAAAACCAGTCAGCTGGCAAGTGGCCCTAAAAGCCCTGAAAAGATGGCATGTCTAAGGAAAATCATTTGAGAAATGGTAACAACCGAGGCGTGCCTTGGTGCACAAAACGTGTGCAGAACTGAAATCATCTTGTCCTCCTTACCTGTCCTTAGAGAGAACAAAGAGTAAAAGAGCAGGTAAAGACCCAGGCATGCAGTCACTGAAAAGACAGAAAGCCTCCCCTGACCCCTGGGCAGACACCAGCTGGAGACACAGGCTTCGGGTCTTCAGGAGCTCACTCCAGGGGTGGAGGTGGGGGGACATGGAGAGCGAGGGGTGGATAACAGTGTGAGATAGTTCACAGGACAGGTGCGCAGAGAGGCTGCACATCATGGGGGAGTCCAGAGTCCAGGAGGGTCTGGAAAGAGGGCGGCAGAGCTGGGAGAGAAGGGAAGGCCAGTCCCAGTTCCTCCACTGCCAGGCAGGAAGCAGGCCCAGGCCTCGGAGCAGAGCACCCAGCGCAGCGTTGCTGCCAGCTCGGGAAAATCAGGAGAAAAAATAAGGATAATGGCAATTTCATGAATTTTTCAGAAAGCTAAGCATGTCCCGAGATCGTCTCCTTCCTATAGTGTTTGGAGTTACAATGTGCTCTTTCTTTTAAAAAAAACTGTCCGTAGTACACGTTCTTTTAAAATAATGGCTTTGCTTGACAAAATACAAGCATGCCAATACCATTTGGACTGCTTTGTTATTTTTTTTAAAGGTAATGCATTATGCATCACAAAGGTTCCTTCTATGGAGATGGTCTTTCAAAGTATTTGATAGTTGATAGAGGACCAGGAGGTTGAGGGAGTGAGTTTCCGTGCCTGTGGAAGTTTCCGTTTTGTTTTTCAGGTGGGAGGAAGGGCTGAGCTGCTTAGGGGCTTGGAGGTAAGGAAAAGGGGGCTACCGATGCCACGTTTTCTTCTAGAACCGTCTTACGCAAATAAGCACGGCTGCAGAGGAGACCCACCTTCCAGCATTCTATAGTCAGGAGCAAAATAAATTAAAGCTGGGTTTTTTGTGGGGGAAGAGCCCTCTGAATCTACCTCCCTAAGTGAATAGTATGGGCCTGAGCCTGGGGCCATTTCTGTCAGTGGGTGACAGTCAAATTATTCTAGCCCCAGGCACATTTTATTTACATAATTACACTTTGGGCAAATTCCTCCACTTTTCTGCAGAAACCCTAGCTCTTTGACTGACATCATCCTCAAACTCCCACTTCCCCTCTGTGGTTCATATCCCTGAAAAATAATTATAAGCTTTGATATATAAGAAATCATTACCCACTGATTTAGATAATGAAATAATATATACTGCTGCAAGATGTTCTATGATTCTTACACACTTCCTGCTGTCTCTAACATCATTTAATGATTTTTTGATTTTCGTTGCCAAAAAAAAAAAGAAAACTTCAGATTAGAAACACAGCAGAGACATCAATGCCAGGAAGCAAAGAAGGCATTTTATCTTATTTTCTGTACGTTACTGAAGCAAATTTAAAAAGAGAAAAATCTTCAAAGCCAGTCTGCAATCATCGCATGTTTTAATGAGAATAAAGCTGCTTTGTCAAAAAGCCCATCCTGTTTGACGTTGGTCTCTCGACTTCTATTTCATGAAGCCAGTCTGATGTCTTTGGAGAAACCTAGCTCATTTATTAACTCATTTCTCTATTGCCATTTTCTAGAATTGGAATATATGTAAATAATATTGTAATTGAGAACCGGATATCGGGAAGAGAATAAAGTAATCATTAAATATTCTTGGTGTTATCTAGTTTAGTATATTTGATGGATTAACAGTGTTACTTAAAATGTTAATATTTTTTTCTCTAACAGTAAAAATAAATAAGTTTATTATAAAAAGTCAAATAATCCTGAAACGTATAAGAAGAAAGTAAAACATACCCTATTAATTAAACTTTCAGGATGGAAAATTGTTTTCTTGTATCCTCTTAGGTTCGGCAACTGGGGCTCATGAATTTAACTGACAAAAGATGAATTAAGAGAAAGAAATACATTAATTGATTTCTATTTTAAATAGATATAAATAAATAAATTTATTATTTACAGATTTATTTATATTATATAATTATTTATTAATATTCATTAATATTTTATGTGAACAAGAGTTCACAGAAAAGAACTAAAACTCAAAGAAGTGTTTAGACCCGGAGGCTTATATATCGTTTTAACAAAGAACAGAGGGTTTGGCTTCAAGGGATGATAACCTGTGGGGAAGTGAAAGAGAAATAAATGGGGGAAACAATGGAAGATACGGGCTATTTTAGTGAGGTTTGGTTCTGCCTTCTCATCTAGGTGCCAGCTCTGTCTCCAATGATAGGAGCTGCTCTCTTCTTCCTGGTCTGATTTAGAAAGACATGTGCACCAAAGGAAATGCATTCCCTGCTTTTAGGCAGAAACAGAGAGGGAAGAGAATTCTCCCTGCATCTGTTGATTCTCAGTTGCGTTCAGTTCAAAATAATCCTTGTGCCAAAGGATATATTTGGGGGTGACATATTCTGATCCATTTTAGTCTCAAGTCCAATAGATAATCTCTTCTAAAACTTGACTATTTAAAAAAGAAAACAATATTATTGTAGGGATGGTTTTCCAGTGTTCTAAGAATGAAAGCATTCTTATTTTTTGTAAAGTGTATAAGTTAGTTGTTGCTGTATAACAAAAGACTCAAAAAACTTATTGGCTTAAACAGCAGATGTTTATTATTTCCCTCTAGGTCAGCTGGGCAGCTCCTCCTTCTGGTCCAGCCAAGCTTTTTCTCATGTTCTTCTACTTGAAACGAGTAAAAGTAACACACAGGGATGGGTCTTCAATGCTGTTTTCTTTCCACTGTTATCACTAGGAATCCACAGGTAAGGACTTTCACAGGTGATCTAAGCCTTTCCCTCCACCCTGTATCCTGCCATCACCCAGGGTGACCTCCAAGTCCACAACCAGGTCATATTCCTACCCAACAGGTTTCCAGCTTCACCGACCCACTTCCACTGCAGTAACACTCCCTCGGACCAACCCATATGCACAAGTTCCTGTTATAACTCTCTCGCTCTCCTGTGTTTATACTGAAACCTCTCCCTTTGGATCTCCTCCACCCTGCTGACTTACTTTCCTTCCCCATCCAGTCTGTGGCATCACTTCCTTCATCCCAGTTCCAGTGTCTGTAAACTCCTTGTAATCTTATTCTTCCCTGCATAATGAAAATCTCTGAAAGACAATCAATTCCACGATCTTCAGCCCCTCTTCTCCCTGACTTTCTGAAATGCTCATACAGCGTGGGTGGTCCTTCCTTGGAATCATGAGCAGATAGTGAATTCTATTAGACATTTGCTTTTAATGAATATAATAAATGATCATGTGTTTTTTTTTTTTTCCTTTATTCTGTTAATGTGGCGAATCACACTGATTAACTTTCAGGTACTGAAGTAAATGTACACTCCTGCAATAACCAGGATACTTTATTCATTGTATGTATATTGGCTCTTTTTACTAGTATTTTGCTCAGGATTTTTGTTTCTATATTGATAAAAGATACTGATCTATAATTTTCTTTGTTCATAATGTTCTTGTTAGATTTTTATTTCAGGATTATGTCAGCCTCATAAATTGAGTTGGAAATCACTTCTATTTTCTCTCTTTTTTTGAAAGAGTTTGGGTAATATCAGTCTCACCACTTCCTTAAATATTTAGAAGAATTCACCAGTGACACTCTCTGGGTCTGAAGGTTGTTGGTGGGCAAGTTTTTGATATTTTAATATTGAAGTTTCAATACTGTAGATTCAATATTGTTAACAGATATAGGACTTATCAGATTCTGTATTTATTCTTGTGTCAGTTTTTATAAAATGTGTATTTCCAGGAATGTATCAGTTTCAAGGGATTTCCATTTTAAATTGATTGACATAGTTATTATCTTTTTAATGTTTGTAGACTCTGTAATGATACATTCTTGGCATCTATATTCAGTGTACCTCTTATAAGCAGCATATACAGTAAGTTCCCTACATACGAACTTTCAAGTTGCGAACTTTCAAAGATGAGAACGTGCATTCGCATGTTCAATCACATAATTTAGTTCACCTGTCTGGCATACATTGTCACGTGTGTGCACTCTCTGCAAGTGGTCATGCTTTTGTGCACTTTACTGTACAGTACT
Source organism: Balaenoptera musculus (assembly GCF_009873245.2). NCBI lineage: Eukaryota > Metazoa > Chordata > Mammalia > Artiodactyla > Balaenopteridae > Balaenoptera > Balaenoptera musculus. The sequence continues at coordinate 2,019,052 of NC_045787.1, read as the reverse complement.
GTATAGAGTACAGTAGTACAGTATCTTTATTTCAAGCCCAGGATGTCTGGAAGCAAGCCTAAAAGCAGCAGTGATGTAGCTGGTACTACTGTACTTTTCAAGGTACTGTACTGTATGATTAAAAATGTTTTCTTTATTTTTGTATTTGTTTGTTTTTATGTATTATTTGTGTGAAAAGTATTATAAACCTATTATAGCACAGTACTAGATAGCCGATTGTGTTAGTTGTGTACCTAGACTAACTCTGTTGGACTTACAAACAAATTGGACTTACAAATGTGCTCTCAGAATGGAATCTGTTCATATGTAGGGGACTTATTGTAGTTGGGTCCTATATTTTTACCCAGCATGACAATCTTTGCAGTTTAAGTGTAATGTTTAATCCATTTACATTTGCATAGTTACCTATATATATTTGATTTAAGTTAAACACTTGGATATTTGTTTTCATTTTTTTTTTCTGCTTCCATTCTTTTCTTCTTTGTCTCTTTTTGGCTTAATTTTCTTCCATATATATATATATATATATAATTTTTTGTAGTTACTCCAGAGATTATTATATACATCTTTGACTAATTATACTTTACTTTAAATAAATATTATAACTATTTCCTGAACTTTGAAAAAAAATTACAACAGTTTATTTACTCTCTCTTTTTGTGTTATTTTTGTAATGTATTTTAATAGGTATGTACATTACAGATTCTTATTTGATTTTGCTTTATCCAGTCAACATTTTTCTATGTATTTACTGACATATTTACCTTTTTCAGGTGCTCTTTGATCTTTTCTGAAGTTGCATGTTTCCATGTAATATTATTATTGTTTAGTCTGAAGAACATTCTGTAATACTGTTACAGTGTACATTTGCTGGGAAGAAATTCTAGACTGGCAGACTTCCCACCAACTCTTTAAATATCTATTGTCCTCTGGCTTCCATAACTTCTGTTCAAAAGTGATCTGCATCTCCTTTGGTGCAATGTTTCTTGTGTCCCTTAGGATTTTTTTTTTTCTCTATCTTTGTTTTTTAGGATTTTGACTGTCATGTGCATCAGTGTGTGTTTTTCTTGTTGAATCATGTTTTATTTTTGTTGATTTGAGTTCACTGAGCTTCTAAAATCAGTGAGTTAATGTCTTCTTTCATCAATTTTAGAAAATGCTCAGTCATTATCTTTTCCAGTATTTCTTCTGCCCATTCTTTCTGCTTTTCTTCTGGACTCCAACTGTACTTAACGTGACATGATTTGACCATAGCCTATGTGTGTATTTCTGTTCTCTCTCTCTCTTCCTGTTTGGACACATTCTACTAGCTTGTCTTTGAATTCACTAATCCTTTTTTCTGCTGTGTCCAGTCCTCTATGGGTGTTTATTGGCAGGACCCAAATCTCTCCACTTTGTCTTATTTGCAAGGGAATCTGGGCAAGCAATCTGGCATAAAATGACATATTCACCAAACATTGAAAAAAGTTCATATGTTGGGTGGACAAAATTAGTGACAAATATCTGCTACATTCAATGTAGCATGTTTTCCTAAAGCCTGTTTAACACATCTGTTTGTTTTTAGTTGTATTTATCCTATTTTTTCTTAGTTTGTTTATAAGATGATTTTAATCTCTGTAAATGTCTATTTTTCTCTTAAATTTATTTCTGGAACTCTGTAAATTCACTTATTTCTTTCTTCTATGATTACATAATCTCCCTTTGGAATATTTATGTTTATTTTTTAGCTTATTTTTCAATAACTGATATTGCCTGCAATTTGAGATCATGGTGAACCAATAGTCTGAACTCTTTGGATGTTTCTTCCATGTATATTGTACCCTTACTTTTTTGCTTATATTATTTTCCTTATTTAATTTTCTTAACCTTTGGGCCAAGTCCCATTTTGGTTCCTTTGTGATTATTACTCATTTTTGTAGTGCCAGATCTCTGTTAAAAAGAGCCTAGGGGGAGACAAGTGGAAATTGCTTGGACAAATATTTGGCTTTTAATGGGACTTGAGGTCTCAAACAAATCTTGAGAAATCTGATAATTATTTTATCTGAGGAATGCATGCCCACTGGAACATAGTTTCCAGACGTTCCCTGCACAAGCTCTCCACAGTGCTATTGGGCCTTGTTGCCTCTTCATCTGGCCTCACTCCTATGCCCCCAAAGTCAATTCCTCTGCAAGGAAGCCAAGTAGCAGATGATGGAAATTCTTGGCAGCATCATTTCCCCATCAGCTTTCTCTTCCCTGACATTACTTGGTACTGAACTGGGTTTGCTTCCCTGTGGCCCAACCACATCCCTAGGTCTCATGGCACTTAAAAAAACACATTTGGTGATGGTTGTCACAAACGTATCATTTTGAGGATTTGACATATTTTTGCAGGATTTGACTCATTGTCCTCCTGATTTACAGTTGGTGGTTGTGGAAATTCCTCCCTTTAATTGAACATGGCATTTCTCTTTTTCGAAAAATTACTTTTCCTTTGTTTTGCTCCTCCAGGGTTTTGATGGAAGGGAGTGGTGTTTAGTCAGGAAGCCCTGTCATCAATATATTGCCTTCAGCACCATTTCTTAGCCCTCCACAGAGACGACTCTAGCAAAGTTCATGGACATAAGCTTTCCATTCTTCTTACTGCTTCCTGGGAGGGATTCAAAACTGCAAATGTGATTGTAATACTTACATGTGTACACATACACACTCATACACACATATACTCACATTCACTTACACACTCACTCAAGCTCACATGCACACACACACACATGCACATGGCAGTAGAGGAGGAATGGACAGGCGGGGGATCGTTGATTCTGTCCTCGACTCCTGGTAGGTGCTCAGGCTATTCAGCAGCCTGTCTGTGCACCAATGTGTGCAAACAGGAGTCTGTGTGGGCCGAGCAGAACTCTGTGGCCCAGGTTCTTGCTGCTGTTGGCTGAAATCTGCACAGCAGTGTGGTTGCTTAAAGAACTACACCACTGAACATCTTTTGCTTCTGTTTCTTGCAAGATGCTTTTCTGAAACTGGTTCAAATTCCCCCAACCTTGGAGCACTGAATCGTGTCTTCAGCTTTAATTCTGCATGGCCCCTCTAAATGAGCACAAACGTCTCCTGACTTATCCCACTCACCCCCTTTAAGCTGTTCAGTGCTCACAGAGCCAAGAGTGGCACAGACAGGCCATAGGACGAGGGTCTCTGAGCTTGGACGCCTGAAGAGAAGGCCTCCAGCACATGCCATGATGGAGCCCCCTCTGGAGAAGGCCACCTCTCAGCCCATGCAGGAGTCACAGTGGCCACGCTGCCCCTGAGCTCTCTTGGTGGCTTTGCTTACCTTCCTGTAACGGATTTGTGATTAAACTTCTCTGGTGGAAGGACCAGACCACGGGAGCCCATAGACCTAGTATAGTCATCTCCTTGAAGCAAGGTGAAAAGCAGCCAGCAGGAGGACTTCAGGGAGAGAAGGAGACCTGGATGCTGTGGTTTCTGCTCAACTTTTTCAGTTTCTGTCCTATGGGGAGGGGGCAATAAAATGGGATCACCATCTTCTGGAACAGGTGTTCTCAACTTCTTTTGTCTTCTTAGAGCCCCACATTCAATTTGTCAAAGAAATCAGATTTTCCTACAATAGAAACAAAATCCAAATCCAATTTTGCCATTTATATATTTAATGGCATTGAGTTTTTATATTTATCATATACAGTAAGTTTTAAACACAAAAATGCAGTAATGCTTTACAGAGTCTATTTCACTGCTACAGGTTAAAGTACAAACAAAAACCATAAACCAGCTACCAGCTGAAAATAATGTGTTTGAATGTATTTTTACACTGATGAGAGTATGTTTAATAAACACAAGGGTAACATGCATAAAAACTTCAGTAGTATTAATAGCTCTGAATTAAAACATATAAAATTAAGAATTCCATCAAACACTTAAATTACTGTAATACTCTTGGCCATCTTTTTGCTATAATAATAACATGCAAAATACAAAATACAAAATTTCATCATCAGGAAAAATTTTATCTTGATTTCTCTTACTAAAAAGAAAATAAACTACTCCACGCATTCTGTGTGGCTCCGTGTGTCAACTTCCTGATGTCCTGCTGTTCTGGGCAGCTCCACTCAGCCAGGTAAGAGCATGGACAGATGTTCTTGTGTCTGATGTCTCCTTCCAGACGTCCTCTAGTGGGTAGAACAGAAGAGACCATGTGGAAATGCAGCATCACAGCTTACACTTGTACAGCTGGATGGTAGCCAGTGGGAGAAGCAACACGTTAGCAGGCTCCAGAAGCAGCAACCCGGCTCGAGGCCGTCCTTTTACCCATGACCCAAATGCTTTCCTCTCTTCTTCTGTGGCACAAAATGCTCATCAACCTCTCCCCAGAGTCTCCTCCAGGGTAGAATTAAGTGGACCACGTTTGATCCCATTCCTACTGTCTGCTATATTTGCATACATTTTTCCATGGGGTGTTACCAGTACCTTTGGGGAAGTCATATGCAGAATTCTGGAACTCAAGTCCTAGGGTTCGAATCTCGGCTTCAGTGGGCCGTGTTCAGGATGGTTACTCTTATGTGTGCCATCATAATAACATTACCACTCTCATGGGGTTTGTCTTAAATAAATTGGTGCATGAAGCATATAGGAAGTGCTTAACTAAACATTGCTGGTTATTCGCAAAATGACAGCACAAAAACCTTCACCTGAAGGGTGAGTACATTGAGGTAAGCTTTTTCATTAGAAGTAGATGAGCAGGAATGATTCCTAAGAAGGAGGCAAACGGCTAAGGATGAAGATTCTCTTACTGCATTTGTTTGCACAAGGGTGCATCCCAGAACAGCACGCTTTTGCTCTGAAAGTCTCCGCCCAGAAATGACACGTGTCACTTCCACCAACATTTCATTGGCCAAAGCAAGTCACGTGGCCACGCCTGCTGTACGGGACCAAGGAAACACAATCCGCTTACAGGAGTGCATAGCAAGTGATGGGAACCATAGCGGGACCTAGTAGAACAGGTGTCCCAGTGACGGGCTCTAGAGCCCAGAAATTCTCCATCTCCATTGGGTACTAACAGCCTCAGCTAGAGGTCTCCAGGGAGCCACCATGCAGGCAATGGCAGGCTGTGTCTGCGTACGCACAGGCAACTTGTACATAGGTGGCATAGCATGAAGTGTTGAAAATACGAGGTGAAGAATATAGAAAAGCACACTTCCATGTGTCCCTAACAATAACTACAACCAACATTTCTGAATACTCGCAATAGGAGATGAAATCTTATTCCTAAATCTATAAATATCGAATATCAATATTAGCCGCTCTTCTCTAACATTAACCGGCAGACAGTGATCAAAAGTCTGCAGCCTGGGGAAAACCCCATGTCTAACACTAACGGGACATGGCGTGGGGGCCGAGGATACAGACCGCTGGTAACAGGAGTTAGAAGCTGGAGCGGCCAAGGGTGACATTGCTCTCGGGAGCACAGACAGAGGCACGAGGACGGGGTGGCACCGTGAGCAAGCATTATGCGCAGATGTGGGCGTAGGGGGAAGGTCCATGTGCTTGTCACCCGGGCAGCAAGCCTGAGCCAGTTCTGGCTGTGCTGGCGCCGCCCCACGATGACGTCCCTGTGACACAAGACATAGGGCTGATCACCGACGAGAAGAGAGCACTGACTCTGGGCTGATCTGCAGAGATCCCTGCTCCCTCATCTGCTGACGCAGCACACGGAGGTCACCCGGCGTGCACCCGACCAGCCGTGGATGGATTTATTTACTGGAGGTTCTTTCAGGCCTCAACTCTGCTGGAAGTGTGGAAAGGAAGGCAGATCTGGAACAGGGCCTGCAGAGTCCTGTAAGGAAGCCTCCAGAGCAAGTTAGTAGCAGAAGACTCCTTCCACCCCTGGGGAATCAGAGCTTCTCCTGACACTGCGGAAAGAAAGATCCATATGCTATAATGTATATGCTCTGCAGCGGCACATCTGTTCAACGGCTCTCACAGAAGCTGCCACTCTTCCTTAAGTAACCTTGTCCAGCTACTGTTCAGTTCAGTGTCTTATTTGTTTATCTTGTCCGACAGTGATCGTGAACGACTTGTCCTTACCTATATTTGCTGCCAAAGAGCAGTAATAATAACACTCATCCCCCTCCTCCTCATCGTCACTGCTGCCAGCACTGTCCGCTTACCTCGTTCAACCTCCACCCTGAGGACTGCCCTGCAGGGACAGAAATGGAGACCTGGCGAAGGTGATGTGCTTTGCTCAAGGTCACACAGGTCACACAGCTCGTAGGCAGTGGAGCCGAGGTTTGAACCCAGTTCTGCTGGATCCAGACCCCAAGAGCAGCTCTATTCCATGGAGTCCGGCCGGCCCCCATCACTGCTGTTTGGCTGGTGGCGGCAGAGCCTCAGAAGCCACCGCGCACACCCCAGCTTTGTGGTGGGACCTCCCATTTACTTACTTGCTTCTCCTTGGAGAACTCATTGATTTTATGATGCGTGCCTTTGAATCACTTCCATGAACTATGGGGAAGCCCAGAGGAGGGCGTGAAGTCCCGCCTGGCAACACAGCACCACTTCCCTGCGAGCAAACCCCCGAGGGGTGCAGATGGGGGCCTCCTGCCCAAGCTCGAGGTTTCAGCGCTGCAGCCACTGTGCTTAGTATGTGAAGGAGAGCTGAAATCAAACACTGAAGCATGTGTTTAATTACAGCTTTAAAAGAAAACTTAATTGTTACTCAACTGTCCCTTCCTAATGACTTTCTAAAAGACAATTAAAAATATATACTCCCATGAATAAGAAAGAGCCTGTCATTTTAGCCCATTATAGTTCATGTGTTCCAGAATAATTGAATCTCTGTCAATTATGATTCCAGGAAATTATAGAAAAGATCCATTCTTAGCCATGTGAATGGGAATTTAAAGCTGGCATAGTCTAACACTGCACAATTACTTTATCTAATAAATTTATGACCTTATAATGGGCTCTTCCCAAAGTATTTTCCCACTTAATTTATCACTTGGGCTGACCCACTTTCTGGGCGTTTGGCTTAAGGGTTCCCTGGAAATATGAATAGATAATGCAATCGCCCTTCTCTTCTCCTAGACCCCTGTCCCACACACCCCAACATGCCTCTGGCCTGACAGCTCCCCCCGTACCCGTCACAGAGCTGGCATCCCTCTGTGCTTCTGATGGTCTATGCTCCTGGAGATGTGTTTCTGGAGTCCTTCTCCACTCCCAAATCTTTGCTCAGCTCCCAAATTTTCTACTAACCTAGAGTCTTAGAGTCCATGTTTTGGTCTTTCCCTTGAGTCCGCCATTGCATATGGTGGAAAGGAACCAGTTCTACTTTTCTTACATAGTGAGTCTCTTTTCCCAGCACTATCTGCTAAGCAACAATCCTTTCCCTAATGATTTTAGTGCCACCTGTACTGTGGTTTTTGTCCTTATAGACAAATGGATGTACCTCTGAGCTCTCTACTCTGTTCCACTGCTCTATTGCCTGGTTTTATGTCAATACTGCACTGTGTTTATGACCATGGTTATGTATTTCTTCATATCTGGGAGGGCTGGCCTGTTGTCTTTTGTTTCATATGGTTAAGATAGATCTTCATAAAAAAAAAAAAAAAAAATCTTCAAAAAAAAAAAAAAAGATAGATCTTCATGAAATTTTATTCTTCCATGAAATGTTAAATTTACCATCTATCAAACTAGAATGTTAATTGGGATTTCATGAATTTTATAGATTAATTTTGAGGGAATTAACATCTTTAAGTGTTAAGCTGTCCCAGCTAGGAGCATGGAAGATCTCCCCCACTCATTCAGGTTAGATTCTATGTCCTATGTCAAAACTTTAAATGCTGATTTATAGAGGTATTGTGTGTTCCCAGTACTATTAATTCCAGATATTTTATAGTTCCTGTGGATATTGCGAACAATTTGTATTTTTGGATGAGTATTACTGGTTCAAAGGCATGCTACTGACTTTTGTATCTGGCAAACTTTCTGAACTCTTATTGGCTCTAACAGTTTGACTAATAAATCTGTTATTTTTTCTGGGTAGATCATCATATCATCTGTCAATAATGACAGCTGTAGCTTTTTTCTCACTCAACAGCAGGAATGAGGCAGTCATGGCCATTGGCCATGCACACCCAGGAACATCGCTCCATTCCCTCAGCAGCCACTGTACAGCCTGCATCCACCTTCATGACAGCCTGCGAAGCAGGTACTACCACCTTCCATGGGGACTCGGGGGCTTAGAGACCTTCTGTGGCTCAGACGATGATCCGTCCAACCACCTTCAAGTACGAGGAGGCTTCCATCTTGTCCCACCTCCAGCCCAACCCACCACCCTCAGCCCCTCACTGCCTCCCCCAAGGGGCTTCAGGTCCCCCCCCCCATCACGCCCCGGCTCACATGTCCCTGCAGGGCTGAGTCCCAGGAGACTCTCACCTCCTTGTGATGTAACACTTCGCATCACCTCATCTTCTCTGCACACATCTTAGTCCCACAATGTTTCTCTTATTAAGATGGGGCCCTTGGACTGTCTCGGTACCTGAAAGTTCAAGCTCCTGGAAGGAGACCCAGAGGAGCTATTTCCTCTTTGTTTGGTGCCACGTGTGCCCCAGAAACCTGCAGGTCCAGGCCTGGGTGGAGGGAGGGCTCACTCATCACACGTGGTCACTTGGGGCTGGGCAGCTCGGCACTGGGAATCCCAAGCACGCAGCTCTTGACCCTCCAGGCGTTTCCATCCCCCTCTTCCTTTATCACGTGCTCAGGGCTCGGCAGGAGCGCCAAGCAAGCATGTTCAATGCCTCCTTCCCCGACACACGCTCACACATCCCTGGAAGCAGGGGAGAAGGATCGAGGGAAGAGGACCCGTGGCCTGCTGATTTCCCCTGCCTTGCCGGGCTCTGGAAGCCCAGCAGCCTGGTGACGTGTCGAGCTGCCTGTGTGTCAGGGAAACCTGCAAATGCTCTCACCTCTTCCACCCACCCCTGACCTCCCTCTGCCTGTCCGGACTGCGGGTCCCATGTGAAGGGTTATGTGGGGAGTCTGCCCAGATTGAAATCACACCCCCTTCCTGTTTCCCTTGTGAGCTCGAAGCAGAAGCCGTCGGGGACCCCTGAGAACACCCACCATGGGCCGGGCACGAGAGCTCATCCCCATGGGAGGTGGGCGCAGGCACCCTTCACATCTACCCTGTGAGAGCTGCTGTCAGACTCTCCTATGCACAGCCACAGACAGAGCTGCCAGGCCACCCACGTGCTCACGCTTGGTACATCCTAGCCTTCCTCTCTAAGAAGAAGTCAGTAGAAAGATTTAAGTGGCTTTTAACTGTAAAACCGTTATGCAGCTGCTCCAGTTGAAAAAAGTGAGAGCAATGCGATGCTGGCTTCAGAGTCATCTTGCTAAACTCCCTGCCTGGGCACAACAAGTCACAGCCTGCCTGCGCTCTCCATTGTGGGCTTCTCCCCCCTAAGAATATTCATGATGTGCTCCTGTCACTCAAATCCCCAAACACCCCGTTCAACTCAAAAGCCCCGATTTCTGACGGGCAGGGCAAAGACAGCAGCAAATGGGAGAACTTTCCTTCTGCCCACATGTTCCCGTAGGGGACACGGATGGCCTCCTGGGAGACAGGTTATAAGAACTCAAGGTCCCCGGGGGCCCCATCTTTCCTGAGTGGAGCTTCCGAGGTCTGGCTGGTGCTGAGCAAGCCTGGAGGCTCCCGCCCGCGCCCAGGGTTCAGGCCCCTCCTGCTCAGTCACATCAAAGCCGGGAAGGCAGACAGAAGGTGGGACAGTGCTGGGCTCCAAGAGCCTGAAAAGGCGTCTGGAGTCTCAGACATACTCCGGGTTATTCTCTGCACATTGAAAGGTCCCACGTATATCCTGCAGTTCATCTGGGGCCTGTTCAGCCCGGGCTGCGCGTCCTGGTGGGGACTGCAGAGCTGCCCTGTGCTCCAGGCCGGCGAAGCTGAGCCATACACGTGTCTCTTGCTCTTCTGCAAATAGAAGTGACGACCATTTCTCTCTTCCCAGGTGCCAGAAGATGTTCGATTTTCCAGGAAGACCAGTTCCTTCTGGGCGACATGCAGATGACACGCTTTCCCAACGCCAGCCTTGAATGTCCAGTGTGGAGGTACAAGCCTTGCTTTCGGGGAAGGGACAGCGGGTCCATGGAGACCTCGGGCTGGGGACGCTGCAGCCACCGGAATGCTGGGGAAGCTCACAGGCACCGCGGAGTTTCGCTGTTTCCCCGATTCCACCGACTCCCCCCACCGAGTCCTCATCCCCACCACGTCCTCACAGAGACCTCTGCGCCTGCTGCTCCTGAACAAAAAAGCGGTTTCTTTATGATTGTATAACACGGCACGCCCTCCTCCAAGGCTGGCAGGTGAGTCGAGTCGGGATGCGACCACTCACGTCCGAAGCTCAAAGCAGAGCTGCTCCTGTTTGTGAACACATGTGGGCAAAGGGGGAAACCTGTGTCACTTCTCTGAGCCTCCTGTGCTCCAGTCACCGTGGCCACCACAGGCCAGCTTGGCGATGCCACCTGGGAATGCATTGCCCATGGGCATTTTGTTCAACATCTGACATTCTGGACAGCGTTCCACTTTGTGCACCATCGACGTGGATGCTGGTGCCCAGGAGCCCTTTGCAATGGGACCGGTAGCTCAGCCCTGACCTGCCCGCTGGCCGGGGTCCTCCTCGCCTGGCTGTGGAGCCGAGCTGCCCCGTGGCTGCAGGGTCACGGCTGATGCGGGGAGAGAGGCAGGTGGGGAGGCGAGGAGTGGTGCCCGTCGACTCTGCCTGGCCCGTGCCTGGACTGAACCAGCGGAGCGAGGCCTGGGCTCCCACTATCAGAAGCACCAGGGCCTGAGGCCACTGCAAGAGGTCTTCCCCTCACCCGCCCCGCCATGTGGGGGCAAACCCACCTTAATGGCCGTGGACTTTTATCCCCAGGTGATTCCAGTCATGACACTGCCTCGGACAGAGCTCATGCATGGGGACAGCCGCCCGACCTGGAAGCTGGCAGGTGGCTGAGGGGGGCCTTGGCCTCCGGAGTTTGGCTCCTGAATCTGCCCTTGACCTCCAGCCCTCCCTGCCCCGTGCGGTGGACTAAACGCACGTGCTGCCCTCCACTGTGGGCAGGTTGTTCAAATGTGTTTTCTCTCGTTCCCAGGACAGCCTGCTGCCCAGCTGTGCGCTGGGGCTCGGTGCGCGGGAGCTGCCTATGGACTATTGAAGTCACACCGACCAGCAGGTCACACGCATCCTCCCCAGAAAGGCAGCCCCGCAGGAACACTGGCTCTAAGCACCGATGAGCTGGGAAAGGCTCCTTCAGGAACAGGCTTGGAGGGGCTGCCCCAGGGCCACGGCCACAGCCCGAATGAAGAGGGCAGAGGTCCCAGAGGAGCTGGAGGGCAATTCCCAGAGGGGGGCCGGGGGAGTGGGAGGGGCACAGGAGGCGCTGCTGGAGAGACAGGCAGACAGCCCCCCCGGGGGCTGGGGGCAGGGCTCCGCGTGGCCTCCGTGTTTTACTCTGAGCATGGTGAGAAGCCCTCCTAAGGTTTTGAGCCTGGAGTCACCATGATCTAAGCTATGTTGTAAAGGTGTCATGCTCGAGTGACAACTAGCAGTTGCATGTCTGGTTTTCCCCCGCCCTTGCCTTTGGATGCCCCAAGCACTGGAACCCCCTGCTTGACAAGGACCGATGGGTACGTGGCCCGTCTTAGTTCTCTTGATGGAGCTGGGGAAGCCGAGATCTCCATCAGCCACCAGCATCGCATGGTGTATGTTTAATGAAAGCAGAGGGCTCCTTGTCCTCAGATCACCCTGCAGACCCTGGTACCCTGAAATCGTCCCTTCTGAGCACAGTGACGGCCACATCCACAGGGACTCTGTCCTCCGGAGGCATGACGGGCCCTGCCAGGCACAAGGACACGCAGAGGAAAACCACAGACCCTCGCTCCAGCACCTGTCTGGCAAAAAGACACTCACAGGGCCTTCGGGGGGCTTCTGCTGTGAAGGGGGGATGTGCCACCAGTGACTGAGCAGGGCACTGACATAGGGTCTCTTTGGTTACCTGGAGCTTTTTAAGAACGAGAAAGGAAGGGTGGTTGGGAACTCCTAAAGATCCCCAGCATCCGGCATCTAGGGGTACATGTGACCTGCTCTGCCGACAGCTCTGAGTCGGCCCCTGGCGGGCATGCCTTCTGCTCCAGAGAGAGACAGACAGACAGAAAGAGAGACAGAGAGACAGAGAGAGTGAGAGAGACAGAGACAGAGAGAGGGAAAGGTCCCCTGCTCCTCATGTTAAGAAGCATGTTCGTATAGACAATTTAAGTCCAGAATATGTGTATTTTCCATCATTCATTAAACAAAGATAATCTCCATCACCTAGAGTTGCTGAAATATAATGTGTCGTGTATGCAAACTGCCATGAAAGTGATTTCATTTAAGGTAAAAAAGATTGTTTGTATTTCATTTCCTCTGGAGATTTCATCATAATAATCCAGGGAACGTTCTACATTTTTCATCCTTCCCATCATACGGGGACATTGGTGTGAGCAGAGAATGATTCACGTGGTTCCCGTGCAGAAGGTCTCTGATGCTTCAACTGCCTACACAAGGTTCCTGGTCTGGACATTTTTCTAAACCACAGGGCTCGTACTGAGGTCTACACTCTATGAAACATTAATTCATGATTTTCTTAATATCTTATTGATTTCCCCCCTCCAAAAGCCAGAGGTTAAGAAACTCCATAAAAATGTCCTGGCAATTTATTGCTGTACCTTGAAGACATTGCAGTAGCCTCACAGTTACGTGCTTTCCCCTTGTCTTTTCACTTAGGGTCACCGCTCAAAGTGACAAATTCACTTTTTCTATGAACCTTATATGAACTTGCTTTTGAATTTGATATGTAGAGAAATACCCAAACCTTGTTCCTAGATGGTTCTAGATTCTGTTCTCAATTAAACGATGGGTCGTGTGTGACTCCGGGCCATCCACACTGGGGGCTCGATCGGGACAACTATTTGCACCAAAGATGCCTTTACAAGGCGCTATCTCACTTGTTCTAACAGTGGACAACCCACCATGATCCGTATTCTTATTGTGGGTTTTGTTCGTTTGTTTCTAGGAAACGGGCTTGTGAAGACAGCAAGACCTGGGGTCCCTGCAGGAAGGTATCGGGACCCAGGCGTTGACCCTCCCATCTGCTCACTGATCTCCCGCCGCGTTGTCTGTTAACTTTGTACCTCAATCCACATCCAACGGAGTGACAGCTACCTCCAAAGACGATGAATGTTTGATTCGCTTCCAACCTGAAGGAAATTTATCAGAAAGTCGGGAGCAGAAAATCACACACCAGGAGATAAAAAATGGAAACCATTTTGTAATTTCGGAAAAAAAATTTGTTACTGTAAATGTTATAATAAACAGGTGAAAAACTAAATGTCTTTTTAATTATATTATTTAGCTTGAATAAGCACAGAATTGAGAGTTTTAATTAACCTGACTAGGAAAGTAAATAACCTCAAATGACAATTCTGCTCCAGCCACCCCCGGCCTGTGGAGACCCGGCTGAGGGGTGCAATGGCACTTCTGAGGGCACAGCCCAGGGACCCACCCCAGGGAAATAAGCAGCTCAAGTGTAGAGGAGGGATTGGTTGGAGGGAAGTTTGGCTTTTTTTTTTTCTTTTTTAATCTTCAGCTCAGGCTTTAACTGAGCAAATCTCAGGGAAGCCAAGAGATAAGAAAATTGACTGTCTAAAAATAGCGCATTTCTAAAGACTGTATATTTGGACTAGACTCTCTCCTTCCCTGTTTTAAGTAGATACTTGGAAAGATTTTTCTTGCCCTCCAGTTTCAATTTAGATCTATCAACTAGAGCATTCGGGGACAAGCTTTGCCCTCTCATTCAGAAATCTATTATTTTAAGATGATCTTTTACTGAACAAAATGAGTGATACACACATGTGTTTCCTTCACGCTCAAGCATGGAAGTTCACGTGTGCAAACACCACCTCTGGGCAAACTTGGGAAAGCACAGCTGATGTTCTACTAGACCTGCCCGAGCTTCGTAAACCTGTGTGTCTGGATGGTTTATGTTGTTTCATTAATTTTTCTTTCAGGGAAAACATTCCAGTACCAGGTATCATACGGCTCACACATTTGCTGAGTCCAGTCCTGCTAGAAAAAGGATTTGAAAGGCATCATGACCCAAAATACTATGCTCTGTGGGATTTTAGTAAACAAACCAGAGAATCTAAATGGGAGTTACTCTAATTCCTTAAGTTTGGGCAAGTAATGTGCGTTCTTTCTACCACATTTGAAATAGCCTTGGTATTTTAAATTAGATGATAGCAAACACTATTTTCCTTTTTTTAAAAAGTCAGACAAGTGTTGACTAGACCTGTTTTTATTTTCGGTATATAAAAGGACACCCATAGCCTGTCGCCACGTTTCTTTAAATCTCCGCTCTCGCAGCTGTGGGCAGCGCTGAGCTGAGCCGGCAGCTTGGCCCCTGATGGCTGGAGCTCTCCGGGGTCCTGCGGTTCAGCATCACCCTGAAGATGTTCAGGACGAAGGATGCCAGGATGGATTCATTCCAGAGTCAGACTCGACCTTCCGGAAACTCACGTGGGAGTGAAGGCGGCTTTGTGGTCTCTTGGTGGAGGTAAAGCCTCTCCATGGGTTGGACTGACTGGCAGGGACGTTCCCAGCATGTGGCTGCCGCCACGTGAGCCGAGGCCATGGATGGCGCCGCCACAAGTGCCCTGGTCCTCTCACTGCCACGCCTTCCTAGGAAAAGGTGAAGTGTGAACAGGCCCTCCTGCCCTGAACCCGTGGGCGCCTGAGACCACCTCCCAGCCCAGAGGCAAATGTACACTGGGGACGAGTTACAGGAAGTCTCACCATGTTGAGTGCTTTGGAGAATGTTCCTAAAGATGGCTCTGATCTACCATGGACTCTAACGGCCTCACAGCGCTTTCCAGTTTAGAAATAGCGACACAGTATTTCCTTAGATGGGTGCCTTTGCCTTTCTGCATTTACAGATGTGGAGACAGATGCCTAGAGAGATGAGTCAATGGGCCACAGAGCATCAGAGGTCCAGTGAGAGCAGAGCCCAGAGCCAAACACACAGCCTCGCTTTATAGGCATTGGGTCTTGGGGTCACAGAGCTTTCAGGTCAATAGTTATAACATTCACTCACCTGGGATAGACATCAACCTCATCCTTAACAGAAGTCAGACCACTGGGAATCACTTAAAGAAGAGTGATCTCTAGATTAGGAAAGCATCTAATAGAACAGAATAATTTGAAAGAGTATTGATGGGTAATACACAGCAAGAATCTAAGAAAACTTAATCATATCTTTACCAAAAATTTGCTAACTGTTAATATATAACAATTTAAAAGTTTAAGGAATTTTACATTCTATTTATAAGTGATATCATACAGTATTTGTCTGAATTATGTCACTAAGCATAATACTCTCCAAGTCCATCCATGTTGATGCAATGGCAGTATTCATTCTTTTTTACGGCTGAGTAGCATTTCACTGTATATGTGTGTGTGTGTGTGTGTGTGTGTGTGTGTGTGTGTGTATATATTAAATCTTCTTTATCCATATATCTATTGATGGACATTTAGGTTGCTTCCATATGTTGGCTACTGTAAGTAATGCTGCTATGAACATTGTGGTGCATGTATCATTTTGAAATAATGTTTTCATTTTCTTTGGATATATAACCAGGAGTGGAATTGCTGGATCAAAGGGGAATTTTGTTTTTAGCTTTTTGACGAACCTCCATACTATTCTCCATAGTGGCTGCACCCAATTTACATTCCCACCAACAGTGTAGAAGGGTCCCCTTTTCTCCACATCCTCGCCAATATTTGCTATTTGTGTTCATTTTGATGATGGCCATCTGACAGGTGTGAGGTGATATCTCATTGTGGTTTTGATTTGCATTTCTCTGATGATTAATAATGTTGAGCGTCTTTTCATGTGCCTGTTAGCCATCTGTATGTCTTCTTTGGAAGAAATGTCTATACATGTCTTCTGCCCATTTTTAAATCATTTTTTTTTACGTTGAGTTGTATGAGCTGGTTCTATATTTTGGATATTAACCCCTTATTGTTCACATCATTTGCAAATACTTTCTCCTGTTCAGTAGGTTGTCTTTTCATTTTGTTGATGGTTTCCTTTGCTGTGGAAAAAACTTTGAAGTTTAATTAGGTCCCATTTGTTTATTTTTGCTTCTGTTTCTTTTGCCTTAGGAGACAGATCCAAAAAAAATATTGCTGATTTATGTCAAAGAGTGTTCTATGTTTTCTTCTAGGAATTTTATGGCTTCTTGTCTTACATTTAGGTCTTTATCAAACTAGAGAACATAACAAGAAAGAAACAGACTCACAGATATAGATAACAAACTACTGGTTACCTGTGGGGAGAGGAAAGGGGAGAGAGGCAAGGTAGGGGTAGGGGACTAAGAGATACAAACTACTATGTATAAAATAAATAAGCTACAAGGATATATTGTACAGCACAGGGAATATAGCCAATATTTTATAATAACTGTAAATGGAGTATAACTTTTAAAAATTGTGAAACACTATTTTATACACCTAAAGCTTACAGAATATTGTAAATCAATGATACCTCAATAAAAAATAAAGTGTGAAGTCAGAAAAATGTTCTAAATATTAAATATTATTCAAAAATGATTATATATTTGCTGCTCCAAAATTAACTTATTATTTTTGGTGACCTATAATAAATTATTTTGTTGATTCATATTTTAGAAATATTTAGGATTCCTATTTTATTTAATATTCATGCAATAAGTTCAATATTCGTTACAAGTTTTAGGATGACTGGATTGGATGAAATCTTTTCACGTCCAACATCAGCAGAATCTGTTTCCGTCTCCTCACCTCTGTCCCTCTCTCTACCATTGCTTCTTCTTCTGTTTCTTGCTGCTTGTCTCACTGTATTTTTGTATCCCCTGTAGTGGTTTGGGCAGTGTTCCCTCCAAATTACATCCACCTGGAACCTTAGAACATGGCTTTGTTTGGAAATAGGGTCTTTGCAGATGTAATTAAGTAAAGATGATGTCCTCCATCTTTAGGGTGGGACCTAAACCCAGTGACTGGTGCCCTCAGTAGAAGATGAGGGGACACAGAGATGCAGAAGAGGAGGTGGTCGTGTGAGGATGAAGGCAGACATTGGGGTGATGCAGCCACAAGCCAAGGACACCTGGAACCTCCAGAAACTGGAAGAGACAAAGAAGGACCCTCCCCTCTAGCCTTCAGAGGGAGTGCAGCCCTATGGACACCTTGATTTTGGACTTCTGGCCTCCAGAACTAGGAAAATAAACTTCTTTTGTTTTAAGCCACCTGGTTTGTGATGATGATTATGTAGCCCCAGGAGACTAACATACCTCCTCTTAACTATCCAGGCTCCCAAATGTAAGCATCTGAAATTCTGTGGCATGGAAAATTTCTTTTTATTCTTCATTCATTGCATGTATGTATTTATTTTTATTTTTTATTTGCCTCTGTAGGAGAAAAGACTGTCCTTCTAATCTATGGGTCGAGCAGTACTGCTGGCTATGGGAGTCGCAAATACTGTCCCCCTTCCCCGTCTCCTGGATGAAATTTGCCAACAGTTGGGAAACTATCAAGCTGGAAAGTGTTGAGCCTTTGAAAATTTTATTGGAAAACATAAAACTTTACATTACAGCTCTGCATCATCAATGGCATTTTATTATCAAACCTTAATACAATAGCCACTTTGGAAAACAGTTTGAAGTTTTCCTACAAAAGTAAACCTACTCTTAGCATTTGATCCAGCTAGTGTGCTTCTTGGTATTTACCCACATGAGCTGAAAGCTTATGTCCAAACAAAACTCTGCACATGGACATTTATAGCAGCTTTATTCATAATTGCAAAAATTTGGAAACAACCAAGGTGTCCTTCAGTAGGTGAACAGATAAAGTACATTCAGACAATGGAATATTATTTAGCGCTAAGAAGAAATGAGCCATCAACCCATGAAAAGACATGGAGGAAACTTAAATGTATGTGACTGAGTGAGAGAAGTCAATCTGAAAAGGCCACACACCGTGGGATGCCAACTCTATGACATTCTGGAAAAGACAAAACTATGGAGTCAGTAAAAGAATCAGTGGTTGCCAGGGGTTGTGTGGAGGGATGAATGGGTGGAGCACAGAGGATTTTTAGGGCAGTGAAAATACTCTGTATGATATGTAATGCTGGATACATGTCATTATACATTTGTCCAAACCCGTATGTACAGCACCAAGAGTGAACCACAATGCAGACTGTGGAGTTTCAATGATAATGACTTGTCAATATAGGTTCATCAGTTTTGACAAATGTACCAGCTGGTGGGAGATATTGATAGTGGGAGAGGCATATTGATAATGTGTGGGGAAGGGAGTATATGGGAAATTTCTGCACCTTCCTCTCAATTTTACCGTGAGTCTAAAACTGTTCTAACAAAATAAAATCTTTAAAAAAAAAAAAACGTAAACACATAGGATTGTAATTTTCATTGAGAAAATTTATGGTTTAATTTTAAGTTATGGGTTTTTAATAACATGCATACAGTACACACATTAACAAAATCCACACACATGCACAATATACATTTTGTGTGTGCATTCTACATAGATTCTGGAAAATTCTTAAATATACTTCTTTACCTTGTCAAAAAGCAAACAACTGTCTCAGTTTTATTGACATTTGTGATGTAAATATACACATTTAAACTTCTTGGAAATAGCCACTTCTGTAAGCATGTAGAGCATTTATGGGAAATTATCTAATTATTTTTATTTTCTTCTTTTAAGTAGAAATTGAGATATTTTTCTGCTTTGTTAGTAGCTATAAATAGCTTCTGTTCTTTAATTTTTAATTTTAGGATCAATTTTTAATTTTTTTCCAAAATAAGTGTTCCACTGGATTCTATATTTTCTACATAATAAATTCTAATTTCTATTTTCATAATTTCTTCATTAGCCTTTCCTCATGATGGTGTTTGGAAGTCTTGGGGGTTTCAAGCATGTCTTCTGGCTGGCCTGGATTCTCTGTGGAGCCTTCTCTGTTCTACAGACTCACATAGTATGTGTTTTATGGAATGTGTCTGGAGCTTATCTGGAGAACTGGAATTGGGAATTGTTCAAGACTTTTATCATTTCACATCCTATTCTTGTCCAAGCCAGTCACCAATGTCAACATGGGAAATGCAGATTCAATTTTCTGGAGCAGAAACACCCCTGAGGCTTGTCCTAGAGAATCCATGCCACATTCACACCAACTCCTCCATGGAGAATGCTGATGGGCAGCCGTGGTTGTCCTGCTCTAGACCCACAGAGGGTGGGAAGCCGACCACGGAGGTGCCCCTCTGAGGTCCAGCAAGGAGTAGCCTTGTGGTGGCAGGTGACCCACCCGGGCTAATGCTTTAATGTCAGAGAGGCTGGGGCTGTGGCCTCCTTCCCAGTGGAACCTGACCTTTACCTGTGCTTCCTGAGGATGGAGGGGACCCATGGGCAGGCGTCCACTCACTCACAGTGGCCTGTCCCTGTGGCACTGCTTGCGGCTGGTTTGGCAGGAGGCTGAAGGGAGAGAAACCTGGTCCAGCAGGGTTGTCCTTCTCACTTGCCTTTGGACCAGCTGAGGCTGCTGTCGGTCCCACTAAGGTGCCCTTCCAAAGGAGACCCAGGTGGTTTTGGCTCATCTACATTCCTGGGGAATCTGAACTCCCAACAGTGATTAGATTTGGGGAAGATGTAGGGTCAAATGCGGGATGAAATGCTGTCAAATGTCCACTCTCACCACAAATGAGACTCATTTTTCTATCTAGAACTGCTAATAGATAGATAAAGACATTTTCTAATTAAGTATAAATACTAAATACAAGATAATAGTAATTGATATAATATATATGATTAAGTGAAACTGTTAATAATATTAGAATTCTTGATAACAAGAAAGTGAAATTTGTTGTGATTAGTCTTGTTGACCAAACTAAAATGATTTCCTGGAGAGAGTAATTGGTAGAGTATAGCCAAATAAATTTTTATTTCAAATCTTCAGAGAAGCTTTGAATATAAGAAATAGCTATTGGCAATATTAATGACCACAATTTTTCCATTAACACCTAGCATCGTAACAATGATATTGTTTTTATGGAGAGATTTAGATGGAATACTGAGTACATGTTTCTTTTCCATATCAAATTTCATAAAAATAACAAGTAAGATGTATTACATAGGAAGAAATCCTGGAGGTTATTCGACAAAAGAAGAGTACAAGGAGGCCGACAGAATGCCCTCCCCACTGAAATATATTGAGAAATGCTGCAAAGACCAGTCAACTTGGAGAAAACAAGAGTGAGAAGTCAGAGTCCAAAATGCAAGGCAGAATTCCTATGAAGATGACAGTGATGCCAGAGTTACTCCAAAGTGAGGGTGAAAATAAGAGAGCACTGTCTGTCTGTCTGGGAAATCAGTTGTTTCATGGAAAAATTGTTGCAAATACAAATAGAAGCAAACAACCCCAAATTTCCAAGCACTTAGAAAAACAAACATCATGAAAGAGAAATCTGAATCTCAATGACAGAAGAACCAACATCAGAGAAAATAGAATAAAACAAACAGAAAAATAGACTTTAAAATAAAGTCTTAAAAAGGATACCCTAAGATTCAAAAGGCAATCACATATACAAATAAGATAAGCTCCTAAGAAAAACTAGTGAGTTCTTAATACATTAAACAGGCTGAATAGAAGAGTATATATGTCCGAAGATCAAATTTAGGGAGCTGAAAGATAATGCGACTGATTCTGATTGAACAAAGTTCAGAGAAGTTAAGAGACCTAGAGTGTAGGTCCAGAAGTTATCATATCTGTTTAGAAAAGCTCCGGGAGGAACAGAGGAGTTCATCTTAAATACCAATAGGAAGAAGGAGGAGGAGAATAAGAAGAAACTGTCTCAGAAATTTCTCAGTTTAAAATACCTGCCCCCCCCACCGACTACCACATACACAAATACACAAGGCTAAGTATGATAAATACCAAAGGTTTACTTATCCCACCATATAACTTGATGAAGCTTTAGAACTGCAAGCATGCAAAGAAAACAGTAAAATTTTCCCCCCAAAGCCTAAATTTCCAAAAAATGCACAAGAATTACTTAATTTGGCTTCAGATTTCTTGGTATACTAGAAGGGCAATCATTACAGCTTCAAAGTTCAAAACGAAAATATTTTAAACCTAGAACTATTTGCCAAAGAAGATAAACCTTTAAGTTTGAAGACAAAATGATGTTTTAATGTTTGAAGACATTGTCAAACATGTTGAATAGCAAACTCAGGAAGATCGCCACTGGAAAAAAATTACTTAAGAAGGTACTCAAGGAAAACAAAATAAATAAATAAATCCTCAGAAAGCAGTATGTGGGATAAGAAATGATGATGATGAATTCAGAAATCAGTAAAACTGGTCTTTAAATATAATGAATCTTTGAGTCATGATAAGACAATGACTAATAGATACACAAATAACGTTTACGATGGCTTTAACATGAAAGCTTAGCGTGGAAGAGTGAGAACATATAAAGATTTTATCTCATGAAGGAAGAGGAAATCTATTGAATTCAGATATTCATAGAAAAGTATGCTAAACACAACTTAAAATGTGTGTACCTAAATTAATTTAATATGTCAAAATTTTAATAGAACTGCCAACATAAATTAAGCCAACAAAAATAAGTCTAAAGATACCCAAGAGCAATGACAATGGTCAAATGGAATTGGTTAAACTCAACAGTTTCAAGGGTCTAAGATTAGAGAGAACATCTGTCTAAGTTTGGTTTATGAATATGTTATTTATATATTGCTGTGTAATGAATCACCCCAAAACTTAGAGGCTTAAACGACAGACAGTTACCGTCTCACAGCCCCTCTGAGTCAGGAGTCTGGGTGTGGCGTAGCTGAGCCCTCTGGTTTAAGATCTCCCACTGCTGCAGTCAAGGCTGAGGCTGTGGTTTCATCTCAAGACTTGACTGGGGTGGGGTCCAAGCTCATAGGATATAATTCCTCACGTGTTGTTGGACTGAGGCTCACATTTCCCAGAAGCCCCATTCATTTTTTGCTCCATTGGCTTCTCTTCCTTGAGACAGCTCAAAACAGGGCAATGTATTTCACCGGAGGGAGCAAGTGAGAAGAGCCAGGCAGGATGACCAAGATGATAGATGCTATGGACTCTTCACAGCCTGATATTGGAAGTGGCAATCCATCACTCCTGGCAGATTCTGTTCCTGGAAGCAAGTCACCAGGTGCCCACACTCAAGGACTCGGATGTCAGGAGGTGGGGCTCATTTGTAAACACATGAGAGCCTGCCTACTGCAACAAGTGACACGCAAGTGTGATGCAAATAAGGAACAGTCTGGCATGAACGTGACCATTAGCAGGCTATCAAAGAAAGCAAACTTCAGGCAAAAGGTGATTAAAAAGAACAAGTGGATTTTATCATTATGCTGTGTGTTGTGTGTATAACAGCAAAAATCTAGCAAGGAGTTACAAGTAAAAATTTTTTTTTTTTATCTAACAATAAAACTTTAAAATAGATAAAGCAAAAGTTTATAGAAATACAGGACAAGTATTTGAACATTCTTTGCTCAGATAAAGTATCCTCCAATCAAGCAAAGATAAACTTTTGATTTGAATAACAAGCCTGACACAATTGTGAATGTGTGTGTAGATATTTTTTCAAACATGAAATAATCACAAAAATTGATATGAATTCAGAAAATGTCAATAAATGCTACTCCCCAAAGAAACCTCAAAAGCCAAATTCTCTGAGAACAATAAATGGAAAACCAATGAGCATTAAAAGGAAATCTCAGAACCTGGAAATTTGAAAGCAATCTCTTAAATAACTCATAGCTTAAAAAGGAAATAAAAATTTTTAAAAAGTATTCATCCAGTGTAGGAATGCTAGGAAAAAAGAGTCTCCCATACATTTCTCGTGGGTTTGTGAATTGTTGGACTTTTGACAAGCAGTCTGGAAACTTCTCCTAAAATTAAATTAATATACTGCTTAACTCAACAAACAGATTCCTGGGGATCTATTGCAAATAATTAAAATCATCAATATCTAAGAAAATATTTGAAGGAGGTATATAACTGTCTCGTTTCAAGTAGCAAAGCATTAAAAATTAAGTGACTCTCCAGGGATGGAATGGGAGAACAGACCCTGGAGAAAGACCAGGCTGTTCAGAGGATGCACTAGGGCCTCGCTGAGTGAGCAAGGCAAATGCCCAGCAAAGTCTAGAAACAGCACCACCCCCACAAGAAAGAAGGCAAGGGGAAAGCCCTCTCTCTCTTTGTGCATGCACAGATACCAGGACACATATTAGACTGTCAACACAGAAGCCTGTAGGGGATGTGAGTATGCATGAAGAGAGAGAGAATATAGAATATATATATTATATATTTATGACATATATATTCATATTTATTATTACATATTATATATTTATGATTTTTATATATTACATATTCATATGTATTGTTACATAATATATAATATATTTATTATTATATTATATATTTATGACATATATTTATATTTATTACTATATAATATATAATATATATTATATATTATATACATGTATGTCTACATAAAAAGATTTGTGTGTGTGTGTGCAAAATTCAATGCCCTCCCATATACACACAGGCATACAGGATTGGCAGTGTTGAATGCACTGAAATGAAAATCTATGCAACAAACAATATGATGAATTAAGTTTAAAAACACTTGGCAAACTGGGAAAATATATTTACAATCTGTATAATATCCATGGTACACAAAGATGACCTACAAATTAATAAGAAAAAAAGCAACCTGATTTAAAATACTCAAGAGAAATAGTCAATTTTATAAACTAGAAGTATGCACAAGTAATTGAGAGAAATGGAAGTGGAAATGAGAAACCATTTGGGCCCAACAGATTGGGGAAAAAAGACCAGTTTTTTGGTACTTGATGGGAGTGTTAATTGGTACCATTTTGAGGAAGTAATTCTTTGCAATTCTGTAAATTCACCACTGGTGATATATGAAAAAATATCTTTTCATTTGGGCAAAATAATCTATGTGGAAAGTTATTCATTGTGGCATTATTTACAGTAGAAAAAATGGAAAATATCTAATTGTTCATCATGGGAAATGCCTCCCTTCTCCCCCCTACCTCCAACCCTGAAAAGGTGTGGGACATTTAAGCTGTGGAATACGATGCAAGCCTAGTTTAACACAGTGTAATCCTTTAGGTACTGACATGAAATGTTTTTAAGATACAATGTTAAATCAGAAAAACAATGAATAGTAAGTGTAATCTGCTTTCTTTTTTTATAAAAGGCCACTCTCAGTGTGTCTAGGTGCCTATAGTTCTGCAAAGACAGAGAGTATTATTAGGAAAAATCAACCTAACAGAGGGCTTATTTGGGGAAGAGGAGTGAAGTTTCTCTTGAGATGTTTGTTTCAAAATTAATGTAGCAATGTATAAAAAGTTTCAAAAGATCCTAGAAAATGGGTAAAATAAAAAAGAGAAAAATTAAATCAATGATTTTACATTCATTTCATCAAATGTTCTTGGAAGCTCTACGGCTCTCTTTCTCTTTTCCCAGCCCTGTTATTTTATTTTATTTTTTCTTTCTTTTCTCTGGGACCTTGGAAGGGGGTAAAAGGATGTGTTTATAGCTATCCCCATTTCATGCACCTACTTGTGTACTTTAAACTTTGTTATAATTAAAATTTGTTATAAGTAATATATACTGATTTATTTCCTGTACTTAAAACTAGCTAAAATTCCAATAGAAAAATTTGGTTTGCATCTACGACAGATTCTGGTACAAGAATATATCAAGAATGACAGTGACAAAAAATGACCAAGGGTTAAGTCACGGCCCCAAATTATTGACGCAAAAAGGACAGAGCTTCAAACCAATTCTGTCACTCCTTTCTCAAGTAACCAATGCCACTGCTCCTGCAAGGGAGACCCGGGGCCCAGACAGAAGTCCAGGTCTGTGCCTGGCCTCAGGGTGCCCGTCCTGGGGTAAGTGGTCACCTGTGCCCCCAAGTCCTTCAGGTCCTCCTGAAACTCTGCCATGGGCCCTGGGCATGTCCCTTGGTTGTGGGATCTCAGACAGTTCTTGCTTTTCTGGCACCTTAGTTGCCCACCTAGCATGAGTACAATTTATAGGAAATACTCTGTTTTATTTCAAGAAGTCATAATAACCAAGCCTTGGTCCTTCAACCAAGAGTTAGCTAAAAAGCCATGTAGACTGGAAGAGGTATCTCTACTAGAGACTGGAATTCTTGAGCAAAATATTAGTATCGCCCACGTCGAAAAAGTATGTGTATAAGAATTTCGATCAGGGACAGTTTACCTTAAAAACTTCTCCCCCTAATACGAGACTGTTTTTCATTATTTAGGAAAGAAATAATATATAAAATATATATTTACCTTTTCATTGAGTTTAATCCTCCAAAAAAATCCATTTTTGTGTATGGTTAAATTAATTATAGGATTCTGTCCATTTCCTTTCTGTTTAAGTTTCTAGTCTCAGAAATCATTAACTGCTCATTTGAAATACAGTTTAAGAAATAGAAATCATCTATCATAATAATTGGATGATGTGTCCATTCTAAAATGTTCTAACAGGAGAATACATTATAATATAATAAATTCATGTTGAAATGCTAGTATCCCAGTGCCCTGAGGCAGGTAAATAAGAATTTGCTTTTTTAAAAAAGTAAGACATTTAAAGGACAGAAATGTATCCCAGTAATCTGGAGTTGCACAGCAAGAGGGAAGTTGAAAATGCATTTGCGCTACGTGGCTCAAGATGGTAACAGGTCACCCTGGGCAGCAACTGGTCCTTCAGTGAGATGATGCTGAGACAGAACAGGAGTTCTTAGGGCTGAAAGGTACATTTACCTGAGAGGCCAGAGGGTTTGCAAAGGCATGAACTCCCACCCTGTACATCTCGACTACTGCATATTAAGGCCTCCTACACTTGGGGCAGGTGTCCTCAAAAAGCCCTACAGCACCTGAGCAGGGACCAAATCTGCCCAGAGAAGTGCAGGATTTTACAGAGTGTGGATTACATCGAGCAACGGGGCAAACCGTGTGCAAAATTGTGGGAAAGATGCCATGCCACCCAGAGCTCTCCACAGCCATGGTTTCCTTCTTCGCTTGGTCCCCTGAGGCCAGAGCCCTCCAGACACCCCAGCTGTCCTTCCGGGAGCACCCCTCCACCCAGAGCCACCCCCAGCATGTATGGGGCAGGACGCTCTTCATCCCCTCCCCAGCACGATGGAGTTCAAGTCTGAGGAAACGCTGACCAAATGCCTTTTCCTCAAAGACCCCCGGGGCCTCGGTGATGCCGGGTCGGTGAGCACAGACAAGTAGGTTTTGTGCTTTTCACCGTGTACCCTGTGATTCAACCCTTCTCTGACATGTCAGAGGGCTGGCCCTTATGCTGGTCACCACCTGCAAGGCCACCCTTAGTGACCCGTCTTCCTCTTACTCTTTGCGGGGCCCGTCCCTTCCTCCAGGTGTTGAGGGCAATCTCCTTCAGCTTGAGATCCGCTGATTTAAAAACACGTTTTTTTTTCATTTAAAAAATTATCCTGGTGTCATCAGTAGAATTATACTTCTCCCCCCAAAAGAGATGTTGAAGTCCTAACCCCCAGTACCTGTGACTGTGACTTTGTTTGGAAAGTCGGTCTTGGCAGGTGTAGTCAAGTTCAGAGGAGGTCATCGGGGTGAGCCTGACCCAGTGTGACTGGAGTCTTTTTAAGAAGACAGAGACACATGGGGAGGAGCCACATGACCACCGAGGAAGAGACGGGAGGGATGCAGCTGCCGGCCAGGAACTCAACCACCAGACCTGGAAGAGGCCAGGAAGGATTCCATCCAGAGTCTCAGAGGGAGCACTGCCTGCCGACACCTTGATTTTAGACTTGTGGCCTCCAGAACTGAGAGAAAATTACTTTCTATTGTTTAAGCCATGGGTCTGTGGTTCTTTGTAATGGCAGCCCTAGAAAACTAGTGCACCTGGGTAGAAAATTACATGATGTAATTTGAAAATAACCAAAGAAAGTTCTACTTAACTTTCATTCTATCAAAGACTTGCCTGAATAAGGTTCAAATAATGTGTATGTCCATCCTGGAAGCTCTTGCCTTTCTGTGACTCAATATGACCTAATTTCTTATCTTCCCATCTCCGTTTGAGAATGAAACATAATTTCAGGAAAGCTTTCTTTGTACAGAAATGATTCCCCTCGTGTTTCACGTGGCTCTTCCACACCCGGAATATCAGCGAGAGCTCACATCCTTCGTTCACATGTTGTTTTCCTCACGTGCTACATGGGAAAAGGATCAAATATATGCCCTGCATATGAGATGTCTCTGCGGGGCTGCATGAGAAAGGAGGGGCACACCACCCTGCCCCCTGCCCTCCTGCCCCTGCTCAGGCCCAGCCACGGGCTCTGCGGTGGTTTCTGAGTGACGTTCTCCCTCCAGGCAGCTCTGGTCCAGGAACTCAGGCCCAGACACAGCCCTCCCCAGGCTCAGCTCCAGGGGACACCTGTCCCAGCTCTCTGGGCTGTGTGAGCTTTTACTTTCTGTGTATTTATTTCACCTCTTGAATGAAATCCAATTTGAGGCTATTAATATTAATGCATGGAGATAATTCTGAGGATGAATTCATGAAACACTGGGCCTCTCGATGTGCTGTTTGCTCTTACATTTAATGACGCTCTTAACTGGAAAGAGGAAGAAGCCAAGTAGGGTCCACTTGGAACCTGGACATTAGAAACCACTTCATTGTTCTGAGCTCGCTGCTTTAATGACGATCAATAGAATCGATCCAGGAGAAGAAAAGTACTTACTCCATCTGTGCCTGCTGCCCGCCCTGCTCAGGATTCCCAAGCATCCCCTGCAGACTATCGTGGGGTCTACATTTGCTAATGAATTACACACTAAAAGAATTTCTCATCCCTCCCCCACCCATGGTTTTGGTACATAAAAATTGTTTTTTCCTAAGAATAACATACCGTCCTACCGTCAGGGCAGCGAAGGCTGACGTTGTTAGAAAACCAAGAAGTCATCTCAGTTGTAGAGTTGAGTTTACTCGCAACACAGACCTTAGCCGTGGCCTGTACTTCTCCAAAAATAATTCCTGGCTGGTGGTCTTTTGTTGTTCAAATGAAGAGCATTTGCCATTCACACTCTGCTGGATGAGTCATTGAAAAGACAATTTAGCTGCCATGGACTTAACTAGGTTTAGTATTAAAGTAAATACACCTTCACTTCAACACTCATTCGACAAATAAGTGTTAAAGTCCTCCAATTAGGCCAGTTTCTCTGTTGATTAAAAAGAGCAGCATCAAGGATGCATTGTTCCTGGAAGCTTCCAGAACAGGAGCCGGGGTTCTGCTCCCTAAGGAAGAGGCCACGACCCGTCCTACCAGGGACAGACGTGAGGAGCTCACACTTAAGTCATCAATATGCAACCAACTCCTACAAGGATCTAAAAGCAACGGACTAAACCAAAATTGGAATGAATTTTAAGAATGAAGTCGCAGCGTCAAAGCAGTGATGGTAAGAAAAATCATCAGCCGGCCTATTCTTCAACTTGCAAAATAGACGTTTTTAGAGACCATTTAAATTTTAGGAGAACCAGCAGGATAAGACAAGATCTAGTCAGGGCCCAGCTGAATTGTGCACTGTCATTGACGAGGAGTTTCCTAGTATTTATTCTGCTGTTAAATTGGGATGAGCTCTTTCAGGGGGAATGAGTGTGGCCTGTTTCTGTCTCAGTGTTTAAAGGGCCGCTGCTTCAGACTCGGAGCCGTCCCTGATTTTTCTCTATTGCGACTTGAAAGGGCAGTGAGTTTTCATCACTGGTGAACATGCAGGTTTAGGAAAGTAACGTGAAAGGGAGTCAGCAGTGAACCCAGCTCCACCAAGAGCTCGGCCAGAGAGCTTTTCTACTGTATGTGTGATGATAGCCCAGCAATCGTTAAGTGTGACTCCGAGAGGCATGCTCACCTCAGGAGTTCACAAATCTAGCGTGATGGAAAACATATTTTTAAGAATATGATGTAGCAAATGCATTGACAATCACACAGGCAAGAAAATGGCTACACATGCCCACATATACACACATCTATGTAATATGCATTCTATATGTACCTATATACATATATGTATACATATACATATGTGTATATATAATATATGTATGATATATATACTTTTTGCAAATAGAAAATGCAGTTACAATACTTTTAAGTGTTTATTAGTCATTTAACCTCTTTCAAATATGCTTTTAATTATTGTGATACGATACTCGTCTACTTACAAATGTAGCCATAATACAAGTTGAGAAAGTGACACATGATGTGAAACACTAAACTAAATCACTTCTCATTAGTGTAAAACTTCCATACATTAGACAGGATCTTAGCTGCAGAATGACTTAGTAACTGTGAGACGCCTCCAGGTAGATTGAAACGAGCAGGCCCAACCTCTCACCCAAAACAGCCAACACTGCAACATCGGTTAACTTTAAATTGTGAATTCGAATCATTTGCAGCCCAAACAGAACACTTTGGAGGTTAAAAATGATAATCAGTAATAATAGTAACATGCATGGCCTCTATCATCCATGTTTTGGTTTCAAAACAAAAGAACAGCCCAACATCTACCGTACAGCAAGGACGGGACAGAGTGAATGCACTCCAGTGGCCTTGCACACAGGTGTCTGAATGGTTTAAAGTAACAGCCGTCCTTCAGGCCAATCGCAGAACCAAAGGAGCTACTTTTGTGGTGGGCACTCGGGATCCAGCAAACAGCACTGGCTGCAGAGTCCAGTTGTTGGCTCTGAACCCGCCACAGATCCACGGGGCTGGGAATCCAGCCTGCCACGCCAATTGCAGCCCCTGGAGCCTGCCCTTGGCGGTCATGAAGGCAGGGCCTCTGCTCCAATAGCTCCACTTCCCAGGAAGTCTTTTTGGAAAAAGTGTGGCATAAACACATGAATAAATAAAATAAAATGAAATGGAGTACAATAGAATGAGAGCATTTTCACCTCCCATCACCTCCTGCTGTGGCTCTGTGGATCAGATTTATGCTGGAGGTGGGCAGGTAGCAAATGAAAAATGAAAAACAATTTCATATTTTAAATTTATGAGACTGGAGAATAGTATATCACTTTTTTCCTCAAGCTCAGTGCCATAAATTGTCTATAACCTATTTGCCGTATTTTCTGTATCACTCAGGTTGGCTCCATTTTAGTTAACTCCTTTAGTCTTAACTAAATTGTTCATTTCAAGGTGATCCTGCATAGCTAATCATTTGTGTGTGTGAGGAGGGGGAAGCAGTCTGTCTTGTTTTTCTATATGTAAAGAGAGAATGTAAAAAGAGAAAAAAGACAGGCAGGGCACCATCGTAGCACGTCTCTCTCTATCCTTCGTGTATACAAAATGCTTTTCCAACGTTTTAAGGTGATGAAAAGGACAGGAGATCCTTTCTAAATCAGCTGAGCTTGATGTGATGCCAAAGCCTTTGGCTAAACATAGATTGACTTAATTCTTTCAATAATGACTTTGGTCCGAGTGCTTCTCCACCACAAGAGGGAGAAACCCAGCAGAACAGAGAAAAATCCCCTCACTCGGGTTATCTTGACTGTGCTCCAGGCAAAACCTAGAAATATTTTTTTAATCGAGATTCTCTACAGCAGCCCTTTCCAAATGCCAGTATCCATCATCTCTGACTGGATCAATAGCTGTGTTTTGGCCCCAGTCTCCTGCGAGAGATGGCATGCCATCAGTGATAGACAAATATCACAGTTAAGCAAAGTATCCAGCCAGACCTAGTAACATTTTTATTGATTTTTGTTGTGCAAATAATGTCTTTTTGGGCTGAATAAATGGCTTTGAGCCAAACAGTCATTGTTTATGATTCCAAAATGCAATAAAGGGACAGGAAATATATTATAGCCAATGTCTCAAGGCACACAACATAATCATCCTTTGGTAGTAAAAAACTACCCATCTGAAACCAAGAGTGCATATTTATCCATGCTTAAAGGTGCCTGTAGGACTTGCAAATCTTACACAAAATGTCCTGTTAGGAAACAGATGGCATTGCCCTTTAACCTATTGAATAACTACTAGAAAACCAAGCAAAAAAATAAGCACTATATTTCTTAAATCAATACAAAGGAAACAGTTTATTATACTCCCTTCAAATGAAATATCAAAGTTACCAAAGCAGAATCCATTCACTTTAAAAGAAAACACATCAAAAGACTCCCTGACTTTATCAAATACTCTAAAATCAGAAAATATTTTAGTAAGGTTTTTTTAAAAAACTATAATCATTCAAAATAATTGTGAAATTGTTTCATTGTATAGCTCATTGGAAGGCTGGCAGGGAAAGATTTGCCCCTGATCTAAGAGACGCCTTTTTGTGTGTTAAGGGTGGCATCCTACCTTTGCTTCAGTTGGTTTGCATTTTCCAAGGGGTGATGGAGCTGATCTCTATGCCCACTTCTGCATAGAACTCACGGTTGCCCTGCATTTGCATTCAGATCCCCACCAAAACCGTGGTCCTGCCAATGGTTTCACACATCCACACCTCAGATCCAGCAGCTGTGGTCTGCGCAGCTGACTTACAAAGAACATGCAGTTGTGCTGGGTTCTCTTGCAGAGAACTGTGCCTACAGGAATCGGTATGATTTGGAGGGATTAGTCGTGGGCCTCCAAAGTCCTCAAAAGTGAGCTGGCGTTCCCAAACATGGGATTGTGCAGCTGTTTACGTCCTGCCGTGGACAGGCAGACAGAAAAACACACAGCTTTACCTATTTTCTCTACGTGCTGAGATGTATTCTTGTACTTAATTCCATAATTTGATTAATCTTTTATCTTTTCAGAAGTATAAGGCTTATTTAAAGAATACACGCTTTAATTATTTGCATGCTACTCTAAATTATGTATTTACAACATGACTTTTGAATTACTCTTTCCCCACCTAAAGCGTTCTAGTTCCATCTTTTCAAAGAGTATTTCTCATAAGTATGCTCAGTGCAAAAATCACGGGGGCTCAGAAAATTTATTTTACACTAACCTGTAATTTTACTACCATAACATTGCAGACATTATTTTTCTATTACGTGACTATTGTAACTACACATGCATACCTTCCAAAAAGCTATGCATGCATTCGTTATATATTTATGTATTTAACAAAATGCATTTTCATACCTATGTACATGTATTACATTTATATACTTAACAAAATGAGTTTTAATATACACGTACATGAGGAAACACTTTGTTAAAATGATTACTGCCTCCTTCAGAAAAGTGATGCTAATATACGTGTTCTAGGCAATTTCAGGCTCACCCTGCCGCCCCCCCTCTCTATACCATCGCCAGCACTGAGCACTGATGTTCTTTTAAATCAGACCCCGTTTGGCAGATAAAAATTAATCTCAAGATTTTAAGTTTTCTTTTCCTTATTTCTAATGAATTTGAATATCTTTAAAAGCTTATTTGTTTCTTAATTTTTTTTATTGAAGTACAGTTGATTTACAATGTTGTGCCAGTCTCTTCTGTACAGCAAAGTGACTCTGTTATATACATATAGACATTCTTTTTTTATATTCTCTTTTTAATTTAACTTTTTATTTAAAATTGTTTTATTCGTTTCTATATCTTTTGCAAAAAGCTAGTAATATCACCTTCTTCCCCTCCTTCATCCCCACGTCTCAACGAAAAATCATTTCCAAGTTTTCCTGTGATTTTTTCTCTTAGAATAGGTTTTCTCCTTATCCCACAGGCAGAATAAAAGTCCTTTTTTGGCCAGGAGTCTCACAACTTTTTCCAAATTTCTTGTTTGAATGTTTAATGTGATTGATGCTGTTGATTATTTTACAAAATGAATGATTCTTATTTTTTTTTATTTAATCAACTTTATCAGTCTTTTATGGTTTTTATCTCTGATGTTATTCTTAGGAGACAGACCGTGCTATGCCCTCATGTGAATGTTCTGGGTTCTTTTCTTACATTTAACTCCAGCCAGATAGGGGTTTGCTTCTGCGTGAGGGGTGAAGCAAAGATTTGATCTCATTTTCCCTCAGGACCGACCATTTAACTCATGATCGTTCCCTGGATCATTAGAAATGCTTCACTTGTGATCTATTCACCATTTCTTTATAATTTGGAGAGTTTCTGGTATTTCTGCACTGCTTTATTCCTCTCTCTCTCTCTCACTGGTTCTCTGCATTTATTGTAACCTTATAGTGTCTCATATCTGGCAAGTTTAAATCTCTCTTAGTCTTCTAAAATATCTGGACTATAACATCCACGTGTTATTTTAGGTGAACCTCAGCATTTTATTGGAATCACATAATATTTATAAATTAACTGAGGGGGGATTTGTATCTGACAGCGTGAGTCTTGTCCAGGAATCTGGCATTTTCCTCTCCAGTTGTTAAGAGTGTCTTTCCGATTAGGTAGTTTCCTTCCTCAACTCCTGAACGTTTCCATCACTTTTGTTTCTTAGTATTTTTTTTAGATTTTGTTGTTATAGGGAATGAAGTCCTTTTCCACCAAACTCTCTGTGGGGCTCTTGAAGGCAAACATGGGTTTCTGTTCCAACGCAGTGAGTCCTCTGCCCCAGCCTTCTGTGCTGTGTGTGTTTTGCTAAACTTCTCATAGAAGGAACAGTTTTCATTGCCTGTTTTGAGTTTTACAGGTAAAGTTATTTTCTAAAAATGATATGACTCTTGCTTTTCAATATTTTATCTTGTTTTATATTAACGCCTAGAACTTCCAGAATGATGTTCTGTAACAACAGTGTGGACATTGGTTATATACTCAGTGTCGGGTCTTTACCAGACAGTAATAATGTGCTCCCCCAGAGATCCTGGAGGCAGGGGTGCTGGGGGAGGGACAAAGACTCTCTCAGACCCACTTCTCTATGTTGGAGGCAGCACGTGAAGACGGTGGTACTGACCCAACCCACCAGGCAGTCGTGGCTGACAGACACCACCTGGGAGCCTTCCCAGCTCTTCTCTAGACCTCATCAAATGGAATTTTTATGTTAACATGAATTCCAGTAGTTTTCATGATTGAAAGGTGAGGAAATATGTATTCCAAATTCATAAAATTGGTGCCAATAATATGTCAAATTACTTTCTGAACCATTCAGTTCAAACTATTTAGTTCTCAGAAAGTACGTATAAAAATTTATAGTTAGCCCAGAAATCTCCACTCCCTTGGTGTGGAGAAAAGGGAACCCTCCTACACTGTTGGTGGGAATGTAAACTGATGCAGCCACTATGGAGAACAGTATGGAGGTTCCTTTAAAAACTAAAAATATAACTACCATATGATCCAGCAATGCCACTCCTGGGCATATATCCAGACAAAACTCTAATTCAAAAAGATACATGCACCCCAATGTTCATTGCAGCACTATTTACAATAGCCAAGACATGGAAGCGATCTAAATGCCCATCAACAGATGAACGGATAAAGATGTGGTACATATATACAATGGAATACTACTCAGCCATAAAAAAGAATGAAATAATGCTATTTGCAGCAACATGGATGAACCTAGAGATGATCATACTAAGTGAAGTAAGTCAGAAAGAGAAAGACAAATACCATATGATATCACTTTTATGTGAAACCTAAAATAGGACACAAATGAACTTATCTATGAAACAGAAACAGACTCACAGACATAGAGAACAGACTGGTGGTTGTCAAGGGGGAGGGGGAGGGGAAAGATTGAGAGTTTGGGATTAGCAGACGTAACTAGTCTATATAGGATGGATAAACAACAAGGTACTACTGTCTAGCACGAGGAGCTATATTCAATATCCTATCATAATGGAAAAGAATATGAAAAAGAATGTACATATATGTATAACTGAGTCACTTTGCTGTACAGCAGAAATTAACACAACATTGTAAATCAACTATAGTTTAATATATTTTTCATTTAAAAAATATTTTTTAAAATATTTTTTATTTTTAAAATACTTTTTAAATAAAAAATAATTTAACAATAAATTATTTTTATTTTTTATTAAAAAATAAATAAAAGAAAAAAGAAAATAAGAAATCTCCACTCCCTCGAATCTTGTCTCTCTTCTGCATACTCAGGTTTTACATGTGGAAACCTAGTACCTGAGACATACTGCTTCCTTTGCAATTTTAGGACGTTTAGCACATGAGATTTATGTTACTGAATTTTGGTTCCCACCCACAGTAACACCCAAGAGAAGACTTTTCTGGCATTTTTGTCCCCACAGATCTGTTTCAGGTGTTTCACCACAACACTGATGGGTCAGTGTGACAGTCACTGTTCTATTTGGATTTTCTTTATCAGGCTGCCTTCCGTAGTTAAAAAAAATTGAACTGATACTTATGTCAAGTATTTAACCAATAAACACACTCTGAATACAATCATCCAATTGGAGAGACACTAATGTTTCATTATTGATGCTCAATGGATCCACATTAATTACAGCAGATGTGTTTGATGACGTCAGTTAGATGCCTGGAGAGTCCCCATCAGCTATGGGCACGTTTAGTTTACCAATGCACCCCACACCCCTGCAACACATGCACACACACACTCATACACAACCACACACATGTGGACAGACAACATCACAGGGAGAAAAATGCCAAACCCAAAGAATTTCAGAAGGCGTTATATTCTAGATTTATTAGGTATTTGAAAATCTGTCCTAATGACGTGGAAAATTTTGGTAAAAAGAAGTATAAAAACAGTAAGATACACTACACACTTATTTCAATGGCCAAAATCCAGAACACTAAAAGCACCATATGCTCATTCATTGCTGGTTGGAATGAAAAATTGTACAGCCACTTTGGAAGACAGTTTTGTAGTTTCTTACAAAACTAAACCTACTCTTACCATATTATCCAGTAATCATATTCCTTGGTATTTACCCAAAGGAGGTGTAAACTTATGACCTCACAAAACCTGCACACGGATGTTTACAGCACCTTTATTCAGAACTGCCAAAACTTGGGAGTAACAAAGGTATCATTCAGTAGGTAAATAAATTGTGATACATGCAGACAATGGAATATTATTCAGCTCCAAAAAGAAATGAGCTACCATGCCACCAAAAGACATGGAGGGGGACTTCCCTGGCCGTCCAGTGGTTAAGACTCTGCATTTCTACTGCAGGGGGCACAGGTTCGATCCTGGGTCAGGGAAGTCAGATCCCCCATGCCTTGTGGTGTGGCAAGAAAAAAAAAAAAAAAAGACATGGAAGAACTTTAAATACATATTACTAAGTGAAAGAAACCAATATCAAAAGTCTACACACTGTATGATTCCAACTATGGGACACTCTGGAAAAGGCAAAACTATGGAAACAATAAAACACCAGTGGTTGCCAGGGGTTGTAGGAAAGGATGATTAAGTGGAGCACAGAGGGCTTTTAGGGCAGTGAAAATACTCTGTGTGATACTGTAATGATGGATACGTGTCAATATGTGTTTATCCAAACCCACAGAATGTACAGCACCAAGAGTGAACCCTGATGTAAACTATGGACTTCAGGTGATAATGACATGTCAGTGTAGGTTCATCTGTTTTAACAAATATATCATCCGATGGAGATGTCCATTGCTGGGGAGGCTGCTGTAGGGCTGGGAGATGTACCTTCCTCAATTTTTCTGTGACCCTAAAACTGCTCTAAAAAAGATAAACTCTTTAGAAAGCATGGATAAGAGCTCACTCGCACTGCAGAATTTGAGGATGTCCTGGTACCTTTCCAGGCCGTCGCCAACGGCAGAGGTTTTTCATGTCTAACACGATAGAGACGGGGACCTCTGGAACGCCACTGGAGGAAGCTGGGCTCCATCTGAGGAAATCAGCCTGCATCGCAGGGGCTGTGTTATATAAATGCCCATTGCATGCTGCAAAATCAGCTTGACGGGCGCTCAGGTGTATATCTGCTGCGCCAGAGTTGACCTTCTTGAGAAACAGCCGCTCTCATATCTACCGACAGACCAGCTGCCGCAGCAGCAGCATGTACCTGAAGGTTCACATCCGGTACCTGGATTCCAGATCAGACTTTCCAACCGGACTCCAGCTTCCTGAACTGCACACCTCGAGGGAAAAGTGGGCATCGTGAAGAGCGTGAGACACGAGCAGGACAACCGAGTCGGGACTCTAGCACGAGGGAGCTGCCGCCTGGACGAACCAGAAGGACGTCCCCCTTGCGCAGCTCTGAGCGCCAGGGACTGGTGTGGGGACGCAGACCAGCGATCGCTGGGTCTCGCTGCTGAGTCCTGTCCTGCCAGCCTTTCCGTGCTCTCGGATGAGTTCCTTAAACACCTTTAAGTTGCTCATTTTAAAAAAGGAGCAATAATAACATGATCCATCCCAAAGGATCATCATAAGAAACTGAGGGTGGTGGGATGTACGAAATGCCCGGATCGGAAGAGGGGCTGGTAAACGCTCCTGTCCTTTGCCACCTTCCATTGCTTTTCTTCTTTGCAAGATGATCCATGTTTTCAGGTACAGCCTAGGAAGCCCCATGCTGCACAGCACGACCTGGTATAAAACTGCTACAAGGATTAAAGATCACCAACCAGGAAGACAGTTTCATGATCTTTCATTTTTAAAAACATCTCTGTTTGCCCTGCGTCCAGTATTCCAGCCTGGACTCCAAACAGGTGTTCTGATAAAGGCAGGATGGGGGGTGGGCAACCATCCACAGAGGAACGCGGGATCAGTCTGGGGAGAAGACCTCGTTTGAGGGGGAATGTTCACCACCGCACATGTGCGGCGTCCACACCCCTTGATGAAGGAGGCCTGGGGAACCTCGCGTGCCATCCGGTTTGGGCTGTCACAGTTTCCAGCTTCCTGCCGTCACTCTGCAGAGTTACAGGTGTCAGAGCACAGACCAGGCACCGGGACGAGGCTTTGGTGTCTAAACGGGCCAAACCACAGCTTAACGAAAACCAAAACCTATTGTTTCGTTGCTGTTTCATCTTCTTTTCAAAACATTTTGGAGCTTTTGTGTAGACCCTTTTAATCTTCTTTTCTCTTTGGGAGGCTGAGAGATTTTGTTTTCATGAGCCACAAAAGGCTCTATTTAAATAGGTCAGTATACGTTTCATTACATATCCTACATGCTTTATCATTGCAAAGTTAGGGTAGAATAATCAACAGCAGATTTCCAGCAAAACTGGTCGAGTTCCTGAACGAATCTCCCTTGAGAAAGATTTCGTGCTTGTGCAGGAAGCACAGCTGCAGAAAAGCTGGGACGCACACAAATACAACCCACTAGTGTTGGAAATGCTCTGCTATGTGTTATATCACTCAGGTCCTGGCCTCTTTAAATAAACGGCAGACAATCATGTCACAGAGTTTGCAGGGGTGGTCGTGAAGTTGGCTAATTGCTTGACAGGTCAACAACATTTGTTCAATAGACTTGAAACCCCAGAACAGCACCTGGCAAGAGCTATGGGACCCAGGGCTGGTGCCGGGGCTCGGGGTGCCTTTCATTTCTTTCTTTTTTTCCCAGGTATGACAGGTGTGTTTTATTTGATGCATGGTGGTAAAAGGTCACATAAACAAACATGAACACAAAAATGAATGTAAAAGATCTAAGGACACATTATTAACAGAACATACAGATGCTTATGTATTTTTTCAGGTATCTAATGAATACTATTATTAGATACTATTCAACCAGATGATGGTTGTATCACTTTGATTCAAGCTCTTTTTTTGAAATTTGTATTTCACATTGGAGTATAGTTGATTTACAATGTTGTGTTAGTTTCAGGTGTACAGCAAAGTGATTCAGTTATACATATACATATATCCATTCTTTTTCAAATTCTTTTCCCATTTCATTTCTTAGGGCTTGAAAGCATGCCAAAATCTTGGTTGCCTTGTGAAGTAAGAAGATCCACTATCCCTGTGTAAGCGCACAGATGCTGAGGTCATGAGCAGGGTGGGCAATGAGAGAAGTCGTCTTTCAAGGTGGATGCCCTAGAGGGCACTCTGCCATCTCTCAGGATCTCAGGCACCGCGGGACACTGGGGACTCTCTTCCCAAATCCTGGGAGATGGTACTCTGCCACCTTTGCGCTACTTCCCGGAGAGGGGTCTTCTGAACATCCTGGAAGCAGGTCATGTATGGAAGGTGCTGGAAGGGAGCAAAGCAGGGCTCCATGTGGGTAGAGGGGGCTTCCTTCACATCCCTCCGTCTGCGGGCTGGACACCAGCTGGGGCTTTGGCAGCCCTGACCTCAGGACAAAGAGTCAGGCCCCGTGACCTGTGTGGCTGCCTTCAGATTCGCTACAGATGCCATTTGTCCAGGACCACAAGGGCTGCCCCGTGCTGAAGGCAGATCGCGGGAAGCCCTCCAGAAGCGGGAGTGAGAGCAGGCTTTCCCTGACGGCGGGGAGACCACACCTAGTACACGTGAGGGGAGGAGTTTACATGTGACTTCTTTTGTTTTAAATGTACGGCTTTATTGAAATATAATTCACATATCAAATAATGCATCTATTTAAAATGTACAATTTAATAGTTTTGGGTACATTCACAGCTATGTGCAGCCGTCACTATAGTCAATATGAGAATATTTTGATCACCTCAAAAAGAGACCCCAAACCCAAAGTTTAGCTATAACTCACTACATACAAATAGAATCATACAATATGTGGTATTTTGTGTTGGCTTCTTTCAGCCAGCGTGCTGTCTTAAAGCTTCATCTATCTTGTAGCATGTGCCATACTTCATTCCTTTTTGTGGCTGAATAATATTTCATTGTATGGATGGACCACATTTTGTTTATTCGTTCATAGGTTGATGTGAATTTGAGTTGTTTCCACCTCTGGGCTATTATGAACAATGCTGCTATGAACATCTGTGTGCAAGTTTTTGCATGGAGAAGGTTTTCCTTTCTCTTGGATACATACTTAGGAATGGAATTATTCCTAGGAATGAGTCATATTGTAAGTCTATGTTTAATCATTGGAGGAACTTCCAGGCCGTTTCCAAAGTGGCTGCGCTGTTTTACGTTCCCACCAACAGCGGAGGAGGGTTCTGATTTCTCCACATCCTTGCCAAGTGTGCTGTTATTTGACTTTTGTTTCTAGCCTTCTTAGGAGGTGGGAAGTACTATCTCATCATGTTTTGGATTTGCATTTCTCTGATGACAATGATGGAAAGCATCCTTTCATGTGTTTATTACCCATCCGTATATCTTCCTTGGAGAAAATCCTTTGTCCATTTTTTAAATTGGATTACTTACCTTTTATTTTTGAGCATAAGAGTTCCTTATATATTTCGGATACAAATCCCTTACCAGATAGATGGTTTGCAAATATTTTCTCTCATTGTATCTGTTGTCTTTTTACTTTTTTTTGGTGTTCTTTGAAGAACTGAGGTTTTTAATTTCAATGAAGTCCAATTTATCTATTCTATCCTTTATCGCTCATGCTTTTGGTGTCATACCGAAAATCTATTGCCAAATCCAGGGTCATGAAAGTTGACCCTTATGTTTTCTTCTAAGAATTTTATTATTTTAGTTCTTGTATTTAGGTCTTT
Organism: Balaenoptera musculus; assembly: GCF_009873245.2. NCBI lineage: Eukaryota > Metazoa > Chordata > Mammalia > Artiodactyla > Balaenopteridae > Balaenoptera > Balaenoptera musculus. The sequence continues at coordinate 1,978,320 of NC_045787.1, read as the reverse complement.
GATTTATTTTGAGTAGATTTTGTCAATGATGTGAGGTAAGGGTCTAACTTTATTCTTTTGCATGTGACTATTCAATTGTCCACAGCACCATTTGTTGAAAAACTATTCTTTCCCCATTGAGTGGTCTTGGCACTCTTGTCCAAAATCAGTTGACATAGACACAATTTAGCAGTGACGGTCTGCAAATGACTTGTCACCTGTCCGTGACCAATTAAGAATAGAAATCGGGGGCTTCTCTGGTGGCACAGTGGTTAAGCATCTGGCTGCCAATGCAGGGGACAGGGGTTTGAGCCCTGGTCCAGGAAGATCCCACATGCCGTGGAGCAACTAAGCCCGTGCACCACAACTACTGAGCCTGAGCTCTAGAGCCCGCGAGCCACAACTACTGAAACCCGTGCTCCTAGAGTCCATGTTGTGCAACCAGAGAAGCTACAGCAATAAGAAGCCCATGTACCACAACAAAGAGTAACCCTCGCTCACCACAGCTAGAGGAAGCCTGTGCACAGCAACAGAGACCCTACGCAGCCAAAAATAAATAAATAAAGTAAATAAATTTATTTTTAAAAAAAAGAATAGAATCGAAAGTAAGCACTTAGAAACCGTTACCCCATTGTGACAGAGCAATTGTATGTCTGTTGAACCTAATAATTTAAAAGTCTATTTATTTTTGTTCATTATTTATGTTAATTGTTATTGTATTTTACAAAAAAAAAAATTGTCTGCTATGGATTGGGGGTAGGGGAGAATCCTGGCCCTTCCTACCCAATACTTGGAGAAGCTGAGGGCTTCAGAACCACCGCAGAGGCGAAGTAAAGACCCAGAGGATGCTGGGCTGTGGGAGCTGGTAAGGTCTCAGGCAAACGTGTGATTCTCATGAGCGGAAAAATCTAGGCTGGTTCGGGCTGGCCTGTAACAAGTTGCATTTGATCGTATCGGTATTAAATGCTGTCCTGCCAAAGTACCCTCTTAGGGGAAAATTAGTAAGAATGCACCTTCTTTCTAAAATTAGCCAGGAAACCAGGGTATTTAGATTTGGGGATTATACAGGCAAGGGGTCATCAAATGGAACTTATAAGCGTTTAGTGCCATTTCAGGTATTTCAGGATCCTTGAAAGATGTACAAATCCAAATAAGTCTGAAAGCTTGCGTCAATGGCTAACTTTGTCCTCAATCTTAAAATTGCTTTTGCTGGTTAAAAAAAAAAAATGATGAGAGCCTGCTATTTTTCAGGAACATAAAGACTGAAGCCCAAACAGAAAACTGAAAGAAAGCTTCCTTATTGAATTCTAATAACTGAATCCTCGGAGCCCACGATCAGGGGCTTGGGACAGAGCAGCAGTGCTCTGACGAGGCCTTTCCTGGGTTATCTGGCTTTGAAAGGATCATGTTCAAACCCTGCAAAGATAAAAGGCGGCCTCCACAGGCTGTGAGCTGGACTGTTAAACATTTCCATATGACACAGCCCTCTCCCGAGGCCTGACCTGCTGGGATAGCCCAAGTCTGCACATCTGAAGAAGCAAGGCCCTCCTCTGCCTGCTTCGCAGAGCCGAAGCTGGGGAGGGAGCTTTTGAAAACTACTTGAAAATGCTTTCTGTGGGGGGAAAAGTCTTAATGAAAAAAGGAGCCAGAGACATAACAATGTTCAAAACCTAACTCTTACTTAAAATAGATTTTTAGAATTTAAACACAAAGACAACCAAGGAATGAAGGCAAATCGTGTGGAATGAAGTTCATTTCTGTTGACATCTGCTCACTCCTTTTGATACATTTATTAGGTATTGTTTATTTTTTCTGTGTATATTCATTTAATCGATTTAAATAGTGATAGCCTTTTCTAATTAGAAGCATAGAAGGACCTTTCTTTTCCACCATCTTAAGATTCTAAAAGGAATCCCTTGTCAGAGATGGTCTAAATGGGGAAAAAAATCACTGGATTTTCTTTTCTGTCTTTTCACTAATTAATTTTAATCATTTTCTCTTGACCTTTTTACTCATTTTCAAATATGTGCTTAAAGCCAGGTATTGAATAATATTAATATAATATTATTAATATTATTATATGATATTATATAATAATATAATAGTATTATAATAATAATATAATTATAAAATGTGTTGTCTAATTGCATTGATATTGTAGGCATTTATCAATTGCCTACAATGTTTCATACATTGTAGGCAATTGATGAATGCTTTTCCACTGATTGCAAAAGATCTATCTTTTGAAGTATATGCAAGGCTTTCAGAAATTATTTTCAATAAAAATAAACAAGGAAAACGTATTCTCCTGAAAAGATTTATATAGTTTGTCTATGAGTTTTTCATAATTTTATTTTAAAACATTACTCACACAAGATATTTTCCCAAGGTTTTTAAGCATAATCTTATTCAATTAAGACTTCGCTAATGGTTTAGAGAAAACCATGGTGATTTGACGTGACACACAGTTGACAGTTTTAACAGCTAAATTCTTTGTTAACTTTGGTGTTTCAGTGTTAGGGGCTTTAAAGAATGGAGTAGCTGGGAAAATTGCGGGTTTGATAGCACATTGCCGTAGCTCTAGTGTCAGGGGGAGCTAAAGACCATTTAAGTGTAAGAAATGTGCAGTGTTCACGAGAAACAGAGCATACCTGAGGATCTGTGGCTGAGTTGCCATGGAATAAAGGACCCAGGAAGCTTCTGCTGTCAGGGTACGGGCAGGTGCCCTGCTGGATGACACGGTCCATACAGACACATGTCCCAACACGGCCGAGTCCAAGTGGGTGACGGGCTGACCGTGTGCCAGGGGTCTCTGTGCTCCATCACCTCTGAAAAACCTGCTCCAGGAAGGACTCTGTTCCCAGAACCCTGAGACATCACCTTTGTAAGCACCACGTCCCTTGAACCTTTGGATATTAACAACACCCTGTTTCTGCTGCCTCTAAAGCTTCCTGTTTGCCTCTCCTGACCTCGAACAGATTGAAGCAGTGTACATTACCCAACACACCCACGGGAACCATGGGGTCACAAAATAAGGAGAAACTGATGTATACTTTCAGTTTCACTGTGCAGCAGCAATGAAACAAGTTGCTAAAATATGTTCTTAGCAGCCAAAATGCTAAATGAACCCATTGAAATTACCTTCATTTTCAAAAGAATCTGAACAGGTAGTAGTTTATATTTTGATAAGTATATTTGGAAGGTCCAGAAAGTTTTTGTATTTTTTTTTTTAACCCATGGGTCTAAAAATAAATTTGAATAGCTCTCCAGAGAACAGAATTTATTCTGTCCTAAAAGTTCCTTTTGAAAATTAGATTAATAAATATATCAAATTTACCAAATTTGCAGCTTAATATTTAAGGTTCTGGGGGAAAATTCAATATACTATACTTTCTAATTCATTGCAGCTCCGTACCAGAAGCTCTCGGGTTTACATTAAGAATTTGAGAATAGAAATGAAAGAATGTATAGTTGCGTCAGAACCTTACAAGGCGATCTTACTATTTCCATGAATATTTAAATCACCCAAAGCAGCCCTCCTGGTTCCCTTTATCCGCAGGGTCTTCATTTCAGAGACCAGTGGGAGAGGAAACACACACACAAACACATTTTTGAAATCCCACATAATAATTTTGATGAAAGATCCCTCAAACGTTGATTTCAGTATTCCTATGATTACATTAGAACTGTAAAACCAGCCCATAAAACTCACAGCTCAGGCTTGTTTGCAGCTGGCTCGGCATCACGATTATTGCTGCAATTAGGCTGCGATGCTCTTCCCCTTGGCTTCTGCGCCCTGCGGCGCCCAGGGACCAGGCTTCCCTCCTACCAGCCCCTCAGGCCTCGGCCATGCTGGGTTTCTGGCCCTGAGACGCTCCTTTGCTGCTTCCTACCTGCTTTGTACCCACATGTCGAACTTGAGCTACTTGGCTCTTGCAAAAAAAAGAGCCCGGCCCAGAGTGAGGGGCAAGGGCTGGGCTGGTGCCTGGGACGCGGGGTTCCTTGTGTGCGTCCACTTCCCGGCCCGCCGGGGTGATGCCACAGGAGATCGCCAGAGAGGAAGGCACGGCAGCAAAATGCGGCTGCCGTCAGCTCAACGGGACAGAACTTTTACAAAATAGGCAGAAAGAAAGGCACCACGGGCAGAATTGCTGGGACCGCAGACCGAGGTCTCCACAAAGAGAGGCCACCGTCTCTCCGTCCAGGGACATCGTTTCCGACCCTTCGCAGGTCATTGCCTTTACACCGCTGCCACTGCTTGTTAGTTTGCGTACTACAGTTACCCGTAAGTTTCCTCAAGCAGCCCTTGACCCTCACGCTGCAGGTAAACGCCGTCACACAGGTGCAGGACCGGGAGAGATGAAGACAGGCAGGGACCAGCCATCACTCCCAGCCGCCGACAGCAGGGCCATCGGATGCCGCGTGTCCAGCTCTTTGCTGAGACTCTAGAAAAAGGGCCAAATAGTCACACAGTCCTATCGTGTCCATTTTACAGATGGGGAGGCTGAGGCTTCCACAGGAGAGTGTGCCGTGCCGCCTTCACAGGGGAGAGGCCTGACTCTGCCCCACCTCCGTGGGGCGGCTGAGGGAGCCCCCGGCCAGAGGACGGCTTTGGCCAGGGAAGGTCCCTTGCCTCCGCTCTTCTTAGGGGGAATCTTCCACAGCAGAAGAGTGGTTCGTCCAGAGCCGGAAAGTGGAAAGGCTTTCCTGGGTCTATGCAAATCCCTCAGGAACCTGTTCATCGAAGTGCCTCGTTTACCGAGTTACCCCTCGGAAATTCACACAAAGTGCTTTGTGCCTGGAGGGTTTTAAACCAGAGGAAAACGTAAGGGCACCAACTGGGCTTAACCAAGCCCACACCCCCCCACCCTCCACTCCTGGGCCTGTGCCAGGCTGACTCGGACAAGGCGCCTCCTGGGAGCAAGGAGGGGCTGTCTTTCCTTCTGCTGCTGGACAGACAGAGAGCAGCAGCCCCTGACTGGGGAGAGGCCAGGCTCACGCCTCAGCCCGCACTGCTGCACCCAGAGAGGCTGGTCCTGGGATTTCTCCTGGCCCGGCCTGTGCCCGTGTTCGTGGGTGGCCCTGTGTGTACCCACCCACCGACAGCGAGGTGCCGGGAAAACGAGGGCCCAGGGGGATGAGGGGGGCTGGGACCCAGGAGGACACTGAATGGTCATTTCCAAGATGTCTTTACCTGCGAAACCTAAAAGGAATGTCACAGACACGGTATATCCTCGGGACGACCAAAGCTTGCAACTGGAGCTCAGCTTTCCGGAAGCTTTGTCTCAAAATAAATGGAACAGTGTCCTGTCAGTCCTCGGCGCCCTGATGTGAGCAGACAGGCAAGCCATCAGCAAGGAGGGAGCCTCCGCCCACCTTCTCCAGGAGCCGCCGGGAAATCTCCAGGTTTAGCCTGTCCCTTTCATTACAAGTTCACTTCAAACACCAGCTCGTGCTTGGTCACTTTCCCGGATGCCTGTCCTCAGCGTTAGAGAATCAACATGTTCATTCATCTCATTTCTACATGACATTTACTTATATGTTGTAAAACCAGGGGGAAAGCATCTGTGCTGGCTTTATCTCCTCTGAAATTAAGATAGGGGTTTAAATGGAAAATGTAATTTAAATCCTTTCCGACATGGAGTCTGTGCCTTTGGCCCCCTCGGCAGAGCTTCACAGAGAGACTGGATCGGTCTGGATGCTGTAGGAGTAGCTCCGCAGTCAAAGGAGAAGTCAGAGCAGATAGAGACAAATCATCCCATGACATAGGTTAAAAGGGACCTGTTACTATGACAACAGATAGGGTCAGATAACAAAACGAACAGCCACTTTTGATCTTCAAAAAATTCTCTTTCCTTTGCTCTCTCCCTGTTATCTGGACCACTCCATCAAACACCTAGCAGATAACACAGTTGAAAACCCAATCGACCTTCAAGAAAACCGAGACAAGTTGGAAAGTGTATGGAAAGGTTACCATCACGGTGAAAGAGCTTCTGATGATATTTGCCTGTATACACAGAAACACACACACATCCATTTTTTACGAGAGCAGCAGGACAGGGTTCAAAGGGATCCACACAAGTGCTTAACACATGTACATAACTGTAATTCTTTTTTATATCCTCGAGAATTGAAATAGTAAGAGGCAGTCAAAGTTAAAAGATTTAGATGTCAGGACTCACTCTGTAGAAACATTTGACACAAAATTACATCTGAGTAGGACTGAGAAGTAAATTGAGAGAGAATTCCCCCTCACTGAGCAATATTCACAGAGAAATTGATCAAAAAGCACACATAAGTGAAAAGAACTAGAAAGCTTCAAAACCATATACACCCTTTCCCATGCTACTCAGTCATAGAGAAATTGAACAGAAACCCAGTGATACTCTTTCCTCACGTTTAGCACTGAATTGCACTTGGTATACTATGACCATTCTGTTTATGTTGCCGATGGTTCCAGAAAAGCAAGAAGAAAATGCTCTATATTTTACCTTATGTGAGTTTACATTTTTATTACAATGGTCAACAAGACGTTTTGCCATGAAAACCATAAAGTTGTTTGCCCAAAAAATAAAATGTCTTCAATATCAATGCTGTACAATCTGTTCATTGCAGGTGGAAACTCTTCTCTGCTGGTTTGGCCAGATTGGTGCAGAGACATGTGCTAAATGGGGAATTTGTCTTGTGGTTCCTTTAAGCCTCTTGTTACACCCAGGACCTCGTTTGCAGTGGCCCTGCACGCCGAAGAGAAGAGACACTTCCACGAGGACACGCCTGGTTCCACTTTTGCAACTTTCCACAATACTGTACCATTCTGAACCAACATTTGCATTGCACGGCTCAGGCTGGAGTTGACTTATTCACATTTTATTTAAAAAAAAATAAGAAACACCTCTTTTCTTTGTTTCAAAATCTTTTGAAAAGCACACATCCTTTTCCCATTGGCTTCCAAAAGAAATCCTTTCCAAAATGAAATAATTTTGGATGAAATGTGCGTGAAGCTAAGGCAGCAATCAAAGAGTGAATTTAAACTGGCTTTAGTGAGAATGTTTGCTCTAGTCAAGACCAAGTACACAGAAAATAATGAGACTCTCTACAATGCTTGATTTAAAAAAAAAAAAAAACACACACACAGCAATAAATGTGTAAATTTAACTAGAAAATGAAAAATACCCACATGTCAATTTCGAAGTGACCCAATAATTCATAATGTCCACAGTAATGAAAAGATTATGATACTTTGATTTATAGATGCTGAAAGAAAATACCTTTTTTTTTAGCTCACATGGCAATCAGTATTTACATTTGCTGAGTCTAAGAACTAAATGTTTCCCAATTGTAGTAAGGAAACTATGTATTAAAAACTTGATTTAAAAAAAATTTTATTGAAGTATAGTTGATTTAACAATGTTGTATTAATTTCTGCTGTACAACAAAGTGACTCAGTTATACATATATATTATTTTTCATATTCTTTTCCATTCTGGTTTATTACAGGATATTGAATATAGTTCCCTGTGCTATAGAGTAGGACCTTGTTGTTTATCCATCCTACATATAATAGTCTGCACGGCCGTGCACCTGTCCTCTGGGAGACACCTTGTTCTACAGGGCTGTCTTCACCTAAATCCCACCATGGCTCAATGGGGAGGGGGGTAGTAGCTCTTATCCCCATTTCAAATGAGGAAACCAAGTTTGGAGACGTAGTCATTGCCAAGGGCACGCAGGCCATCAGGGCGACACTGAACCCAGGTCAGGGACCGTCCAAGCAGAGGGACCTTTGTCATCACAAGTTCTCTGAATCTCCCCCAGTTCTCCAGTGAAGTGATCTGTGTCAGGTTCTACAACAGCATTCTTAGATTGCTTTGCGTCTCTTCCACATTTTTGTTTATTCTTTCTGTCTTCATTGAAGGTGTGGAGATATGTACAAGATCACACAGGAGGTCTGGTCCCCAGCACCCCTCTGTGTGCAAGGGAGCCACAGACAAGCCCAGAGTTCCTAAATTTGGTTTCTGAGAATGTGGGATGGGAGCAGAGGAAATATACCCCCTGTGGGACTTCCTTCAATAAGTTTCACCACGGGCAGCTTGCAAGGATACTTTTGTAACAAATAGGTAGTTACAAAAAGTGCTTTTGTGACATTTACACAGTTAATTCTTTATCTCATTCATAGGTAAAGATGACTGCTGTGTTTCTTCATTGACCATCCTGCTCTTTTTCACTTTTCTATATGTTCAAACTTTCTAATGTTCAGAAGACCACGTCTCACTTTTCTGTATTATTCTACCCTCTCATTTACAAAAGTCACTGACAGCTGGTAGAACCTTAAGGTGAAGCCAGGAGCATAAAAACGAAAATTCAATGAGCAACAAAATTCAACAATCAACAGTACCCTTTAATTCAGGTTAATAAGCAGGCATTACTTAGTTCCTACTAAATATAAGACATTCTGGTAAGCCACTGCTGGGGCTAAAAATGACACAAAGCCAGCCCACTTCCATGGAGAGGACCAATAGTCATACATAGAAGTAGTAAGAAAAGGTAAAAATAAAATGTGTGCTGGGCATTCAAAGACAAAGCTGTCACCTTCCCTTTGGGGATCACGAAAGATTTTACAAAGGAGGTTGTATTGAAAACAAAACCTGAAATACAGTTTATAGTTTTACAGTCAAAATTGAAAACCTGTGAATTTACAGAACGAGTTCTCATCCTGTCTGAATATTAGCCGAGCGTCTGACTGGTGTACACCATGCCATTTGTTCCATTTCTCAGCTCTCTGTGTGAACAGGCACTCAGAGCTGGGGGGTCTGCCTGCACCCCTCACCCTGAAAGGTCTCCTCTACCCATCCTAGAACTTACACTCTGTTGATATTTTCTCCCATGGCCACCAGCTTGGTCAGTCCACCCTGCAGCCTGGGTGACATTTCTGCAGGGCCCCTGACACCCTGCAGGAGGAAATAACTTATCCATCTTTACCTTGTATTCTTTCTGATGTTCTACCTTAACCCCTGTCAAGCAGGGCCTGTAAATCTTGGTGGTTCTGAGCTCCTAAGTTTTCCCATTTTTCTCTGTCTTCTGGCATATACTTAAGAGCCATTTGGCTGGACTGTCCAAACCTTGAGTTTCCATCAGAGATACACTGCTGTATGAACACACGGGTTGCTTGGCCTGGAATGTGCCTTAGTATACGTCATCTCATATTCAATCAACTTGTACACACTGTGCCTAGATATCCAGATCTTTCCTACACGCACTTGCACAAAAATGTATGTGTACAAGCATGCTCACTGATGGTTGGTTTTCACAGTGGGAAGCTAGAAAGAGTCTCCATGTCCATCAGGAACGGAACAGAAAGAGGAGCTTTTGCATATCTGGACCACTTCCAACTACTGAAAAGAGGGAAAAACCACATGACGGACAGAATGAGCTCTCCAAGACACGTCAGAGAATAAACCTGATGTGTGTCCCACACTGTAAAATAAATAATCACCCAAACTACACATCTGTAGACGATTCTCCCACATCTCCCTGGCAGTGAGCCCTGGGCTGCGCTAATACTCTCCACACAGGACAAAACTTCTCAGGCCTGTGCTGTGATCTCTGTTACCACTGCTTTTCCACAACCAACTCCCTGCCAAGCTCTGCTCTCCAACAGGCCGTCCCTTCCCTGGGGGAATTCTGGTCACCCCGAGAGAGGTGCTCCATTTCTGGGGTGTCCTGTCTGGGCAACGCTCACCCTGAAAGCCCCCAGAGGGCACCTTCTTGATGTGCAAGCCCCGTACGGCTCCAGGCACCGTGCCTTCAAACCTTCACAGTCATACGCCCACAGATCACACCTGCGGCAGCCTCCATGGAAGGCCTCCCATCCCCAGGAGGCCATCTGGCTTGCAGCCACCCTGCCTTCCCCAGCTGACGTCAGCGTCCTCATGACTGAGAACATTTTTCAGGACTTCCTGTTTCTAACCTGGACTCCTAGGCTACCCTCCACGCTGATTTTCCTGGGAGGCGCCCTCCTTTCCCGGCTCCTGTGCTGAGCAGGGCCGGGCACGCTGGGACATCGCTGGGTGATGGAGGCCAGGTTCCCTGCTCGCCCCATGGGCCCTGCTTCCCTCTGATGATGCAACATCAGATTCCCTGAGAGAAGCCCTCAGCTGGAATCTGTCTTTACAGAGCAACTCCACTTTCTCAAAACCACAGCCAAAGAAAAGGCCGTAGCAAGCAAGCGATGGAGAATCATTTCTTTTTTTTTTTTTTACTTCTCTATTAAGTTTTTTTAATTCTCTCTATTTTTTATTGAAATATAGTTGATTTACAATGTTGTGCTAATTTCTGCTGTATAGCAAAGTGACTCACAGACATAGAGAACAGACTTGTGGTTGCCAAGGGGGATAGGGGAGGGCAAGGGATGGGCTGGGAGTTTGGGTCTGGTAGATGCAAACTATTACATTCAGAGCGGATACACAACACTGTATAGCACAGAGAATAATTTCTTGGTTAAGGGTGAGGGAGAGTAAAAGACAGCTCGAGGGGAGTGAGTACTGGATGGCAGGGGTGGGTGGCTGGTGGGTGTGTAATGTCACAAGACCCAGCAGCAGGAGCGGGATAAAATCAGCACCCACGTCACGACACCCTGATGGCTGACTGCATTGTCAACACAGCGCTCGCCTGGCCTGAGGTCCGAGGGGGAGCCATTGGTCACTTTAGGTCCTGTGTCCACAGCGGTGTCCCCCTGCGTCCACCCCAGCACAGCGCCCGCACGCCAGGAATATCCCCTGTGCAGCCCCTGACCAGGGTCTGTGCTAATACGTGGTTTGGGATGATGTATAAGACCATTCCACTCAAAGGCATTGATTTTAACTCCATCGAAGTGTTGGGACAAGAGGCCCAGCTCACGGTCAATCATTCTTGATGTCCTACAAATGCCTTCTGCACCAAATCTCTTTCTTTCAGGAAATATATATGATGTCTTACGTTGGAGAGGAGGATATTTAGGACAACATTCCACTTGTAGAATGACTAACTGGCCATGAGAATCAGCCTAGGACTTTAAGATGACCTCACACGTCATACACAAGAATAGCCTTCCCGTTCCAAAAGTACCGATCATATGGAAATCTTAAATACTTTGGCATTTCAAGAAAGACCTTTCATTTTAAAGAACCATCCAATATATAGCCTCTTCCTCCAAAGTTTCCAGAGACACCGTTAGATTCAACTTCCAAACCTTAAAAGGGTTATGGGTTCTTCTTTGTTAATATTTTTTTTAAAAATAGAAAGTACAAAGATATAAAATTAAGTGGGAAATACTTTCTAACAAAGAAAATGCAGGGACATTTTTCCAGGCTATAAGTTTGGATATATTTTTCATTTGTTTTGGAACAATGTCTGAGAAATACCTTTTTTGTATTATATGATATTTTATAGGCAAATATTTTTTGTTTCTTTATTGGAATTGGATATGCTTGTCCATGAAAAAAAAAGATGTTCATATTGTGGGTAACACTCATGATGTGATTTTGCTGATGGATATTTTGCACAGGAAGGACGACAAGGAACACTCGGAGAACAGCTGGAAACCCACGTAATGATGTCTCAGCCCCTCTTGCTTGACCTCTCAGCTCTCACTGTCTCATCTTTACCGGCTGTGAGATGAGCAAAGCTCTGTCACCTCTTCCCCGAAGGCAGGTGGGAATCAGCAAATTGTCTTACAGAGAGCCTTGAGTGTACTACCTGCCAATTTTTGAAGCATAAATATAAATTTATATTATAAATAAATATAATATTTAAAGGTAATAGTAGTAGTAGTCATAATAATAATAATAAAAGAAAGACACTTGTAATTCTCTCTTTTTACTTCTTTTCAGGTAATCTTAGTAAAGTAAAATGTCACTGAACAACCAGTGTACCTAACCCTGGAAAAGTTCTTCAGTATGTTCAAATAACACACTGTGCACCAAAAAAAAAAAAGGGGAGGGGAGGTTAAATGTATAAAATAAACTGGAGAAATCAAATGAAAATGTTTTATTATGCTTTATGTCCAACCTTACATGCAAAGCTTTAATGCCATCCAGGATACTAGTGACCTTAAGTGACAAAATGTATAATGTACTGTATCAAATCAATCGCTAGCAAAGAAAAATCAGGCTAAAGCATCCTTCAGAGTTGAGAGGCAGGCAAGTGATGCCACTAGATAAAAGAGTTTGCACTCACAGTGAAAACTAGGCAGGCGGAACTAGTCTGGAAAGCAAAGCTGCAGAAAGGATTCTTTGAAGGGTTAGGCATTATTTAATATTTATATTTAAAAGCAAATTAAGGACTGTGTAAAGGATGTTTGCATTAACAGATTGGATTTGCTTTAATTATTTGGTTATTTGTTGTTCCTATATAGCATTTATTAACCAAATGAAAATAGAGCTTTTAATAGATTTCATTTCTTTGAAAAAATAGCTCACTAAATTATTAAATGAATCTTTCTCCCTTAACGATCAGCGTTGCTTTGCGGTTCTCCCCTCCCTCTGTCCTCTTCTGAGCCACCTTCCTTTGTGGCTTTCCTAGACGTTTTCAAACTTCAAGCACCTAGCTAGCATCTTCAAGTGATCTACTAGTGATCGCTTCCCACGTAATTTTATTTTAAATTCTTAACTTCGACCTTGCTGAAGCCCTAGGCCTCTTTGTCCGGTGGGTTCAGGCTGGCACTGAGAGGTGCGGGGTGGTGGGGGCCTTTCAAACCCCAGACCCCAAAAGCAGTGCCAGAACCCAGCACAACATCTCAGCCTCCAAGTACCCCCCATTCTCAGCGACCCAGCTTCTGGACAATTCCCGTCTTGGAGAACATAACTGCAGACCTCAGGCAACTAGAGACCAAGCCAAAAACCCCACCACAGCAGGTGGGCACCCCCAGCCCTGTCCCCGAATCGGGCTGAGCTTTCTCCTGAGTCAAATCCCTCCAGAACGCCCCCACCTGCACCTTGGTCTTGTCTGCTCCCCACTCACCAGGTTTCAGAGAAATGTCCTCTCCTCCCTAAAGATAACCAGCTGGGCCAGGGGGACCTCAGTGCCCCTCCCTCTGGGAACACACCTGGCACCACTGTCCCCACCATGAGCAGCATGGCCTTGTGCACACGTCCCGCCCGCACCTGCTGGAAGAGGCCCCTCAACCAGGCCCCACTGCTGGGGCGTCAGGTAGCTGGCCAGGGCCCGAGCATCGGCCTTCTGTGCCAGCCCCGGCCCTAGCGGTTGTCACACGCAGCCCCAGGGGAGACCCCTCTTCTGGGCTGCACCCCGCAGCATAGGCTCCAAGCTAAGGGAGAGCAGGCAGCGTGCCCAGCCGCAGAGGGTCCCTGGCCCACCTACAGGGCACTCAGCCCCTAAAGGATGAGGGAATGGGCACTCGGCTGCCCACGTGAACCGACGTCCACAAGGATGAAGGACAGATGCTGGAATGACTGCACGTCCCATGGCCTTCCGCCTGGTCAGGTTTTGACCCCCAGGCCTGATTGACTGGTTTTGTAGCTCAGACTTTCCAGGCCCATCACTAAGCTCCTGAATGTGAAACTCCACTGGCTCAAAATAATGCCCAGGTAAGGCCAACAGCCACCGTCGACACCTGCCCTGCCCCTGCCCCATGCCAGCCTCGGCTACAGTCACGCGGGTAGCACACTTGAATTGCTGATCTTGTGCTTTAGATTTTTAAACATGATAATATACAGGCTTTTGAGGGCACTGGTAACATCTAATGTTTAGGGGACCACATTTTCAGAATAAAAATCTGTTCCTATGACTCGGTTAGTGCAGTGTGCTTATAAGGAGCAGAATATTGAAAATTGCATCGTGTCTGAGAATATCTGGGATAAACATTTAGCAAAATGTTGCCTGGTTTCCTGCTCCCCTGCCTAGCCCACATTGCTAGCTTTCCTGGTTCCGTTTCAGCCAGGACGCCCAGCCCTTGGTCCTGGGAAGCCATCATCTTCCCCTGGTTGCCCCACGATGCCCGGACCCTCTCTCTCATTCTAGCCAGAGCACAAAGAACCCTTCAGATTCGCTTATTTATGCGGCAGGAAAACCAACAGGCACATTTTCAAAAAGAATTGCATGTCATTAATTCTTATTGACGTTGGAACTTTCCTTTTTAGCAAAACAAAAACTGTTGGGTGAGCATCATACTCTATGTCAATAACAGGAAGGAAAATAAATGTTAAAACATGCTAAATAATTGCCCAACGGTACTTGTGCTAATGACCGTAAACTTCTACTATGCTAATTTTTCTCCGCACATTTAATTACTGATCAATAATACTTTGCAGTTGACATTTAAAAATGCTGAACCACATGTAGCAACACAGACTGAGAGAAAATCTACAATGTGGGACTGAATTTGCCAAATCAATAAACTTTGCCATTTAACAAATAGTAGCATGTAAACAGTCACCAAGATTAGCAAGCGTAAAGGACTGAGCCTGGAGGACTTATTATTGTTTGATAACACCAGGTTACACTTCCCCGATGGAGGCCCTCTGCTGGGAAAAGCAGGGCAGCCACTGTCACCGGCTCTGTGTCCAACCTCCTCAACCAGAGAGAAACCTGCTTGGAAAATGCAGGACTCGATGGTCTGAAAGGCAAAGACATTTCCATGCGTGCGCGTTCTCCTTACTTAAAAGGAATTCCTTTGTAAAAATCAAAGGGTTTGCTCAGTGTCTGTGATCGATTGGATCATAAAGGCACTGGATAAAGATTTGTGATTTTAAAACCATTCTCTTGTGAGTGTATCAATATTATGTCCATCATTCATATGGAATTTAAGGGGGTAGATGCAATGAAATATCCATCCACCTTGGAGACCAAAGGAAAAGAAGCCTTACACCCATGCAGACCCCAGGAAAATCAATTTTGGTGGAGGACTGTGGTGGAGAAGAAGCAATCTTCACTTTGATTATTATTCTCAGTAATAATAAATCTACACCTTAAGTGCCTCAAGCATGTGATTACGGGGATGCCATTACCTGCGCTGGAGGTGGAAGTGGTTTGTCTGGGCTGAGCTGGGCCTTTGCGGGCAGCTGGGCCATCTAGTGGGGGCAAAATGGCAGTGACCAGTGGGCCCTGGGGTCCTCTCCTTCACCTCAGCAACTTCCTAGGTAATGTGTGTCAGGTAAAGGCTGAAAACGAAGTAAAAGATGTCACCTCCCATTGCAACCACGGAGGGTCCATCAGCTTCTATATTCGGTTCATATTCTCCATGGAAACTTTCAGAAACTATGTCCCCTTCCTGTTTCCATAACAACATTACCCACCAAAAGTGGCTCCCTGGATCTGTTTAACATGGGAGATTCGAATCTAGTTTTTTTTTTTTAATTAATTAATTAATTATTTTATTTATTTATTTATTTTTGGCTGCGCTGTGTCTTCGTTGCTGCGCGTGGGCTCTCTCTAGTTGCGTCGAGCGGGGCTACTCTTCATTGCGGTGCACGGGCTTCTCATTGCGGTGGCCTCTCCCGTTGTGGAGCACGGGCTCTAGGCGCACGGGCTCCAGTAGTTGTGGTGCACGGGCTCAGTTGCTCCGCGGCACGCAGGATCCTCCCAGACCAGGGCTCAAACCCGTGTCCCCTGCATTGGCAGGTGGACTCTCAACCACTGCACCCCCAGAGAAGTCCCTCGAATCTAGTTTTGATTAAGCAAAACTGCAGAAGCAGAAGAGTACACTCAGCCGCCATATGCAGCTCTGACCTGTGATCTTGGGCATTCTGCCGGTCCTCTTCCCGGCATTGGGTCACCAGGGCTCGCAGACCTTCTGATCTTTCAATGAGCATCTTCCTTTATGAGGATACGGGAAGACCTGGTGCTTGGTGGCCCCGACACGTTGCCTCTCCCCCACCCAGTCCTTCTGCACCCAGACTGTGCTCAAAATGTGTCTGTGGTTCCGCCCTCAACACGTGACTCCACCTCTCAGGAGTGCCCTGCCCCTTGCGTCCACCTCACCAAATCCTACCTGCCCCTTAGGGATCGATGTAAACCAGTTATTGGTTCCAAGTCTCCCTTCCTTGGCTCCCAAGCCTGGTGAGATGGAGGTGAGAGTTCAGCCCTCAGCGGCCCCAGAGCACAGTGGGGTGGACTCTGGGAGGGAGAGGAAGGATCCAGTGGGGATGGGAGCCGCCCTGGGAGGTGCCCAGGCAGAGGCAGTTGTGACCTGAGAGATCCCCCCATCCACAGGCCCCTCCCTCGGAGACAACCCTTCCTCTCCTTCTCCAAGCCTTGCTGCTCAGGTCGACCAGATGGCCTGAGCCCCATGACCAGATGACTGAGCCCCATCCATCCATCCATCCATCCATCCATCCTCACCTGTGCTCCCTGGCTCAGTAAATGGTGCTGCCATCCTCTCCTTCTCGTGGGCAAGAAGTCTCAGGACCACCCTTGCTTCCGGTCTGTGCTCCTGTCGCAATGTCCTCACATTTTCCCACTGCACGGCCCCAGCTTCACTGCCATCCCAACCACCCCCTGCCCCTACCTTGCCTCTCCAAAATGCCTTCTTTGGCCAGTGCCAGAGTTTCCTGTAAAAGGCAAAATGGATTCATGTTCCTTTCTGCCTCACAGACCTCTGCCAGCTCCTGTTCTGCAGAGAGAAGCTCACACCCCTTCCTGGGTGTCCTGGTGCCACCCCAGTCCCCCAGCAGGGCGCTTTCCAGCCCCAGCACCCTTTCTGCCTGCAGACAGCGGATGGATATCTGCATGCCAGGTTCCATGCAGGCTCCCAGTTCCTGCAGGCAGGCAGCTCTCCTCATCTGCAAGCCTCTCCCGGGTCCCTGGGTTCTTTGTTTTTACCTCTACGGTAACACTGAATCTGTGGAAATAGTGATAATGGCTCAGCATCCTTTAAGCTGAAAAATGCATTTTCACAAAAGAGAGCTGATTTATAATTATCTGCATAAATCACTTGTCTCCCAGGAAAATAAATAAATAAATAAATAAATAGGCAGCACCCCGAGGGCAGGAGTCTGGTTTTTAATGTCATCTTTCTTTGCGGCACTGAGTCCTTCTGCTGTCTTGAGCCACTGTTGAACGTCTGGTCCTTGGATTTTCCAGGAGCCTCTGATGAGCATGGCCTCCTGCTGTGGATGCTGTGACCCTGAACTCCTCTGGCTCATGCAGAGCACAGGGCCCTGGGCCAGGTGAGCTCGGTGATGTTAAAAGCCCTCCTCTACCTGGAAACACTGCCTGATGGATTTATCTGAGACCACCCCTGTCCTCCAAGGCAGCTGTCTGTTGTAGAGGGGCCACAGCCAGGGACAAGGCCAGGGTGTGGGTTCCTCTGAGCCCACATTTGATTACAGGGCCCAGCGAGCAACTTGACTTAAGGTAGCAGGAGAGGGCTGTGCTCCCAATACCGGGACAGCAAGCCAGAGGCTGGCACTGGGGTCAGGGTGAGGGGCTGAGTCCAGAATCATGGAGAGGTGGGGTCCAAGGGATGGAAGACAGGGACCAGGAACGTTCTGCTTTATGCCTTCACCACCTGGAGCGCAGACTGCCACACTGCGAACCAGGTATGGGCAGGTGTGGCCTGAGGGAAGAGCAGGCAGGTTCTCGTGGTTCTCTTTTCAGAGATTTCCCCATCCCCACCACCAATCCTTGAAGCTTGCAGTAGCATGATCAGTACTATTGTATTACTCTCCATGCACTGAAATACATGGAGAGTAGCAATCGCACCCCTCCTCCTCCCCGGGTAGACTGTGTGTTGGGGGGAGCTGACTGTAGCAGGACCTGGAGTGAGGCATGTAGCAATGGGAGGTCGATGAGCACAGCCCAATCTCCTGGCTCAGCACCTGGTTCATCAGAGCTCTGTGACTCCATTCAGGTGGATGAACCTGGAGAAAACATCTGCTCGGGGTGCAGCTATTCTCTAGAGAGCACAAAGCATGACCTGTCCTTATTTACCACTGTAAGAGAAGTGATTCTGGGGTGACAGCTACACGTGGAGGAGGGCAGCCCTAAGACAATTATAGCTAAACAGAGCCAGAAGCTTGATCTAACCATGCCTGAATTCCATCCCAACCTCTGAGCTTATCTATTGTGAGAGCCATCGAACTCCCCTCATTTAAGAAAAGTAAAGTGAAATGTAGGATTGCAAAGGACAAAGGGAGATTCAAAAGGTTTTGCTTTAATTTAAAAAATGAAGCACAGTTCTATGTACATAACAGGGACTAGTTAGTTGGTGTAAGCCAAAATTGTAGCATTAGAAAATTCTTGGCTGGACACAGGAAATTCCTAATATAAATTCCATGACCACCGGAGAAGCTTCCACGGCATATGAAAGTGAAAACAGAGTAGAGTCCCCTCTACAGAGCCTGAGGCTTCCCAGAGAGCATTAATTGGCACTGAAATGTCAGGGTCAGGGTTTCTGCAAAGGCCACAGAACCTCCATAGACTGGAATCTCCTTTCTCTTTCATTAGACATCCCAGAAAGAATAGCAAGAAATCTCTAAAGAAATATCAGAAACTTTCCAGGCATCCAGCTTCGTAATTTCAAGCAATAGGGATTCATTTAAGTATTTGATGAGCTCATCATTTTGGATTAAATTTTTAAAAATCAAAATGCGTATGCCCATATTTTCAAACAACAGAAACATCCCTCAAGGCCCTGATATTCCCACTTTACTGAAACTCATAGTTGACTAGGCGTGGTTTGCTCAGTGTTTGCCGTTGGAAAGTCACTGCTGGAATCACTCAGCAGCAGTCACAGGGAACGAGTAAAAATGAACATTTATTTTTCCCCTTTCGCTTCACAAGTTGTTTAAAACTGACTCAAACAAGGTGGAATAATGATTCAAATTGCTGAAATGTAATTTTACATGGAAGCAATTTTTCAATGGCCTGAAAGGGTACTGTGAGTTGGAACGTAAAAAGCAGTCCCTAAATGGTGTAGGACACTCCACACAGCCTGTCTTGCCCTTGATAGCTTGTGTAGTTTTTGTGACCATCTTTTCTTAGAATAAACAGAACACCTTAGTCACTAAAACATTCTGTAAATACCCTTATTGCTAAAACTGCTTCTCCAAAAAGAGATACTGATTTTTTTTTTAAACACAAAAGGATAACACGGTGGTGTCAGATGGCAGAAAGATCTTAGACCTGGGGAGGTCGCCAGCAGCTGTCAGGGATGGAGGCTGTAACGGTGACCTTTGGTCTGGTGTCCATGTTAAGTTTTCAAATAGTAAAGTTTGGCTCAATCATCTTTTTGTTTTCTTTCTCCAGCACATAAAGACTAAGAAGTGAAATGGTAAAATATTACGCAAATCTGAAATGGAAATATGTAAAGACTCAGGAAATTCCTTAGACTAGCTGTTTGACCCTTAAATATTCTCTGCTGATGTCCAAGGTAGCATTTCATTGTCACCACACTGTGGAGAAAATGTGTGTCATTGTCGATTATCCACCGGCAAAGTGATGTAATTCGCAATCTTTTTTTGGCTTGGCCATCACAACCAAATTAGCTTTTTTGGACAACAGTTGGGAAGTTAGCTGGCAATTTGGGTAAAAATGTATCAAAATAGTAAGCAAAGAAAATGTCATTTAAATATCTGAAGAGGTTAAAAACTACTAAAATTACCTAACTTGTAACATACACTTACTCAAGAAAGTCTGAATGTCACAGACTTACCAAAGGTTACTCTTTAAAATCATGTCTCCCAGGTGAAATTCATCTCATTAAGAGCAGATATTTTAAAAGTTGGGCTGAGATGCAACTTTCTCTCACTGGTATGAAAATTAATGCTCATGCTTCAGATCACAATTTAATTTTCCTACAGTATCAGAAAGAAATTCATCCCTTTCCCCGAGTTCACAGCTTTGGTGATGGTCAGAGACAAAGGACAAAGAAGATTTGACAAGTGGGACTGATCACACATGCTATGCAGGAAGTGACCTTGCGTACATAGAGATTGTGGAGATAAACCTGTGTGTGTGTGAGTGTGTGGTGTGTGTTAGTGAGTGTGAGTATATGTGCATGCATGTGCTGTATAAGTGAAGTATGTTGTGTGTGTTTGCATGTGTGTGTGCATGCATCTGTGTGTGTTCACCTGTGTATGCACATGTGCATGTGCGTGTGTGTGTGTATAAGGATGCCACCATTGTGTGCAGTAGGCGTTTGGAGGGATCATTTCGGTCCTGTCAATTAACATGTGTACTTTCTCACTGAGCTCTCCTATGACTTAGGGACAGTCCAAACACTGCTCAGGAATAAAAACATTTTCTATGTCATGCTTGCTCCATTGATCTGAAGTTACTTGGTCAGTTCTGCATAATGATTTATCTATGCGATGATTATCAATTTAAGAAAATGCTATGATTGTACCACAAAAGTAAATTAAGTAATTTAAACTATGTGAGCGTAACAGAGGGAGAGGCAGCAACTAATGAAATTCAAACTTCTAAAATTCAGACAGAGCATGGAAATGCAAACATTTTCTTAACATGATAAGAGTTATAAATCAACAGCAGACAAAATTTTAAATCAAAAGACAATTATAATTTGAGGAAACACTAGGGTTACATTTAAAATCAGAATAGAAACAAGAATAAGAACACGTTATTATTAAAGTTGATTTTGATGATTTAGGCCAATGAAATAAGAAATGAAACAGTAAACACACTTTAAGAAATGTTTTAAAAATAGATTTCTCTGGGTGTTTTAATAGTTGGTTCAAATTGTATTTTGACAAAACATAAAAACAGACATAAAGTGTCTATCTTTTTTTGTAATGTAGTAATCCTACAACTGGGAGTTTTTCATGGAAATCAAGTTTAAAATTACAGAACTGTCAAGATACTTACACAGACAAGAAAAAGTGTAGCTTTGTGAGAACAGGGGTAGAATTCCTGCCCATGCTGGGTAACTGCAGCCCCCCCTCCTGTGAGCAGGGTCACTCCACTGCCAGCAGCCAATCCAAGGAGGGCTGTGGAGAAGAGGGCACCCTTGAAGAGCCCCACACGGGGCAGACATGGCCAGCCGACAGCTGCGGCTTCCCGGGAGGAGGTGAGCAGTGGATGGGTCTGGGTGGTACTACAGCTAGTTAGTCCACTGACCACAATCCCAGAGGTCACTGGCAGCTTGTTTCCCTGGGGCGGGCGAGAGATCTGAGCAGCACACCCCCAGGAATGTCATAATGCAAAATGGCAGGTGTGGTAGCTGAATAACATCCCCCAAATATATCAAGTCCTCAACCTGGGAACCCGAGTGTTACCTGACTTTGCAGAAGGGGCTTCGCAGGTGCGGTTAAGTTAAGGATCGTGAGATTGTCCTGGTGTATCCGGGTGGCCTGATCGCCATCACAAGTGTTCTTCTCAGAGGGAGGCAGAGGGAGATTTGGCAGAAGGGGAGGTGATGTGACCACAAATGCAGAGACTGGGGTCATGCGGCCACAAACCAAAGACTGCTGGCAGCCACCAGGAGCCGGAAAAGGCAAGGAATGAGCCCTCCCCCGGAGCTTCCAGGCCTGGGACACCTTGAATCAGGCCAAGACTCTGTTCAGGCTTCTGGTCTCCAGAACTGCAAGAGAAGAAATTTCCGCCCTTGTAAGCCGCAACGTTTGTGACGATTTGTTAGAGCATTGACGGGAAATGAATGCATCAGGAAAAGCCCAAATCCATGATACGGAAACTTCATGGTCTTTGGTTTCAGGCCCACCGGATCCAAATCCTTGCCCTGCCTCTACCAGCCCATGTGACCCTGGACTTGTTTTGTTCATAATTTAAAAACCCAGTGTCCCCGCTTGTCAAAGGGAAGTCACATATGTACCTGGAAAGGTTTCTGGGGGGGTAAGCGTGGTCTGAGTGAGGTTCCCAGCTGCTCTGTCAGGGAGGATGGTCGGTTGTCTCTCTGTGGCTGTAGAAGGATCCATGAGGCCCTCTCAGACTTTCCCTGTCATCCCCGGACACCCGTCCTGGCCAGCTTGCCCCTCAGAGTGCACACACCACCCTCGGGAGAGCTGGCAGCCTGTGCACTGGTGGGAAGATTAGGTCAAGGTGGGTTTATTCGGCAAACACACAGGGTGAGGTCACTGCCCAGAGTCATGAATGGAGCGGACAACTTCAGCTATTTCATGCCAACTGTAGGTAAAGCACAATGGGTATGTCTGTTGGTGGCACCAACATATCTCAGCTTTTGTTGGATCGACCTAAACCGAAGAGGACATGGGACAGAGGAACACTGTTTACCTGCCTCTTGTCCAGCCAGGTGCATCTTGTTCCAGCAGCAAAGCCATTGGGGCCACTCAGCCCTGAGACTAAGAGCCAGGAGCCAGTGCAAGCAGTGACCCTGCAGGTCTGTACCCTCCCGGGTGGGTGGGGGTCATCCCTCTGGAGGACTGAGTGCCAGGCCCCCACAGAAAATGATCCCAGGCAGCAGGTAGTTTCTAGGACTCCCTAAGAGCCCACGGTTACGAGCTGAACTGTGTCCCCCAAAAAGATCTCTTGGAGTCCTGAGCCCCTAGGACCTCAGAATGTGACTGCTTGGAGACAGGGTCTTTACAGAGTTAATCAAGTGAAAATGAGGTCATTAGGGCAGGCACTAATCCAGAACGATCCGTGTCCTCATGAAAAGAAGAAAATGTGGGTACAGGGGCAGACATGCACACAAGGAGAACACTCGGTGAAGACTGGAGTCACACTGTCACAGACCAGGGAATTCCCAGAACCCAAGACAGAGGCCTGGAAGAGCCCCTTCCCTTGCGCCTTCAGAGGGAGCGTGGTCCTGTGGCACCTTGACCTTGGACTTCTGGACTCTAGAACCCTGAGACAGTAAATCTGTATTGTTTAAGCCCACCTCACCACCACGACCACGGGAAGTCTGGTACTTTGTCATGGCAGCCCTAGCTAACTAATATATCTACATGAGCAATGGAAATTTCTGGAGAAAACACGGACTATGAGGCTGCAGGTAAGGATCATGAGTGGAATTTGAGGAGATTTAAAGGAGTAGCAGCAGAGACTTCAGAGTGATTTCAGGCATCGCAGAGCAGACTGGCCAACTGGGTTCACAGCACATGACACCAGCCCACGGGGGCCAGTAGCAGTCCGTGCAGAGGGGACAGCCCCAGACAGAGCTGAGGGTGGCCCCAGAGGAGGCACAGGCAGGAAGCTGGGGACACAGGCTGGTGGAGCTGCAGGCCTGTCCCCTGCCATCCAGGCCGCTCTCCTCTGCTAAGCCATGGCCCACGCAGCTCGGCCGGTGAGCAGCACGACAGCCAGGGTGGCCCTCGGCCTCTCCTCCCCGAGCGGCCTCTCCTTCCAAGACGGGCCAGGGGCCCCCGGAGAGTTTGCACCCCTGATATCAGATGTCACTGTCATCCACTCTCGTGTGATGGGTTTGACAACCAATTTATTAAGATGGGTCTGTATCCGTTTCCTGAGCTGCCGTAACAAAACGCCACCAACTAGATGGCCTAAGACAACCGAATTGCACTGTCTCACAGTTCTGGAGGCTGAAAGTCAAAACTCAAGGCGTAGGCAGGGCCGTGCTCCCTCTGGAACGTGCAGGGCAGGATGCTTCCGTGTCTCTTTCTGCCTCTGGTCCCGGCGACTATCCAACCCTCCTTGACTGGTACAGGCATCCCGCCTCTCTCCGCCTCGGCCTTCCCATGGCATCTCCCTCCTACGGCCGCTGTCTCCTAAGGACACCGGTCACATGGGATTGACGCACCCAGCGGCCCCGTCTTGACCTGATCCCGTCTGCAGTCTGGCTGTTTCTAGAGCTGTTGAGCATGCCACACATGGTGCTTCCTTCAGAGCTGCTCTCAGTGAAATGGCACTATCATTGGAAACATCTGCACCCTGAAAAGAGTACCCACAATGTTCAAGTGGCAGTTATAACTAAACATATTTTTAAATAGTCACATTTAGTGAGTATTTTCAAAATTTAGGTGGAAAGTTTATGTGTGTAGCCAAAACCAGGATAAAAGTAGCCAAGCTATGAAGAAATGGGGCTTCAGGTGGCGGCTGTCTGGGGGCCGTCACATCCCCTCTGACCCATCACCGTCTTCGGGCACCAGCCCTGGTTTGTCGTCATGCCCAGCGGCCTGCACCTGAGTCACCGTCAGAGGCAGCCCATGCTTCCCAGAGCCAGCTCTGCCTGCAAATTGATGAGGACAGCCTCCCAGGAATGGAGCGATGGGACATTAACGTCCCCACTCCCTCCCCTCTCCCTTACCCCATGGACAACTCTGGAGGCCCCAGAGCTCCCAGGGCATCTCCCAGAGGCCCCTCCTATGGGACTTGCTGGACATCACACACTGCTTGGCCTCTCTGTTTCCAAGTCCAGCCCCCCACCCCCCATCAGGTTGTCCTGGGGGCACTTTCTGGTCCAGGCCTCTCCATCCAGGGGCCGGCTTGGGGAGAGGCCAGCCTGAGACCCATGGGCGTTCCTTCATGGCCCTGATGCTTGCAGAGACTGTGCCAGGAGGTGGCCCAGTTGACGCTAAGATGACCCCAGCAGGGGTGGACCCCCACCTCTGTACGAACCACCCCATGACTGAATAGGCCCTGCTGACTGTGTGCAGGGTTCCAAAGTCCTGGGTTCTCCCGTTCATGAGCACATTGGTCTCCACCCTGAGGGCTGAGTGGCAGTGTTCTGGCCTTGTTCTCCCAGTGTCCACACGGAGAGCACTCAATGAGCGCTGGGGTGTGGACGACCTCAGCATCATCCGCTCAAGGTGTGAACTCTGGGGACCAAACGTGGTATCGGGCAGAAGCCCCTGGGCTTTCCACCTCACTGCGGCCCAACGATGCCATTCCTTGAAGTGCATGAAATTTTACATTTCAAAATCAGCTTGCCCACACAAAACAGTGTGCAAGATAGCCCCCTAAAATTTAAAACACTTTCTACATTCTTCCAGCCATGACCTTAGCTAAACAAATAAATAAATAAAAAATAAAAATAAGGAAGAAACACATTACTCCATTAGTCATTGTATAAAATTAGCTTAAGGGGGAAATGTTGTAATGAATTAGACTCCAAAACTAAATTTGAGATCACTTAAAATCAGCAAACCAAATAGAAATCAAATCAAATGTTCTTAGTAAGATCATTGCGTTTCCACCGAAGTGTGACCCAAATCACATTACTCCACTGCTGTCCAGGTACACTGTGCTGAGGACCTGTTGGAACTCAGTTGGCAAATTGCAGCTGCAGCAAGTTATTCGGGGAACTCAGGGAAACTCAAGCATCCGCCGCCTAGCCGCACGCCTTCATCCCGTGGCTGGCGGCCCAGGGTTAAGGAGGCAGGACACGAACCCGCAGGAAGCCTGAGGACCCGGGGGCAGGCATGCACCTGCTGCACCGATGGTTTTCCCACCTGAAATATGGGTCTATCGCTGTGGGTTTCCCCTTCCTTATCAGGCATTGCTGGACTCTATGTGAGACAGATCCAAAAGCATTCTGCAAAGCTTCAAAGATGGGGTTTCAGTAGGTTTTGCACTATGAACTTTTCACCTGCAAATGTGAACCAGTCCATTGAAACAAATCACTCCAACTAATGAACCTGACGTTAAACTTGAATCTGTGTTTCCCTGGAAAAACTTGGCCTCTCTCTGATTCTGTGGTTGCCCTCAGTGTCCTGTTAATGACCCCAACTAAGCGGGATAACTTCTAATAAACACCATGGAAAGGGGAAAATATGCTGTGGTCCAAGAAGACAGTCTGAATAAATACTCTAATGAAGCCACAGAAGCATCTGTCAGGGCTGGGCAGGCGCGTCCCACCTACCCCGCCGGAGAGGAAAGTAGAGCCGTGAGAAGACTGACAGTCCACATGAGCCATGGCCCAGGGAGACTGTCTAAACAATAATTTTCAAAAGTGTCTATTGATTTATGTGTATGTTAAGCCTCATATTAAGATTTGGTTTTTGTGGAGCTTTATTTTTCTAACTGCCGTAAAGTTTCCTTAGATCGTCTTAATTGTAATGCTAGTACTTTTCAAAATGATAACTATTTCTTTATTACATTACAAAGAATTCCAAAACTTGTAATACAAAATGTATTTTGAAAAAGGAAAATGCTATAAAAAAATGTCTGCAGCCACAGCAAAATCAGCTTGCTTTGCCTTCAAACAAATGTGCCTGAGCAGACATCCTGACCCAGCAGCCCAAGCTGGGTACCACTGGATGATTAATAAAGCACAATAACCGTTCTACCCCCTGAGACTGAACTGACAACCCCATCACCACTCACTGGTGGGGTTCCCAGCGCATCCCACCACTATGATGAGCAGTGACTCCAGCCTGGGGAAAATTACACATCGGTCTAAATGTGGTTCTCATTTCTTCAGGAGTATTTGTACAAAACAAGGAGTAAATTAAGCACACAGAATGATTTCCCAGCGTCTTTGAAAGCAATCCATCCGTCCGCTGGCATTCATGCGGCCGAGAAGCTTTTAGCTGCAAATCTGGGATGCTCTCCCTCTATCTGCCAGTCTCATTCTTCTGCAGACCCAAAATCTCAACCTGTTTTAGAAAGTTAATTATTAAATACTCTCAGTGGTTGCTGAGTTGTATAATAGCCTAGACAGAGGCACAAGTACATTACGCTATCTGCGCCCATCTATCGCAGACTTAACTGCCTTTGATCTTATCTCCTAGTAGACACAGAACTGAAATAATCGCCATTTAAATATATTAGGTTGTTTGACATAGGTACTACACACAAGGAAATCAATAATGATTATACAATCACCAGATACAATGTAAACTGCATACCGCAAAGTCTTTACGGAGCGAGATAACATCTCAGAAATCTCAAGGAGCGTCAATAGCCATTAGTTCTCCAAAGTGGCCACTTGAACTTGTGTGAGTGGGTGTGTACTCTGGAGTCAGGCTACCCAGAGGTGTAGGACCCTAAAATAGTTGAGGTTCAAAGAGGTTTAAGCATCACGTCTCAGGGGTGGCCAGGACTTGCTGAAAACTTAAGTCCCTTCAGATGCTGTTTCTGTTAAAGCTAAGAATAGCCCTTTGTGTTTTGCCCAATTTTAGACAAATTCTAACAGCTAGAGAGGCCATTTGTAATTACAATTAAATTCAAATGTCTGAAACACTTCTCACAACACATGCTCAGGCATCTCACTGGATCTCTTAAACTGAGCTTTGATTTTCACACCCAGGGTGCCTCCCTCAGCCGAGCAGGGTGGAGTGAGGTTGGAGGAGACAAGTCCATTCTGTATTATATTGCCCAAGGCCCTGGAATCCTGACATTCTCATAAATGAATTTTCACCCCTGAGTCATTTGGGCAAGAAAGTATTTTTCACTCAGGAAAATATCTATAAGAGTTCCTGAAACCCAGAGATCTATCTTGGCATCTGAAAGTGGATCAATGTCAAGGATTCTTGGCCAATGTTGAAAAATTTAAAATACGGATTCGGTGAAATGTAAACAGTTATCAGCCTTCCAGGCTGTTCTGGGGCAGGAGAGGAGCCACGATGATCAGCGTGTTCCGAGTCCTTGCACCCAGGTCCAGAAGTCCTTGTGCCAATTCTGGGGACACATGGGTCCCTCTGTGCTGTCCAGACGCTGGGCCACGAGGCCAGCCTTCCCAGACGTCAGTCACAATGCAGCGTGCCCTCTGCTGAGAGTCATCAAGAGGCTCATGAATAAAGTCACTTATTCTTCTATTTACATCCACCAGTACTGAAAGCTTGGCATGCCGACATCCTGAGCAAATACTGTAGAATAAAGAGAAAAGTCCAGCAAAAATAAAATGCTGCCATTCTCGTCCTCTTATGAAATTGAGAGCTCTTGGAAGGGACACAGCCATCGCTTTATAACCCTTATCCGCTCCCCTCTCCAACCCAGCCGTCAAATTTACTGTTTAAGCTTTTCTTTGTAATCACACGATTATACTCTTCATCACCTGCCCCACCCCCATCATTCCATCTAATGGTTTTAAAGGGAAAGGAAATTACTTGTCTTCACAGCCAGCTCTTGACACTTTTATGGGTCATTTGTAATGAAGCTATTCTTCGGCTTTAATGGAGACCTTGATTCCAACCAGTGTGAATAATTGTCACAAGGTGATTAATTAAATATTCACCACTCCCCTATAAAATTGATCAACATATTACATTACACTGCTCCAAAAGTTATTTTATTTCTTCATTCGACTTCAAATTCTATGCATTTAAACAAGCTTTAAACTGGAGCCACATAATTTACTACATATTAATTATACATACATACTGACTAAAGTAAGAAAAAGTGTTTTACACCTTTTTTTAACTCTGTAAAGTGTGCCCCCATGACTTACAACAACGAGTTCTGTCTTGGGAAGGAAATGCCTTGTGTTTGCTTCTCCTGCATGGACGGAGAAGTCATCTCTGTCGGCAGATTTTAAGTTCTACAAATATTAGCCTTATCTGAAATAAATTTCCGAGGCAAAAAGTAATATTACCAAATACAATTGGTATATAAAGTTTTGGCTTTTAAAATACCATCTCAGGACAAAACCCAGTAGCTAATTTCCTGATCCATCTCTAGAAACTCTTGAAGGCCACAGCAGGGTGGGGATAAGGGGCAGGGAGGGAAGTCTCAGGCTGAGAACTCTGCTGAAATTAAGATAAAGCCTGGGCCTGCATTGCCACCATGAATCCCAGGGTTCGGTTCCCTCTGGTTTTTTGACCGTCTGAGTCAATAAGTACAAAATTTTCCTAGAAAATCAGTCCCTCTTACTTCCATTCCCCCCACAGGGTCTGAGCCTCTCTTGTCACTGAGTATGGGACAAGTAGAGAAGATCACATAAAAAATTGAAACCCCTCATTTCAAAGGTTAAACTCAATGTCAGAGATGCTATGAGGCTCAGTAATCAAACCAGATGTTATTACTAACAAGGAATAGATGGGATGAGGTGAATTATGTTAAAGTCTATGAAAATAAATAGAGGGAAAATCGTGAGAAATAAAGACAATCCGATTTTCTACAGAAGGTGTTTCTGCACTTGACCGGGGAGTAATCGACATGAAATAGACAGATACAGGCACTCTGCAGACAGACGCTGACCAGTTCCTACACATCAGATGATGACAAAACAGGCAACACTTCACAGAAATATGTAGGCATCTGCCCAGTGCACAGAGGCACTGAGCCATCATCAACCCACAGAGTAGCTGAAGGTTTAGCAGACACATCGGATTTCTACTGCTGGCAGAAGCACCCCGGACACGATATCCAGAGCAGCCCTGACCTCTAATCAAAGTCTTCACTGAATCCACGCACGGACATTCTAGAAGACCTGGGAGGTGCCTCTTTGAATGCAGGTTCCTGATTTCATTGACGTAGGTAATCAACCACTTTTTTCCCCCAGGCTATTAAAATGTCATTGAATGAACATAGCAGATAAAAAATAAATGATGAGCAAAAAAAATAATAATAATATTTCAACTTGAACAAACTTGCTATTTGTAGACTTGATCCCCTGGATCTGCTGTGGTCAAGATGATTGGGGCAGCAGCTACCAGAATGAATCCCACAAAGGGACTGAGTTTAATCATCCAATCCCAGACTGTATTGATTTTGGGACTACTTGCAATGACTATATAAATAAGCCATTTCTTTGCAACTGTATCTACAGCCGGTCATGAACCCAAAACCTTCACAACCTGGTCCAAAGTGAATTATGCCCTGCAGAAATAAATTAATAAAACGAACACAGCCGGGCTCCTCAACCAACTTATTTTCACGTTTCAAGAGCTTAAAAATATAAAATCAATAATCATTTAGTCATAAGAGTAAATGAAGCGACATAACATCAAAGTATACCCTTTAGCCATTCAAGTCATCCTAGGTAATTTATCTCATCAAAAGGCAGTGGTAATAATCCTTTCCACTCGGAGACAAGCTGCCACACAGCTGCTGTATTATCCTAGAGTAAACAAGTCGGGAGAAAATATTAAAAATCAATATCTGTTTCCTTCTATCAGACCAGATGGCATCCATCATAAATCTGCCCCTGTAAAGAGTTCTTGGAGCTGGGTGCCAAGAGTGAGGAAGACAACTGAATGAACAACAGAAAACGGAGCTCTGCTCAATGGGGAATGACAGCTGGATTTCTTTAAAAATGCAGTATCTTACAATTGCAAAAATTTGCTGAAATTATAATTATGGGAAAAAAATCTATCATAGCCATGGGGCCCAGAGAGGAAGCAATTACCAGCACTGTAAAGTAAAAATGCAAACGGCAGCTTTCAACAGTTCCCACAAGTGAGCCCAGTTATTGATTGATTGATTTGGTCATTCATTCATTCATTCGTTCATTCACTCTTGCAGCCCGATGGTTTCCAGTCGTGACATTCAGGCATCAGCCCCTCCAACTGCAGAATCTTTCACGTTGTCACACCGCTGTCACCCGTTCCATTCTCTCCCAAGACACCTACTTGAAGTTTTGACAAGCTTTTTCTGATCACAAATGGCCCCGTAGGAAGAGCCGCGGTGCTCAGTCCCCGAGAGGTCTGTTCCCTGGGAGCGGGGGAGGCTGTGTGATCCCGGGCCCCACAGCGGTGTGCCTTTCCCCATGACACACTCAGACACGGGGCCCCCCTGTGCATGGGAGCAGGAGCCAGGCTACTTCACCACAGCTGTGGGGCAGGCTGCCAGACCTAGACAGGAAGCGTGCTGGAGAAAATGTTGGACAAACCCTTCCAGAGAGCGGAAAATGCAAAACCTCTCAAACACAATCACTTTTCAGGAACGGTCGACTCAAGCCTTTGCAGTTTATTTACAGTCGTCCTCACTCTGATAAAACATTTCTATCTCACATTGTCCATTATAGACTGAATTGTGTTTTCCCAAGTTCATATACCGAAACTCCAATCCCCCAGCAACTTGGAATGTCACTATTTGGAGATGGGCCTTTATAAACAGGTGAAGGTTTATCGAGGTCAGAAGGATAAGCCTAACTCACTAGGTGTCCCAATAGGAAGAAAAGATACCAAGAAGGCCACCTGTGAGCCAAGGAAAGGGGCTTCACAGGAAACCACTCCTGCTGGTAACTTGATCTGGGACCCGCAGCATCTAGAACTATGAAAGAATACAATTCTGTGCTTTAAGATGCCCTGTCTGTGATACTATGTTAAGGTGGCCCCAGCAAACTTATACATCATCCGTACGATGACCTAGACTTTAAACTCAGTGCAATGGTTTCTTCAGTGCGATAGCTTTACACATAAGAAAGTTTCACAAAGAGGTACTTTGTATACTTGAATAAATAACCCCTTGAAGAGAACCCCAAATAAATCTCTTTGGCAATAAATCCTACCTTATGTCAGTTTATGGGGCAATGCCCATATTTTATTCTACAATAATAGCATTCTCTTCCTCTGTCCCAGTAGCTGAAATGACTCCAGACCCATTATTCCCATCTTTAAAGATGCACCCTGATTAAGGCTCCTATTCAAGTATGTCTGACAGGTACTCACAGCCTCCTAGGTAGAGTCTAGACACCAGGTATTTATAAACAAGAACTAAAACAAGATCAGGCTGGGGGGGAACCCTCATCATGGCTGATTTATTGGAAATTTATATTTAATTAGAAGTTCTATATCATTTTCGCACATATTCTCATTTAGGGATTCAGAATTCGTCACCTATGTGACATTATGAAGTTGCTTTTTAAAAAAATCTAGATAAATGCCCTTATATTTTCCTAGCAAATGTGATCTTAGGGTCTACTCCTTGCTGTAGCTTAAGGAATGTTCCATGTGGGTCTTGACTCTCTAGTGGTGAGGTTACTACCATCCCAGGTAAAATGTTATTCCAGGGAGAGTAGTGGACAGAGCACACAAAACATCCGGAACCATGTTGCCCATTGACACAGAGCAGAGAAAGCATACAAGTTTCCCGTCTCCTTCCACCTGCTGGGTGTTCTCAGCTCCTACCTGCCTGCAGCTGCACAGCTAAGCCCTCATAGAAGCCGGTGGAGCAAATGCAGTAACCACTGGCTTGCATGATGTCAGAAAATAACAGAGGGATCCTTTATTATTCCAAAAACAATCCAAATTTGAAACAAATGACAAATCACATCCAGAGTCTGAAACAATGTGTCATATTAGAAACATTTATTATGAGGATAATATGTCAGCTCATGTGATGTCCTCCCTAAAGCATTATCCCTCTTGACTCTCACTTGGAGAATCTCTTTCAAATTGGGCACTTATTTGTACTAAGGGGTGGGAGTAGAATAATATTTGCAAAATTATTCCATTCATTGACTATAACTATTCTTTCATAGAAATGAGTAGCTGAACTCTTGTTATCTGCTTGGTTCAGGACCAAATATAAATATTTGGATTGTGAAGAGATGAAATGTCAATTCTAAGAAAAATCACACTTGTTCTCACATACACTATATAGAAAATTGTCAGATGGATTACAAATGAGACTCACTCAGAGAAAGTCACCCAAAGCCCACTGAATGCCATCCCAGATCCTGAGGCACAGCTACGCTTACCGATACGGCTGGAAGGTGGACCCTACATCAGGAATGCCACCAAGTGCCATCACGTGAGGCTGAGACCATCAATCACATGAGCCTTCCATGGAACCCCCCCCCCCCACCCAAGCCAATAGTGCTCAGTAGCTTTCTTTTAGGAACCATTTAATCATTAACACACTTCTCAATGGGTATTAAGAAAGTGAACTTTTTAAATCTCCGTGGTTGCTAAGAGACTGATACTTAATGTTTGAAAATTTTCATCTATATCAGATATATTATTTCTTTCCATTGTGGACAGGATCCTGAGATCTGCTAAGAGGATTAAACCATGACTTTTATAGAGAAAAATTATATAATTTCATAACTATTAGTCCCTCTTTTCTAGAAATGATTCTCTCCAAGTCTAATTTATTAATGAACTTTCAGCATACTTACTCTGGCTATTGACAATTATTTACTTGTATTTAGTGATTGAATATTTGACAAGGAAAATATCTATGTGATAAATAACATTTTTCCATTTATGCTTTCCTTTCCTTTCCTGCTTAGGTTAGACTAAGCTATTTCCTTAACCAGATTTGAAGATTTGAAAATTTGAATGAAATAGACAAATCACAAGAATAACAGCCATTTCTAAAACTGAGGCCAGAAGGAATAACAAATATAAATAAACCAATATGTTTTTTCAAATTGATTCAGTGGCCAAGTACCAATCCCCTGCATCGTCATCATCATCATTATCATCATCATCAACACCAGGCTCAGATGGTACATCTGGTGGAGTTGAAGAAACCACATCTTAGTCTTATAATCTAGTATTTCCACTTAATTCTAAACTATAAGAGAAATGTGTGCATATATATTCTAATACATATACATATTATTTATGATAGGATTACATCTTCTTCTCCCTAAGAAATTTAGTACATATTTTACACCAAATATGTATATATTTTATATACAAACATGGACATGTTTTGTTGTTTGTTTGATTTTGGTCATTGATTTATATTATATTAAAATTTCTATGTTGTACTTTCTCACTCTACACTTAGTAAAAATCTACCCAAGAGCCAAATGGAACTTCTGGAGGTAAGAAGTCAAAATCTGAAACAAAAAAATCACTAATAGATTTAGCAGGTTAAGCACTACTGGAAAGTATAATTTGGAGAGCAGAGGGAAAGTGGAGGAGACATCAAGCAAAGATGAAAAAGAAAAAAAGAACTACTAAAATAAGACATATGAAATCACCACATTAATTATTAATATTTGGTGTAACTTATAAAAGTATATAATCAAATAGGTGTATTTGAGACAGAATACTTGGAAAGCAACATTTCACAATAATTTTGAAACCAAAAAATACGTATGACTTTTGACCCAGAAATCCCAGACCTAGAACCCTGTCATGCAGAAATAAAAGTAAATAAGAATATATATGCAAGGAAGTTTGTTGCAGGATCACTGCAAATAGCAAACAACTAGAAACAATACAGATACCGTTAATTAGGGAGATGAGTAAATAAATTCTGATATCTACTTTTATGCCATGGAATATAATGCAATCATCAAAAAGAATGAGATAGACCTACACACAGCAGAGGGAAAGCTTAGGGAACTTAAACATGTAGCAATGTAATATATTCAAAAAAAGGCACAGACAAGGGGAAATGAGACTTAAAAAAAAAAAGATTAGCATCTCAATGAGCAAAGGAAAATATCAAACAATTTAAGTACACCTAGAGTCCCTGAAAGAGAAGTTACAATTATATTGGAATAAATAATTATCAGTATTTTTCCAAATTTATGAAAACTCTGAACACACAGATGGAAGAAACCCATCAAAGTTCAATCAAGATAAATACAAATAAAACTGCACAGGCAGCCAGGGATCAGGGGCTTGGTGCATATGATGCAGTGGTACAAAGATAACAATGTCCACAGACTTTTCTTCAGAATCAGTGAAGCCAGAAGACAATGGAAAAACCTATAATTCTGTGTCAAGGGAATTCTCTTTCAAAAATAAAGCAAAATAAGGATTTTTCCAGATAAATAAAAGCTGAAAGAATTGATGGACTACAAGCAACATTAATTAAAAAAAAAATTTCTTTATGCTGAAGTTAAACAATGCCAAATGGGAATTGAGATCTACAGAAAAAGAATATAGAACTCCAGAAATGGTAAATGTATAGATAAATATTGAAATATTCTCAGCCTTGAATTTTTTAAGGATAATTGAGTATTTAAAGCAAAATGTAATAGTATATTATGAGCTTTATATCATATGTATGAATAAAATATATAACATTGGGAAATGGAGCACACTCTTATAAGGGTCTTACATTATATATTAGAGGTATAATATTTAAAGGCAGATTCTATTGAATTAACATTGCATATTGTAAACTCAAGAAACCACCAGAAGTATATAATTAAAAAGATATATATCTAATGAGCCCATAATGGAGATAAAGTGGAATAATAAAAGAAAAAAATCTCAATCTAAAAAAAGCATAAAAAGGTAAACAAAGGAAAGGAACAGATGGGACAAATAGCAATATGGTAGACTTAAGCCAAATTATAACAATAGTTACATTAAATATAAGAGATCTTAGAACAGCAGTTTAAAGGCAGAGATTGTTACACTTGATAGAAAAACAAGACCCAACTATGTACAGTTTACAAGAAATAAGCTTCAAATATAGAAACAGAGCTACATGAAAATAAAAGAATGGGAAAGAGTATACAACACAAACACTAATCATAAGAAAGCTGAAGTGACTATCCTGGTATCAGACACTGCAGACTTTAGGACTAGGAGTGTTACTATGTATATAGAAAGATACTACATAATGATAAAAGTGTCAATTAATCAAGAATATATAACAATCCTAGATTTGTACGCACCGAATAGTGTGTTGAAATACATGAGGCAAAAAATTGATAAAGTGAAGGAAAAATAGACAAATATAGTTGGTAATATTAACACTTCTTTCTCAGCACTTGATAGAACAAGCAGACAGAAAATCTTTAAGAACATAGAAGACCCAAACAGTAAATCAACTTTAATACTGACCTACTCTACCTTACAACAGCAGAATTTGTAACTTCTTGAGTGAACCTAAAATCTTCCCCCATAAAGTCCAAATAATGAACCATGAGATAAGTTTCAATAACTTTAGGAGGGGTGAAATTATATACCATCTGACATAATATTAAATTAGAAACAAACAATAAGAATAAATTTATGAAATTCCCAAATATTTAGAAATTAAGCAAAATATCTTCAAATAACCCAGTGGGGTGGACCTTCAAGATGGCAGAGGAATAAGATGTAGAGATCACCTTCCTCCCCACAAATACATCAAAAATACATCTACATGTGGAACAACTCCTACAGAACACCTACTGAATGCTGGCAGAAGAACTTAGACTTCACAAAAGACAAGAAACTCCCCACGTACCTGGGTAGGGCAAAAGAAAAAAGGAAAAACAGAGACAAAAGAATAGGGACAGGACCTGCACCTCTGGGAGAAAGCTGTGAAGGGGGAAAAGTTTCCACACACTAGGAAGCCCTTTCACTGGCAGAGACAGGGGTGTGGGGGGGGAAGCTTCAGAGCCATGGAGGAAAGCACAGCAACAGGGGTGCAGAGGGCAAAGTGGAGAGATGACCACACAGAGGATCGGTGCCGACCAGCACTCACCAGCCCGAGAGGCTTGTCTGCTCACCCACCGGGGTAGGTGGGGGCTGGGAGCTGAGGCTCAGACTTCGGAGGTCAGATCCCAGGGAGAGGACTGGGGTTGGCTGTGTGAACACAGCCTGAAGGGGGCTAATGCACCACAGCGAGCCGGAGGGAGTCCGGGAAAAAGTCTGGAACTGCCAAAGAGGCAAGAGACCATTGTTTTGAGGTGCCCGAGGAGAGGAGATTCAGAGCACCACCTAAACAATCTCCAGATATGGGCGTGAGCTGCGGCTATCAGCACGGACACCAGAGATGGACATGAAATGCTAACGCTGCTGCTGCAGCCACCAAGAATCCTGAGTGCAAGCACAGGTCACTATCCACACCTTCCTTCCTGGGAGCCTGTGTAGCCCACCACTGCCAGGGTCCCGTGATGCAGGTACAATTTCCCTGGGAGAACACATGGTGCCTCAGGCTATTGCAACTTCACCCCAGCCTCTGCCGCCTCAGGCTCCCCCCGCATTCCGTACCCCTCCCTCCCCCAAGCCTGAGTGAGCCAGAGCCCCCTAATCAGCTGCTACTTTAATCCTGTCCTGTCTGGGTGGGAACAGATGCCCTCAGGCAACCTACATGCAGAGTCAGGGCCAAATCCAAAGCTGAACCCCAGGATCTGTGCGAACAGAGAAGAGAAAGGGAAATCTCTCCCAGCAGCCTCAGGAGCAGTGGATTAAATCTCCACAGTCAACCTGATGTACCCTGCATCTGTGGAATACCTGAAGAGACAACAAATCATCCCAAAATTGAGGTGGTGGACTTTGGGAGCAACTGTAGACTTGGGGTTTGCTTTCTGCACTAATTTGTTTCTGGTTTTATGTTTATCTTAGTTTAGTGTTTAGAGCTTATTATCATTGGTAGATTTGTTTATTGATTTGGTTGCTCTCTTCCTTTTTTATATATATATATATATGTATAAATATTTTTCCTTTTTCTCTTTTTGTGAGTGTGTATGTGTATGTTTCTTTCTGTGATTTTGTCTGTATAATTTTGTTTTTACCATTTGTCCTAGGCTTCTGTCTGTCCTTTTTATTTTCTTTTAGTATAGTTTTTAGTGCTTGTCATCATTTGTGGATTTGTTTTTTGGTTTGGTTGCTCTCTTCTTTCTTTCTTTCTTTTTTTATTACTTTTTTATTTTTAATTATTTTTTTAATTTTTTATTTCATTTTTTTCTTCTTTCTTTCTTTCTTTTTTCCCCCCCCTTTTCCTTTGAGCTGTGTGGCTGACAGGGTCTTGGTTCTCTGGCCGGGTGTCAAGCCTGAGCCTCTGAGGTGGGAGAGCCGAGTTCAGGACATTGGTCCACCAGAGACCTCCCGGCCCCATGTAATATCAAACAGCAAAAGCTCTCCCAGAGATCTCCATCTCAACGATAAGACCCAGCTCCACTCAACAACCAGCATGCTATAGTGCTGGACACCCTATGCCAAACAACTAGCAAGACAGGGACACAACCCCACCCATCAGCAGAGAGGCTGCCTAAAATCATAATAAGTTCACAGACACCCCAAAACACACCACCAGACATGGTCCTGCCCACAGAAAGACAAGATCCAGCCTCATCCACCAGAACACAGGCACTAGTCCCCTCCACCAGGAAGCCTACATAACCCACTGAACCAACCTTAGCCACTGGGGACAGACAAGAAAAAAAACGGGAACTATGAACCCACAGCCTATAAAAAGGAGACCCCAAACACAGTAAGTTAAGCAAAATGAGAAGACAGAGAAATACACAGCAGATGAAGGAGCAAGGTAAAAGCCCACCAGACCAAATAAATGAAGAGGAAATAGGCAGTCTACCTGAAAAAGAATTCAGAGTAATAATAGTAAAGATGATCCAAAATCTTGGAAATAGAATGGAGAAAATAAAAGAAATGATTAACAAGCACCTAGAAGAACTAAGAGCAAACAAACAATGATGAATAACACAATAAATGAAATTAAAAATTCTCTAGAAGGAATCAATAGCAGAATAACTGAGGCAGAAGAACAAATAAGTGACCTGGAAGATAAAATAGTGGAAATAACTACTGCAGAGCAGAATAAAGAAAAAAGAATGAAAGGAATTGAGGACAGTGTCAGAGACTTATGAGACAACATTAGACACACCAACATTTGAATTATAGGGGTCCGAGAAGAAGAAGAGAAAAAAAAAAGGGACTGAGAAACTATTTGAAGAGATTATAGTTGAAAACTTCCCTAATATGGGAAAGGAAATAGTTAATCAAGCCCAGGAAGCGCAGAGGGTCCCATACTGGATAAATCCAAGGAGAAACATGCCAAGACACATATTAATCAAACTATCAAAAATTAAATACAAAGAAAATATATTAAAAGCAGCAAGGGAAAAGTAACAAATAACATACAAGGGAATCCCCATAAGGTTAACAGCTGATCTTTCAGCAGAAACTCTACAAGCCAGAAGGGAGTGGCAGGACATATTTACAGTGATGAATGGGAAAAACCTACAACCAAGATTACTCTACCCAGCAAGGATCTCATTCAGATTCAATAGAGAAATTAAAACTTTAACAGACAAGCAAAAGCTAAGAGAATTCAGCACCACCAAACCAGCTTTACAACAATTGCTAAAGGAGCTTCTCTAGGCAGGAAACACAAGAGAAGGAAAAGACCTACAATAACCAATCCAAAACAATTAAGAAAATGGTAAGAGGAACATACATATCGATAACTACCTTAAATGTAAATGGATTAAATGCTCCAACCAAAAGACATAGACTGGCTGAATGGATACAAAGACAAGACCCGTACATATGCTGTCTACAAGAGACCCACTTCAGAACTAGGGACACATACAGACTGAAAGTGAGGGGATGGAAAAAGACATTCCATGCAAATGGAAATCAGAAGAAAGCTGGAGTAGCAATTCTCATATCAGACAAAAGAGACTTTAAAATAAAGACTATTATAAGAGACAAAGAAGGACACTACATAATGATCAAGGGATCAATCTAAGAAGACGATATAACAGTTGTAAATATTTATGCACCCAACATAGGAGCACCTCAATACATAAGGCAAATGCTAACAGCCATAAAAGGGGAAATCAACAGTAACACATTAATAGTAGCAGACTTTAACACCCACTTTCACCAGTGGACAGATCATCCAAAATGAAAATAAATAAGGAAACACAAGCTTTAAATGACACATTAAACAAGATGGACTTAGTTGATATTTATAGGACATTCCATCCAAAAACAACAGAATACACTTTCTTCTCAAGTGCTCATGGAACATTCTCCAGGATAGATCATGTCTTGGGTCACAAATCAAGCCTTGGTAAATTTAAGAAAATTGAAATCATATCAGGTATCTTTTCCGACCACAGCGCTATGAGACTAGATATCAATTACAGGAAAAAATCTGTAAAAAATACAAACACAGGGAGGCTAAACAATACACTACTAAATAACCAAGAGATCACTGAAGAAATCAAAGAATACCTAGAAACAAATGACAATGCAAACACAACGACCCAAAACCTATGGGATGTAGCAAAAGCAGTTCTAAGAGGGAAGTTTATAGCAATTATCACCACACCCATTCATGATTAAAAACTCTCAAAGAACTAAAGGAAGCAGAGAACATCCTCAACCTAAAAAAGGCCATCTACAGTTCATGTACATTTAACATCACATTTAATGTTGGAAGACTGCATGGTTTCCTCCTAAGACCAGGAACAGGGCAAGGATGTCTGTCTGTTCCCACCACTTCCAGTCTACACTGTACTAAAGGTTCTGTCTAGTGGAATAAGACCAAAAAAAGAAGCAAAAGTCATGCAAATTGCAAAAGAAGTAATAAAACGGTTTTTGTTTGTGGATAACAATGTTGTGTGTAGTAAATCCTAAAAATATCCTTATAAAAGTTTCTAGCATTAAGAAATGAACTTAGCAAGGCCATGTAATAAAAAGGCAATATACTATAATTAATTATAGTTTTCTATGCTATCAAGAGGCAGTTAGAAAATGAATTTTTAAAAATATCCATTATCAATAGCATCAAAAACATTCTGTAGGAACAAAAATATCAAAATACATGCAATATCTATATACTGAAAACTACAGAATATTACCGAGAAAAATTAAAGAAACCTAAATAAATGACAAGATATGTTATGTTCATTGATTGGCATTTTCATTATTTTTACATTATGAAATGTCCTTCAATTAATGGATTGCAATCCAAATCAAGATCCCAACAGGCTTATCAGTAGATAATAACAGGCTGGTTCTAAAAGTTATATGAAAATGCAAAGGATGTGAAATAGCTAAGGCTATTTTAAAATAGGTTAGAGATGGTGGACTTAGTCTGATTCCAAAGTTTGCCACAGTAATAGTGGTATCTGCATTAAAATAGACATGTAGATCAGTGGAACAGAATAAATAACCTAGACATAAATGTGCACTTCAGTGGTCAATTGCTTTTCTACAAAGATGGTAAGGCAAGTTAATGGAAAAGGATAGTCTTTTTAATAAATGGTACTAGGACATCAGTATATCCACTAAAAAATAATACCAAACACAAAAATGAATCATAGGCCTAAATATAAAAGTATAAAATCTCTTGAAGAAATAATAGAAAATCTTTGTGACATTGAGGCTGGCAGAGATTTCTTAGAATGAAACAGCATAAATTACATAAAATAAAAACTGATAAATTGAACTTGAACAGAATTAAAATTTTCTTGTCTTGGAAAGATTTCCAAAAAAAGAAAAGGCATGCAACAGACTGGAGAAAATATTCACAATACATATGTCAGACCAAGGTTTTACATCCAAAATATATAAAGAACTCCTGTAACTCAATAATAAGGATGCAAACAGCCAATTTTTTTAATGTTGGCAAATATTTCAACATACCATATCTAAACAAAAGATATGAGAATGATCAATAAGCATATGAAAAGATGTCTACCATCTTAAATTATAAAATACATGCAAATTAAATTCATAAGAAGATATCAGCACAAATCCATTGGAATACTTAAAATTAAAAATCTTGTAGATAGAAGTGCTGGCATGGATTTAGAACAACTGCAACTCTTACCATTACTGGTGGAAATAATACACCCCGTGGGAAAGCATTTGGAAGGGTCTTACAAAGTTGGACTTACTTACACTTACTATATGGCCCTTGCACTATATACCACTTGCACTCCTAGGTGTTTACCCAAGAGAAGAGAACACAGTCTACATAAAACTTGTGCATGAATGTTCATAGCAGTTTTATTCTTAACAGCCCACTAAATGAGTACATCTAAAATTATGCTCTGATAATGATGTTTCAATACACAATTAGAGAGAGGTTGGGGGGTAACTCAGAAAAGATGATTAATTCAACAAAATGAAGTTTACAAGGAAAGGATGAAAGGGAAAAATATGGTACCTAGGAAAACAAAAGACAAGCAAAAAATATGCAGAAAAGAAAAGCTAAGCACATCAGTACTTATAATAAATGTAAGTGAGCTGCATTCACATCATAAACAAGAGAATATTACAAATTGGGTAAGAAAAATCCCATTATAAATCAATTGAAGAGACACATCAAAACATGAAAGTTGAAAAGAATGGGAAGGATAAAGATATGCCAATCAAGTGGTAATAAGAAGCAAGCCACTGGAGCAATATTGATATGGAATAAATTAGAATTCAGAGTGAACACAACAAAATGGATGAAGTTGGATATTCATGTAATAAAGGGAATAATGCACTCAGAAAATGTCAGTCAGAAACTGTGTTTGTACCCCAGAATATGGCTTAAAAACACACAAAGTAAATAAAGACAAGTGGAAAATTCTCAGTCATAGTAAGAGGCATTAACTTAAATTTCAGAAACTAACAGATTAAACAGAAAAAAAATGCAGAAAAGTTGGACCCCATACTTAACAAGCTTGGTCTAAATTGCCTTTCAATATTGAAATTGAACAATGAGAAGTTACTCTTTCTTTTAAAATATTCATGAAACTGTCACAAAAATTGGGCAGTTATTACTGCACATAGAAATTTCAACACATTTTAAATAAATAAATCTTAGAGTAGACAGTCTCTTGATAGATATAAAAATTGGTGCTTTGAAAAGAAATAAGGCAGATGATGGTGTGGGAAGACGCAGAGTTTACATCTCCCCACAACTAGGGCACCTGCAGGATGCTGGCAGGGGACCTTGATGCCCAAAGAGACGGGAGGAATCCCCAAGTGAACCCGTAGGACTTGGGGTGACTGAGGGGGGAGGAGAAGTGGAGGCTGGACAGGACTGGCATCCCTGAGGGGGGGCTGAGAGAGGGGAGGGGTTCCCACGCCTGGAGGGACCCTTGGGGGCTTGGATCGGGGGGACACGTCCAGCGTATACACTGCCCTATTGCCCAGGGAAGTCTGCCTGGCTCTCAGCCCGGGTCCTACACCCTCAGAGGCCCCCTCTGGGCTGCATTGGTCCTGGGGGCATAGGAGGGAAGCCAGGGGAGAACAGGAAAGGCAGGCAGGAGGGGCTCTCCAGGACTGGAAGAGCAGGAGAAGGAGCAGAGGATGTTTGCCCCGCCCACTCGAGCCAGGAAACCTACTGAGCTCCCAGGGAGGTCCCCTGCCCTCCAAACCACCTCCAGGCTGTGTGGGTCCTGGGGGCATAGGATGGAGGCTGGGAGAGAGCAGAAGAGGCAGGTGGAAGGGGCCCTCCAGGACCAGAGGAGAAGGAGAAGAAGCCGGCTGGGCTCCCAGGTGGGGTCCCCACCCTCCGAGACCAGAGGTGGGGCCATGCCTGGGCCTCATCTGTTCCATTGAGCCTAAGCCCCACCCCCCAAACCCCCAGGGCCTGTTCCAGCCCTGTGGGTCCTAAGCATTGGCCCTGCCCACCACCAAAACCCATCCCTGCTTAGGCCCCACCCTCCACAGCCAAGGCCTTTTCCACCTTTTTTTTTTTCCTCCTCCTCTTTTTTACTATTGTGGTTCTGTTCTACCTTCCAGTTGTTGCTTCATCTATATTTTTATTTTTATATTATTTCTAACATATCTGTTAGTTTCCTATTGTATTTTTTACTTTGTTATTGTTCTCTTTTTTTTTTTTTGCCACTCCACTCAGCTTGTGGGATCTTGGTTTATGAGCCAGGGATTGGGCTGAAGCTCCTGAGGTGGGAGCTCTGAGTCTGAACCACTGGACTAACAGAGAACCTCAGACCCCAGGGAATATTCATTGGAGAGAGGTCACCCAGAGGTCCTCATATCAGCACCAAGACTCAGCTCTACCCAACAGCCTACAAACTCCAGTGTTGGAAGCCTCAGGCCAAACAACCAGTAAGACAAGAACACAATCCCACTCATCAAAAAAAAAAAAAAAAAAAGAGATGGCAAAAAAATATGTCACAGATGAAGGAACAAGGCAAAAAGCTACAAGACCAAATAAATGAAGAGGAAATAGGCAAAGTACATGAAAAAGAATTCAGAGTAATGATAGTAAAGATGATCCAGAATCTCGGAAATAGAATGGAGGCATGGATTGAGAAAATACAAGAAATGCTTAACAAAGATCTAGAAGAACTAAAGAACCAACAAACAGAGATGAACAACACAATAACTGAAATGAAAAATGCACTAGAAGGAATAAATAACAGAATAACTGAGGCAGAAGAACAAATAAGTGAGCTGGAAGACAAAATGGTGGAAATAACTGCTGAGGAGCAGAATAAAGAAAAAACAATGAAAATAATTGAAGACAATCTCAGACACCTCTGGGACAACACTAAAAGCACCAGCATTCAAATTATAAGGGTCCTAGAAGAAGAAAAGAAAAAGAAAGGGTCTAAGGAAATATTTGAAGAGATTATAGTGGAAAACTTCCCTAACATGGGCAAGGAAATAGTCACCCAAGTCCAGGAAGCACAGAGAGTCCCATACAGGATAAACCCTAGGAGAAACACATCAAAACACATATTAATCAAACTAACAAAAAATAAATTCAAAGAAAAAATATTTAAAGCAGCAAGGGAAAAACAAAAACTAACATACAAGGGAATCCCCAAAAGGTTTTCAGCTGATTTTTCAGCAGAAACTCTGCAGGCCAGAAGGAAGTGGCAGGATATACTTAAAGTGATGAAAGAGAAAAACCTACAACCAAGATTACTCTACCCAGCAAGGATCTCATTCAGGTTCGATGGAGAAATCCAAAGCTTTTCAGACAAGCAAAAGCTAAGAGTTCAGCACCACCAAACCAACTTTACAACAAATGCTAAAGAAACTTCTCTAGGTGGGAAACACGAGAGAAGAAAAAGACCCACAAAAAAAACCCCCCAAAACAATTAAGAAAATGGTAATAGGAACATACATATCAATAATAGCCTTAAATGTAAATGCATTAAATGTCCCAACCAAAATACACAGACTGGCTGAATAGACACAAAAGCAAGACCCATATATATGCTGTCTACAAAAGAC
The DNA here is from genome assembly GCF_009873245.2 of Balaenoptera musculus. NCBI lineage: Eukaryota > Metazoa > Chordata > Mammalia > Artiodactyla > Balaenopteridae > Balaenoptera > Balaenoptera musculus. Next base: position 1,933,708 of record NC_045787.1, on the reverse strand, counting down.
CCACTTCAGACCTAGGGACACATGCAGACTGAAAGTGAAGGGATGGAAAAAGATATTCCATGCAAATGGAAATCAAAAGAAAACTGGAGTAGCAATACTCATATCTGATAAAACAGACTTTAAAATAAAGACTGTTACAAGAGATAAGGAAGGACACTACATAATGACCAAGGGATCAATCCAAGAAGAAGATATAATGATTATAAATGTTTATGCACCCAACATAGGAGCACCTCAATACATAAGGCAAATGCCAACAAACATGAAAGGGGAAATCGACAGTAACTCAATAATAGTAGAAGACTTTAACACCCCACTTACACCAATGGACAGATCATCCAAACAGAAAGTAAGTAAGGAAACACAAGCTTTAAATGACACAATAGACCAGATAGATTTAATTGATGTTTATGGAACATTCCACCCAAAAGTGGCAGAATACACTTTCTTCTCAAGTGCACACGGAATATTATCCAGGATAGATCACATCTTGGGTCACAAATCAAGCCTCAGAAAATTTAAGAAAATTGAAATCATATCAAGCATCTTTTCTGACCACAACACTATGAGATTGGAAATCAATTACAGGAAAAAAAAAACTGTGGAAAAAAAACTGTAAAAAAAAAAATACATGGAGGCTAAACAGTGCACTACTAAATAACCAAGAGATCACTGAAGAAATCAAAGAAGAAATTAAAAAATACATAGAAACAAATGACAATGAAAACACGATGACCCAAAACCTATGGGACGCAGCAAAAGCAGTTCTAAGAAGGAAGTTTATAGCAATTCAATTTCACCTCAAGAAACAAGAAAAATCTCAAATAAACAATCTAACCCTACACCTAAAGCAACCAGAGAAAGAAGAACAAAGAAAACCCAAAGTCAGTAGAAGGAAAGGAGTCATAAAATCAGAGCAGAAATAAATGAAATAGAAATGAAGAAAACAATAGCAAAGATCAATAAAACTAAAAGCTGGTTCTTTGAGAAAATAAACAAAATTGATAAACTTTTAGCCAGACTCATCAAGAAAAAAAGGGAGAGGACACAAATCAATAAAATTAGAAATGAAAAAGGAGAAATCACAACTGATACTGTAGAAATACAAAGGATTATAAGAGACTCCTACAAACAACTATATACCAATAAAATGGATAACCATGAAGAAATGGACAAATTCTCAGAAAGGTAAAATTTTCAAGACTGAACCAGGAAGAATTAGAAAATATAAACAGACCTATCACAAGTAACGAAATTGAAACTGTAATTAAAAATCTTCCAACAAACAAAAGTCCAGGAGCAGACGGCTTCACAGGTGAATTCTATCAAACATTTAGAGAAGAGCTAACACCTATCCTTCTCAAACTCTTCAAAAAATTTCATAGGGAGAAACACTCAAATTCATTCTACAAAGCCACCATCACCCTGATACCAAAACCAGAAAAAGATATCACAATAAAAGAAAATTATAGACAATATCATTGATGAACATAGATGCAAAAATCCTGAACAAAATACTAGCAAACAGAATCCAACAACATATTAAAAGGATCATACACCATGATCAAGTGGAATTTATCCCAGGGATATAAGGATTCTTCAATATAGGCAAATCAATCAATGTGATACACCATATTAACAAATTAAGGAACAAAATATATATGATCATCTCAATAGATGCAGAAAAACTTTTGACAAAATTCAACACTCATTTATGGTAAAAACTCTGTAGAAAATGGGCATAGAGCTAACCTACCTCAACATAATAAAGGCCATATCTGACAAACCCACAGCAAACATCATACTCAATGGTGAAAAACTGAAAGCATTTCCACTAAGATCAGGAACAAGACAAGGATGTCCACTCTTGCCACTATTACTCAACATAGTTTTGGAAGTCCTAGCCACAGCAATCAGAGACGAAAAAGAAATAAAAGGAATCCAAATTGGAAAAGAAGAAGTAAAACAGTCACTGTTTGTAGATGACATGATACTATACATAGAGAATCCTAAAGATGCCACCAGAAAACTACTAGAAGTAATTAATGAATTTGGTAAAGTTTCAGGATACAAAATTAATGCACAGAAATCTCTGGCATTCCTATACCCGAACAATCAAAAATCAGAAAGAGAAATTAAGGAAACAATCCCATTTGCCATCGCAACAAAAAGAATAAAATACCTAGGAATAAACAGACCTAAGGAGGGGAAAGACTTGTACTCAGAAAACTATAAAACACTGATGAAAGAAATCAAAGATGACATAAACAGATGGAAAAATATACCACGTTCTTGGATTGGAAGAATCAATATTGTGAAAGTGACTATACTACCCAAAGCAATCTACAGATTAAACGCAATCCCTATCACACTACCAATGGCATTTTTCACAGAACTAGAACAAAAAATTTTACAATTCGTATGGAGACACAAAAGACTCCAAATAGCCAAAGCAATCTTTAGAAAGAACAATGGAGCTGGAGGAATCAGGCTCCCTGACTTCAGACTCTATTACAAACTTACAGTAATCGAGACAGCATGGTACTGGCACAAAAACAGAAATATAGATCAATGGAACAGGATAGAAAGCCCAGAGATAAACCCATGCACATATGGTCACCTTATCTTTGATAAAGGAGTCAAGAATATACAGTGGAGAAAAGACAGCCTCTTCAATAAGTGGTGCTGGGAAAACTGGACAGGTACATGTAAAAGAATGAAATTAGAACACTCCCTAACAACATACACAAAAATAAACTCAAAATGGATTAAAGACCTAAATGTAAGGCCAGACACTATCAAACTCTTAGAGGAACACATGGGAAAAACACTCTTTGACATAAACCACAGCAAGATCTTTTTTGACCCACCTCCTAAAGTAATGGAAATAAAAACAAAAATAAACAAATGGGACCTAATTAAACTTGAAATCTTTTGCACAGCAAAGGAAACCATAAACAAGACGAAAAGACAACCCTCAGAATGGGAGAAAATATTTGCAAATGAAACAATAGACAAAGGATTAATCTCCAAAATATACAAACAGCTCATGGAGCTCAATATCAAAAAAACAAAAATCCAATTAAAAAATGGGCAGAAGACCTAAGTAGACTTCACCAAAGAAGACATACAGATGGCAAAGAGACACATGAAAAAATGCTCAACATCACTAATTATTAGATAAATGCAAATCAAAACTTCAATGAGGTATCACCTAACACCAGTCAGAATGGCCATTATCAAAAAAAAATCTAGAAACAATAAATGCTGGAGAGGGTGTGGAGAAAAGGGAACCCTCTTGCACTGTTGGTGGGAATGTAAATTGATACAACCACTATGTAGAACAGTATGGAAGTTCCTTAAAAAACTAAAAATAGAACTACCATATGACCCAGCAATACCACTACTGGGCATACACCCTGAGAAAACCATAATTCAAAAAGAGTCATGTACCACAATGTTCCTTGCAGCTCTATTTACAATAGCCAGGACATGGAGGCAACCTAAGTGTCCATCGACAGATGAATGGATAAAGAAGATGTGGCATAGATATACAATGGAATATTACTCAGCCATAAAAAGAAACAAAACTGAGTTATTTGTAGTGAGGTAGATGGACCTAGAGTCTGTCATACAGAGTGAAGTAAGTCGAAAAGGGAAAAACAAATACGATATGCTAATGCATATGTATGGAATCTAAAAAAAAACTGGTATTAATGAACCTAGTGGCAGGGCAGGAATAAAGACGTAGACATAGAGAATGGACTTGAGGACACAGTGGAGGGGGGAAGCTTGGGTGAAGTGAGAGTAGCATCGACATATATACACTACCTAATGTAAAATAGCTAGTGGGAAGCAGCCGCATAGCACAGGGAGATCAATCAGCTCAGTGCTCTGCAACGGCCTAGAGGGGTGGGATAGGGAGGGAGGGAGGGAGACAAAAGAGGGAGGGGACATGTGGGGATATATGTATGCATATGGCTGATTCACTTTGTTGTACAACAGAAACTAACACAGTATTGTGAAGCAATTATACTCCAATGAAGATCTATTAAAAAAAAAAAAAGAAGAAAGAAGATCCAAACTACATAAATTGGAATAGGAAAAATGGGAAGGCACAACAACCAAAAGTCAAGGTGGAAGAGGGTAAATAAAACTTCACAGAAACACATTTTAAAATCTAGACAAACTATCGTGGAAACATAAATGGCCAACATTGTCTCAAGAATAAGTAAAAAATCTAAAACAGTGGAATATTTTGCAGTCAATAAATAACAAGGAATTTGATGATATGAAAGGTTCTTAAAGATACTGTTATTAAAAGAAGAAATTACAGATTACACACAGCATGTTCTATAGAACCTATTATATTGTCTATTGTGTATACCCTTATTGTTTCACGGTTTTGTGGTTCAGAAATCTGAGAGTGGCTCTAAGTCTCTGGTGTGGTTGTGATGCTGCTGATGGCTGAGGCTGTAGCCATCTCAGTGTCCTACTGGGATGGAGGACCCCCTTCCAACTCAAAAACATGTCTACTGGCCGGCCTTGGCCCCTCACGATGCAAGCCTACTCATAGGTTGCTTCACTTGGAGCCGGTTTTCCCCTAGAATGTATGATCTGAGTAGCACAAGAGAAAGGGCACCCAAAATGGAAGCGGCAATCTTGTAACCCTAATCTCAGAATTAAGAGTCTATCATTTATGCCATATTCTGTTCATTAATCACAAGTTAGTGAAGTCCTCACCCATATCATATATATATATATATATATATATACACACACTCATATATACCTGATACGTCAGTAGATTCATGTACATGTATAGAAGTGCTTAGAGAAAGCTTCGGACTGTACACACTGACCCTGGGGAGGGGAAATGAGATTGAGGTAGTGGTCTGAGGTGGGTCTAATGGGGGCCCCCCAAAGATCTGCCCATGTCCTAACCCTAGAACATATAAATGAGACCTCATTTGGGAAAAGGGTCTTTGAAGATGTAATCCTGAGACGAGGTCATCCTGGACTACCCAAGCGGGGCCTAAATAAAAAGACAACTCCCCTTATTTCACGGTAGCGGAGAAGACGGGGGCAAGGCCCTGTGAAGGTAGAGGCAGATATTAGAGCCTGTCGGCCACAAGCCCAGGACCACCCAGGGTTGCCAGTGCCACCAGATGCTGGGCAGAGAGGGACGAAGCGGATCGTCCCCTGGAGCCTCCAGAGGCGCCAACCCTGCCCACAGCTGGATCTGGGACGTGTAGCCTCCAGACTGTGAGAGACTACACTGCTCTTGTGCTAAAAGCCACCCAGGTGGTGGTATTTACAGCAGACACAGGCTGCTTAACTTTATCAATTATCTTAAAATTGGTAATAGGAAGAGCGTATTCATTAGAATGTGTGTAATAAAATACCAAGCTCTACTTGATTTTGTTCGGGCTTGGTTCATCTGTGAGAGACAGGAAACCAAAGCATTGGTGGCTGAAGGGAGGCCGGGATGTGGCTCAGTCCAGGCCCAGCGGGTGTGGGAGCCTAAGGGGCCCTTTCCATGCACTTTCACCCTTGGACACTGTGTCCCCACAGCTCCAGTGCTGAGTGGCTGGGTCGTGCTCCTGCTGGAAGAAGGGAAACAAGGCGGGGCTGTGCTCTCCATCTCCATGGGTTGCTGAACCAGCCGCATCCCTTCTGCTCACCCGCTAGAGCCAACCCCAAGTCACATGACCATACCTATCTGCAGGAATTCTGGGAAATGTAGTCTTTGCTCCAGGTGACCACGTGCTCAGCTAGAAACCAAGGTTCTGTTATTATAAAACAGCATTTCTAGGGTGGGGGTGATTTGTGTGCTGTAGAGTACTAAGGTATATAGTTTCCCAGTCATTATGACAATTCAAAATTGCCTCCTGTGGACACCAGGGCTCTATAAGAAGCAGGGAGTTGCTAGCAAGAGGTGAACAGAAGTTTTTGCTACATCAGCCCAAAAAAGTCCATCACTGTTATCATGCAAATAATGCGTAAGTATTCATGACCACTCACTAAGCCGATATCATTCAGCTTTCCATGGTTTTATTAACTCACGTATGTGTAGATCGCACTTGTTTTATCATACACAAAATCTAACAAATTATAGTGGCTATCTTCCTATTTTACTTCATATACTTCTGCTTTGTCCTTTTTTAGAATCTACTTAATATTCCATTATGAGACTGTATCATAATATATTTGACTGAGGACCTATTTTCTATCTTCTCTGTTTTTTTAATTATAAAATGCTACATACTTGTGATAAAAAAAACCCAAATACCTAAAAGCTTCATCAATGTATATTTGTGCCCCAAATCTATATTCCTGTTTCCCCTCTACCTTGATGAATACATTCTCACATTCACTCAGCAGATAGCTTGAGCTTTTTCTTGCTGTCATTGTTAATGTTGTTTAATCCCAAGTAGACTATTTGGGGGTCATTTTGTTGTTAATTTATGATATTATTGTTGCCTGGATATTTTTTATTTGGGGAATTATGAAATAATTGTGCAGCCCAAACCTGCATTTTTAATAGATTTTCTATGAATTTTATAAACATTTATTTTTCTTTGTTGAAAATGTATATCTATACAACTTGTACACAGATAATACACAAATATACGTATATATTATATATGCAAAATTTCAATTAATATATATATATATATTTGGCCACATAAAAGGCACTAGTTGACAGCTGGTTCAAGAATTCCTCTTAGAAAACTATTTTTGTCGGCACAAAAACTTAAGAAACTTAAGATTGACAGTAGGCTGTTGGCAGAAGCCTACTTATAAAAACAGTGGTCCCACTGCCCTTCCTAAGAACGAGGGGGCATCCCTCAGCATTTCCTCCTGATGGGGAAGCAGGCCCGGGAGGGAGGGATAGCAGGCGTGAGGAAGCCGCCCCCTGGGGACGAAAGTGGGGGGCAATGGAAGGTCCAGCTCTAAGTCTCAAGTTGCCTTTATCTTGAAGCAGATAACTTGAGACTCTCCCCCTCGTCTTCCCACCCCTCCCCGCTTCAATAAAGGCCGGGAGGGTCCCACTGGAGGCAGGAGCCGGTCCCCTGCGTGGGTCTGGGCAGGCGGCGGAGCTCTGGGCTGGATGAACCTCGAGGCCAGCATCCCGGGAGCGCAGATGCAGAGCTGGACCGGCCTCTGCGGGGGATGCACCTCGGGGCGCGGGGTGGCGCCGGCCTTGAAACCGGTTTGTCCCCCGGAGTGGCCAAGGCTTCCTGCAGGTGGTGGAGAGTCTGGTGTGGAAACTGGTCGAACCAGTTGTGTTCCGGAGGGCCTCTCACCTGCACGGGGGTGTGTGGGACCGCAGGGCACGTTCCCAAATCGGAAGAGGCAGCGAGCTCCGCGGGGGGGGCGAGGGCGGGCCTGGGCTGGGGCAGCACGGGAAGAAGGCCCCCCGAAACACAAACTAGAGCGTGCCCCGAATTTAGACGGTGCCATCGGCGGGCGCTCCAGAAAGGAGGGCTGCACCCCTGCCAGCTGGGCCTCGGCCTGAGGACCGGGGGCGGGAAGAGGGAAAGGCAGGAAATGGTCCTCAGCCCGAGGGGAGCGCTGGCGCGGTGAGAGTTTAGCTGGGGCGGCCATCGGGTGGTACAGGGACCCTGGAAACCGAAGGTGGAGGACTGGCTCAGCAGAGAGATATGGGGAAGAGTAGGGGGGAAAGCGCCGACCTGCGCGGCTGACCTGCCCACCCGCCCGCGGGGCTCCCCTGCCCCTCCCCCAGCGAACCAGGGCTGCTTTGTTCTCAGTGTGAACGTCTTGTCCCCTAGACGCCACCAGGGTCTACCTGCCTGGGGGCGGCAGCTCTCTGTCAGAGCGCAGTCCTAGGTGTTCTCTGCATTGATTCTGAATCCCTCCTGGAGTCTGTAGTTCGTACACATGTGGTGGTTGGATTGTGCTCCCCCGACCCCCTAGAAAAGATGCAAATGTGACCTTCTTCAGAAATAGGGTCTTTGCAGATGTGATTGAGGCAAGCACTGGCCCAGATTGGGAGGGCCTAAGTCCAAGATGGATGTCCTTCTAAGAAGGGGAGACAGGGTGGAAGGCCACCGAACACTGAGGCAGAGCTTGGAGTGACGCCACCGGGAGCCCAGAGACACAGGCTGGGGCACCAGATGCTGAAAGAGGCCTCAGGAGGGAGCTCGGCCCCGGGACAGCTTGATTTCAGAGGTCTGGCCTCCAGAGCTGTGAGGGAATACATTCCTGCTGTTTTAAGTCACCCCTTTGGGGGTCATTTTTTACATCAGCCACAGGAAACAAATACAACTGGAATTCCGTTCTGCTCCCTGTGAGACTGGAAGTCTGTGCCCACATTCCCTGGATGTGCCCACCTCCCCACACTTTCGGGAAGCTCTCTCTTGCTTCCCTCAGGTTTCTGCTTAAAGGTTCCCTTGTCAACGTGACCTCTCATGGCCTCTGACAAAATAGCCCCCTGCTCGCTTGCCCTGTCGTCCTGTTCTCCCCAGCACTTCCCACCACCTAAGAAAACAGATGGATTCAGTGGATTCTCCCGGCAAAGTCATCTCAGGTACGTGTCTCCTCAACAGCAGACACCTCCTGGGGCCTGGGCCCAGCCTGGCCCCGCAGACCCTGTACCTGGTCCCTCTCTAACCTGTTGTTTACCAGGTCTGCACCTGTCCTGCCATGAGAACTGATGGGACTTGACCACAGAGACAAGCCCCAGCTTTGTGCCCATGGGATTCAGGGATGCCTTACACATGGATATCTCTACATCTGCCAGCAAAGACCTACAGGAGATCCATCAGGTAGAGACCCCAGTCCTCATTCTACCCTTAGAGCGCAAGCCTGGAAATCCAAGTTGGTGGAGAAGACCAGCCACCTGACACACACGGCCCCGGAAATGTTATTCTGTCCAACAGCAAAGGCGATGGAGGCACAGGTGAGAAACCGTGATTACATCACAGTTGATTAAAACCACGTTGGATTTTCTTAATTTTTTCATGAGTAAATCAAGTTTGCTTTGATTTGCTGTCACTTGCTTGCTTGCTTAAGCTGCAGTTTAGAACTGAAGATTCAGTATTTGTTTCAGGTTTTTGGATGTTTTTGCATTACCAATAATCACACTAATTCCTAAAACTCAACTACCTTTTTTGTCTTTTTCTTTATAACTTCTTATGCCTTTTGAAAAGGGCTTTTATCAAACCAACAAAATACATGGAAGCCTCAGCCAATGGAATGTATTATATTAATGTGAAATTTGCATTGCTAAAACAGCACTAATTTTGTCTGAATATGAACTAAAAGCACAAGATAAAAATGTTTATCTTTTTTTTTAGATTATCATGATATATTAAGAAATAAAGATTGGAATGAAGATGGAAAAACAAAACCAAAACAAGCACACAAAAAACATGTTGGAAATGGATACAGGTGAAGGGGAAGCTCATTGGAAACAAAACTGTAATACTTTTTTTTTTGGCCACACTGTGGCACGCAGGATCTTAGTTCCCTGACCAGAGATCGAACCCGGGTCCCCTGCAGTGGAAGCTCGGAGTCTTAACCACTGGACCGCCAGGGAATTCCCGAAACTGTAATACTTTTAAAAATGAAAATGAAAGCACACTCTAAGCCCTAGAAAGATGAACATATCCTTCAGCAAACTTGAGAGACAATGAGAGAAACCAGAAGAGCATCAGTGATGAGGGGGTATCGGAGTCTGAACGCCGGCCTGTGCCCTGGAGCACGTGGGATGCATTGGGGAAAGGTGGTCACCACACGGGATTCTGCGTGAGGTGGCTGGAGTCTCTTCGGATGTTGGCAGGAGACTCCTGTTTTGAAATTCCAGCGCTCTCTGTTCTGCATCATTTTATATATTACATAACCTGGTTAAGGTTGGCGTGCCTGTCTCTCCCTGTCTTCTAATGGGTACAAGAAGAAACTCTGCTGTAATCTCTCTCCGCCCCACAGTGCGGGGTTCTTCTGTACAAAGTCAGCACACAATAAAGGTGTACGTAAGTGAATAGAACACTCCGGTGCCACTGTTCATTCCAGCTTTGGTTCCCTCTTCTGTGAACACAGGAACGAATTCCCAAAGGGAATAGCGTTAGATCTCAGTGACAGCCCCTTCTCACCCAATCTGCACAAAGTTTGGGGGGGGCCGCTGTGGTCTTCAGTGTCTGCATCAGCCCCTGGCAAGTGGTGGTGCCTGGGGAGTGTAGGGGCTGCTTGCCTCACCTCCCAGTCTGCTAGTAGTCTGCCAGTTGGACACCGTGACTTCTATTCTATTGAGCCCCATCTCCAGGGACAAGTCATCTGGGGAGTGTAAGTGGCAAATCACATGCTCCCTTAACTTGATGGTAGGGTCGAGGGTAGCAAGAGGGAGATTGTGGCAAACCAGGCGGAAGAGAGGGGTCACAGTCAGGAAAGGCAGTAGGAGGCTCATGTGGGCATGGCCGCTGGGGAATGAGTGAATTTCCATCCTCACCCCCAGCTGAGAATAAACCCCATGCGACCACACCTCTTTTTTTTCCATACTCATAATGGCATTCACGAAGGTGGACCTAGTGGCTCTTACTTCACAGGTGTTTGTATCATCTGCTCCGGCTGCCCTAACAAAGTACCAAGACTGAGCGGCTTAAACAACCGGAATTTATTTTTGCACCTTTCTGGAGGTCAGAAGTCCAAGATCAGGGTGTCCACAGGGCTGCTTCCCTCTGAGGCCTCTCTCCTGGGCGTGTAGAAGGCCATCTCCTCCCTATGTCCTCACATGGTCGTCTCTGTGTGTGTGCCTGTGTCCTAATCTCTTCTTCTTCCGAGGACACCACTCATACGGCAGCCGGGCTCGCTCCAGTGACCTCACTTCACCTTAATCGCCTCTTTAAAGACTGAATCTCCACACACGGTCACATTTGGAGGCACTGGGGGTTAGGACTTCCACATATGAATTTGGTGGGTCCTCAGTTCCTCCCATAACCGTTTTCCAAAAGTATTTGTTGGCATATTTAACTAACTAATTAAGAGAAAAAGGAAGATAAGTCAAATGTGACTTCAGATTCTCTTACACCCTCGGGCATGAGGACAGAAGGTCCCTGGGTAGGTACAGTGTCTGGTCAGGTGTGGAGGGCGAAGCAGAAGATGGGGAGCCTGAACACCTCAAGGTTACATGTTGCAGAGTCGCCCAGGTTGATGGTGATGAGACAGGTCACCTGTGCACTGTGGACCACAATCTAACTCTCCTGATGATGACTATTTGTGTTGTTCCCAGTTTGGGACTATGATAAATGATGCTACAATAAACATGGGGGTCAAATGGTTGGCGGGACACTCGTTCTCTTTTCTCTTGGGCAGACCTAAGAGTAGAATTTCTTGGGCACGTGGTAAGCGTATGTTGAGGCTCATATCAGACGGCCCAGATAGTTTTCTGAAGTGCTAGCCCAGTTTTACATTTCCACCAGGAATGATTTAGAATCTCAGTTGCTCTCCCTCATCAACAACACCTGATATTGTCAGTCTCCTTAATTTTAGCCTCATTCTAGAAGGTGAGTAGTGGAACCTCACTGGGATTTGTTTGCATTTCTCTTACGACTGCTGGTGTTGACCATTTTTGAAATTATATCTTTTTTGACAAGTGTCTTTTCAAGACTTTGCCCACTTTTTATTAGACTCCTCATCTTATTGAAATGTAAGATGTGTTTACATATGCAAGTGTTTTGTCAAAAAATATGCTATATATAATATGTCACAGACAACAAATTATACACTGTGGCTTGCCTTTTTATTTTATTGTCTTGGTCACTTAAAGAGAATTTTATGAAGTCCAATTTATCCCTTTTCTCCCTCATTTTTAAAAATTTCTTTCTTTATTTTATTTTAGGCTGCGTTGGGTCTTCGTTGCTGTGCACAGGCTTTCTCTAGTTGTGGTGAGCGGGGGTTATTCTTTGTTGTGGTGCACAGGCTTCTCATTGCAGTGGCTTCTCTTGCTATGGAGCATGGGCTCTAGGCACGCAGGCTTCAGTAGTTGTGGCTCGTGGGCTCTAGAGCGCAGGCTAAGCAGTTGTGGCTCACGGACTTAGTTGCTCTGTGGCATGTGGCATCTTCCCGGACCAGGGCTCGAACCTGTGTCCCCTGCATTGGCAGGCAGATTCTCAACCACTGTGCCACCAGGGAAGCCCCTTTCCTCTTCTCTTTTAAGGGTATTCTTATGTGTGTCCTCTCTAAGGAATACCTCCAAATTGTAAAAGTTTACTCCTATGTTTTAGCCTTTGCATTTAGGTCTATGATCCATTTCAAAATAATTTTGTATATGGTGTTAGGTAGCAATTATTTTTTTTTCTCATATGGATGTTGAGTTGTTCTAACACCAGGGCATTTTTGTCAATATTAAGTAATCACAAATGTGTAGATCTATTTCTCAGCTCTCTGTTCTGTTCTGGTGATCTATGTGTCCATCTTTTCACCAATAGCAAGCTGTCTTAATTACTGTAACTTTATAATAAGGCTTGAAATCAAGTAGCAGAAGCTCTCCAGTCTGGTTCTTCTTCTTCAAAATTGCTTGACTATTGTCCTTTGAAATTCTAAATAAGCTTTAGAATCAATCATCAGTTTTTACAAAAATTCCTATTGAGGTTTTGATTGGCACTGTACTCAATTTACATATCAATTTGGGCAGAATGAATGTCTTCACGATATGGAATTTTTCAATCCATGACTATGTTATATCTCTCATTTTATTTATATTTCCTTTAATTGCTCTCAGTACTACATTGTAGTTTTCCATGTAGAATTTGTATGTTTTACATTTGATTTAGTTTATTTCTATTTGTTTAATATTTCAGCAATACTATAAATGGAATTTTAAAAATTAGATTTTCTTATTATTTGTCACCACTGTGTGGAAATACAACTGACTGACATTAATGTGGACTTTGTGTTTTGTAACCTTGTTAAATTCACATAGTAATTCTAATAGGTATTTTGTTTTGCATAGGCAATTGTGCTGTCTAGGAAACCTTTCCAAATTCTGTCTTATTTCTTGTTTGTTTGTTATTTACATATTGTCTTATTACCATGGTTAAGACTGTGAATATGACGTTGAATAGAAGTGGACACCTTCGTCTTGCTCCCAGTCGTGGAGAGCATGCAATCTTTCATGATTAACAGTGGTGTCAGCTTTAGGTGTATGCTGATGTCCTTTGTCAGTTTGAAAATTTTTCATTCTACCCATAGTTTTCTGAGTGTTGTTAATAAAGGAATTGTAAGTTTTGTCAAAAGTTGTTTCTGCATTTATTGAAATAATCATATCATCTTTCTCCTTTATCTTGTTAATATGATGAATTACATTGGTTGATTTTGCCAAGTTGAGTCAATCTTAAATTCCTGAGATAAACCCCATTTGTGCATGATCTGTCATCCTCTGATAAGTTGCTGGACTCGATTCCTTAACATATTTGAAGATTTTTGTTTCTATATCATGAGACGCACAGCCCTGTAAAATGATAATGTACCAATGACCAAGTGAAGTTCATCTCACTAATGCAAGGTTGGTTTGACATTTGAAAGTCAATTAATGTAACATACTATATTAATAGAATTAAATTTAAAAAAATATGTTTATTCAATAGATACAGAAAAATAAGTTTCAAGAAAGTACAGCCCCCATCCATGATTAAAAACTCATAGCAACCTAGGAAAAAAGGGAAATCTTCCAAACTTAAGGACATCTTCAAAACTTACAGCAGCACCATGCTTAGTGAAGACAGACTGACCTTCCCAACTCGGGTGAGGGCAAGGATGCCTCCCTCACACTTCTGTTGCATCACACCAGAGATTCTGGCTAGTGCAAGGAAGGTAGACAACGAAGGAGACAGCAAGCAAGCGGGAAAGGTTGGAATAAAACTTTATTCACAAAAGACATAATCATTTATACAGAAAATTTTAAAAATCTACAGAAAGCTAATATAACCAATAGCCAAAGTTAGCAAGATTGCAGAACACCTGGTCAATATACAAAAATTACTTGTACTTCTATATAAACAATGTCAAAATATGTCGCACAAAGGCATTCCCAATGGCTTAAATAAATAAGTAAAATGCTTAGTAATAACTTTAATAAATGTTGTTCAAAATTTCTACCCTAAAAATTATAAAACATTCCTGAGAAAATTTTTAAAGGCCTAAATAAAAGGAACGGTAGAGTATATTTACGGATTGAATGAGTCAATATTTTTTAAGAGAGTGGTTTTCCACGACTTGATCTATATTATCAATTAAATCCCAATCAAACCCCATGGGCCTTTTTGTAGAAATTGGGGAACTAATTCAAAATTTACATGGTAATATAAAGGACTTAGAAGTTCCAAAACAATTTTATGAAAGAAAATTAAAGTTAAAGGACTTATGCTTTTAACTTCAAATTTAAGACTTTCTGTAAAGAGATAAAAACAAAACAATATGGTATTGAGCTAAGGATAGACAGATCTCAATGGGACATTGTTGAGAAGCCAGAAATACACCCACACTCAAATGGGCAACTGTATTTTTTGGCAAAAGTGACAAGATAATTCACTGGGTTAAGTATAGTCTTCAATAAGTGGCACTGAAACAACTATGTACTAGATGGGGAAAAAAATAATGTTGACTCTTACTACATACCACACACAAAATTACTCCAAAATGAATCATAATAGGTAAATGTAAGAGCTAAAATCATAACAGTTGCAAAAATTACATAGGAGAAAATCTTCATGACCTTGGATCAGGCATATATTTCTTTAAAAGGACACGCAACACACATACACATCCCACAAGGCAAAAAGAATGATTTTTGAAAATTGAATTTTATCAAAATGGGAAGTTTTGCTTGTTGAAAAACTCCATTAATAGAATAAAAAAAATGAAAATGCAAGCCACAGTTTGGGAGAAAATATCTGCAAAACCTATATCTGAAAAAGGACTTGTGTCCAGAATATATAAAGAACTCTTATAATGCAAAAATTAGAAGAAAAACAATGCATTTTAAAAATGACCACAAGAATTGTACAGCCACTTCAGAAAATAAGGTATATGGATGGCCAACGAGCACATGCAAGGATGATCAGCATCATTAGTTATTTGGAAAATTCACATTAAACCGTAATGAAATGCCACTTTGTTCTGAAACATACGTGTGGGATTTTACCTCAGGGAGGTGACTGAGTTCCAATATTGAGAGGTTAATGCCATCGAAAGAAGAATTTATTACTCACTTTTCACATATCAGATCAGGCGACATTCCGAGTTTCTTTAAACAGTCTACACTGGTTGGGATGTGAAGAAACGTGCAGTCTCTTATACTGATATTTGGAGTACAAAACAGAACAGAAATTTGGCAATTCCAGCTAAAACCACACATTTAGTCACCCTACGGCCCAGACATCCCTTTTTTTAGGTTCCAGGCTGAAGCTGCGCCTTCCCCAGCAAGAGCCTGTAAGAAAGCTGCCGATCGCAGCACTATTAGTAAAGCACAAGCTTATAACCAGCACAAAGGCCCTTCACTCAGGGTCTGGTTGAATAACTATGATGCACCCTTGAAGGCAATATTACTCAGGTACTTTTGGGAAAATTCTGTAGAAAGTAATTCGTAGTGATCTCCTTGAGTTATTGTTAAGAAAACATAGCAAGTTTGGGAAGGAGGTATGTAACCTGAGAAAGAAAGGGAGAGGGTTTATTGACTTATGGTCATGAACGTGTGCATGTATTTGCTCACATTTGCAAAAAGAAATGCTGGGAAGGGGCTTCCCTGGTGGCGCAGTGGTTGAGAGTCTGCCTGCTAATGCAGGGGACACGGGTTCGAGCCCTGGTCTGGGAATATCCCACATGCCGCGGAGCAACTAGGCCCGTGATCCACAACTACTGAGCCTGCGCGTCTGGAGCCTGTGCTCCGCAACAAGAGAGGCCGCGATAGTGAGAGGCCCGCGCACCGCGATGAAGAGTGGCCCCTGCTCGCCGCAACTAGAGAAAGCCCTCGCGCAGAAACGAAGACCCAACACAGACAAATAAATAAATAAATAAAAATAAATTTATTTTTAAAAAAATGCCATTCATATAAAAAAAAAAGAAATGCTGGGAAGACTTGTAGAAGTTAATGAGGGCAGAGACGGACAGCTGGAGGGCAGGAGAGATGGAAAACGGGGGAGACAAAGGGGCCAAGACTGCTGAGCACACTTCCCGTGACTCTTAACCATGGAAGTTATTGAATTACAAAAATTCAGTCAAAAAGAGGAAAAGTCCTAAAATTAATTTAGGTAGGAAAAAAATAAATCTTTGTGTAAAATTGATAACAGATAAAATACTATCTTCAAGTAATTTTGAATACTGTTTTGTGGATCCCAATTGTGATATGTTCTATATGCAAAATGATTTACAAAGAAAAAAAAAACTGTACTGAGTGATTTATTGTTAGTAGTAATGTTGATATTTATGGTTTTGAAACTTTATGTATATTTCAGAATAAATCAATAAATATACATTGGTGAAAGAAACAAGACTTTCAATATATGAGGAGAGATATAAAGAAACATTAACATTAAATATGAGTTAAAATATATGTGTGCTTATTTCAGATATAATTTAGTATCTACCATAATTCAGGATCTATATATATAATATATATTTTTTCTCAGACTAATGTAAAAATCTAGAAAAGTCAGAGATTTCAAAAGATAAATATAAAAACATGCTCTTCTTCTCATCCCATTACAGTATACACCCAATTCATCATATTTGTATATAATTTTTAAAAATTCAAGTATAGTTGATTTACAATGTTGTGTTGGTTTCAGATGTACAGCACGGTGATTCTATTGTATACATATATATATATACACACATATATATGTATTCTTTTTCAGATTCTTTTCCATTATAGGTTATTATAAGGTATTGTATATAGTTCCCTGTGGTATACAGTATGTCCTTGTTGTTTATCTATTATACATATATAATAGATTTGTTAATCCTAAACTTCCAATTTATCCCTCCCCCGACCGTATATAACTTTTAAAAATCACCAAATATTTATAAAAGTCAAAAAATATGGAAGGCAGTTCCTGGCTTTGCATCTCCAGGAGAATGCTTCCTCTACCGTCCCCTTGTCATGTGCCCTGCCTTCCTGTGCTCAGAGGGGGCATCATATAATGTGGGTCCCACATCTTCTCCAGTCCTCATGCCCTGAATGTCTCTGAAGACACACACAGTCAAGGTACTGACCCTTATCACCGCAAGGTTCCTTCCTGTTCCCTTTTGTAAACACGCCCCCTCCCTCTTACTTCCTAACTCCCTCACTTTGTCTCTCCTACCTGGCAACCACCAAACTGTTCTCCATTTCTCAACTTTTGTAATTTCAAAATGTTCTCGTGGTGGAATCACGCAGTGTATAACCTTTGGCATTGGCTTTTGTCTTTCGGCCTCATTCTCTGGAGATTCATGAGAGTTCTTGTGTGGACCAATAACTCACTCCAGCATACGGTTGAGCATTAGTTCGTTCTACCTACTGAAGGACATCTGGGCCGATTCCAGTTTCTGTCTATTATACATAAAGCTGCTATGAACATCCGTGTACAGGGTTTGTGTGAACATAAGTTTCTGTTTCTCTGGGAATGATGCCCAAGAATGCAATCTGTAGACTTCATGGTAGCTGCAAGTTTAGTTTTATAAGAAACGGTCAAACTAGTTTCCAGAGTGGATTTACCATGTTATATTCCCACCAGCACTGGATGAATGATCTTGTTTCTCTGCATTCTCACCAGACTTTGATGTTATCTCTATGTTATTTGTTTAATTTTAGCCATTCTGATAGGTGCATATATTTCACTGTGGTTTTAGTTTGCATTTCCTTGATGGTTAATGACGTTGAACATCCTTCATATGCTTATTTGCCATCTATATATCCTTTTTGGTGAAATTTCTTTTGACTAAATTTTAATTGGACTGTTTTTTATTGTTTTAGTTTACTATTTTGCTTTGAGTATTCTTTATATATTCTAGATACTAGTCCTTTGTCGGATATATGGTTTGGCCAAAAAGTTTGTCCAGTTAGTGAGTACATTGTTGAGTAAAATTTCTGGTGAAAATGAAAAATGTGTCTTCTTTTTTTACTTACCACCGAACAAACTTTTTGGCCAACCCAATATTTTCTGTCTGCAACTTACCTTTTCATTGTTTCAGAGAACAAAAGTTTTAAATTGGATGAAGCCCAATGTATCAAATTTTCCTTTTATGGATTGTGCTTTTGGTGTCCAGTCTACAAATTCTTTGCCTTGCTCTAAATCTTGAAGATTTTCTCCTCTATTTTTCTAAAAGTTTCATAATTTGACAGTTAAGTCTGTGATCCATGTTTAGTTAATTATTGTATAAGATATGAAACTGGGTTGGAGTTTGTGTGTGTGTGTGTGTGTGTGTGTGTGATTTATGGATGTCCAATTGCTCCGACACCATTTGCTGAAATGCTTTGCACATTTGTCAAAATAAGTCATGAATATTCATCTGGGTTTGTTTCTGGATTGCCTTTTCTGTTCCAATGATGTCATGTCTTGATATCCGGTAGACTGATTTGTCCCACTTTATTCTTCTTTGTCAAAATTGTTTTAGCTATCGTAAGGTTTGTGCCATTAAAAATAAGTTTTACAATAAGATTGTCTGTATCTACAAAACCCTTGCTCAGATCTAAGTAGTGCTTTAAACACTTGTTCTCACTGAATTTTTCACTAAAAATATCATAAAAGTCCAGTTTGCTTTTGGTCAAATTTCCTTTTTCCCAAATGTCTGTGTGCTGGGAACAGGTCATTTGAGATGCAAAAATAAAAATGCACGCTCACTTTCCTCAAGGAATGCAAGGTTTGGGGCTGATTGCTAACTCAGGAATTTATTTTTAAAACTAAATGTTATTTTAAGTGCGTATTTCCATTGGGCCCTAAAATTTAACATCCCAAATCAACCGTGCTTTACACTGGAGAGCAGGGCTCCTGAGACGTGATCGGATCTGCCTGGATTACGAGTGTCCATGACACTCAGGTGCAGAGGAATCTCCAAGGAGGGAAGCGGGGGTAAAACGTAAGCAAGTATCCCTGTGATTTTTTTGTTTCTTTCCCTCAACACCCTGCTGTACCTTTTAGAAGTACAGGTGAATAACCAAGAGCAAGCCATCCACTCATTCTTTCATTCATTCAATCAATACTTGTCTAGCTCCCACGATTTGCCAGGCCTGAAGGCAGAGGCGGCACTGAGGTCAGAGAACCTTCACACCCGGACACCAGCAGCAGCTCTGGCTGCGGCTGCCACAGAGCCCCGAGGCAGAGGGATGAAGGAGCCCCGCGGGCAGGATGCTCTCGGGGGAAGCAACGTGTAGAGGCTGATGTGCGAGGGGGCGTGGCTGCAGGAAGAAGGGTCAGCAGGCCAGGGGGCCCGAGCCGAGAGCAAGGGGGCAGCCAGCCCGAAGGCTGCCGGCCAGTGGAAGTAAGCCGCAAGGGCCTTCCACCCGGTGGTGGACGCAGGGGAGCCTTTGGAATTGCGGGGATTCCCAGGAAGCAGCACCCTTTCCCAGCCTGGCTCTGAGCAGGTTGGGGAATAGAATGGAACGTGGAGGCCTCTGTAATCACTGCCGGGGCCAAGCTGCCGGCCTCTCTGCCTGCGCAAGGCCTCTCCGCAGGTGTGTGTGCAAGACCCGATCCGTCTAGCTGAAACGGAGAGAATGAGAGCAGGGAGAATTGTTTCTAGAAGCAGCCTAAGTGCCAGAAAGGCACAGAGTTGTATTCTGGGAGTGAGGAGTGTGTGGGGGGTGAGGGCCTGCCGGGGCCTGGAGTCTTCCTACCCTGCCCCAGCCTCTCTTCTGCTTTCCTTTCTAGGCTACACTCTGCCCTCCCCCTTGGCCATCCCCCCATCTTTCTGTCTTCCACAGCCCTTCTCTCTAATCGTAACTTTAATTTTCTAAAATACATGTACTGTGTGTAGAGAGAAGATGCAGAATTCCATCCAGGGCAAAGGTATCTCTCTCCCCATAGACGCGTGCAGGTGGCCGGTGGCAGCAACGCTGTCCTTCCCCTCCAGAGCCCTCTGTGACGGTGCCTCCTCGGCCCTGAGCACAGCAAGTGGCCATGGGGTGAGCCGCTAACCTGCAGGTCCCAGACGAGGGGCCCAGGGTCCTGTAGGGAGCGCCCCGCCCAGGAAGCCCCTCTCTACCTGCCATGCTCTGGACGATGGCCCAAAGACACATGGGTGACAGTCCGTTCAAAGGTCTAAACTGCAAATCCAAGACTTTGTTTACCTTCATATTTTGAAGGGTAGGGGGATGAAGAGAGGAAGAAAGAGACAAAAATGCAAATTTTTGAGAACCTGTTTTTTTATGTTTTTTTAAAGAAAGCTCTCCTAAATTAGTTCACTATACTTCTGTGCTATGACTCTTCTTTTTAAATGATAACACATATTTTTCTTTTAATTTTCAAAGTGTAAAATATTTCACATGGTAGGAATGTACAGAGTAATAGAATCCCACGTAACCATCATTCCAAGTTAATAATCTTTTGTGACGTTTGCAGCAGATGTATTTTTCAGAAATAAAACATGACTAACACAGTGGAGTCCCCTCACCCCCCTTCCCAGGCACTCAGTGGGCCTGCAGCGGAGGGGAGACCTTTCTCCTCACAGCATTACTGCACTCCCCACCCCCATGTGTAAACAGCACACATATTGCTGGGTCTTGTCAAATTCTGTCATGGGCATCAAGTTGTCTGTATCCTTTTAAAAAAAATTATTATTATTTTCCCCGCTCAACTCTGTATTCTCAGGACTCACTCATGTTGATACCAGCAGACCTATCTTACTCACTTTCATCCCTGGGGAACATTCTGTTCCATGGAATATGCCACAGACTCTGTATCCAGGCCTCTCCTGCCATTTAGGACGTTTCCAGCCCTGCACTTTGCAAACAATGCTGCAAGGGCTGTGCTGGGGCCTCCGTGCCCCTGCCTGGCATTTTTCTTGTGGTGGACGATAAGGCAAGGCATCCAAGGGTGACAGGGAGTGGGCATCTCCTGCTCTTTCAGATGTGGCCAAATGTCTCCCTAATTCCTTTGTAGCCATTTCAACTAGCATGGCAGGGAGAGTGAGTGCCCTGTCTCTGCACACCCTGGGCCTCGTTTGGTGTCATCCAGTGGGCGTAAAGTGGCATCTTATACACTGTATGATTTCCCTGTCAAGAGTGACTGTGAGCCTCTGCGAACTTGGCTCTTAGGTCTCCTCTGTGTGGAGGGTCTCTGCCCGCATCCCTGACCCATTTCTCCACTGGGTGGCTTGCCTTCACCCGTTGACCTTGGGAACCCTTCCTGATTCTGCAGAGCAGTCTTTGCCGTTTAGGTGGGCTGCAAATATCTTCTCCCCGGTTGGTGTCAGCAATTTATTTTCTATCCAACTGAAATTTTTACTTTTAATGCAATCAAATGTATCAAACTTTTCTTTCTGCATTCCCTCCAGAATTAAAAAAAAAAAAAAATCCTCCCTTACCCCTGGCTCTGCAACCCAGCTGTGTCAGAGTGTGTGGGAGAGCTTGGGGAGGGCTGGTGTGTGCGCCTGACTACGTGCCGCCGAATCGTGGTCTGGGCGAGCCATTTGGGTGCACAAACCGAGAGTTAGCAAAAGGATATGAAGCGTGGCCCCAGACAAACGCCCTACACAGCCTCGCTTCTCTGATGAAAGCAATTGTCAAAACACACTTCCTTCTCCTCCCATGTTTTCTTGCGAGCGAGGATCCTACCTGCTCCGGCCGGTCGGAGCGACTCGCGCGGTCTCTGCAGCCCCCTGGGCGCGCTCACGTCCCACGGTGCGCTCCGGAGTGTAAAACGGAGAATGCGAAGCGAGTGATGGAGTAGCTGCCGGAGGGACTGAGGGTGGGGTGGGGAGAGGTGGGGGATGGAGGTGAACTAAGTTCTTCCAACGACTGTCTTGCAGAAACACTTAAAGAAAAGTGAAAAGAACAAACTGACAACTCATCTCTTTCCACTTGCCCAGAGCAGCTCCCGCGGCGCGCGGACCTCCCCGGGCAGCGCGCGTGTGCGCGCGCACGTGTGTGCGAGTCCACGCCGTGAACGTGGAGGGCTGAGGACTCCCGAACACTTCTCCTTCCAGGCAGCCGCCGATTGCAGGACGAGGGCGCTCGGGTCTTCGCTGCTCCGGAAACGGGTCTCCGGTAACTCGGATCCCTCATCCCGTACGCGGCCCGCGCCCCTGCCCCCGCCCCCCCGCACCCGCCATCCAGTTCGCGCTCGGCGCTCCAGGCCCGGGACTCGGACGCCGGCGGGGACCTGGGCGCGGGGCCGCGCGCACGCCTCGCCTCTAGGGTCTGCGGTTCCGGGCGGGGAGGAGGGATGAGCCGAGAGCCAGGGGAGCACGCAGGCCAAGCCTGCGGGATGCTGAGAAATGGTGAGGGGAGGATTCTCGGGGCGCAGCGCGGGAGAAACTTCAGGAAGCGCGTCGGAGGCGGGGCATCTGTGCTGCCACTAAAGGAAACCGGGAGGGACACGTTAGCGGCCAGGAGACCTCGCAGTCGTCCGAGCTCCGAGGTCGAGCCGCTGGTGGGAGAGCCGGGTCGCCGACTGAGCCCAGAAGGTGCAGAAGAGAGCTCCCTGCGTCCTGGGGCCCCAGCCCGGGTGCCCACCCGCGGCGTTGCCCGCAGGGCCCTGGCTTTCGGGCCCGTTTGAAAACCCCGGGCCGCGTCCCAGCTCGGGGTTCCTGGACAGGAGCGTCGGGGACCCCTGGGCCTCGCGCGGGTTCGCCTACGACTTTGTTTTCCAGACACACGTGGCCGCATCAGAAGAGAGTTTGAGAACCTCGGAAATCCAAAGTATCCACAGAATCGTGAGCGGGCTCAACCCCGCTTGGAAGGCATTTACGTTTCAGTTTGACTTAAATTTTGTACAATTTATAGCGACGTATTTCGGTTTTCCAAAAAAGAAAAGAAAAACAAAGGAAAACGCACAACCGAACTCTCGTGCTCTTTCTCCTGGTTCTTGCTGTCACTCGCTCCGCAGTCCCGCCAGGAAGTGCGGGCACAGGAAGAGAACTCGATTAGGAACACACTGGAAATGTGCCTTATACACTGAAACGACTTACATTTCACACGTGACTTTATTCGGGGGAACCACGTAAAACGTGTCTCTTTAATCTTAACTGACCCCCCTCCAAATTTACACGCTCCACAATGGCACCTATTTTCCCACCAAACTCTTACAAACTCCTCGGAAGACAGGGCAGAAGGCGGAACGAGAGAAAGGTCGAGTGAGGCTCAGGTTTTATTGAAATGCTCCAGTGTTATTGTCCTTCTTCCCCGAATCAAACCGACGTGGGAGGAGGCAGGTCCGGGACTCCCGCCGCCCGTCGGTGGCCAGGGACAGCGCCGGGGCCACCGCGGCGGGGACGAGGCGGCAGCCGCGGGCCACAGCGCCCCCTCGCCGCCCGCGCGCACGACTTCGGGCCGCGTCGCCGCTCAGCCTGCCCGGCTCCCGGGAGCCCCAGGACGGAGGTGGAGGGCGCCACGGTCTGCGCCGCCGCCGCTTTCCGGGAAGGGCCCGAAGCCCAAGCCCGCGAGCGTTTCTGCCGTTTCCCAGAGCTTGGCCTCCAGGAAACCACAGCTTCTTGAAACGTGCATGTCCACGCCGACTTGTTCCAAAGGCATCGGCCACTGTTGGGACAAGAAACAGAAATGTGACAGTGCTAACCATCACCACCCCCGCTTTTTTTTTTTTTTTTTGAATGCATACCTGGGGCAAAGGGGCGAGGGGATCCACCGTAAACCTGAAAGCTCACTGCCCATTTTAATGGTTCCGTGTGAGCGCGCTTTCCGGGCACTTACCCGGTTGGCCCTGCGTGCCGGCCCTTCTCTTTAAATCCAGCTCGGAGGGCAACTGAAAGCCACAGAAGCCAAGTGTACGTCCGGACGCAGACGCTCCACAGGCCTGAACGCCCTCCACGCCCGTGAGCGAAGCATCTAGGTCCCTGCTCTCGGAGAGAGGCGGGCCTGGCGGCCCGGGGCGCAGCCGAGCGCTCCCCGCGGTGACCCGAGACGCAGTTCCAGCGAATCCAGGCCACCGTCGCAGGCGGCCGCGCTCCCAGCCACCGCGTCGAGCCTCGACACATGCAGCCTGTTCTTTCGACTGAGTTTTTAAAAAGAAGACCCAGCCAACTTTAACCTACGAAAAGGGAAAGTGATTTTAAAAAAATCAGAGAGCTTTAAAGCGAAACGGAGTTTATATATCCCAATAACAATGCAGAGCGTTAAGTTTTAATGTCTCTGCGTAGGCATTTTAATTTGCTACAGTCTCTACTAATAAAAACGGCATGTAGGGCGATTCGGCTGTTTAATAGTGCAAGGTAGACGGGTTTTATTAGTAGCAGGCAGCAGTACGGAGAATTCAGATTTCAGTGGAGGAGTGTAATTGCTGGGGGATAAATACACTCGGAGAAGAGGCTGTCTTCAGAATCAGCAGCGCCGAGCTAGAGGCAGAGGGAAGAGCCTGGCAGCCCTTTCTGGAGATGCACCCTGGGCGAGTCGAGACCCTCCAAAGCCACGTGCACATGTCTGGTTATACACTTAATTGATGTCAAAATCGAGTGTATCGGAGCTTCTGCTTCTGCTCCAAACCGGGGATGTTTTTGTAATAATTCGCTGTTTTCTTTTCTGCCCGTGGCAGAGATCAGGCCCAGGAGAGAGATCGGGGGAGCGGGAGGGAGGGGGAGGGAGGGCGAGGGGGGGGCAGGCCCAAATGCTAATGAGACAACAGCAGGAACTGGTCTTTAGAAATGGAAATACTCAAGCCAGTCTTCCTTGGAGATAAAAATTAGACCTGATTTTTTCACTTAAACTATGTAATTGGAAGCGAACCGAAGGCCTGTAACCTGATCTGTTGCTGTTTATGTTGGTCATCCAACGTGTGTCTGTCTCATTTATGGCCTCTTCCCGGCCGAATTCCCTCCCAGGAAGACCACAAATGCCGTGGGTCCTGTCAAAGGCATGCTCCACAGGGCTGCTGGGGCCTCTGGCTCTCTCTCCTTCTCTTTCCTTTTTAACGCTAGGATAATTGATTTAAAATATCTGCCCTGAACTGAATTAGGACGTCCTGCTTGGGGTCACAGCATTGTTGAAACTCCCCTGCTGGGTCCTCACAGCGGCCCAGAGTGTGTGGGAAGTAGTGGGGGAGGGGCGGGGCGGAGGAGGGTGTGTTGGGGGGGAGGTGGCCAGTGAGGTGCGGCGGGAGCGGGCTGGGGTTTGTAGGCAGCGTGGGGGGACAGGTGGGGGCGAGTGGTTTGGGGCCTCGGGGGAGAGGCGGCTCGTTAAAGGGCCTGGACCGCACCTACCGGGAGCCACCCACCCGCAGGCCAAGGACGGTGGGTTCTGCTCAAGCCCGGCACTGCCGTTTACAACTGGTCCCCTGGACCTAGGGAAAGACAGACGCACCCTGACTGCCTCGAAGGTGCCGCAGGCGACCAGGCCGCAGACTGGGGCCTCATGGTCCCCGCGCTGCAGCCGCAGCCAGCAGAGCGGCCGCAGGACGCGCGCGCGGCGCCCGCGCGACCGCGACCCGAAAGCGATAACTCTGGTCACTCTGAGAGCTACCCAACCAACAGGGGGCTGCGGGAAGCGGGGGGGGGTCTGCGGGCCGGAGCTCCCAGCTACCGCGTTCTCCCCCTACAGGTCACCCACCCGAGACGGCCGCCGAAGAAGTGACACCTGTTGTGTGGGCCACCCCGCCGTATCCGCACACACCCGACCCCCCGTGGACCTCCTGAGCGCCACCGGTGACCTCCCCAACCCTCGGCCCCCCCAGCCCAGTCGCCAGACGCCCGCTTCCGCTGGCCCGGCCCCTGGAGAAGGTATGGGGAGAAGGGTGTTTTCGAGGGACTGGGGGTCCCAGGGCCCTTTGCTAAGCATCTCGCCGCTGGGCCCTGCGAAGCACCTCCCGAGTCGCCTGTTACCTGAGCTACCTGTGCTGCCGACTGCGCCGCCCTTGCCACCAGCCTGTCGTTTTCTCGTCCCTTCCCGAGTGACAGCGAGGCTTCACGTCGCGCCAGAGGCGGTCTGTCCGGTGACAATCATTCCCCCGAGTGTTTTACAACACAAATCCGAAAGAGGAGTCAACTTATTAAAACAAAATAAAATAAAACCCTTTGGGGGGGCTGCGTCTTCCCGGACGAAGCACTGGAGGCGTGGGCTAAAACGCTTCCTAGAGCAGAAAGTCCTAACACCCCGGGACCGGCTTGCCACTACGGATTTCGGGGCAGAAAGCTCACCTCAGGGCCCTCCTGGCAGTTCGCAACGAAAGTGCCCCGGATCCGGGTCCCGCGGGGACACGCCGGGCGGCGCGGGGCCGGAGACCAGACGCGAGGCCACGCGGGGAGCTTCGCACCGTGCGGCAGGCAGGGTGGACGCAGGAAGGTGGAAGTGAGAGCCACGCACGGCACCCCCAGGAGGACCCGGGCCTCGGGTGCCACACTCCCGCCCCATCACCCGCGGCTCTCGGCCCTGGCACTAGGGTCCTGCGCTCAGTCACCCGGGCGGAGAGGGGGCACGGGCCGTTCGTCCCCCCAAGTGGCAGCCCGGCGGCCTCTGCCGGGTTCTCGCGGGCCAAGCTGGGGGCGGGGCAAGGGAAGGGGGCCAGCGCGGCGGGGTCTGGGGGGCTGGCAGCGGAAGGTGGGAGGGCGGGTGCCGGGAGTCCGCGCGAGTGGGAGGGGGTGCGCACTGCTCGGCCCCGCCAGGCTGCGGGGCCGCGAGCCGCGGGCTGGGTCTGCGCGAGAGTCGACTGCGCCACAAAAGCCTGCGCGTCGCCACCGCCTCCTCCTCCCTCCCTCCCTCCTCCTCCTCCTCCTCCTCCCTCCCGCCGCCCGCTCCTCCACCCCCCGCTACTCCGCCCCCCTCCCCGGCCCGTCTCCGCCCCTCCCCCGGCCCCGGCCTGGCGGCTGGAGCGGGCGAAGCGGGCGGGGCAGGGGAGGGGGCGGGCGCCCGAATATGCAGATGAGCTCGTGACGGACAGCTCCGCGTTCCAATGTCCCTCGGAAACTCGAGCGCTCTTTCCTCAACTCCTCACTCCCGAGTCCAGACTCCCCCAAACCCCGACCGCCGGCCTGGCGCGCGGCTGCGCCCACCGGCTCCGCGCTGCCGCCGCCCCCGCCGCCGCCGCCGCCGCCGCCGCCCAGCCGCTCCCCCGGCCCGCGGGCCGCCCGGGCTAGTGCGCAGGCCAGCCTGCCTCGGCCGGCGGTCCCCGCGCCCGCCTCCGCCGCGCCGCGCCCCGGCCGGGCGTGGATGGAGGGCGCCGCGCGCCCTGCCCGCTGCTCGGCGTGACGCGGGCCCTGCGCCCCGCGCCCACCATGTCCTACCCGCAGGGCTACCTGTACCAGGCGCCCGGCTCGCTGGCGCTATACTCGTGCCCGGCGTACGGCGCGTCGGCACTGGCGGCGCCGCGCAGCGAGGAGCTGGCGCGCTCGGCGTCGGGCTCGGCGTTCAGCCCTTACCCGGGCTCCGCGGCCTTCACCGCGCAGGCGGCCACGGGCTTCGGCAGCCCGCTGCAGTACTCGGCCGACGCTGCCGCCGCCGCCGCCGGCTTCCCATCCTACATGGTAACCGCGCGCGGGCGGGCGGGCGAGCGGGACGCGGGACGCGGGACGCCGGGCGCGGAGACACTGATCGCGGCGCTGGAGGAGCGGGGCCGGGGATCCGCGAGCTGGGCGGCGGGGAACGTGCCGTGGGAGGTGTCTCCGCAGTCGCCGACTGGGGTCGCCGCGCTGCTGGCGGGACGAGAGTCCAGGGCAAGAGGCAGGGCGGTCGGCCGGCGACGTCCTGAGCGCGGGCCGAGCCTCGCGCTCCACGCCCTTCCCCTCGGCTGCAGGGGTCATTTTCCCCAAGAGCCTGTGAAGTGCGACTCCGCTGGGGTCGGGATGGGATCTGTCCTGGGTGGTCCTTCTTTCAGGCGCCGAAGCTCGGCCAGGAGTCCGGAGCGGGCCGGGGCTCGCTTCTTTCGGCGCGGGGCGCCAGGGTCGGCGCCACTGGGGCCTCCGGGGCGATTACCGAGTGTTTAGCATCTACTTGTAGGAGCTTGGGGGTCACCGGGCTGGGGAAGGGAGGGAGCATCGGCAGAGGCTCTGGGGCCCGGCCCGGCCGCCAAGATCTCAGCCTTAATCTGTCCCACAGGCCATGCTTCGGAAAAACGTGTCGGCCGGCGTTTGGCCAGCTAAGCGCCGCCTCGGTCCCCTGCGCACCGAGAGCAGCTCCTGCTTCCCCGACCCGGGGTCGGCCCGCGCTCCGCGGGGTCTGCAGCTGGGCCCGGCCGGGTGTGGCGAAGTGCGTTTTAGACGGTGGAGGCCGTAACGGGGGCTGGTGGCCACCTCCCGCCCTCGGCGGAATTCCAGGGCAGCGATGGAGTAGCTGGGGCCTCGGCGAAGGCTGTAAACGTCTCGAATTTAAACGTTAAAGGCTGAATTAACATGCTAATTACCACGTATTTGACGAATTCGAAACGGTGACTGGCTTCTGAGTTGCAAATTGGATTTGTCGAGCTTTAGGATGGTGAATAGCGGAGCGGGGGCTCTGGGGTAGTTTTTTAACCATATAAGGGCGGGGGAGGAGGAGCAGGGGAGGCAGCCGCCCTTAACATCCAGAGAAATTTAGATATCAAGAAACTACCTGTGGGCCTGTATGTGCGTTCGTATCTGTGTACGTCTGTACCGGCGGCCCAGGGGCATTTGGGGGAAGATGCGTCATTTTAGGAAAGTGAAATAGTTGGAAATTTTGAGAATAAAACCATATCGCTTTTCTTGATCAACAGCTGGCCTTAAATTACCCGCTGTGTCCTTTTGCTCTGTTGCTGCGGGAAGCGCAGCTGTAGCGCCGGAGGCATCGTGGGAAAGGCGGCCACGGGCGGGTGGAGGGGTCGCCTTGGCGCTGACGCCCGGCAGGTCCCCAAGGGACCCGCTCACCAGGCTCTTGTCGGTTGCAGGGTGCGCCCTACGACGCACACACGACCGGGATGACGGGCGCCATCAGCTACCACCCTTACGGGAGCGCGGCCTACCCGTACCAGCTCAATGACCCGGCCTACCGCAAGAACGCCACGCGGGATGCCACGGCCACGCTCAAGGCCTGGCTCAACGAGCACCGCAAGAACCCTTACCCCACCAAGGGCGAGAAGATCATGCTGGCCATCATCACCAAGATGACCCTCACGCAGGTCTCCACCTGGTTCGCCAACGCGCGCCGGCGGCTCAAGAAGGAGAACAAGATGACGTGGGCCCCCAGGAACAAAAGCGAGGACGAAGACGAGGACGAGGGCGACTCGGCAAGGAGCAAGGAGGAGAGTCCGGACAAGGCGCAGGAGGGCACCGAGACTTCGGCGGAGGACGAAGGTGAGAGGGGCCGAGGCGGGCGCAGGGTCGCAGGAGCTTTCTTCCCAGGCGGGGCACCAAGCTGAGGTCAGGGAGGATGAGGTCCGGGGTTGGGGGTGGCGGGGCGGGTGCTGCCCGCCCGACGCTCCAGGTTCGGGCTTGGAGTCTCGGCCGCCTGGCAGCTCCGGGGCCGAGAAACTCCTCGGTGAGCGCGTCCTGGGAGGTCACGCTCTCTCGAGGACGCGGCTCGGGTTGGGTCGAAGTGAGGGAGCAGGTGGGGCAGAGAGCCCCCGGGTGCCACAGACCGTGCCCGCGCCCCTGCAGGGATCAGCCTGCACGTCGACTCGCTCACGGATCACTCGTGCTCCGCCGAGTCGGACGGAGAGAAGCTGCCGTGCCAGGCCGGGGACCCCCTGTGCGAGTCGGGCTCGGAGTGCAAGGAGAAGTACGACGACCTGGAGGACGACGAGGACGACGACGAGGAGGGCGAGCGGGACCTGGCGCCGCCCAAGCCCGTGACCTCGTCGCCGCTCACCGGCGTGGAGGCGCCGCTGCTGAGCCCCCCATCCGAGGCCGCGCCCCGCGGGGGCGGCGGCGGCGGCGGCGGCAAGACGCCCCTGGGCAGCCGGACGTCGCCGGGCGCGCCGCCGCCCGCCAGCAAGCCCAAGCTGTGGTCTCTGGCCGAGATCGCCACGTCGGACCTCAAGCAGCCGAGCCTGGGCCCGGGCTGCGCGCCGCCGGGGCTGCCAGCGGCCGCCGCGCCCGCCTCGTCCGGGGCGCCGCCGGGCGGCTCGCCCTACCCCGCGTCGCCGCTGCTCGGCCGCCACCTCTACTACACGTCGCCCTTCTACGGCAACTACACAAACTACGGGAACTTGAACGCGGCGCTGCAGGGCCAGGGGCTCCTGCGGTACAACTCGGCGGCCGCGGCCCCCGGAGAGGCGCTGCACGCGGCGCCCAAGGCTGCCAGCGACGCGGGCAAGGCGGGCGCGCACCCGCTGGAGCCCCACTACCGGCCCCCCGGCGGCGGCTACGAGCCCAAGAAAGGTAGGCGGCCTGCGGCCCGCGGGGCCCTGGGGGAGGGGGCGCCGGCGGGTCCCCGGTTGGTGAGCACCCTCGAGGAGCCGGGGAAGGGGCAGGGGGACCTGTAGGTCTGGCCAGGGAAGCTTTGTCGCTTACACGAGAACAGGAAAAAGACAGGACGTCTTTGGACGGTGGTTCTTGGACTACAAGTTAGCAGTGAAGGGGTGGTGAGGGCAGAAAGGGGGCGGAGGGCCAGGCGATCCTGCCTCGCAACGGGACTTGCCCCCTTATAACTGACTTTTCATTTGATTTATCATTATTACCGTTATTAGTATTCTCGTGACTGTTTTCATTCGGGCAAACACAAATTGCCACAAGATGCAGCTGCCAGCTTTCCCCCTGCTGACTGAGCCTAAGCGTCTGTATGTTCTGTCCCTTTATAGAGTCTCAGCTGAATCTCCTCGTCCGCCTTTGGCTGGAAGGAAACAAAACGTTCTAGTTCTTCCCAGAGGCCTTAGTTTTTAAATCTTCAAAATAGAAAACGAGAACCTATTTTCTTTCTCTCCTTTTCTTTATATCGTCTATGCTGCTCATAATTCAGGCTTGAGCTGATAAGACCTGTAAAAGGAGTCGAGGGGGAGAGAAAATGAGGACGCGGAAACGTGACCGAAGTCTGTCTCAGGCAGGGGTGGTGGAGACAGCGGGCTCCCCCAAACTGCTCGCTGGGCGCAGGGGGCAAGGGCGTTGCAAGCGTGGGTGTGCGGGCTGGTGGCTGTGCTGCTGTCTGGGAGCCTGATGGCTCTGGGGGTGGGTTCTGACTCACTGCCCCCTCCCCTGACAGATGCCAGTGAGGGCTGCACCGTGGTTGGTGGAGGCCTCCAGCCCTACGTATAGAAGGGCCGCACGCAGCAATGCAAGTAAGTGGGCTCCCTGGGGTTCCCCCCTACCCCTTGGGGAGCCTCCCCGAACCAGTTGCCCTGTAAACTTGCTTAATGTGTATTTCTTGCTTTTCGTCAGGGGGTTTGAGGACAGAGCACTGCAATCTTCCCCGGTTTTTTTTGTTTTGTTTTTCCCTTTAAGTGGGAGAGGATCCATTCTCTTTTAGAGAGTCCCTCTTTTTCTGCTCAAGTTCTGCTTTACAGAATCACTCCTTTAACTGGAATGTATTTATTGCACTACTGCTGTTGTTTTCTCTTTGGAAAAAATAGATTCTTAAAATCTGGGTATTTGTATGCAACTTGGAACTTTTTTTGTTTTTTTAACTACGCTAGACCCTTAATAGACACTTGCTTTGATGAGCGAGTGCTCCTGAAACTTGGGGTATCAAACCCCTTTATAGATGATCTTTGCAGAGTCAGACTGTAGAGACATAGAAGGACTAGTCTAGTCTTTTATCAGGCTTGTCCCTATGTCCAGATGGACTAGATAGGGCCGTGCAGTTCGCCTGGCTGACAGCAGTAACTCAAAAAATACCTACTTTACAAGTAGGCACAATTGCTAATCACAGATCTTGAAGATGGGAAAGATGCAAAACCATTTCAGATGGACTCTTTTTTAGAATATGATGATGTTGGCATGGGACTGAAGGATTTGGGATGATTTGGTTTTTTCCTTGGTCCACAGGTAGGTGTCACAATTGCTTTGGAAAAAAAAAGTCAGCAGGCCATTCTCTCTTCCCAAGTTCATAAATATACAGATATATAAAACAAAAAATGATCTCTAAATCCGGACCACATCTTGTGCCACTGTAAAAGAGAAGGATCCACAGGGCACTGCCAACCCACAGACTCTATTGGAACAGACTTTTGTTGGACATACGTGAATTTGTTGGCATAGTATAGCTTCCCCAATGTATGTGTGACTTTTGAAAACAATCTTTTTTCTCAGGATATCTTGAATTGATCACTTCATTGCCACGGTATATATTCTATAGGTGTGATAGGATTTACTGTAAAGTTTATTTGTAAAAGATGTACACAGTAGAAATAAAACGTGATTATAGAACTTGAGTACTTAAGAAGTGGAAACAAATTTGATATTTATTTTTATAATGATATAAAGCTTCTAGTAATTTATGCAAGTTGTATTGCAATGGAATCTAAACCTTTTGTAAATAAATTCTGCCTGGTTTTTATTTGAACATTGCTGGTTATATAATCTTTGTTGGTTGTTTAACAAGAATTCTTTACTAATTTATATCTTAAATTGTAAATAAAAACAAACTAGTCTACAACAATGTGGTGTCTGGGGCTCATTTGTCCTGGAAGAGTGATTTGGGTAGGGAGTCCTGGTGATAGCAGCCCCTCTGCCCAGGTGATCTGACCTCAGGCTTTTTAATGAAAATGTGTAAAATAATCTCTCCCTTCTCCTGCTCCTACAAAAAGGCAGATGGAAGAGAAGTACACAGTAGGGAGATATGTATGGTTTTAGGTTATTTATATACACATGCATTGCAAGAAAATTCAGATTTTGTGTTCTGAATATGAAAACGGCTTGTTAGTGTACATTTTAAAAGCATGGCAAGATAAAATGATCTGATATGCCTATGCATTAGGATCCATTTTATATTTATTTCTGGTATAGGCTTATTGAACCTTCTCAGTAACTAGAGAATTGTGATAACATGGATAATAGTTACACCCTCACCATAAATTATTGAGGGAAATAATTGTTTATTATAACCTTGAATTATCCAAATTGGAACAGATTATTCAGATTTATTGGATGACTTCTTAACTCTCGTTTTCATATAACTCACATTAAACACACGGTGAAAATCTGGGAGGAGAGATTTATTTTCCTTGCAGTGACTCTTACCCTTACCCTGGGGGGAAAGAAAAGTTTAAAGAACCTTAGCCTATTGCCTCGTTATTGTGTTACTATCTAATTATAGGACAAGCCTAGAATTTGTAGTCAGGGAACATATTCCCTTTGATTAGTATCATAAAAGCAGCAAAACTGTCACTTTAATTTTCAGCAAAATTATATGGATATCCATATAATATAATTTCAGAAAAGAAATGAACAATCATTTATTTCCTCTCCAAAGATAAATTGAGTGAATATAACTTACAGTTATAAAACAAGAATAATAGCTTCTTAGATTGCCCTTTAATCAATCATACACTTATTTTTCAAGAGGTTCATCTATTTTATTCCATGATTAATAATGTTGCAGCCTGAGAGCATTATTGGATCCCAGCGGGGGTCGTCCCGGATGCTTTTAGCTGCTTTGGAATGGTCAGTTGGGGTTCATTATGGGCTGATATTGAACAATTTATAAAATCTTGTCTAAACATCTGCCAGCTCCGATAGGCCGATGTGTCTGAGGATGGGAAATTGCTGGACCAGTTGATATTGACAAACGGATCTCTCTCCAGTGGCTTTTTGTGCCTTAGAAATTAGTGGCCTCTTGCTGGGGTCTTGTTAGAAAGGGTATTTGAAAGTAATCTTAGATACTTGAGGCAAATCCAGGGGGCTGTGAACTGGTCACAGAGCCATGCCTATGGGGAGGAACGGTGGGGTCTGACTGCCAATGGAGACGCAGGCCAAGGTTTCGGTTTTCTATTACTTCTCAGGCATTTTGTTGGCTTTGAGTAGATAAGCATTTGGAGGTTAGCAGAAAGCGAATCTCTGGGGTACACAACTATTTTTTTCTCCTTCCTGCCTCTCCTAGTAAGAGACCTTGACATGTTTGGATCTGAGCTATCTCTTGGCAACAGGGAAGATTTTTCACGTGGGCAGCCTGGTTACTCTGTGGCAGCACGTCTGGAAGAAAACAAATTCGAGTCTGTGGACATAAAAGTGAGGCGGGAGCTCCTTTGCCTGTTTTTGTCTTAGATGAAACCTTTGTAGAATTACTGTGAAGATAATGATTTTCCCTCCAGATAGCGTTTGACATTGCCATACGAAGGCGTTAAGTAGTTTTGCTTTTACTAATATTAGCTATAGTTCCTAAGTCAGCAGGGAATACAATGCACATGGCAGCAATATCTGCTATATGCAATATTATAATTTGAATATTTGAAGACTTCAGTGAAAAGTATGAAAGTTAACAATATTTAACAAATTAAGCACTGAAAGACCATGCCCCCAGTGAG
The DNA here is from genome assembly GCF_009873245.2 of Balaenoptera musculus. Lineage (NCBI taxonomy): Eukaryota > Metazoa > Chordata > Mammalia > Artiodactyla > Balaenopteridae > Balaenoptera > Balaenoptera musculus. The sequence goes on along the minus strand of NC_045787.1, from coordinate 1,899,203 downwards.
GATACACAGCGAGGGCACTCCATCTCTTAAAGAAGTGTGGAGTGGAGAAGTAGGAAACCCAGGCAAAAATTGATCTCCCTTGCACATGTTCAGAAATTGAAGCCTGGATAAAAGCTGTCTCCCTTTGGAACCGAAGATTGTTTTACCTGGACATGTGATCCCTTCCCTACACACACACACACACACACACACACACACACAGCAGCCCTCGCTCAGGGATAACGCATACCTTTCAATGGGTGAAAACTCAAAGCAGCGCAGGAGATTAGCCCAGGCTAACGAATCTTCTTTGATGTTTATAAGTCCAACAAATTATCAAAGATTTCCATAACTTACCCACCCTGCCTCCTGACCTGAATTTCTTTCTGGAAAACTTGATTTTGAAATGTGCTCTAAGCACATAAAAGCTGCAGGTGTTTAGCGGGATCTTTTTAAGGAAATGCAGAGTGAGTTATGGTTTCTCCACGCAGATCCTTAGGGAAGATGAGGGAGAAACAGAGACAGAGATAGAGACACAGACACAGAGACAGAGAGACCCTTCTTAGGGAAGGAAGTTGCTGCGTCTGATTTTTATCTTTTGCTTTAAAATCTAGCTAATCAAACATTACGTCCTGGCCCACGAAGACTTTCGCAGATGTTAGCGGAGGCGAGGGAGGCGCGCAGTGGCGAGCACGCGGGGCCTTGGGGACGCGGGCCTGGCCCGGCCTCCCGCCCCTCGGCTGGGATGCAGCCCGCGATCCGGCCGGCCGGCCTCTACCCCGCGCGGCCCCGGGTGCTTTAGAGCAGATTTATCGGAATTCGCGCTTTAATCTCAGGTGGGCCCCGGGGTCGGGCGCTGCCGAGAGCAAGGGTAGCGCTTGCCCGGCGGCCGCAGGCTCCGCTCCCGTCAAATGTCAACATTTGTTCCCAATAAAAGAGTTATTGTTTCTGTAAAGCTGCCGGGCAACTGCCTTTGAAACTTGAAAAGAACTTCATCCACCTTTGTCTGCGGCGAGGCCGCGGGGGCGGCGGAGAGGAAGGGGCCGGGCGCCCGGGCCGGGGCTCCGCGCAACCCGCATCCCTCGCTGCCGCCGCCCCCGCCGCCGCCGCCGCCGCCGAGCAGGTCCAGGAAGCGGGGAAGCGGCCGGGTGGCCGCGAGGCTGTCCTCCGCGCGTGTTTATCCGGCATCTTTGCACCTGGCCCGTGCGCACCGCTGCGGAAAGCGCGGACGGAGCAGCCGCCCTCCACTGGCCGCGTGCGTTTTAGGGTCATTTAAAATCGCACTGAAATACTATCAAAGAGGCTAAGAGTCAAGTCGACCCTTTTGTTTCTTAACGTGACGGAATAAATGTGCCCTAAACTTTCTCTGCTCGAGTCGCAGTAAAGAGACAATCAGTTTGCAAAAATCATTACAAAGCCATTTATCTTTTCAGTCGGAGGCATCCCTTTTCAGATGTAAATAATACGCTGGATTATTAGAAAGTTTCTCCAAGTAACAGTCTACACTGATTATCCACCATATACTTTTTCTTTAGTTTCCCAGTGCATTGAAAATCCCAAGGAAAACATTCATTTTAACCTCAAACTAAGGATATAAATAGACCCATTAAATATGTGTTTTTACACTGCCTTTTACAAAAATAACATTTTAAACATTAAAAAAAAAATGTGTTAACCCAAGAGACAATCTTGGGAACAATACACAACAGTCTGTGATATGTGGATATTATGATTAACATCATTTGAATTTCTACAAATCGCAAAGGGGACATATCCCTTTGATGTATTTGCAAACCTTTATGTAAGTGACAAATCCCTGCAGATATTTTAAAGGCTTATTATAAGGAGAAGTAATCTATGACAATATAATTTTCCAGTTGCTGGAAATTACTTTCTATTGGCCACGATGAAACCACACGCCAGCCCTTCCCTTTGCTTGGGCTAGAATGTTAGGAAACCGGTGTTTGATGCTATGCACTTGGATGCCAGGCATTGGTAGGCGAGGGAGACACCACTTCTACCCCCAGTTTGGGGAGCAAATACCCCCATTTTCATGCTCTCCTCTGCTTTTTCACCTGCATCTCCAGCAAACAGAGGGATATAGTCTCAGCTGGCACCTACACCCTCCACCCTCCAGGCAGAGAAAAGAGGCTTGTATTCCCTCTACTGAGGGCAGAGTGTTCTTGCTCTTTCTAAGAAAGATAACAATTGAAGCTGTTAGGAAGGAGGACTCTACTGGTAATATAATGCAAATGGGATGAGTCAGGAAATCTGCCGTCTGTTCTTTTGCAACCCCAGGTAAAAGGAAAGAGGAAGAATGATTTTTGTTTGTTTGTTTAAGTGTGGCTCCAAGATAATAAGGAAGTATCTTTTAAAAAGGTGTCCCGATGTTACTTGGTTCTAGATGAAACTGAAAACAAATTAAATCTAAGATTCTTAAAGAAGCAGCTGTGAGGTTTGGGGCTGCCTCCAAACGGGAACTGAGTGCATGTTCATAGGCAATGCCCAGAGGGGAGGAACAAAATAACACTACACAAGCACTCACGTTTTTTTAGGGGGGGCGGGGGGAATTGACAATTGATTGTAAGTCCTGATCAGTTATTCACCATTAGTGTCAACAACCGGGTTATAATTACCTTTGGTTATTTTAAAGAATATATATATATATTTTCATTTCTCTGATTGGGTAATTAGTTAATGTTCTTGAGTAACCATTTTAAGAGATGATCAGACCAGGCCCCTTCTGTTGGCGACCTTTAGGGAAAACACACATTCATGCTCTCCTTGTCAGAAATTCCCTCCCAGCCTCCATTCTACTAACGGGCACCTTTATGTCCCCCCTCTGCCATAAGTAATGATTCGGGAGGAAAAGGGGAAAATGACAGACAAATAGAGTGCAGCTGGAATTAATAAGGCTGACCAGAGTTAGTGGGGCTGGGACTCGCAGCCGCAGGTCTAAGCAAGGCCGGTAAAGGTGCCAGCATTTCCAGCCTTACCCCTCCAAGATCAAGAGAAAGCGCAAAGCGAACATTTTAACCCCTGACATTTTCTAACAGGGGAAGGTGGGCTGGGGGAGGACCCCTGTTTTCAGGCCCTGCTCCTACCAGCACAGTGGGACCACCCTGGCCTAGGGATGGGAAGGGTACCGGGCGTTCGTCCTGAGCAGGTGCGGGTCCCGCGGGACCCGGGGGTGTCACGAGCCCTGAAAAGTTGGGAGGTGAGTTAGCAGGTCAGGTGGGGACAAGTAGGCGGCCCAGGAAGACAGGGGAGGCCGATCGGTGCCCCGACGTGCTGGGTGGGCAGAGGCAGTGTCAGCCCAGGAGGCCGCTCCGCAGCGTGCGGAGGGGGAGCCGTGGGCGCCGGCGGCCCCGGGTGAGGTGCGTGACCTGGAGGCGCCCTGCTCCCGGCCGCGCTCTCCACAGGGACCCCCGGGGGCCCGAAGTTCATTAAGGGCCTTTAACCCAGGGTCGGTTCTGAGCCCACGTTTGGCCCCTGCACAACTACTACAATCATTTCTTCAAGGAACTGTCTTTCCTCCACGGTCTCCAGCCCCCTGGGCCGTCCGGGCTGAGGACGTCCTTCAGCTGACACCCCTAGACCCATTTCTGTCCTACTGGCCTCCAGGGCTGCGCCGCCACGTGTGCGCTCACTGGTCACATCGAGGCCCCCAAAGGCAGCGGCCAGGACCGAGGCGGGCTAGCAGAGCAGCAGCAGGTCCAGGGACCGCGGAGAGCGCGGGAGGGACCGCAGGGCCCGGCTGGGAGCCCTCGCCCGGGGTACTGGGAAGTGCGGGGGGGCGCGGGGGCCGCTGAGGAGAGGGCAGAGCCCCCGCCCAGATCTCGCTCCGGGAGGCCCGGGTCCAGTGGCCTGCTGATGTCCTCCCGCCACTTCCAGGCCCCGTCCCCTCAGGGAGACGGTCTGGCCCTTCGCAGCCTCCTTAGGGAAGGCCGCAGCCAGGCGCCCGGGGCCCGTCCACCAGCCTGCAGGCACGCGCGACGCCTGCCCGCTCCCAGCGGGGGCCCATCCCGGGCTCCTCCGACGACTCCCGCCCCCGCCTGCCCTCCGCTAGCCCCCACCCTGGCCCTACGCCTGCTCCCTCCCCTGGACAAGTCTCCCCTCCTCCTCCCGGCCCCTCTCGCGGGCCCCCTGCCCTCCAGCCCTGCTCCGGACACCCTCGCGGGCGGCTCTGGGTGCCGCAACCCTGCCGCTCAGGAGCGCGGGCGTGCGCGGGGAAGGGGCGACGAGTCCACACCCTAGCTGCCGCGAATCGAAAGCACTGCCTCCAAGTTTAGGATGAGGGAGGGTCGGCTGGGCGCCCTCCCCACGCCCAGGAGGGAGGAGCCGCCGCCAGCCCTGCTGTCCGCCCCCTTCCCTCGGTTCTTTTGCGGGTCTTTACGGCACGCACAAGGCAACTGCGCGGTGCTGGGAGCAGAGCTCGAGGTGATATTCGCTCGGCAGCTGAGAGCACTTGCCCCGCACCGGTGGCCGCCTTCGTGGCGCGCGCCCGGAAGGTCCCGCCGGGCAGTGACCGGGGCGGGGACCCCGCGCGCCCCCAGCCGCCTTCCCAGGACCCGCGCGGAGGAGCCTGACCGCACAGCTCGCCTGGCGGGGCCTTCCCTCTGGGACGACCTGGATAAACCTAGCCAGGGGCCGGAGGGCGCTCGACTGAGCCGCTGGCGTCTGGGTACGACTCCCCGCAGGCCAGTGGCCTGAGACATCTCTTCTCCTTTTCAGGGAATTTACCAGGAGAAGTCAGGGTTTTATAGGCCCGATCAAGCAAGTTTAGTTACCTCGACACACTCTCCCTCCCCCCAACTCCCGCCCCGCACTTCTCTTTAAGAACAAGCTGGAGGGCTGCCTGGAGGTGGTGACAAGCCTACGTGGACGCAGCGGAGTTCACGGCCTGGATGGGGGCGCCCGCGAGCGGCCAGGTCGCCTGGGTTTCGTCCAGCTACAGCTCCTGAGGACAAGCTCTAGAGTCAAAGGCGGTGGGGGGGGGGCGTCCTGGAACCCAGTCTCACTGCCAACACTTCATTTCTGGGACTCCTGGCTGCCAGACCACACTGTGGGGTGGCCACTGGCGACTTTGACTTGGACGCTCAGAGCTGGTAGTGCCGGGGCGGGACCATGGGAGCAGCGCCCCCATCCTCCCACCGGTGGGGAGAGCGTCCCCGAGAGCAGGACCTGCAGGAGGCCCCAGCGGCCGCGGGGGAGGCTCTGGGGTGGGGCTGGGGCAGTGAAGTTTGGGTCCGGGGAGGCGGTGTGCTTTGTAACCTTTGGGAGTCGGGCCCTGTTGTTGATCTGGGTAAGTTGTGCCCCCGACCCGACCTCGGCCCCGTCCCTCCCGCCATCCGACTCCCGGGGGTAACTCGACCCTGGAGGTCCGTACAGCCGAGATGGGGAGATGGTGGACCGGAGCGGAGATGGTGGACGGGAGCCTGGACCAGCCCGCCAAGGCCTGGAGGCGGGAAGGGGGTGGGGCGGGAGGCAGGAGGCGGGGCCTTGGGGACCCCTGGGCCCAAGTGCGGGGCAGATCGGGCGCCAGGACGCTAGTTTATTTAAATAGGAGGCCCAGGCCAGTTCCAGGTTTATTCTTTCTGGCTCTCAAGCAGTGGGAAAACAATCCGTTTAAAATGATTAGTGATACTCAGCCCCTCAAATAATAGTGAGTTAGGTGGTAATGGGCCCAGATGTAAACAGGAGTTACTGAAAGGGCCCGCTTCCTCCGGGAGGGCCTGTCTGCGGTGGGTAGGATGAGCCCAAGCCCTGATGGGAAACACAGTTGGTTTAACCTCTCCGTGGGGCTGGACCTCTTACGAAGCAGGCGCTGAGTCAAGGCTGTGCTTTGAAAGAAGATAAAGCCGTCTTGCCAGGAGTCAGCACACAAATGAGTTATAATGTAAACTTTTCGACTGACGTTAGATCTTTAAGTAGAAGCAAATGATGTGCTCAGGTGCTCGAAGCCCCTCCTCTCCCTGCCTTCCCCCTGCAAGCTCGGCAGAGTGCGAAGGGAGAGGCTTCGCTGCAGGTGGGCTGTGGGCTGCAGGAGTGCGGCGGGCTGTCCCAGGCTGGGTGCACTCCTGGCCTCTTACCTCGAGGTAAGGAGAAGCCGCTGAGAGCACATCTGTGGGAAAGGGACCAGTCGTGTTCCTAACTCACCGCGGTGTTAGGAGGCCCAGGAGGCACTTCTTTTCTGGTAGGGGCTTATGCGCAGGAGTACTGGCAGCCTCAGGCTGGGTGCTTAGAGGCAGCCGCTGACGACTGTGATGGGGTCCTCGCCTGGAGGGTGTCCCGCATGAGAGGATGGGGTGCAAGCTCTGAGCAGGGCGGGCAGGCGCCTGCTTAGCAGGGCCCCAGTGCTGGCTCTGGACAGCGGTCCTGCAGGAGGAGTAGTGCCTGCGCTCTGCTAGGCAGAGAACCCCGGACAAGGCAATGGAGGCCGGTGACCTCCACAACCTAGGCAGGGGAGGGAATAGCACTCAGCGATTCTGCCGTGGCCCTTTGTGTGCCCCAAGTGGCTCTCCTCCCAAAGCCCAGCTCCTCCTGCCCCGGAGGCTCTGCCAGGGTACTCCCTGCTCGGCTAGGCTGGCCCTGGCATCACTATCCACCTGCCCCGGTCGGTCCACTCACAGACCTCATCCCAGCCCGAGGCCCAGTGACGGCCATGCAGGGGTCAGGCCAAGAGGATAAATGAGGCCCCTTCAGTGTCCGAATCCTGAACATTTGTAAATCAGGCTTATAAACTGTTCCATGCAATATGTTTTAGCTTTTCTACCTGGGAAAGTACACCTTCAACTGACAACAGTCACAAAATATGTGCAAAGCATAACTTGCACAGGAGTCATCACCATATCAAAGAGGATTGAATTTAATGATTACTGTGCACGTCTGAGTGTTTCATTCTGAGGGGTGGCAAAGCTTGGATTAGTAATAAAGACTGTGTAATTCATAAATTATATATTTATTCATTTTTTTCCTTGTCTTCTTTGCAGCAGGATCACTCCTTCCCTTGTAGTAATCAAGATTTTCATATAATTTGTGTTCCACTGACAATAATGATTCAAAAATTAAAAAGTAATTGTATTCAAAGTGTACATTTAAGTATATTTTCAACAGAAACTGTATAGTAAACCACATGCAAAATGTAAGAATAAACTTAACTGGATGTTCTTTATTTTTATTTGCTAAGTCTGGCAAGCCTATTACTGATGAGATACATTAAAAATATTTGTCTAGTGAGATTTTTTCGTACATGGCTTGGAGGAGAGGTGTATGGAAGGGAGAAATTGAGGCAGAATTGACAGAACTGAATTTAGTGACTGTGAGTGGATAGAATTAGAGGTGTAAGGTGGCTCGGGTTCAAGCCAGACTCCCATCACCCTGTGGTAGAAAGCAGGCAGACCTTGTCTTTATACACAGAGACCTCAACAGTCCTTCCCACCAAAGGATGGCCCTCCAAGCCCTCCATCTCGCCTTTCTCTCGTGAAAACCCGTTCCCAAATCACATGCTCCTCTCATAAGTAAATGCTGCTTTTTTAAAACGGTCACTTTACCTTGGCATGGATTTGTTGACAGTCACCCACATTCAGGGCTTTTATGTTCCACATTAAGTGACTTCATGCATTAATCCAATGGACCTTAAGCCAGGATGGCACTGGAGTCACCTGGAGAGAGATTGGGGGTCCATTGGTCTGGCAGGGCCATGGGTGCAGCAGGACTGAGGTGAGAAAACAAGAAAAAAGAAAACAGCTGCAGTGGAAATTCAGGCAGCATTCGAGTGATGGAGCCCTGTGAGACAGAGCTGGGGCCTCTGTAACATGGGTGTATTTCCTTCAGGGCAGATCGGGGATGTGACGATCCCACAAGCTCTTGAAAGTGTCAGACGTTTCCAGAGGCCACTGACGTCCTGCAAACAGAGCTGTGCGGAGACAGTGGCTTAGCATGGCCACCACAGGGTGATCAGAAAGCCCTTTGGTTTCCATCAGAGGCAGGGAAGTGTCTGCATTATAGGTAGTGATACCCAGGGTGGGAAGAGGCTTTAGCCCTGCGGGCACACAGATCACCCTTCACCACACTCAGCAGGAGGGATGCTGGTGTTCAGACTTGGGCCCTGACCCCTTTTGTGCAGACAGTTTGATTTACAAGTCTGTGTGTGCCAGCTTCAGCCAGCTCTGAGATCCAGGAACGCGATAGGTAGGCAGCCTTCCTAGGTTTGCCTTGTTGTGAACTCAACACAGTGAATATGTGTCGACTCAAGTGTTTACAGATAGAAAAGGTAAGGAACAATATGATAGAATCAAAGTGATAGGTTTGGTCGTGAGGCTTTTCCTGAGGTCTGGAATCTTGGGACGTGTAGTCACCTGTGCAAGCTGCTTTCAAATTGGTTCATGTTGGAATCCTGGGCTCTTGGTAGTGGACTTGGGTTTCTTTAAAGTACTTACTTTTCAGTTCAACAAGAATTAAAAGCAGGAGAAGCAGGATGAGTTTTGAATAATTTCTTGTTGGATTTCATTGTGTGGTTGATTCACAGTCCCACCAGTGAATCCAAGGGTGTTATCAATGAGCCCCTTAGAATCCACCGTAAACCTCTAGGGGACGTGGGTTTCTTAGGAGCTTCCTATTGGCATCTGAGAATTTCAGTCACTGTGCAACCATCGAAGTATGTATTTGGAACACAGTGATCTTTGGTCTTCGGTCCATGGTCTTCGTCCACCAGCACAGAGCAGAGTAATCCTACGCCCAGAGCCCGGGCCTGTCCATTTCTCGTTCATGGTGGCTACCTTGCATGTCTGCGGAAAGACATCGGGGTTTGTTCAAAGAGACCGTGACTTTCAAGTAGTAATTTATGCTCTAAGCAGAGAGAACTTATTGAGAAGGAAGAACAAGAGATGCACTAAGCCACAGACTCAAATGAAATTGAACATTGTCCTTTCAACAGGTTTTTTAAGTCTTTACTGAATTTGTTACAATATTGCTTCTGTTTAATCTTTGTTGTGTTTTTGGCTGCGAGGCATATGGGATCTTAGCTACCCGACCAGGGATTGAACCAGCACCTCCTGCATTAGAAGACGAAGTCTTAACCACTGGACCACCAGCGAAGTCCCAAAACTGTTCTGATGGGAAGACACGTGATAGTGGAAAAGCGATGCCTGAGGTCCGCCTCCTCTGTCCCCTTCTGCTGCCTCTCCATCCTTGTCTTTGGCCTTCCCTGTGGCCCTCACCCCTCTGTCTGCCCCCTGCAACATCCAAGCACTGGAATCCTGCTTCGGAGGCCTCCTTGCACCAAGCTGTTCTACACTGACTTCCAAAATATCGCAGACCTAACAGTCTCTTGGTGGAGGGGCTGAAGGGGGACCCAGCTGCCTGCAGAATCAGACCCGAGACTCTCACCCCCCAGCAGGACCCGGACCGCCAGCTTCCTGCATAATCCTCCTCATTTCCTTGCCTGCTCTTGTTTGAAAACACATCTTTGTGCTGGGAAGTTGCGCATACTGCTGGCTGCAGGGGTCTCGTGTGGACGGTTAACTGCAGAAGGCTGTGTAGACAGTCAGGTGAGGGAGGCAGTGCAGAAAGTTGGGTGCAGGCGGCAGTGTGAACAGTCCGGTGCAGGAAGTAGTGTAGACAGTTGGGTGCAAGAGGCAGTGAGGACAGGTCCTGGAGGCCAGGACCACAAAGCCGTGGTCTCCGCCAGCACCCTGTGTTCTCTCTCCTCTGTGACCTCTGACCTTGTCTGGACCCCCTCCACACGGCGCTGCCTCAACTGCTCTTTGGCGCAATTTGTTAGATGCAGATGACTAGCATCTATTTTAAATATGTGTCCTGTGAAACACTCGTGAAATGATCCTGGAGTCTTGAAATGCCACGTGCAGCTGAAGTGTCTGCAAGGTGAGAAGCCGAAGAGGGAGCAGCTGGGGTTCCGTTCCCGTCCAGCCGCCTGCTGGCGGCTCCTGCGGGTGATGACTTGCCATCTCCTGCACGCCTCCAGCTTTCTTTATGCAGGAAGTGAGCAAAAACATGTCTTCTCACCTGAGACATCTTCTAGTAAAATTCTCTGGGGTACGTGCTGGATCCCTGTTAGGTAAGAATTCAAAGGGGGCTTACGTGGATAAAACAAGTTCGTTTACTACATTACTGAAGTTATGGGCTTTTAACTGCCATGGAAGAAGCAATGGCTTTTTAGCAATTACATCAATTAATTTGACAACTCTGCTTATAAATACATTTTGTGTATGTTATAGCCAAAAACTTAAAACTGCAGGGAACAGTGTGTGTGTGCACGCACACGCGTGTGCGGGTGTGCACATGCGTGTGTGGATGTGCGTATGTGTGTATGCACGTGTGTGTATGCACGTGTGTGCGGGTGTGAGTGCACATGCGTGCGCGGGCGTGCACACGTGTGTGTGAGGTGTGCACGCGCGTGTGTGCATGTGCGTGGGTGGGGGTGTGCGCGCGCGTTTGGGGGTGTATGCGCGCGCGTGTGTGTGTGCGCGTGCGTGTGTGTGTGTGTGTGTGTGTGTGTGTGTGTGCGTGTGTGTGCTTGCGTCTGTCCACACAGGCACCGGATTGAGGGGCGGGGAAGCTTTCCCTGAAGCACGGCTTTACTTCCGGGCCCTTTTTCCATCTCACAAGCCTCAGCACACACACATGTTGATCGGGTGGGCAACTCAATGATGAAAAAGAGACTTTTATTAACGTTAACTGCTATTAATTTTAATGAGTGGCCTTGAAAGAAAAGTTAAATAGGTAAGTGCATTTGAAAACTTTCCTCTCAACCCAGTAGTTTAGTTGTTTAATCAGTGGCTACTAATTTGCTTCATAACTCAGACAACGTTGGGCTGGGAAAGGAATAGATCAGAGGTGTGTTTACTCTTTGGCTTCTGAGGAAATTTTGTTTTGGGATGATGGTGGTGGCGGCACGGTTATCCCACATGGAACGTGTGGAGGGAGGCATCATTGTGTCGTGCTTCTGCTGACTTAGCCCTGGGCTTCTGGAATGGAGCAGGTGTAGTGGGGGGAGTCTCAGAGGACAGAGGTTGGACGGACTGAGAGCTGCCAGTGACCCGGGAGAGTTTTCATTCAGCCACTGCTAGGCACAGCCATTCCATCCTTACGTGTCAGTTTCTGTGACCCAAAATAGACCCACTCATCTAAAACACACGTACCTTTTATGGCTAATGCCTAAACCTCAGTTTATTCCAGTGATCTGGGTGAAGTTAAGGAGTTGGAAGGTTCAGTAGTTTGGAAGAGAAACTGGGGAATCTCATGGAACTTGCATGGGGCGGGGGATCTTTTGGCTGGAGATGCTTTACAAGCAGAGCTGGAGTTGACCCACATCCTTGTGGATTAGCTGTATCTCCTTCACCTGGCAGACCACGTCCAGTATCTCATTTAAACGACATCCCTCAGCCCTCTCTGGGTTGATGCTACTTTCTTCACGTGGTACACAGGGGGCACCGGAAGTTCTGAAGGTTTTGTTTGAGGACACACATTTAATAAGTAAAGGAAGTAGCTGCCGGTGTTTAGATAGAGCTTACTCTGTGCACGTGCTGTGGGTTATCTCACCTAATCTTCCCTACAACACTACAAAAGAGTCATGATTGTCGTCTTGGCTTCACAGGTGAGACACCTGAGATCTGTGAGTTGCCCAGATTAACCCGGGGCGAGGGCTGTGCTGTGGATTCCACCGTGGGCCAGGCGCCAACCCCACGCTCCTCGAGTGGTCCAGCCGAGACCTGCTTTTCCAGACTATTTCCCCTCCCTGCAACACAAGCCCTCAGCGCTGTCCCCGGCCTCCCCTGCTGCCAGCCTTTGAGCAAACGAAGGTCATGGATGAAGTGAGGACAATGGGCTGGGGCCAACCAAGGGTGGCGGGGGTGATGCATCCTCGTGTCTCAGCTTTGCCAGAGGGAGTGGCCCAATAAATGCCCACTGGACCTGTAGACAGGTGCAAACACAGCAACGTGATATCCTGCGTGCAGCCTGCAATTTCCTCTGCAGATGGGGAATGGTGGAAAGTCCTTCTTGGTTTCACTAGAGCAGCTGCCAGCATCATTTTCTCCTTAAATTTTTCTACAGCAAGTTCACAAAAGAGGGCTTCAGGGTTTGCAGAAACAAACAGACACACTGTAACATCCAAACTACTGCCCTGCAGAAAGGCAGGGATGATGGTGGTCTCAGCCCTCAAACCTCGGGGGCTCACCTGGTGGGGGAACCACCCTCTGCCATCCTCCAGGGGTGCTCACCTGTGCTCTCTGCCCGGGCTCAGCGAATGAGGACTAAGAGGGCCTCTGGCCTTTTATCTTCTGGAACTGGAAACTAAAATTTTAGCCCTTGGTTTCTTTCCTGAGACCTTACAGTTTTTTGATATGATATACCTCTCTCTGTGTCTCTGTCTGTGTCTGTCTCTCTCTCTCTGTTTCTGTCTGTCTGTCTGTCTTTCTACACACACCACACATACACACACACTCACCCATGGAGTTTAAATTTCCAAGAATAAATCAAAATGTGAAAGAGAGATGAAGTCTAGAGCCGTGGCTTATGCAAACATTGCTTGAATTTACTCTCTTCTAAAGAGTAAACTGTCAGCTTCCAGTTGACCCGAGTTCCACAGGACGCCCCCCAGTCTCCCTCAACTTACATAGGCAGGCCCCATCTCTTGCCCTTTCCAGTAAATTCCTTTCCTTTTTTTTTTTTTTTTAATGGCGTGTTCTTGGCACAAACAGTAGTTGAAATTGCTCAAACCTTAGGAATCAGGCACACTATCTTTGCCTTTTGGTTTCACACACACACAAACACACACCCTGTTAAGTTCCCAGGGCAGCCCGTGATTCTCCCCTAATTGCACACTGAAGCTGGGCCTCTCAGATTCCTGCCTCACCTGCACAATCTAATTTGGAGCAGGAGGTATGTCTACCTTACATCATGTGGAGTAACAGCCCTTAAGCAAGATGTATCAAGTTGACCAAGTATTTCAGGAATATTTGGGGACTGTCACTCATCACCCGTCAGCAACTCGGCACCGTTTGTCTTGCACCAGCTGCCTGGGGAAAGACAGGCCCGAGTGGAGTTCACTCTTTCCTTGCGTTACTCTGTCCCTTTCAGATACATCAGGAGCTGAGTGAGGAGGGTCCATGTGCCTAATTTCAGTGGACACGCATCTCCAGATTCTGAACACAAGTAAATCTTTCAAGTTCAGGATGACGGGTAAAGACACCACTGGGGGCTCAACAAGCGGGGTGCTTCTGGGGAGTGATGGGCGAGGGTTGGGACTGGGGCCTGAGGTCGTCTTCCCCCAGCACAGCCTCCTGGTGACCTGGGTCCCCCTCCTGCTGTGTGACCTGGGCATCCTGCTCCCAGGCCTCTCCATGGGGTCTGTCCTCGCCCTCGCCCCTCGGGGCACCGCCTGGTCCCCCTGACAGCGCCCCTGGGGGCAGCGGGGATGCAGCGTCCCTTCCCTGTGGGGGGCAGGGAACATCCCGGGAGAAACTCTCCCTTACCTGCTGTTGGCTCCACTCTTGGCCCCGTGTCTGACTCCTGTGTCCCAAGGAATCATTGTAAGAGGGAGTAGTTTGAAAGCCACATTTTAAATGTGCCTTTATTGAGTATCTTGTGATCTGAGAAGGCGTGGGAAGGGCTCGTCGAGTGAGGGGTCAGACACGGCCTCCCTCAACTCCCCGGCCTTCTCCATCTCACCCGTGCCAGAAGCAGGTCATAGGAAACCATCCCTAAAGCCATATCCACACAGAGGCACTGGGACTCGGGGCCTTCCCGGATCAGGCAGCCCTGCAATTCTACAAAATTGAAAGAATATCAGATGACATAGTCATTAATGTGTTATCTGGAAGGAATGTCTGTTTTCATTCTAGAATTCCTTAGCTGCAAAGTGTACATTGTGGTAACAAATTCAAGATTATTTTCTCATGAAAAGGCTGTGTTTAAAATGGAGCCCATGTGAATATAAAAAAGAATGTGTGTGTGTATATATATATATATATGCATACCTGAATCACTTTGCTGTACAGCAGACATTAACACAACATTGTAAATCAACTATACTTCAACAACAAAAACAAAAATAAGTAAAATGGAGCCCATGTGAAACACCAGACAATCAGAAGGTTTTCTGATACTGTTAAGGATTATGTAATGTATTATTCAATTCATTGAATATTATTAACTCTGCTGTGCTAATTATAGAATTCTTTGTTGGAGGGATAACTCAGAAAGGTTCCTAAACCTTATAGATGGCAAATAGATGTTGTGTCTACTGTCCATGAATGTGATTCCAAACCTAAAAGGAAATAGAGAAGAAAAAGAAAGTGATGTAACCTTCCAGTAGAAGGGGGGAAACTGACAGAGACTTTATAACATTGAAAAGAAAGCCAGGGGGAGCTCCACTGATTTAGGACCTTTGTTGGTAAAACAGAAGAATGTCCTGGCTAATTGTTTGTCTAGATCGAAAGTGGGCCCCGGAGCTTCCGTGTTCCGGTTTTAGGGAGGACATCTGAATTCACGGAGTCGCGGGCTCACGGGAAACTAAGAATTAGGGCAGACTCGTAACTTACAATGGGCATTTAGCCTGATTCGTATTTGCACGTCTCTTCCTCATGCGTTCTCACTCTGAGAGGAGGCGTGTGATTCCTGACCCCTGAGACCCTCTGCAAATAGTTCTCAGTACTTTACAAATATTAATTCATCAATGCACCAACAGCTGGGGCGTCAGGAAGGCGGAATCAGCATCACCTGGGGCTGCGTCCCAGAGACCATGTGCCTTTTCTGAGGTCACCTGGCTGTCCCAGGACTGGGGAGGAGCCCATCACCCTTAACGGTTCAGGTGTCACCCTGACCACGGCCCAGGGTGGCACATGGAGCGGTAGGAGATTCTGTGCACTCTGAACGGAAACCCTGGCTTTTTTTTTTCCTTGCGAACAATCCCCTTTTTTCATAGTGCAGCATTTTCATGATGTGGTTTTGGAGAAAAAAGTCAAAAGCGATTAGGGTGATGGCTTGCCATCTCTAAGCTGCTGGCTCGCTTCGGGTCGTGCTGGGAAAGGAGGGCGTCATACATCGACAAACTATTTCTGCTGCCCTTGCAGGTAATAAAATATATTGGAAGACATTTAAAAATACCTTTGCCCGATGGCAGGGCGCTGGCAGCCGGGTGAGGAGAGTTTAGTATGCTTCGCGTGAAAGTTCCTCATTGGAAAAGCTGACAGGTGCTCCGTTTTTATGAGAAGAACCAGCTGTTGTTATCCAAAGCTCTCAGAACCCCTAACACTCTGCTTGTCACAGGCAGATAGATCAGGGTTCTGTCTGAGTGGAATTGTTCACAATTTCTATTAATAATTTCTCACAAGCACCTCACTAGTGACTAAAATGACCTTGGATTTTACAAATGAAATACCTTCCCAACCACATCCAGGGGTGAGAAGGAGGCAGAAGGGCCCTGTGGGTTCCTGCCCCTCCCTATCATTTGCGTGGCCCTTCTTAAGCAATTTCCATTTCACAGTCTTATTTTAACTTCCCTTGGGAATGCCATCTCAGGGGTGTGAATATAGATTAAACAAAACTTCCTGTTCCATGTCCCCCCCCCCCCACCATGTTTTCCAACCTCATCAAAACATGGAGCTCCTGAGGCTAGGGTTGTGGGTTTGCCTTCCAGACGAGCTTAGGAGAGATGAAGCCTTTTGGGGAAGCAGGACCCCATCTTATCTCTCAACTCAGAGGTGCGGGAGGCCACGCAGGAATGTGCAGATGGTACAGAGTTGCCATAATTCTGCTCACTCTGCTGGGAGCGCCTTTAGCTGTGGGCAAGCGGCTCCTCTCCCGGTGTGAAGGCGAGCTCGGACCACGGACACCGTGGTGCAAACCCAGAACTTCCCACACACACCACCGTGGATCCAAAGTCTGCATCCCCAGCCTGGTGCCTGTTGTGTGGCCTTGACCCTGCCCACGTTGGCAAGTTCATTAATTCAATTCGTATAACTGCACTGCCGTTGTGTACCAGATGCTGGGTGGGACAATTTAGTCCACAGATGCTTTCCTTTTAATTAATAAAACAAGAATTGGGAAGGAGGACCAATTCGATTTCTTCTAGACCTAAGAGTTTATAATCCCAAGAGTCTCTGGATTGACATGTGATCTTTTTGGAGTCAGTCAGAGCTCCTTAAACAAAGGACGTCCCGTATGAAGTTTGCTGATAACACCCATCTGTTTCATGAAGTTGTTTAAACTACCTTGGATGAAAGCTCAAGTCATAGATTCAACTACACAAGGGCTCAGTCAGCAGTGGTGGTTAGAAACCGCACTGAGAATCTAGCTCGGTGTCTCTTGAATACACATTTCTTGTGGCTACAGAAACGAAAGTGTCTCACCCTATGTGGAAACAGCCTAGTGGACAGATGCTTGCGGCCGTGGATCTGTAGGGATGCAGCTGTGAATATGCAAGACGGTCTAAGCAATTCAGGCTTATTTTCAAACTGTGGGTTTCTATCCACTGTGTGTCCACTTTTCCTTAAATGAAATAGGATAGAAGAGAAAGTATCACCGGGAATATAAGGAGTGTTTTGTGAACTTGTATTTCAGGGGTGTGTGTGTGTGCACACGCGTGTGCGTGTGTGTGTGTAGATAACACAACATATTTCTTTCTGAGGATTTCGGTCAACAGTCTGAAGGCCGCTGCTTGAGCAAGTAAGTGATGACTTATGCTTTTCTGATAGGTGACCAGGATTTCAATTGTGTTCTACTTGGGACCCTTCATTTCCATGGGGCTTCGCGCAGCAAAGCCAGGGTGCCGGGCTGCAGGGTCAGCGAACCAGCACGGAGCTTGGCCTGTGTTATTCCTAGTGTGGGGTGAGGCAGCCCAGCCGGACGCTCCACCACCCGCCACCCTAGGCCTCCATTTCTGTCTGTCAAGAAAGAATAAATAACCCTAAAAGGTGAGTGAAACAGAAGCTGATTAAGTGGAAACGCGGGAACCATGGGGACTGTTCCTAGTTTCAGTGAACAGTTCATCGGTACAAACTTCATCCTTGAGCTGCTAGCGATGACTGGTGATGATCACAGCTTCTTCCGTCATGGAGAGAAACTTCCCAAGGCCTGTAAACGTCTCCGCGGTGCCCTTGTGGGCGTTCTGGCCTCTGGGGGCTCCCAGTCTTCCTGCTTCTGCCCTGAGTGCGGCGTAGTTTCACTCCATAATTCCACCAGCCATGACGCATCCACGGACCCACACAGAGACTGTTTTACAAATCCTTGACACTGTATTCTGAGGAAGGAAATCCCAACAAATAAAGTAGCCCAGACTTCTTAGCTGGGTCTAAGAAAGATTCTTGAAATGTGTGGAAAGACAAAAAGCACACTGACAAGAACCCGTGTGACCAAAAGCTTGATTTCCAAGTGTGGTCCCCCCACCCCTGCCCTTGCCATGTCGGGCCCCAGGATGGATTCATAGACCCACTTGTCTTCCAGGACAGTCTTCTCTCAGGAAACCCACTAAGGAATATTAGTCTTATTCCATTTAATCACCAAATCCGAACAACGAAGAATCCTCTTCATTAAAGGCACTCAGAAATTCTGGCCAGCTGTTTCCTGCCACTTGGCTGAGGGTGAGCTTGGGAACTCTCCGAGGTGCTCAGCGCAGTTGGCTGCGTATTTATACTTTCATCATCTCATTCCTGAGCTGGAATCCAAATCCAGGAGAGGTTCTGTGACTTATGGGCTTAACTTTTGACATGCTTTAATACATATTACACACCCTGAAAGTTCTGGAGATTGTCAAAATCGTTTCCAGCTAAGTCTTTGTTTTGCCAAGTACAATTACCCCTTAAAATTCATTGAGCTTGAAGTCCCAAAATGGTTGGGGAAAGAAACCGTAGTCAGCATGCCAGGTACAAGTATAACTAACTGGTGGTCTGTTCACGTGCCCGGTGCCTGCGAGATGCTGCGTCTTTTCTGTGACTCTACTTTAGAATACGAAGGACGCTTTTCCTCCAAAGTATTGCTCCAGTGCGCTATGCTCTCTTTGCAGTTGTCCTGAAACCTCACATTCTCTGGCTACAGCGCCAGCATGGTGAATTGGAAGTTCTGGTTTGTTTAAACCAATAAATGGACCACTGCTGAGTGCTGGAGCCTGGTGTCCTGGTGCACTGTGGACCCTGAGGTGACCAGGGTGTAGGAGGGTCCCCCTAGCCCAGAGCGATGGGACGCTGGGGTCTCCTGTCTGCAGACGCCCACCTTAATTTCCATCAGTAAATTCCCTTCTCTCTTGTGCAGACAGGTCAGTGGTCACTATGCACTATGACAAGATAGAATGACCTTGGCACACGTGACCTCGGCTCTGTTTCTGTTCTGATGGGGAATAAACCCTCTCCTATGTGATGTCCCAGCAACATGTTAGTGCAGCCAGGACATGCCACTGGGGTGAGGGCCACTCCCCTTCAACCTGGCCATTCTTCTTGATTTGGGGGCTCAACGTTCAGTGAATGAGGAGCTCCCAGGACTCACAGGGCTCTAGTGAAGACCAGGTGGGCAGTGAGGGTTCTTCTGGCTGAGAGTGAAAGAGAAGGAGGCCGTGATCCTCTGGCTTGTCTTTTATATGTTTTGTATTTTCCAAATTAATCATAATGATATCCACAGTAACTAAAACAATGTGTCCTAACGTATTCCTAAAGGAGTATGCATTTGTTCTGCTTATCAGAATCCCAAGAGACACAGTTATGAAGTTACTTACAAAGCTGGGATCTGCTGGCTTTCCTCAAAGATGCTCCAGGGTGCACAGATGGACCTGACTTTGGTGCCTGCCTACCTGAGATGGGCTCCGGGCCAGAGCTGAGGGTGCGGGACCCCAGGGTAAGGCTGTGTAATCACACTTTGACACTTGTTGGGTTTGAGAATATTCAGCTCTGACTCATCACATCACTCTCCACTCTGCTCACTTATTTGCAATTTGGCAAAAGCTAGAGAGTATTATGGCTTCTATTTTTAAATGTGAGGCAGGGATACTCTACTCGGAGTTACTAAGTTTTAGTGACTCCCTAGAGCCTCCAGAGCCTGGGATAATTCAAAAGTATAAAGTGAAGTTTGTAAGTAATTTCATGAATGTGTATATTGGGATTCTGATAAGTAAAACAAATCCATATTCCTTTAAAATAAAATATTTCTAATTGACAAATAACATGTAAATCTATATAATCACATAGCGACTTTATTCTAAATTACTCATGTGAAAGGTTAGTAAAATGCAGTACTTTAGACATGTCATTATGTTATGAAGTTATTTTTTATTTCTGAGTCTGTGTTTCGGTACTGCAAAGCCAAGAAGCAGACAAAACCCATTCTGAGATTATTTTCCCGATACTCTATGTCAGTCACAGATCTTTGCTTTTCAGCCAGAAGTGACTGATTTTATGCCGAAATGAATCACCTTTCCGCACTGATTCTTCCCTCCTACTACAGATTTTTTTAAATGATTCATTTTGGATTAATTAAAAAATACATTTGGAAAAAAATTTCTAAACATTTATAAAAATAATGGGGCAATCAAAATTAAGCACTTGAAGTGGTCACCACCTAAAACAAGGTTGGATTGATGGCCATTCTTTTGACTGGGTGGCCCTTCAGGGAGCCCTGAGAAGGTGGCTATGGCACGTGGAACCTGAGGACCCAAACCTACTTTTTGGCCCCCAGGATGCAGCCCTTCCATCCTGGAGATGAAAGAATCGATGATGCTAATTGTACTAAGATTGTGACAATGTCTCCCCCGAAGGCATCGCTCAGTAGTCTGGAGAGGGATGGTTAAAATGTAAACCTCTGTGCACAGTGTCTCTGTGAGCTGTCAACCTTCATCACCAGAGTGGCCGTACCTGAGACACAGGGAGGAATGCAGCACAGCAGCCTGGAGAGCCTGGGACGGACTCTGAGGCAGACGCCTGTGCCCACATCCCGGCCCCGCATGTTTACAGGGCTGGGCACAGCTTGCTAGAGGGCTGTGGTCCACACTGCGGGCTGTCCCTCATGCCCAGCCCCTTCCCCCTCCCCCTTCCCCCAGTAGAGCCTGGAAAAGCTGTGTGTTTACTCTTCAGAGGTCCCGGCAACCCAGCCTTGGCTACAGGACCCACTCTATTCAACAAGGCAAAATGGAAAATGTCTGTGGGCCTTTTTTATTTATCAAGGACTTGGCTTTTGAAGTTGAAGTTCTGGCTCCCAAATCTCGTGGACCCCCCCGCCCTTTTGTAAAGGCTATTTTGAAAGTCACAGCCAAGCCATGGCTTCCTGACCTTCAGTTGCATCTGTCCTTCCCCAGAAGCTGTGGCTGCCTTGGTTTAGGGGCGAAATGAGCCATTAGCTAGAAAAGAATCGACAGGAATTAAAAATACACTGGGCTAAAGAAAATAATGATACACGAGGAAGAGTTGACAGAATGTGATCCCACCACAGGAGCTCCTGTACATCTCCAGGAAAGACAGCACACTGGGAACGACATACGGAGAGAAAAACCTTCCCTGAATTCTAGGAGCTTAGACGGAAGCACATAGAGCCAGAGGCTGAAGGACTCAGCCCAGAGATGACTATCTATTTCCCTGCATCGGTAATAATCAATATTTATGTCACTAATAATCTCTTCAGAGGGACTGCCTGTATCTTTTTGTGATGAGGCCTGTAAACTCTTAAGCCAAGGGCTATTCTAGCAGACAGACAAAAGGCTGCCTTTCTTAGAAACAGTTACAGAGACTAGTTAATTATAATTAATCAATTATTGATTCATTTCATTCATTCACCTAACGCACATGCATTCAACGCCAACTCCAAGTGAATTTCTGTATAAGGCCCTTTTCCCCTATAACCAAGAGCTGTAAGTGGAAAAATCAAGTTGAAATATTACTGAATATCAACATCAAACATAAAACCTTTAAGATGACTAATTGTTAATTCTAAACCAGAAGATATTTTGAACAGAAGCATAAGAAAGCTTTTGGATTTCAGAGTATAAATTAATGAGTGAAGCAGAAAGAACCCTGAAGAAGTGTTTTCAGAGTGCAAGACTTAAACCCTTCAAAATCATTTTTTAAAGATAGAATTTTATTTTATGGAAATCAGAAGCCATGTTACTACAAACCCAGTTCAACCTACTGCATATAAAAACTCCATCACCTTGCCTCAAGGTAAGAAAATAAAGTTTACTGCTATTGAATCAGACTAAAATATTCATCCATCAGTACTTTGTCAACCATGGTTTTGATGGCATTTAAATTGAATTTAATATAAATTTAAAGGCATCTCCATTTGAAGTAATGAATAATGTGGGATCACCATCAACTTCAATTTTAATACCTTAAATGTAATCCTTTCCACTGCCTTGATGCATTTATCGTTGGCAGTTACTTGTTCTGATATATTTTTTAACACTTTGTTATTTTAAATTCGTGAGTAATACTGAAGCCAGAGGTAGAATCCCCACCTTGACATCATGCTCCTGAGTGGGGTCCACAGGGGACTCACTGCCATTCCTCCAGTGGTCCTTCCTCAACACCCAAAGGAGAGCAGGCCCCGCCTGGCCCAGCTCCCGGCTCTGAAAATGATTATTCTAAATATGCTGATGGCAGGGCCTCCGTACACAGCCCGTCTGTAAATATTCCATCAATGCACAGTGCAAGAGAATTATACTTCTCTTTTTTTTTTTGCATAATATTTTCTTTGCTGGTTTTGCTGTTTAAAAACAGCTAATATGAAACATTGAACATTGTCAGAAGTAGGAGTCTGAACAATGGTCTAAAGTGTAAGTTGTAGAAATTGTTTTGTGTCTGTGCACCTGTGAGATGACCCACTCTGGGCGTTCAGGTGGGCTGGAAGCTTCCAGCAACAAGACCAGGAACTGTATGTTGAAATGCTTGGGCGTGGTTACCACGGAGGGTCCACCTCCATGCAATGGTTTATTAACCATGAGATAGTTTACTGACTGATCACTTCTCCGTGAATTGTAACTAAACATGCAACTGGGGCTGTAATTGTAGGTATTTTGCTTAAACTGTGCATGAACTAACCTCATCTTTGAGGACAAGGATATGCTAAATTCTGTAAATCCATGGTTTATTTTTTGTCTTAGATTTGGTTTTAGGCTGTTTTTTAGATCTACATTTGCCTATCAGATGGAAAAAGAAAAGTGCTGACATTTGAAATTGAATGTATATGGTACAGAACTTCACAAAAATGCGATTGAAACTCTAGAATCTGTCTTCTGGTAATTCTATTGTGGTTTTGCTTCTCCCGGGAGGGCATCTGATCCAAGAGTTTGTGGAGATACCCCAAACCCTGGAATCAGCTGGAGTGCCCCCTGCAAAGTGCTCTGAGGAGGGGGTTGGGTCCTGTCTGATTCTATCTTCCCTGTTTCCATCCTGGCTCTGAAATCCAGGCCCTCGCTGTAACTCTCAGACTCCTTCCTGAACGCTGAAGCTCCCTTTTGGTGTCACCGGATTAAGGGTTACGGGCAAGGGGCTGCAGCTCAAACAGACCTTCCACTGCCCGAAGGGGTGATGGGAGGCTGGATGCCTCGATAGGGAGGATGGAGGCCTGTCGGGAGTGCAGGGTGCCTCCTGCACCTTCCCTGGTCTCCTGGGGGCAGGTCCGTCCTGGACAAAGGGTCACCTCGAGCTAATTGGCCCGTCGGTGTGAACAGGGGTCTCCATCAGTTACAACATCCAAGGCCTCACCTGCTTCCAGCTGGGAGCGCCCTTCAGAGGCCCCTCCCCGCCCCATCAAAGGGGTCTGGGCCCAGGGCGTGGGGGAACTCTCTCTGCTCTGAGAAGATTTCCCTTAGGGGATCCCAGAGTAAGTCTAACTTTCCTCCGAAAGGCAACCGCAG
Organism: Balaenoptera musculus; assembly: GCF_009873245.2. Lineage (NCBI taxonomy): Eukaryota > Metazoa > Chordata > Mammalia > Artiodactyla > Balaenopteridae > Balaenoptera > Balaenoptera musculus. Next base: position 1,876,369 of record NC_045787.1, on the reverse strand, counting down.
CCCGGGGTCTCGGTGCTGGTCAGCGCCAGGCAGGGTGCCTGCGGCGGGGTGGATGCCCTTGCTGAGGATGCAGGCCCAGTGGCCGGCACGGGCTGCAGGGCGGGCAGATGCTCTAGAAGCCTCTTGCCGGGAACTGGCCTAAACGCAGGAGTGAGCCAAACCGTGGGGAGGGGGGGTGGTGGTGGTGGTGGTGCACGAAGCCTGATCAAACCCGAAGACCCAACTGGGGCGGCAGCTCCATCCGGAGGGGAAGACTTTCTGGGGCCAGAGGTGCCAGTGTGACCCCTGGGACCCTGCTGTCCCCCCTCTGCAGGCAGGAATCTCTGGACCAGACCACCCTGCTGGCTGCTGGGCTGACCTCAGTGCAGGAGCGGCTGCACAGCCGGGGGCCCCACTGGCTCCAGCCCCACCACCCACCTTTTCCAACAGGCTCCACAATGCCTGCTACACAGCGCAGCCCTCCTCCTGAGATCTGGGTGTAAGAATTTGGATAAGTTTCATCGCTGCTATTTTTTGTCTTCAGATTTTCCATTTTTCTAATCTGCCTACGTGTGCTTTATAACCTTCTGTTTTATTTTTCCACAAAGAAGATTTTTACTTTATTTACTTGAGAATGTAGTACACACTTGCTTAGCTTAGTGTTTCTTGAAAATTGCTTTGCTATTTTCTCTCTTTTTAGGCCACACCACATGGCTTGAGGGATTTTAGTTTCCTGACCAGGCCCTCAGCAGTGAAAGTGAGGAGTCCTAACCACTGGATCTCCAGGGAATTCCCGCTCTGCTATTTCTATATCCTCCTTACTGTCGGATGAAAATAATCAATAAGCAACGTATAATAGGAATGGAAAAGAGTTTTATGTGAGCCAAACTGAGGACTATAGCCTGGGAGACAGCCTCTCAGATTATTCTGCGGAGCTGCTCCTGAGAAGCACGGTTTTCAGCACAGTTTTATGTCTCGTCAGAACCAAGAACATCAAACTAGTCAGGGAGGCATTCCTGGTTTAAAAAAAAAAAAAAGATCTGCACATATCCAGTGAGTCAGTATGGCCTTGGTGCCCGGGAAGGGGGTCTTATCGTCAAAGGAGGACCAGCATTAGCGTCCAGCAAGAGGGGCATTTAATCTTTATTTTTAACATGGACATTCTTTCCCTTCTAGTCTATGTGCCCTTTCCTTTAATCATTAAAGCAGATGCACAATGTGTGTTTGACGGGCCGCAAACAGGCTGTTCTAGTTAGAAGAAAATTCAAGTTATCTCATGTATAAGCTAGAATGACTTCCCCACACCTCAATATGTGAACATTTCTTTGATCATTATTGACGTCTCCCATTTATGGGACTGTTAACTGTTTTTCAAGTCCTGTGTTTTAAGAGCTCATCCTGAGCAGGGCCTCTCCTGCAGGGCCCTTTGCCAACTGTTCCCACCTGCTTGGAACGCAGTCCCCGGGGCAGGCACCTGGTCCGGCCTCATCCTGCCCCGACAGCCCAGGTCAGGGGCTACACACAGATGCACTGGGGGCCTGGCTTGATTTGAATGCATGGCTGGGCTCATTCTGGGCAGGAAACTCATTCCCAACCTCAACCCTGAGTGTGTGGGAGGGAGTGAGGGGTGGGTAATTTCAACCCTTTCCTGGATGGGCAGCTTCCTGCCGAGACCCAAAGTCCTCACCCACCAAGTCCGGCCCTGCACAAGGTGAGTACCGATCTCAAGGACCTGTTTTGCTCTGGGTCCACTGTGACCATGGGCCCCACCATGCACTCCACCCATTTCCAGCCACAGGGATTCTCCTTGCTTGCTTTCATGGGTGGCTGTGCATTTTTTAAAATATTGAATAATCTTTATCTACCATATCCGTGTGTTTAGAGAGAAGATTCAACTCTTATCCCTTTATCAACATGACTTTGAGAGCTAAGCAAATTATTTAAATAATTAAAAGCTGCCTTTAGGAACATTTAGGAGGCTATAAGCCTAACCAACAAAAATCAATCTCCTTCCTATGGACCCACAACGGCCCCTTAGAAAACGTAAAGAAAGAGAAAATCTTGTTTAAAACAACTAAGAACATGAAATTCTTATGCCCTTGATAAGAAATTGTAAAATCTATATGGGGAAACTCTCAAATACTTTTCAAAGTCTCCGAGGTAGACTTGTACCTTGATCTTGGATAAGAAGAGTTAATTCTACCGAGTTAATATATGAATTTAGCATAAATCCAACACTCGTGGCAGCAGGTATTTTTTATAGACATGCAGTTGACCTTAAAGTTTGTATGGACAAATAATCATGTAAGAATATGAAAATCCCAAAAAGAGGAGTGAGGAAGAAGGACACGCAAACATGGTATAAATCCTGTAACTAATAGCTCTAGCGCCCAGCTGGACAAATGGGTCCTAGGGGCAGAGTAGAGACACCAACCCAGGGGACTTTGTTTATGACAAAGGTGGCATCTTATACCAACAAGGTAAAAGTAAATGACATCAAGGGAACTGAACATCCATTTGGAAAAAGGCAAAATTGGACCCAAATCTCCCTCTAAACAACAGAGCAAACCACAATGAGTCAGAAATTCATATGAAAAATGAGACTTCAAGTACACTGGAAGAGCACACATTCCTTTTTAACCTGACTGGTGAAAGCCTTCCAACTATGATCCAAATAAAGACTCAAGTAAATAAGAAAAAAATGAATAAATTCAACACTATATAAATGTTTGCATGGCCCAAAAATCTCCCCCCCGCCAACTGCCTTGATCCAAAGCAATGGCAAACTGGGGGATATATCAACAGTTCCTATCTTAGCTTGAGGGCTAAAAACCTTAAATTTTAAGATGTTTTAAACAATCAAGGAAAAAAAAGACCAAAACACTCAAAAGAAAAGTGGACAAACAACATGAAAAGATATTTCACTGAAAATGCAAACACATACAAATTGCTTTTACACCCGTAGATAGATGCTCAAGGTCACTTGTGTTAAGAGAAATGCAATCCATGGAAGGGAATTGGACAAAATCTAACAAAACCGTGCAGGCAGTCACCCTTCAAGTCTCAACACCTCCTCTAGAAATTGTGCCAGAGATTTATCTACACAGCACAAAGCGGCGTGTGCACAAGGTGGTGTTTGCTACAGTAAGACATGGCAAGCCACCAACTGCAGTGGGCTGAGCAGTGGCCTCCAGGATACTGTCCACGTCCTGACCTCAGACCTGAGAATGGCACCTTATTCAGAAAAAGGGTCTTTGAAGATGTAATTAAGGATTTCGAGACGAGGAGCTTATCCTGGTTACCTGAGTGGACCCTAAATCCAATGACAGCTGTCCTTCTAAGAGGGAGATTAGACAGATGACAGGGGAAAAGAGGGACACAGAGGAGGAGGCCACGTGAAGACGGAGGCAGAGGTTGGAGTGTTGGGCCCCCAGAAGCTGGAAGAGGCAGGAAGGAGCCTCCCTTAGAGCCTTTGGAGAGAGCATAGCCCTGCTGACACTTTGATCTCAGACTCTGGGCCCCCCGAGCTGGGAGAGAAAACATTTTGGGTGTTGTAAGCCACGCATTTTGCGGTGCTTTATCACAGCAATCACAGGAAGCAAACACAGAGAGCCCGTCGGGGAGAAGGTGACCATAAACTCGTGTGGCCACACACGGAAAGGGTGTGGAGGACTGTCCCCCCACCCCAGAGCAGGATATGGTGACGCTGTGAAGTCAAATGCTCAGGGACGAGGATGTTACATGTGTAATCAGAGAGAAGGTGAAATAAGAAGGTCAGCATCTTCCTTACTTTGGTAAAATTGAACACAGAAAGGGCCCATGGGGACCGATGGTGAAAGTGGTCACTCAGGAGGGGAGTGGGGAGGGTGTAGGGGGAGAGCTCTGTGCAGAGTGCCGGCTGAGGTTTGCAACAAGACATGTTGCACGTGGCAAAACTACAATCCAATTTTAAAAGAGATAAACGGCAACATCAAAATAGGAATAAATGTAGATCACACTGATATAAGTACAGGGGAAAAATAACCAATTTGATTAATTTTTAAGCGCTGCATTCTGTATACCTTCAGAGGGGTATATTCTAAGGCCAACGTAATAGGTTGCCAAGAAGTATTTGATGACTGTTTAACACGTGACTTGATGTACATCGCATAGAAAAAAGACCAAAAGATACATGGTTCACTATTAATACTGCTTTTCCCCCTGGTGATGGGCATTTGTATTCTTATGTCTAACTTCTGGTATTGGCTCACTGCAATAAGAAACATTTTTTTTTAATATGCAGAATAAATGAAACTAATTGTTTTATTCTTTGTAAATGAAGATAGGGCAGAGAAGGAATCTAGACTAAGAATTATAAATGTCCTTGTAGGAAAAGCTAGGGCGACTAAAAGAGAAGCATAATTAGAACTAAAATTGAAGAAAATTTTCTTTCATTAAGGAAGGAAATTTTAGATGCTTAGAATATTCCAGGCAGAAATACTGCTTGCAGTTCTATCATTTTTTTAATTACAGAGTTGCAACAAAAGTTCCTGTTCTATAAAGGGAACAGAGGTTAGGCCTCCCCAACTGCACGGAGGCCAAAGATATACACTTATTCTAGCATCGTCGTCGGCCCAGACAATGGGCTGTTTATGCAGGAAGTCAGCAGAACTCCGTCCTGGAGGGTGTGTTCCCCACTCCCTCCTCCCAGATTGTGTTGGGGGCTCCTCATGCTCCCCCTGTGTGGTCACAAGCCTCGTCTAGCAGCAGCCCTGACTGCTCTAGGACTAACCCTATCCCTGCCAAGCCTGACCCCTGGGAGGAACGAGAGTTGACGATGAGAGCTCAGGAGAGGTTTGTGGAGGTTGCTTGGAAAACACTCTGATGGTGACACATGAGCCACTCTCTGTCCAGAGGACATGACTAGGGAAGAGGTGTGCAGTCCTGCTGGGCACTGGCAGCCCTGCCGTGACCATGAGGGCTTCCAGCCTAGGACGACCCTGGTGGTCTGTGTCACAGAGAGAGAGGCAGAACACACCTGCGACATCCATGGCCCCATTTAACTTCTCCATCTAGCACCCGGGTGGCCTCCCTCACCCCTGCACACGGCTGGGTGTTCCTTGCTGCTCCAGCCTGTTGGAGTAGGGCCTGTTGTTACTGCAGCTGAAAGCTTCCATTCCCACAGACAAGCCACCCAGATCGACAGTGCTCAGAGAGCAGGGCGCGTGGTTGCCTTCTTCACAAAACAAAAGCTCTACAACTTGAGGAAGCATAAGGAGGCTGGGGGTTGAAGCAAACCAGAGTGGGGCAGACAGACCCAGACTTGGCAGAGGGTCTTAGAAAGTACATATCAAGTAAATCCAGAAAGAGGTTGGAGAGGTGTTTACAAACCACAATGAAAGGAAGACCCCAGCTCTTCAAAGGAGGGTAACTCGTGTCTCAACCCTCAAACTTGGTCAAGAAAATCTAGGATGTTGGGAAATGGTAAAAATAGACTGAAATTTTATCTTGTATGAAGAGATTAAGATGATTGTAATTTCTGACTCTAATGATAAAATATGAATTAACACATTTCTAAATTTAAAGTAATCATGTGAAAAATTGAAGGCAGGAGAAATATATCCTGCAGTTTCTTAGAAAAGACAAGGTAAACTAAACATGATTCAGACAGCAAAAGACTGAAACATCAAAGTCATTTATTTTAAACAAAAAATAATGAGCAGAGACCAAACATATAATTTTTTTGTGACAGTAAATGAAAGGAACAGGACATGAACTCATAGAAACCGTAAATAAACGGAATTTTATGAAAAAGTTTGCATATAGAAAAACACTGAAACAGAATATCCGAAACATGACAGTTATGGGCTAGTCAAATCACACAGGTGTTTTTATTTCTTTTTTCAATTTTTTGGTAATAAACGAGTGTATTTATCACCATGAACTTATCCTGAACTTAACTAAACTTGAATATCTATTTATTTATTATGTATGTTAATTATATAAATGCAGTCATGAAAATGACAGAAAGATACTTTGGGTTTTGCTTTTGTCATATATTTTGCTTTAATCATTTCAGGAATGATAGAGAACTCAGACTGAGGAAGGAGTTAGGCCCCAGGCGAAGCAGCTGCAGCTGGTCTCCTGCTGATGCTTCGCGATGTGCTCTGATTGGGTGCATTCCTGTGGATTTCCCAGCCCAACATGTGTGCAGAGAAGGCCCTCAGTCTAGGGGAAGGACAAAAGGAGGGAGAAGAGGCAGCTAGAATCCATCTTGGCTGAGAGATGCGCACACACCTGGAAGGACCCTGAGTCAGACCAAATGTGGGCACAAGTGAGATGATAGGCCGGAGACAACCCAGAAACCTGTCCCCACATAAGCAAACTAAGCCTCCCCTGCTGCCCGCATAACTCACTCCAAGTTCACCCGTGTGCCCTTCCACATGTACTTTGCTTTAAATAAACACTGTTTCTATTTCACAGTCTTGGTCTCTTTGCTGAATTCTTTCTTCAAAGAAGATGAGAACCAAGGTCGTTCTTCTCCACGGAATCAAGAAGGGAATGCTTGGCCAGGCATCCACCAGTTGCAATTCCTCCCCACCAGGTGCTGCAGAGCTGACCAGCATTTGCTGGGTTGACACCAGCAGGCCCCCTGCCATCTCCCCTCGTCTTCTTGGAAGAGTGAGTCCTGGTAGAGAAAGCTCCATGTGACCAAGGATGAGGGCCTTAGAGGTGCTGGCCTGTGCCCTGGATCCAACTGACCTCCATCCGAAGGGGTCGGGGGAGGAGGGAGGGTCCCGCACTCACACAGCCCCTCAACAGACACCCATGCAGCGGCCCTGAGCAGCGGCTGAGGTCACCGCTGTGGACACCGGGTGCCTTCCCGCAGAGGTTTCCTCACTCCAGGCTCTCGCTCCAGAGAAGGCAGGTCGCTGGTCTGGAAGGGAGACATCTCTACCAATTCTAAGTCACCTGAGAGATGTGGTTTTCTAAGGAAAAGATGCCAAATCACTCTCAGCCTGATGGAGGGGAGGTTAGCGTTAGTGGCTGAAGGTGGGAGGTTTGGGTGAGAGGGCACCTCCACCCACAACCTTCGGCTAATCCATCTGCAGAGCCAGAGGAGGGAAGTCAGGCCCTGTGAGCCCGGGGGAGCTGCTGGGCAGCGACCGTAAGGAGGGGCAGGCGGTGGCGTGGGCGCACCCCAGGGAAGTAAGCGCAGGAGACATCAGAGCACAGCGAGAGTGGACGTCCTGCCCCAGGCTCACACCACTCGGTCCTTCTAGAAGGAAAATGCCACAGCAGTGGTTACTCAGAGATAACGTGAGGATAAGGCATCGTTTCCAAAGTGATCTGTTGGTAATTCTCGCTGTCTTTAACATCCAGCTGTTTTTCTGGGGTTTCTTGTTTCCTATTCAACATCTGGAGGAGCCCATAAAGTTGGGGACAAGGCGGAGATATAGAGTTTCTTCTAATTAAAAAAAGCAAACTAATTAGGAATATGTCCCGGGCGAGAGAGAACAGTGATGGTTTCTCTCCAACCTGCAGGGCAACTTGATGGAAGAAAAGGGAAGCTTCACTGGATTGTGCAAATCCACCTAGACTTGCTGATAAAAGTGCATTGTTCTCATCAGTTGTCTATTTTATACGTAGTATCAATAATGTATATGTGGTGACCTAAATGGGAGGGAAGTCCAAAAGGGAGGGGATATCTGTATGTGTCTGGCTGATTCATTTGTTGTGCAGTGGAGGCTAACACAACACTGTAAAGCAACCGTACTCCAGTAAAAATTAGTAATAATTTAAAAAAGTGCACCGTTGTTACAGGAGGGCTGCGTGTCCTGCACGTGGTTGAACCCAGCCTTTCCCTGTTTCTGATCATGGAATCCCACGTTGGTAACCTTGACTGAATGGCGTTTCTTCTTCAGCACCATTATCAATTCTTTTAAAAGGGCAAAAGGGGGCATTTTCTGAGATCTGAATCCCTCTCTACTCTGCCCCCTGAGCCTCCCCTGAATTCCCCCGAGGGGACCCCACGTCCCCCTGTCTGTCCGTCTGCACAGCCCTGACCGTCCTTTTGGTTTTTTCCAGGAGGCATTCTGCTAACACTTCCCCCATTCATGCCTCATCATCGCTTACAGTGACCCCAAAGCAGCTTCTGAGTAAAGGATTTGAGGACAAGGAGTTTATTTGGGAAGTGATTCCGGAGGCTGGGTCAGGAGACTCCTTGGTGGGAGTCTCGGTGTCTTGGCGGGGCCACCAAGGGTAGGCGAGCTGGGTATTTATCCACTGAGTCCCAGCCCAGTGGCTGCAGGTGGCTCCCGGACACAGAGGAGGGCTGTCAAGCAGGAAGCCTTGGCCGGAGCGGAGCCCCCTGCACAGGTGGCCTCCAAGGTGGGCTGCAGCGGGCAGGGCCCCCAAGCTTCTGCTCCAGCCTCATCATGGGCACAACGTCGTCTGTGCCGGGGGTCGCCTGCCCCCCGTGCCTCCGTGCTGGCCCACGTGCCTGCTGCCTCTGCCTTGTAAGCATGGCCAGCCCACACCCTTGACCTTCTCCTGGCCCCTGCCATCCCCACGCACCCGTCCGGTTTCCCTCCATTCTCTGGCAGACCCTAGAAGGAGCGTCCACGCTTCCCTCTCTGTCCCCACGACAGGACACCTGAGCCGCCTGGAGTCGGTCCCGTTGAGCTGTTTCGTCCTGTCCAGAGGCAGCGTCTTCAGGCCGCTGTCCACAGCTCCCAGGCTGTCCCAGGCAGCTTTCCTTCTTTATGGGAGTCCACCCCTCCTGCTTTCCCAGGTGACCCATCTCTCGCGGTGATGCTTCCTCTTCCTTCTCCTCCATACGTAGCCAGTTCCTAGAGGTTCCTACACTTTGCGATTTGCATCCAAATGGCCAAATGTGCAGTGTGGGCCCTTGACCACGGGAGAAAGTGAGGTGTTTTTTTAAATTAACTTTTATTTATAGTTGCTTTACAAAAGTGAGGTTTTGTATGTATTATCTAATCTTCCCACTACTTGGGAGGCTGAGAGCTGTGAGTTATCCCCCCGTGCTGGCTGGGGGCTGGCCGGGGACGCCTGTGGCCTGCGGACCTCCTCGGCATTCTCCCCAGACCACGCTCGTGGAGAGATGCCTGCAGAGCCTGTTTAGGGGGGCCATCCCTGGCCATGGGGGTGACCTTGGCCATTGAGCACAGAGACTGACAAGGGAAGCAGGGGCTCAGTCATTGGTTTTAAAAATACAGATATGCTTTACTTCAGTGTCATCAAAATAGAAGCTTTTTTTTTTTTTTTTAAATAAGTTTTCTGTTTTGTCACATTGCAAGGCTCCATCTATTTCAGTTCCTGGCCTGCATCCCCCTCACCCTTTCCCTGTCTCAGATGATACCAGGACCCACCCCAGCAAGGAGGAAGCACATCTTTTCCAGGAACTCGGAGGATTTTCAACCTCAGCAGTAATAAATATCCTCGGCCCAGATCTGACAGAACACGGACTCGCCCCTTTAACTCTGTCTAATAGAAATATTTTCTTGCTGGTGCATGATTGTCTGTTTTGGACGCTCCCAGCGGGAGGGTGTAGAAGCATCACCAGGCCAGGGAAACTTCCAGAGAGCCATCCTTGCACCGTATCGATGGGTTGAGACCTTCTTAACACGTTTCACTTGTGATCTTTTAAAGCTGTCAGACCAGAGTGATTTTCAGTCACTTTGCTCTGGAGTGGATTTAAAATCATGTCCCAAAGGTGGTAGATTAATAGATTAAGAAAGCAAAGTATTAATCTAGTGCATTGTCCTGTGTCCTTACCCGCAAGATACGGCATAACTGTCACGAGGCCATGGCAGCTCTTCAATGAAGCATCAAGGGGCTTCGAGATGCTTCCAGCAACGGGTCCACGGAGTGTTTGGACCAAAGGGCTACCTGGTCTGACCAGATGTCGGGGAGGAGGAGGCGTGCCCACCATCCCCCCAAAGTGATTAGTTTTATACTTTGTTCTTTGGACACAGGGGAAAACCTGTTTACTTGTTCCAGGTAAGTCTTGGAACAATGTGACCCACTGTGTATTTATCTTCACAATTTTCTTGAAAGAGACAAATATTATTCTTCATTGTTTAATGTTGAATTCCCAAGGAAGGCAAGAGGAGGATGTTAGAGACATCCATTGCCTTCAACATGTTGCTTTTCAGGATTTGTGGGTAAAAATGAGAGTTTGTATCAACAGCCGTCTGAAACCTCACCAGCTGCCCAGGCCTTTTTTTGAGTTGAATCCGCTAAACCATTGCTGTGTTCCAGGCAGGCTGAAGTTTTCATTCCTCCTCTTATGTTTTGCAGTTTAAGGTCAATTTCTGGAGCAGAACTGGGAATTCTGTGTCGTGCAAGGAAACTCCAGCTTTGATTCAGAAAGGACAAAGGTCTTCTGGTCTGAGCGGCACTTGGTGTGCGTGTCATCAAGTCCAGAGCGAGTCAGCCCCAAGGAGCCGGCTCTGCGTCCCTCCCGTGGCGGCCCGGGGGCCTCAAGTGCGCGAGCAGTCACGGTCACAGGACAAACCCTCTACCTGTCCCCGCTCTCTCCCCAGAGCCTGGTACGGACCAAGCACCCAGTAGGTGCTCACTAAGTGCCCAGTGCATCCAGGCATGTTTGGGTGAATCTGTGCTCTGCCTACCTGGAGTCTGCAAGCTTATTCTGGGACCTTCACGTACCCTGAAGAATTGCCTTGTGACTCACTCACAGGGGTTGCTCTAGAATATTTTCTCTTCTTCTGTGCTTTATACAGAGACTTTTGTACAAGACTTTGTACTTGAGATGCTGTCTTTAGTGCTGCTTCCCCTGACCCCAGGATGCTAATGCCTGCCGACAGCCAGACCCTCATGGCACACACGTTCTTTTTTCTTAGAACAAGCACCAGCCAAGCAAAGCTCACATGAAACTTTGAATGCTGACCATACAGGCTCAGCTCAAAGTGTGTTTTCTTGCTTCTGAAATTTCAGAAACAAAAAATCCTTGCAGGAGCCCCTTCACGGCCTCGCCCCCTAAATCATGAGAATGTCTGAAGCTTTGTGTCACTGGGACCATATTTTCTATGGTGTTCTTTCAAAGTATGTTCCTGGAAAAGTACTTTGGGAGGTAGAATCTGAAGTCTTAGAAATTATTATTATTTTCATTTCACCAAGAAGCAATGGGGCAGAACAGCCTGGCGGCCGCGTGCCCAGTATAATCCCTGGGGGAGCCCCGGCACATCTTGTCTGAGAGACCCCCCGGCTGGGTCCCGGTGGATGGCCTGGTGAGGCTCGGCTTCAACACACTTTGAGGTCTTGTTTTTCCAAGGCCAGGCTCCCTGGAGCTGCCGGATGCTGTCACAGGGATGCAGACGGTTCTTTACAAACACCAGGGCAGTTTAACTTCCGAGGCTCCGCGTGTGTGTTACACAGAAAATCCCGTAGCACAGCTGTTTGTGCAACGGACAAAAATACTAAGTTAGGGGGGTGCCCAGCAGTGTGGTCAGCTCAGTCCCTGCTCTGTGGGGCCCTGAGGCCAGCCTGGTACCCAGAGACGCTGGGACTCACAGGAGACCTGGGAGGGGCTGGATGGTCCTCCTGCGAGCCAGACAGCCCTGGCCGAGGCCCTGAGGAGACAGGGAGGTTTTCAGGGATTTGGGGCCACCCCACAGGGTGACAGAAAGAGGAGGTATATGCGGGCATTTGTCAGGACACACAAGCTAGTGGAAAGGCTCTCAGCAAACATCAGCTGATGTGCTGGTGTCTGGAAAGACGCCACGCATGTTACTGACACAGAAAAGACACTCACTTCCTGTGTTTTTAATGTCTGTGAGATCAAAACGTATACGAAACTTGCTTTTTTCCCTCTCAGAAGTATGTTTTTAAGGTCTGGTCATCTTCAAGTTAAAGCTGGAGCATTTCCTTTTAACTTGTGTGGGATATTTTGTCCTTGGACTTTGGACTGGGTGTCAGTCTCCCCTGTCTTGAGTGAGCTCCAGGTGGCCACCTTGCCTGTCTCATCACTGCCCCTTCTTATGTCCATTACAGGGGTCCTGTGTGACCGGAACCGACCAGGGGAATGAGTGAGTGAGTGAGTGAGAGAGTGAATGAGTGAGTGAATGAGTGAGTGAGTGAATGAGTGAGTGAATGAGTGAGAGAGTGAGTGGTTGAATGAGTGAGTGAATGAGTGAGAGAGTGAGTGGTTGAGTGAATGAGTGAATGAATGAGTGAGTGAATGAGTGAGTGAGTGGTTGAGTGAATGAGTGAGTGAGTGGTTGAGTAAATGAGTGAGTGAGTGAATGAGTGAATGAGTGAGAGTGAATGAGTGAGTGAATGAGTGGTTGAGTGAGTGGTTGAGTGAATAAGTGAGTGAGTGAATGAGTGAGTGAGTGAGTGGTTTAGTGAATAAGTGAGTGAGTGGTTGAGTGAGTGAGTGAGTGAGTGAGTGGTTTAGTGAATAAGTGAATGAGTGAATGAGTGAGTGAGTGGTTTAGTGAATGAGTGAATGAGTGAGTGAGTGAGTGGTTTAGTGAATAAGTGAGTGAGTGGTTGAGTGAGTGAGTGAGTGAATGAGTGAGTGAGTGGTTGAGTGAGCAAGTGAGTGTCCAGTGTCAAAGGCAGACACCATGTGCTCCTTCTCTCAAGGAGCTCGCAGGCTAATAAGGAAACAGAGCTACCTCCAGGGGCTGTAATACATCCAGTTGTGGTGGTGCTGTGGATGGTAGAAAAGGTTGCTCAGGTCTGCCAGGCATGGGGAAAGCAGGGAAGGCTTCCTGGAGGAAGAGACAGGATAGTAAGCAGCAGGTGGGACCAGTGAGCAGCAGCCCAACATTTTCACCCCAAGACAGCAGTCTGATGTGTGGGGGACAAAGCAGGGGGTCCTGAGGCAACACCTGTAAGTGTCCCTTGGTGGGCATGGAGGGCGGGCAGGTGAGGGGGAGCAGAGGGGGCTGCACTGGTCTGGGGGGGATGGAGGGGCCCCAAGGACACAGTAGAGGTGGAGACAGGCAGGGACTGGAAAGCAGATGACGATGTGACGGCACGGTGGGTGGAGGGGACAGGATCGGGGGAGGGGCTCTGCTGGGGTGCAGGTGAGCGTTGCAGAGAAGTAGAGCTTCAGGTGACAACAGGTGGTCCCTCTGGTGACCGGCAGCAGGCTGTTGGGTGGGGGGATTTGGCACGTTTGTAGGATGGGCAGCCGGGGGAGCCCAAGGAGCCCCCAGGGAAGGGTGGGAATGGAGAAGAGCACAGGGCTGAGGGTGGAACCCCAGGAGCCCAGCATCTTGGGGGACCAGAGGGAGAGGATCAAGCAGAGAAGGAGCCCCAAGGGGGTCGGGAGTGGAGGCAGAGCCTGCAACCTCCTGGAACCATATGGGAAGAGCAGGTTTCCAGATGATTCCACATCCCCAAGGTGCCAAGAAAGAGGAACTGAGAGAAGTGGTCTTTGGGTTTCTGCATCACATGACCAGGGTGGTGACAGGGTGGAACAGTTTGGTGGCAGGAGGGGAGCTGAAATCCCATGGAAGACGGGTGTGGCCATAGTCTCGTAAATATTTTAAATAATCAAACACCAAGAGCGTGACAGTCTCACACGTTTTCAGTTGTTTTGTATCTGAGAAGAGCAGATAACATTCCGTAATGTTTTTTTTATGGAACATGAAAGGTGTTTAAATGTGTAAATTTGCAAATCAATCTTCCAGCCTTGGATAGCTACATGGCATCCTAGGAATCCCCTTTCTTGGCCCAAATGCATGCACAGAGCCTTTGTGAGGACAGTTGTCTATTCTGCAGAACTCCCTGGCTGCCAGCGTGGCCCCGTGCTCACCATGCACCGCTCAGCACACAGTAGAGAGGGCGGGGGGCGGTCCTGGCCGGGCTGGGCTCCCAAAGCAAATTCACAAGGAGGCCGGGCACTTGGCGTCTTAGGCGGGGTTGGAGATGGACGGGAGGTTTAATCGGAGTTGGAGGGGGAAGCAGGGCATGGCTTCTCTCCATTTCAGGCACAAGCACGGACCCCAGATCCCGCTGATCTAAAAACAATCAGAGCTGAGAGGCCTGTGTGTGGGGTGGGGGTCAGGTGTGGATGGAGAGGAGGTCGAGCAGGGAAGGCAGGAACACTGGCTGTGAGGTCCCTGGAAACTGGTCCAATTTTGACCCGAGTGAGGCCTTGTTGAGTGGCATCCTCTCTGGCCCTTCCTGTTCCCTGGGCCACCGGCTTTGGCCTGATCTGCTTCTGCCTCCGTTGGGCCAGACGCTTCAAGGAGTTTCTGGGTTGGGTTTCATCGCTGCTAACATGCAGGTAAGATGAGGCTTCTCTGCGCCATCGATTCCGATTTTGTCTCTGGCGCGTGGAGCCGGAGGACACAGGCTGCTGGGGCGGTAGGGATAGACGGAGCCGTCAGGCCCGGGTGCAGGGGTGGGGGGAGAGGCCCAGGTACCACCCGGATGGCTCTCCCGTGATGGGTGGGCGGTGGGGGTCCTTGTCTTCATGTGGAAGTCCTCGCCAGGTGCCACCCGAGGGTTTCCCCAGGGCTTCCAGCCTTTCTTGCTCCCAGGTGGTGAGTTCACGGGAGTGGCATCTCCGGAGCCCTCACTGCTCCTTCGTGGAGGCGGGTTCCTGTCTCTGTGTGTGTGCAGGTAGCCCTGGAGCCCAGACGGTCTGGCCCCTGGTCCCCTTGTGTGTCCTGTCCTGTCCTGCTGCTTCCCAGTCACCTGTCCTCCTCTGGCAGGGCCCTCATCTGTGCTAGATCATGCCCAGGACACTCCCAGGACACTCCCAGGACACACCCCAGGACACCTGAGGACACACACCAGGACATGCCAGAACACTCCCAGGACACACCAGGACACACCCCAGGACACCCCAGGACATAACCTAGGAGACCCAGAACATACCCTAGGACACACAGGACACACAGGACACACCAGGACACACTCATAAGGTGCCGGTCCTTGAGGAGGAGGCTGTCAGCAGGGGCGACTCAGACAAGGAACTCATGTCCCAAGTGGAAGGAGGAGGTCCTGAGATCCCGAACACCCAGCAGACGCGTCTCAGACACGAGTTGGCTGCAGGCCTGCCTGGTGCTGGGGGTGGACGGTGACCAGCTGCTGTCATCCCAGGGGTGGTCCCCTCCTCCTGGGGGGGTGGCCTTCTCTCAGGGAGGGGACTCAGAGCCTGGACCCCACGGCACATCTGGGGAACGAGGGAGCCGAGCACAGGCTCTCATTCCTCTCAGCGTCTGGCCAGTATCCCTAGAGGCCGCACCGCTGCCCAGTCTGTGCTGTTTCCCCCAGAAGCTCTGTCCCTCATGTTTTCATCAATTCCCTCCTTAGGGGTGAGAAGGGTAAGGTCAGCCGGGCACCGAGGGCAGCCTGGGCTGTGGCGTGTGTGTGTGCGGGAGGGCAGCCAGGAGCCCCGGCCATCGCCTCCACTCCCTCTGTGACTGTTCCTGTGCTCAGGTGGCCTCTGCTGTGAACCCCAGAGGAGAAGGCCAAGGGCTCGGGCATCACCCTCCCAGAGATTCGTCCCTGAGGGGCAGCCAGGGCTGTGCTGTCCCTTCCCCCAGGCACGTCCACCTCCGCCTGCTCTGGGCGCGTAAGTATTCGAGTGTCCTGTGACAAACTGCTATAAACTGGGAGGCTTTAGACAACAGACATTTATTGTCTCACAGCTCTAGAAGCCGGAAGTCCAAAATCCAGGTGTGGGCAGAGCTGGCTCCCTCTGAAGGGTCTGGGGACACCCTATCCCACTCCTCTCTGGGCCCCTGGTGGCTGTGGCCTTCCTTGGCTTATAGAGGCCTCATCACTCCAGTCCCCACCTCCACCTTCACCTTGGCTTCTCCTCTCTGTCACCTCCTTTTCTGTCTTACAAGGACACCCACCACTAGATTTGGGGCTCACCCAAACCCAGGATGATCTCATATCAAGATCCTCTGCAAAGTCTTTTAGTTCAAATAAGTTCACTGCTGTGGTCTGAATGTGTGTGTCCCCCCAAATTCATACTTTGAAGCCCTAACGCCCAAGATGAAGGTATCAGGAGGTGGGGTCTTTGGGAGGTGATTAGGTCATGAGGATGGAGCCCTCAGGGATGGGATTAGTGCCCTTATGAAAGAGCTTCTATCAGGTGAGGACCTGGTGAGAAGGCACTGTCTACAGCCCGGCGCAGGGCTCTCACTGGAACTCACCCTGCTGGCACCTTGATCTTGGACGTCCAGCCTCCAGAACTGTGAGCAATATGGTTCTGCTGTTTATAAGCCGCCCAGTCTGTGGAATGTTGTCACGGCAGCCCAGGCGGACAGAGACAGCCACGTTCTGAAGTTGCCAGTGGACATAGCTCTTGGAGGGACGCTGTACAACCCACTACGGTGAGGTTTAGCTAAATGGTGCCTTGCACTCGAGGTGGCAGGACCAGAGGCACCCACCCTGCATGGTCCAGACACATCAGGCAGGTGTGCTCTGCAACACCCCCAGGTGCGCTCAGTATTCTTGTCTAGACTCTTGCCCCTGGGTAGACAAGTGCATCTCCATAGGGAGAAAATGAGAGCCAAGAAAAAAAGGAGGTTTGTTTTATTTCTTGTATGTTTATCAAATCAGCATGTTAACTATTTTATGATAAACCAGTCAACATGGTTTCTAAGGGAAGGACAGAAATTCAATACACCTATTCAAACCCAGTGTCAAAGGGATTTTTTAAAAAGAAACTTCTTGTGTGTATATTTCCTTGAACTTTTTCTTTGGGCTTGCTTTGCATTTTGTCTTAGGAATTTGAGACTCTCTGAAAATCCATTGAGATAATGACACGTTTTAGATGAGGAGCCACTGCTCTGAAAAATTCTAGTGCCCAACAGAATCCAGCTCTCTTGGGTGAGGATGACTGGCCCGGCTTCATTCCTGGATATCTCGGGAGGGCTGGGGATTTGACCTGAATCTCTTTGTGTTTAGGTTTCCTCTCTTTTAAAATGGGAATTAATAAAAATGGAATCTCTCTGTTCACCATAATGATGTCAGGGTCATCAGATGGATATAGGGTTCGTGCCTGAGCATTAGAACTCCCCAAGGGGAGATTCACATAAGGACCACATGAAAACCCTGCCGAGCTGGAAGAGTCCCAAGTGTGGCAAGTTTAGTGTTAGGTGGGCGAACCTTGGGCTCCTGGGAGCAGAGGAGGAACTGCTCTCCTGGACCTGGTGCAGCAAACCCTCAGCCCAGCTCCTGGGGCAGCCTTGCGCCTCCCCTTGCTCTCTTGCATAACTAGCTCCACCGTCAAGTGGCAAGATGCTGGTACACACTTTCATTCTCCTGTGAATACTTTCAGGGAAGAACACAAATTTGCCAAGAACATCCAGGACTCTGGGTGCTTTGCCTTTGAAGACTTTGGAAAATTTAGATCACACATAATTTATACTTCAGAAGATAAGGCTGATCTGGGAAAATGTAATTTTGACTAATTTATTGGCACTTGCTTGACTCTTCTCCCTATGACACATCTGCAGATAATTTCCCTCCACAATCTGTTTTGGGGTTTCCCGGTTATCAAAGCCCCACACATCTGCCAGCCGCATGAGCTGGGGGAGCTCACGTCTGCACCCAGCCTGGCCTCCCTGGACACTCCTGGTTCCTCTGCCAGACGTGGGCGAAGAAAAGATTTCACACAAAGAAGGGGAGCTGACTAGCAGTCTTCCTGTTGCTATCGTCTTCTTTTTCCTTCTCGTGTTTCCATCTTATTTGTCAGTGCAATAGAATCTGTGATGAGAAATTGGAGGGAACAATTTTGGATTAATATCAGGCCATGCTCCTGGCAGCCCCAGTTGCACTGCTCCCAGGCTGACACTGAGCTGAGCTGGCCCAGCCCACTCTCTGCAGAGAAGTGCCATCTGAGGCTGTACACATGGTCCCGTCTGTCTTCCCAGGGGTCTGGACATCCTCCCTCCTCCTGGACACTCTCCTCACCTCGCTCGGCTGAGTTTCTCTCCATGACGTCATTCCTCTCCGAGCCCGCGGGGCGGTGACACCATTTATTCGCTGGTCAGCACCCACTGCCGAGCAGGTTAAGAAAGACAGTTCTGGAAGCCTGAGAGTCTGGGAATGTGATTAACACACCTGTCCAAACTCAGGAGGCGTCTGGATAGTGAATAACAGGGCAACCCAAAAGGTGGATTCTCTTGGTTTCCAGTATTCTTGCAGGCAGCAGAGAAAGCAGCTCGTGAGAGGAAAAAGCAACTCTTCCCAGAAAACCAGCAAGAAAATAAAAACAAAACCAGAAAACTGTTTGGTGAGAAAACCTCATCTCGGCAGTTTCCTCCAAGAGCAGAAGTTCAGGCCACGTGTCTTAGAGTGGCTGTCCCAGGTCTGGTCCATCAGTGGCTGCCCTGGGTCAGGGCAGGCTGAGGTCACCTCCATGGGGCCAGGGTCCTCAGGCCTTTTGACTCACATCATTGACTTCATTCTCTCCTGGACCCCCTGGGGGCCTCCCAACCGCAGCCGTGATGAGCCCACGGGGAAACCCACAAGGTCAAGGTGCTTGCTGTGGGGTGTCGGGCCTGCCCTCCATCCTGGGCCAGCATGTGTCCCCACATCATGGCTCAGGCTGCCCCGCCGGGAAGGCAAGGTAGCAGCTGGGGCCTGGGCCACCAGGTGGCAGGAACGGATCCAGGCTGGTTTCCACTCCCACAGAGGGGGTGGTTAGAACCTCTCAGTGGCTAAGAGTCTGGAAGTCTGTGTGTACTCTGCCTCATGGGTAGACGGAAAAGCTTTCTGTATTAGTTTTTGATTGACTCTTCCTCATGGTTCTCCTGGGTGGGCAGACAGTCAGGGCTCAGGCCAGGCACTTGGCGACGTGTGCATTTGCGGGGATGGGTCCTCCCTGCAGTTTGCACAGCTCTCTCAGTGCCGCTGCAGCTGAACATGCATGATTCCTGGGCCAGCACTTCTCCTGGAGATGTGGGTTCTCAAATGATGCCACCCAGTGAATCTTGTAGAGTCAGATCCAATTATTTAGATAGTGTTGCTGTTCATATTCATGTAACATGAAACCTCTGGACTCCATAAAGTTACCTGAAAACAGGAGGAACAAGACAGACAAAGGAACCAAAGGAAAACACAACACGACCTTGTGGTCCATACAGAGTCTGAGTACGGAGGGAAAGGGCAAGTCCATCCGCCCACAGCTGCAGGGGAAGTGGGTTTCCCAACCTCTTTCTGTGTGTCTCAAGAGCTTCCAAAGAATATTAAGAAAGACAGAAAGGAGAGAAAGAAGAAAAGATGGGGGGGGGGCAGAGCGGAGAAAAAGGAAGGAAAGGATGGGAGAAATCCCAGAGAAAAGTTCAAGCCTGAAGCACAGGGATTTGCACTAAGAGGTCCTCCACTGTTGAGAGTTTATTTAGCCCCAGTAAGTGAGCGTCTCCTTGGATGATGGAGCTGTAGAGATCAAGTCTGTTTACAGGAAGGATGGCGTCTCATTTCCAGAATCACCTGAAGTGCTGGGAAGGGCTGTGGATCCTGAGTCCTAGGGTCGTCGTGGGCAGTGAGTGCTCCTGACGGGCCGGCGTCTAAGCCTTTGGTAGTGTCCTCGTCCTGGCCAAGCTGGCCGTGCACGCAGACCTGCACCAGCTCTGACCGACCAGCGCTTTGATCCTGCCCAAGGACGGTCAGCGTCTGGGGGAGCAGACAAGGGCCGGCTCAAACCCTAGCTCACCCCCGCTGCGGGGGCCCTACCGCCCTGGCGCTCACACTCCAGGCATTCTCGCGCCTGTCAGTGTCATCGTGCATGCACGGCGGGTTCACCACTGTGCCCTGTGTTCCCGCGTCCACCTCACCTCTCCGTGCTCTGTCCCTGACGTCCAGTCCCCAGGGCTGGTGAACTTGCAGTGGCAGCTAATAACGCTCACCAGACCGCACCGTGGCCCAGGCCACAGGCTGCTTCTCAGGGCACTTCCTCCGCACACAGATTCTGGAGGAAGGATCCCTGTAGTTGTTCCCCGGGGCTGCTGTAACAAAACACCACAAACGTTGTATCCTGAAACAACAGAAATGCATTCTCTCACAGTTCTGGAGCCCCAACGTCTGAAATGAAGATCCTGGCAAGGCCACACTCGCTCCCTCTGGAGGCTCCAGGGGTGGATCCTTCCTTGCCTCTTCCAGCAGCCGGTGGCCGCCTTTGTTCCTTGGTTCATGGCTGAAATTGGAGATTCAGTTACTCATGTGTCTCATGGACCAGGTGCTATGATCTCCTCGTGCTACTTGGGCTTCCTCGTGGCACGGCAGCCTCAAGGCAGTGGAGCTCCTTGTGGGATGGCACAGGGTCCATACTGAGGGTTCCAGTGAGCCAGGGAAAGCCTGGGTAATTTCCAGGGACTAGCTTCAGAAATCACAAGTAACCTTTCTGCTGTATTCTTAGTTAAAACAACCACAAGCCCTCCCAGATTTAAGAAGAGGGGACAGAGCCCTGAATCTCAAGTGAAGGACTGTCCAAGAAATTCATGGCCATTTTCCTTTAAAAGAATATTACAGCCTGTCCTCTGGTCACAAATTGTTTACATCCTTCTCTTGTGCAAAATAGGTCAAGACCATGTTCAGCCATTCTGGCACCAGGCTGAGGCTCCTTGTGAGGATGAGGCATCTGTGTGTGGTTCCTTGCACACAATTCCTCCCAAAATAAAGACCTGTGACATTTGCAGAGACGTGGATGGAGCTGGAGACTGTCATACAGAGTTAAGGAAGTCAGACAGAGAAAAACAAATGTCGTATATTAATGCATATATGTGGAACCTGAAAAAAATGGTATACATGATCTTATTTACAAAGCAGAAATAGAGACACAGACGTAGAGAACAAACATATGGATACCAAGGGGGGAAGGGGGTGGGATGAAATTAGAGATTGGGATTGACACATATACACTATTGATACTATGTATAAAATAGATAACTAATGAGAACCTACTCTATAGCACAGGGAACTCTACTCAGTGCTCCGTGGTGACCTAAATGGGAAGAAAATCCAAAAAAGAGGGGATATATTTATACAGATAGCTGTACTTCGCTGTACAGTAGAGACTAACACAACATTGTAAAGCAACTCTACTCCAATAAAAATTAAAGAAAAAAAAAGACCTGTGTGCAAAAGAGTCATTTGTCGTTTTCTACAAGAAATGACCTGAGTTTGTAACTGAATAGCCTACTCAGCCTACTGCCTGATGTTAAATGTTTTAGTTCCAAAACGCTCTTTTTTTGTTGTTACTGTTTTTGTACTGTTTCAGTTCAACTTGATACAATTTCTTTAAAAATGTTGTCGGTTTCATTTGTATCACTTTATAATCATATAGTCAAAAGTCACATCCACAAAATTTTCAAGGTAAGTCCTTCTCTAACTTGAGCTCCCTTTGAGCACAGAGTGGGAAACACCTTTAAAATTCATAGAAGCCCTATTGTTTAATAAGCAAGGTTTGTGCCTTGAGATTCTTAGAAGATAAGTTAGTTTGAAGGAGCCTGTGAAGGACTGACTTAAATCTTTCTCTGGAGAAACTGAAGATGTGAAATAGTTTATTTTCAAAGCCAGCAAGTCCTGCCTGTTTATATTTCCTCCGAATCCTTCTTGAAAACCAAATAATTCCTTCTGCAACTCATCCTTCTTTCTCCTTACCTTATGATGTTCATCTAAAAAGAAAATAGTTGACACTTTCAGCATTCTGCCTAAATATTGCCATAGACAAGTCCATCATTTCCTTGCATGCATTTGCTATTTTCTCCATTATTTCAGGCAATAATTTTGCTAACATTTCCACCACTGAATAGCAAGGGTCATCTTTCCTCTGATGACATTTTCCTCACTTTTTATTGAGTTTTCACTGACACCTCTTATGACACAGCTCTGGCTTCTGCCAACCGTCTCCTTAAGACCCTAAAACCAGTGTATTTTACGTTTTCATGATGGTGGCGTCTCACTTCCAGCTGTCAGATCCTGTCCCCGTTCCTACTGATGCAAGAAAAATCACCCAGAACTTAGTGGCATAAACAACCATTTAAATTTGCTAATATATTCAGGGAGCTAAGGATTTAAACAGGCCACTGAGGAGATGGTGTGTCTCTGATTTGCAGCGTCTGGACAGAAACACACCAAGTTTGTCCTGACCCATAGGATGGGGCGGGGGGGAATGATTTGAAGAAAAATTCAGCAAAACTCTCTGGTGCTGGAACTGTCAGCCAGGATGCTTCCATGTGGCTGAAGTTCTTCAACCCGATGGACTCTCCAACTCCAGGGCTCAAAAGAGCAAGAAGGAAGCCGTGTTATGTGTTTTAAACTAGCCTCAGATGTGTGAGATGTGCCTCCAAGGGTGTGCTGTGTGGGTTGGAGGGATGCTGAGGATTGAAGAGGAGGGGGCTTGTGGCCCACAGCTCAATGGGGGGAGCGAGGAAGACTTTTGTGGCTGTTTTTTTTTTTTTTTTTTCTTAAATCACCTCATGCATTATGCCAAACTAAATTAACTAAACCAATTCCAAATCATGAAACTGCCAGGTAGCTGAGGGCAAACGATTTTCTACTCATTCATTAATGGAATCCATCCACCCATCCAAGTGTTTACACACATATTCCCACGATGTAGCTCGCATGACAGGCTCTGCAGAGCTGTGCTCACCCTTCTCCACCCTCACTGGCTCTGCTCTGTCTCAGAGGACCCCTCCCACTCTGGGGGGGTGCTGTCAAGCATCCCAAGGGCCCCCTGCCTCCTCCACGCCCCTCTCTCGTCCACTGCCCCCCCCAGCCATTAGAAAGTTCTCTCTACAACGCAAGGTGGATTGTATTATTTCTTGCTCACAACTTTTAGGGGCTCCAGCTGCTTCTATGACAAAGCCAGGTACCCTGGAGTGTTATCTGAGGCCCCGGGGACTCGGGCCTGCCCTTCTGTCCAGTCTTGACGTCTCAGCCCCCTCTTTCCTTTGTTGCTCTCCTGATGGACTCGTGCCTCAAACACAGAGCTCTACCCGGACGCTTGAGGGCTCTGTCTCTATTTCATTCTCAGTCTCTCCCTTCCTCTCTCTCTCTTTGGCCTTGGTAACTCTGCGTGGAGCCTTCTCTGCTTTTCCCTTTGACAAGTAATTCCTTCTCGGCGTTCCAGCCTGACGCCCAGGGCTGGCTTGCTGCTGCGTCCACGGGCCCCCATCCAGAGGTTCTCTGTGCTTGTCTCAGTGTCTGTGGCCAAAGCTGGACTCCAGGAGGGCAGGACTAGTGTGTCTCACTCAGCATCGTGATGTTGGCACCTAGCACAATGCCCTGCGCCTAGGATAGTAGTGAGCATTGGTTGAATTGTTTCAGGAACTGCCTCTTCAGATGGCTGTGGTCACTTCCGTGCAGGTTGGGGCCTGAGCCGGGTGGGAGGAGTTCATGTTGCTTCCCCGCCCAGCAACGTTAAGACATGATGTCAGACACCGGGAGGGGGACGTCTGCCCCAGAGTGGCGGGGACAGCGGGTTTGCTGAGCATCCTTGCAGCAATGCTGTGAAGCCCAATTCTGTTCCGCATCCTGCCCGTGCGAGACAGAAGTTCTTTTTAGTTCACTGGTTGACATTTCGGGATCAGTGGGTGTCAGGCTCCGACGGAGGGGGCCAGAGGGTGACTGAGGCATGGCTGAGGCAAGACCAGCGGGAATCCAAACCTGTTGGGTCAATGTCAAGGGAAGAGAACGTGAGCTTATTCATAGTCGCTCGCCATGGATGTATCCTAAGTCCCTCCACATATCTGTGGCCCAGGAATGCAGGAAACTGGTTCGGTGTAAGAGCCCAATCAGGTGATGGTGTGAGAACAGGGGCTGGCCCTTAAAAGGCACCAGGCGCCCTCCATGGTGCCACGGCTGTGGTCCCGACATCTCCTCCTACTTCTGCATCGGGAGAGGGGACAGTTTTCCAGATGGCCGCATATATATGCATACATTTTCTTTTCCCAACTCACAGTTGATTTTGACAGACAGATGGGCCAAGAGAGGGGAAGTGTTAGTGGGCTCTCTGGCCTGAGGTGTGAAAAGACCTGTCTTTTCAGGTGGGCCTGCCCGAGGGCACCTGCTTCCACCCGAGCCAGAGTCTCTGTCAAGCCCTTCTGGGCGTCTGGAAGCAGGGCCCCAGGTAGGACCTTGTGGGAGCATCATGGGCCCAAGCACGCCTGGCTGAGGTTCCCAATCTTTGTTCTGCTCCACTGTTTAGAGCCACGATGGGAGGGAGCAAAAGGGGGTCTCGGCAATTCACGACTGGGGGACCCTCGGTGAGCTCACACTTTCTGAGATCAGGTGGTCCCAGCCCCTTGTCCCCATCCTGAGGCCGGGGAGGCCAGGCAGGTGTGTGGAGTCTCCCCTCCAGTGAGGGCCACGTTCAGAAGGGGAAGCCGCTTCTGCAGACCCCGCAGCTCACAAGAGGCGCCAGGCCAGCCCGACAGGAGGTGTCCAGGGTGGCCCAATGAGGTGGTCATTGTGCAAATGGAATTTCATCCTCTAAGACTCAAGGTCGGGGTCACCTCTCCCGGGCAGGCCCCTCCCTTCCTTCCTCTCCAGGTTTTGGAGAGTTTGGCCTGGTGACACAGGGACGGGATGAAGAGCCCGATTCTGCAGAAGCTCCACCAGCAGGAACCGGGGACCCGGGGAGCCCCGACCATCTCCAGCTCAGTCTCACTCCCCACGTCTGGGCTCCTTCCTGCAGGTTCTCAGCTACGAAAGGTGGGACTGTGTCTCAGGTGCTGACAAAAGCCTGCTTCGCTCCTAGTGGCCCCGCACGGGGCACCGGCCTGCTGTCTCAACAGTGAGGGCACTTTTCCTTCTGGCAACGCTCGGGGTGATCCCAGGCGCCTCCCTGCCCCAGCCATGGGTCCCTGCATCTGTTCTAACCTGTGCCTTCCTGGAAACATCTCTCCTTGACAGGTTGGGGGGACCTGGTCGGGATGGGGGACTGTTTACAGAAGAGCTGTGCTTCCCCCCCCACCCTTTTATTTATCTTAACAGCAGACACATTTAATTACTGCCGTGCATGCTAAACACCCTGCATGGCCATTTCCCCTTAAGCGAGACCGTGTGTGTGTGTGTGTGTGTGTGTGCGCGTGCGTGTGTGTGTGTGTGTGAAAACGTAAACAGCTTGTATAACAGAGTGTTCTCTAGCTGTCAGCAAGAGCTTTGAAAATAAAACACTTCCCTCCCAACTCACAATTGGCTGGCAGTCGGCACATAATGAATAATTGCTCCGGGGACCCGTGGAAAGATGTGTGGGAAAACTTTAATTAAAAGCTTGTCAGTACAATTTTACCTGGGTGACATCACCCGCGTGAAATGCCGCTGGGGGCTTTGTTGTCTGTGGGATCGCGGGGCACACACTTGTTCTGCTGACAGCAAACAATTCAGAAAGGCCTTAAAGAGCGGCGGTGGGTGGATGGGGGTGGGCGGGAGCCACTTCTGCCCGGGGACCCATCGTGTGTGGGGTTCTGATCTCCTAAGAAGCAGCTGGACTCAGCTCCCCAGGATGCGGGGCAGCTTCAGCCTCGACTGGGGCCTGGTTGCCAGGCAAAGCCGGCTGGGTTCCCAATGACTTGGGTAGGGGTCCCACCTGAGTCTCCCGGGCGATGTCAGGCGTGGGCACTGGGAATGCGTTCACCCTAAGGGTGGTCCAGCTCCCGAGGTGTGAGCGAGGCCCATGGGCAGCATGTCCGGCCCCCTGGACAGAGCTGTGTTAGAAAAGACTCGCCTGGTTTGAGCCCGAGCTTTCAGACCTGCCAGAAGCATCCGCGGAGGCAGAGAACATTTGGGGTTTGTGTCCCTGCAAACATGCCTTACTAAACGCGTCTTCCCGGCAAACCAATTATTTTCAGATGTGCTCTCAGTCAAAGACTCCCGCTCCTGCATCACGTCTGAATCATCAGAATGGATCCCGAATCCACCTTAACCATTTAAAATGACTTCTGAGGTTAGAAAGAGAAATTGAGTTTTGACCAGTGTAAAGACCTTGAGATTCCTGACCAGCTCCAGTCAAGACTGCAGGGGGTTGGGAGTTCTCATGGGTTATGGATTTGGGAAAGGACCTCGCATTCCTTGATGCATTTTTTTGTTCCTCACTAATTTGTTACAAGCTTGCATTCCTAATATTAAGGGATTAATTGTAAGTTATAGCAATTAAATACTAATTAATCCATTTTCTGAACAATGACTTCCTTTTATTTGTAACTGTTTACTTGACACACACCTATTTTGGTAGCAATTAAACATTGTGATACAACCTGACACTTTCCAGGCTGTGTTTAGACAAGTAAACAAGCAACTGTGTAATTTTATCAGTCACTTAAAATGGTAGAGCAGTGGAGCTGGGAGGAGTGTTGATGTGGCTGAAATAATGACAAGCCTGGGTTGGAGTCAGCACGTGGATCTTAAGATCCCCGCCTGGGGCTTCCCTGGTGGTGCAGTGAAGAACTGCCTGCCAAGGCAGGCGACACAGGTTCGAGTCCCGGTCCGGGAAGATCCCACACGCTGCGGAGCAACTAAGCCCGTGCGCCACAACTACTGACCCTGCGCTCTAGAGCCCACGAGCCACAACTACTGAAGCCTCCGCGCCTAGAGTCCGTGCTCCGCAACAAGAGAAGCCCCCGCTCCCGCAACTAGAGAAAGCCCACGCACAGCAATGAAGACCCAACGCAGCCAAAAATAAAATAAATAAACAAAATTTTAGAAAAAGATCCGCGCCTGGTTATGGTGTGAATTTATCTTGGGTGGACCATATCCACGTCTGCAACTGAACGTCCAAGTCAAAGGCTTTAAGGCAACCACAGCCTGCACTCGCCAGCAGGAGGAGTTTAAGCAGATCCAGCCCAAGAAGATCCAAGGACTTCCACTCTAAAGTTCCCGGCCCTACGCTCGCAAAGGAAGTATTTGGAATCAATTAGGCTCACATCAAAGGCGGCTTTCACAGCTGCTGCGCTTGTCATCCCAGGAGTGGGCGAACATGTTTGTGGAAAGGATGAGCAGTCTTCAGTTTATGAATGGATTGAACTCCAAAAGTTCATGTGCAAGTTCCAAAGACAGCACTATATACGGTGGTGAGGGTCTTGGGCCAAACCATAAGAAGCTCAGCTGGTCCTTTTCAATGTAGCTGACTTCCCTGGAGCTGATTCCAGGAGAAGATGTATTCTGAGCTTTAGCTCAAGATGTGGACACGACTCCGCCCCTTCCAGTGACTGGTGGAAGACCTGGTGGTACGAGGTTGCTCTTACCTGTGGAGCCTCCCCGCACTGTCCTGGGGTTGTGACTGAGGACAGCCCACCCAGTTGGGGACGCTGCAGGTTTGGACCTAGGTTCAGGACACTGAGCATATAGATGGTCTTTAAAAGCCGGTGTGATTTATTTGGTATTTTCCTGGTACTTCATCCATTTATCCGATATTTCCAGAAACCAGTGCGATCCTTCTTTCCCTGTTTCTCCTCTTTCTCCTCCTCTTCCCTCATTTCCTGTCCCTCCACTAACTTCTTGTTCCTCTTTCCTTTAGTCTCTTTTACTTTCTTAAACTAGGTCAGTTTTTCAAAGCGAGGGGAAAATTGCTTTAGTCTTTTATTTCCTGCAGAGATCCAGATATGTGTTCAGATTTACATTCTTATCACCTTCCTCTTTTCTGTAGCATCTTCTATTTCATTACCAACTTTAGCGTCTTGTACAGCCAACAAAATTTTCACTTCCTAGATACCCACCACTCCTGCCTGAGAAGCTGCCTGCGTTCCACCTCACAGAAGGTAAGGGAGTCTCTGCTTCCCTTACACCTGTGTTCCACCTCCTTGATGCAAGTGAAGATTCTTAGGAGCACCTTTTGAAAAGGTATTTAGATAGTGGTTCGTGGTCTTCTTATTAAAATATCATAGTTTCAGTTTGTACAAGGGGTATTTTTCTAAAAACATAGTTTTGAGAGAACGTGTTGAAAATCGCAAATAATTGTAAGAAAGCTCTAGTTTTTAGACAGGGATTATTACCTCCAAAAACATTTATTGGGTCTCCACCAAGAGCTGCAGTTGATGGAGAGAAGAGCCCCTGCCCCATGGCTGTTGGTTTACTGGGGGGTCCAGTGTGAAGTCATGGGGGAGCAGCGGGGGCTGGGAGGTAGGCTAGGAATGGAGTGGGAACTCATGTACCTCCCAGCTGCCACGGAGACGCTAATTCCATTGGTGCTGCCCAAACTCACCCTGCTGGCTGACGCTGCAGTTGTGGTGAATTAAAGCTCTTGGTCTTTTTCACAAGAGGCTGAGTTGATCCAGGGCTTTCCCTCCAGTACAGGTGGAGTCGGTGTGCTAACCCCAAGTGCACAGCATCACAGTTATCCTGGGACTTTACCTTGCTAATTCTGAGACTTGGCATTCTTTGCAAAGGCGGATTCCGTTCCTCAGTATTCGTGATCTCTCCTGACTTTGTGTCAACATGGTATTTGATAATCCTGGCTCTGTGTCGTCTTCCAGCTTGTTGATACAAATGTTTCTCTTTTACTTTTCTATTATTGGCTTAGTGCGATTTTACATTAATCATTGCATATTTTTATCCATAGATGACTTATTTTAAACAGTTCTTTGAGAGTTATTCATATTACTTTGCAAAAGAGTCCCTGGTGGCCTAGTGGTTAGGATTCCGGGCTTTCACTGTTGGGGGCCTGGGTTCAATCCCTGGTTGGGGAACTGAGATCCTGCAAGCCACGCAGCATGGCACTGCCCACCCCCTCCCCCCCCAAAAGAAAGTGTTCTAGTAAGTAAAATCATTGAGTACTTGCCTAGGAAAAGACAGAACAATGAATGGAATTGAGTTCCATATGAATATATATCTTATATATCTTACACAAAAATAAATTTAAGGTGCATAAAAATATTCAAATACAAAGAAATAAAAGAAAAAAAACAAAGAAATAAAATCACAGAAGTTTAGGAAGAAAATTAAGTGTGTTTTTGTTACATTGTTCTAGTTTTGGCAAGAACTTCCGTAATATGGATCAGAATTATTCTGAAAAAGAATGAAAAATTTGACTAATAAAAATTTAAAGCCTACTTAGGGCAAATAAAAAGAAAAATCAAGTGAGAAGAAACAATAAAATGAAAAAAAATACAACATTTATGACAAATCGAGAAGGAGATACACACCCAATAGAAAAATCCTCAAAGTTGAAGAACAGATACTTAATAGCAGCTGTAACCACGCCTAGGACCTCAAACCTATCAAAAGTCTGTAACCCTGCTGATGGCAGAAAATGTCAATGAAATTGAAATGAAAATTCCGTATTTTTAAACTGGCAAACATTTCTTTTCACTAGAAGTGACACCCAGGTGGACACTCTCCACACCACCATGTCACGGCTCCTGCTGCAGATTTTTTGGAGGAAGTTAACAAAATATATTTAAATTCAAAATGTACAAATTCATCAAAAGGATGATTTTCCCCTTTCTTCTTTGTTGCTCTCTGATTATTTTAACCTGCATTCTTTTTCATAAACATGTAGCGCTTTTTTAAACCCTAAGTATCTGAAATCCAATTTGCAAAGTAAAAGTTACTCTTTAATTCCACCCCCTCTTGTTCCTGAAAGGCTGTGAAGTGGCTTCTGAGTCCACGTGAAGTGATAGCCACGCCTCTGAAGGGTGAGAGCAGGAGAAAAAAGAGACAAGAGGGTAGGGACACTGTGGATGCGGGGAGGACGCAGACTGTATGAACTTCCCATGCGTTTCCTGCTTTCCATCAGCTAATTTGTGAAAAGAAAAAAAAAAAAAAAAGGCATGTGTCCGGAAGATAACACCCGAGGACTTGTTTAAGCAAAAAGTGCCATTGATCTTGCTGAGTCAACTCAGAAGCCCCCCTGAGGACGTTTCATAAATAGGGTCCCAGGGATGGGGGTCCCCTCCTACAGACAAGGTGAAAGGACTTCTGGCTAATAAGGGGGGGATCTTCTTCAGAGGGAGGGTCGAGCTCCTCCTGGCCCCCTCCCAACACCTGTGGGGCCTGTGGGCATCTCTGCTTGTCTACATGACCTTGGTTCTCCAGGCAGGGTCTCAACATCCCTACTCGTCAACTCAGTGACCTGCATGGCTTTTTTTTTTTTTTTTTTTTTAAAAACACTTTTATTGGACTTAATATTGTAGTTCAAGCCACTACTTTAAAGCCACTGGTTTTTGTGTTTTTTTTTTTTAAGTATTTGTTTATTTATTTATTTTGGCTGTGTTGGGTCTTCGTTTCTGCGCGAGGGCTTTCTCTAGTTGTGGCAAGCGGGAGCCACTCTTCATGCGGTGCGCGGGCCTCTCACTATCGCGGTCTCTCTTGTTGCGGAGCACAGGCTCCAGACGCGCAGGCTCAGTAATTGTGGCTCACGGGCCTAGTTGCTCCGCGGCATGTGGGATCTTCCCAGACCAGGGCTCAAACCCGTGTCCCCTGCATTCGCAGGCAGATTCTCAACCACTGCGCCACCAGGGAAGCCCCTGCATGGCTTTTTTGATGATGGGACCTGGAGGTACAGATGGGAGCCTAAGCTTCTAAGTCCTGCACTCTGTTTAGCTTTTTCTGGTCAACCCATCATTTCTTTTAAATTCTCAGCACTGAGATAACACACAGAATGTGGGTGAGTCTAAACAGTAGGATTATATGAGTGAATTCATTGTACAGGTGTACCTGCGGCCAGAGCCTGGTGAGGCCAGCTGGCCTCCAGTGTGGACCACTGCAGGTATCAATCAAGGCCACCCAGACGTCCTTCAAGCTACAGATGGACAGATGAGCTACAGACCACAGAGCCTTTCAAGGCTGCCAGGCCCTGGAGTTTGGAGGTTATTCATCTCGAAGTTCTACTTGGTTCTGTGTCTGTCCTCCATGGCTGCTGTAACGGGTTAGTGTTTGCAGGGCTAAGTGGAGCCTCCACACCAAGCACGGCAGCCACGTCTTCACGGGCGGATTGGCTGGCTTTTCACAGAAGCTCGGACAGGACGTGGTCCCCCAGATTCATGCATCTTTGGCAGGACACCACCAAGGCTGCGTCATCACCCATTGGCTCTATACGGCCTGACGTGTGGAGCCCAGCTAACTGGGCTGGATATCACTCCACATCCAGAGGGACGTCTTCCCTTTGCAAAACCTCTTCATTCAATGGAAGCCATGTGTCAGAATTTGCCCTGGTGCCTCAGACTCTCCACAACCACGGCTGCTCCCCACCGGGAGCACTTCACTGTTGTGTTTGGAAAAAAGGAATGGGCCCACCGAGGGTGGAGGGGCAAAGGGCCCACGGGAGCCGTCCAGCCCCTGAGGTGTGCCTGAGCCCAGGGGAACGGGAGCTTGTCCTGCATCTCTCCTCCCACCGCGCCCTCTGTCCCCACCGCCCACTTTCCTCAAACCCAAACCCCTGACCATAGTGCAAATTGCTTCCTGTGAGAATGGATTGGAACTTCTCAATATTCAAGAAGTGGTAATTAAAATAAATGTATTGTAGGCTGCAGGAAAGGTTGCCAACTTTTATTTAAACCAAAAAAGATGTTAAAAATAAACAGAAAGCACAACTATGACTCTCTCCTATCATTGCATTTTGTGAAGGAAAGGGCATTTTATCTTCCAAACTAATCTCAGAAGGAGAAAGAATGCTTTCCAAGCATGGTCAGTTAGCTGCTTGGAGCCCCCACGCACTGCATTTTTCTTACTTTGTATTGACTGCCGGGCTCTTGGAAGCTGGGGGGCTGAGCGGGGTTAGGGAATGGCAAACTCCATGGCTCGCTTGTCAGCCCGACTGTCCTATTTCTACCTCAGCTATAAATGGAATAAAACCCAGTTATTATTTAGTCTCAAGTCAGGGATAATTTTAAAATCTCCCCAAATACGCTTCTGTCCATGGGAAATGGATGAAAAACAAGCAGGTAATGTGGTCACTTCCAGAAGAGTCGTCTCATTCATCAACTTTTACTCAAAGTCCGTTTGCCAGTTTCCACTTAAGCTAAATTCCATTCCTAAAGATTCTCTTTGATCTGCCATCCTGAGAATATCTTGTCATGTGAGATGTGGTCTTTGGCATTCATCTGATTCTTCTTTGGCTTTTGGTAATTTTGTGATGTGGAGTAGGCTGAGGAATCCATCGTCTTTGGATTTTATAGTTTATGCTCACCGCTGGCTTTGGGCAACTCAGAGCATTTCAAAGAGGCAGACTTTAATTTCTTCGTCTGAATTTATTTTGGCCGAGAGGACCGTGTCAAGGCACAGACCGTGCCAGCCACTTGCTCACAGTATATCATTATTTAAGGGTTGGAGCTTAAGACAAAACAAAAATAGAAGCACTGAAGCGAATGCAGCAATATTTCTGCAAGAAAACCCAGGTGAAACAATCAGCTTGTTAGCACTTCACTCATTTCTATGTTTCCAGATTGAGTTATGCAAATCGTCTTTGAAGAAGCCCATGATTGAATGATTGGCTGGATGAACTCAACCAGTCAGAATGATCCATCCTCAGATAACAGGTATAAACAGAAGGGTTCTTGTTCTGTAGCAATTTAACAGCAAGAAGACCTTGGTATCCATCATAGCATGCATAGTTTTCAGGTTGATCAAATCACTGTTTACCCAGGCACACTTCATTCCCAGGATGGAACACTTGCCAGGTTCAGAGTTACTGGTTGAATGAATGAATAACGTCTCTCCTTTTCAGGTCACTACAGAGCTTTGTCGGTGACACACAATGCCCGTCATCAGCTCAACGGTGGCACAGCATCAGAATCACCTTTGGGTTTCTGATGCCTCTCCATGTAATCCTGCAAATGGTAAAGGTGGGTGATGCTGGCTGTGACTCAGCTACAGATCGGACGGGAGAGGAGAACATGCCTCCCGTCCAGGTTCATCAGAGGACCAGAGGGTGTCGACACCACAGTTACAATACTGAGGATCAGTAGAGTTTTCTCAGTTGCACAAGGCAACTGAGAAGGCTGTTGTTTGTATATTGACCTGAACTATGCTTTTACATTTATATTTTCTCTCTTAAAGAAGACATTTCCAGTGGGAAAGTCCATTTAACCCACGGCCCATTTTAAGCTGTGATACTGAAGATCAGAATTGTCAGAATCTCCATTGCACTATGGTTTTATGTACTTCAGTGACAGCAAATATTCTCTGGTTTAGAGTAGATTTAGTACATAGAACCAGCCCAAAGTCTCTTAACACTTAGTAGGTAAAGAAAATTTAAAGGCAAAATCCATAACTAATAAACCAGTACTGCTTATTTGGTGCCTTAAAATAAAATGTGTTTATGAATAATGAGACAGATTATCTTTGAAATTTTAAACGTGTGTTTTATAAAATGATTCCAAAAGGAAATTTTTTAAAGTTCTGAAACTTTTAAAGCAATGGTTTTATTATTAGAATAAGTATACACTAAAACTAACCCCTATTGAACACAATAATAAGTTAAATATTATGATAAGTGTTTTACATGCATAATCTCATTTAATTTTTACAGAGTCTTTTTATCCTAGTTTATGGTTTCTTTGGAAGGACAGTTATCTTTCAACCATAATAAGTTTTCTTGTTTATCAAAGGACACAGTAAAAAGGTAACCCACAGAATGGAAGAAAATATTTGCAAATCACATATCTGACAAAGGGGCAATATCTAGAATATATAAAGAAGTGGTACAACTCAACAACGAAGAAACAAACAATTTGTAAAATGTCAAGGGACTTGAATAGACATTTCTTCAAAGAAGACATACAAATGGCCAATACGCACATGAAAAGATATTCAGCATCACTAATAATTAGGGAAATGCAAATCAAAACCACAGTGAGACACCTCTTCATGCTCATGAGGGTGGCTACTACCAAAACGGTTCAGAAACTAACAAAGTGTTGACGAGGATGTAGGCAAGTTGCATCCCTTTGAACACTGTTGGTGGGAACGTAAAAAGGTGTAGCCACTGTGGAAAACAGTATGGAGGTTCCTCAAAAAATTAAAATTAGAACTGCCATGTGATCTAGCAATTTTACTCCCGGGTAAATACTCAAAAGAATTGAAAACAGAGATTAGAAGACATATTTGTACATCCATGTTCATTGCAGTGTAGCCAAAATGTGGAAGCGCTCCAAGTGTGCATTGAGAGATGAATGGATAAAAAAGATGTGGTCCATCCATATGACGGGATATTATTTATTCTCAAAGAGGAAGGAAATTCTGACACAGGCTACAACATGGATGAACCTTGAAGACATAATGAGATGTGAAATAAGCCAATCACAAAAGGACAAGCACTGTATGATTCCATTTACGAGAACTGTCAAATTCATAGAGACAGAAAGTGGAACGGTGGTTGTCAGAGGCTTGAAGAGAGAGAACAGGGAATGAGTATTTTATGGAGACAGCGCTTCGGCTTTGGAAGACGAAAGAGTCCTGGGGATGGACGGTGGGACTCTGAAGAACAATGTAAATGTCCTTAATGCCACTGAACTGTATACCTGAAAATGATTAAAATGTCAAATATTATGTATGTACATTTTACCAAAATTAAAAAACAAAACAAAAACAAAAAGCACAAAACATATTGAATTTCTTACTTATATGATCCCATTCAGCTCTATGTACCAATTTCCTCATGTCCATTTTAGATCTGCTGTCTTTACTCTTTTGCCCCCTGGCCAGTCTCTCCATCCGGGTCTCTGTCTCTCCATGTGCGTAAGCCTGTCTGGCTCTGGTGGGAGGGACACCTTTAGTCATGTGCCCAAGACATTTTATCCACTGGAAACAGGACTTTGCATCTATTCTGAAGTTTTAACAATGGGCTTGGTGGCCATGCCTTGATGAGAAGAAGCTGTACCTTCCAACTCTGAAAGCCCCTTAATTTCTGGGCTCGGATCTCTACTCCTCATTTTCTTTTCTGAGTGCAAACCTTTAGTATTATCTCCTGTAGTATTATCTCCAATGCAGCCCAAAGTAACTAGGTTAACAATAACATGCTGCTAACCTTCCATCATGCAATCCCTTCAGTCTACTAGGTATATTACATGCCATCCATGTTGCCATAAGTGAGAACTTTATCACATATTTCACCACCTCATAAGACAGACTGGCACCCTTACAAGCTCTAATACCAGCTTCCTCCTTGGCTGACAACTAACCCCTAAATCAGCGCCACATATTTCAGATTTTCTGTGGTGACAGCGCCCCAATGCTGGTACAAATTCTAGTATCACTTACGGTAAGCTATTCTTTAGTGACAAACAAACCTAAAATGTCAGTAGTTTAAAACCACAGATTTATTTCTTTCTCATCCTGAATCTCCAAGCTGTGCTCATCGTAATCTTTCAAGGACCCAGTTTGAATGTTGCCAATTGTTGTGCAAAAGGCAAGAAAGTTCTGCAGGGGTGTCTTGTCCTGCCTATTAAATACCTCCGCCACGAAGGAACTCACCAGGCTCTGCTCACAGCCCCTTCCTAGAATTAGTCCCGGCGCCTTGCCCAACCGCAGGGAGCAGGACACACCATCTCACTGTAAACTTGGAAGAGGGCACTCGGAGGAGGAAGGTTGTTGAACTGCCTGGGGTCGGCTCTTTCACAGGAACACCGACTCGACCTCATTTCCCTCCTAGAGTCCCTTCCCCCCCTTCCATGCTTTACTTCACCACAAACAAATCCTTCTGTAAGACCAACAGCCCCCCGAGCTGCTTTTAATCTTGTCCTCACCACAGAGCATAATGTCTGGGCCCTAGTAGGGAGTCACAACGTCAATATAGGAGCACAGATGGCAAGCAGGAGTGTTGGAGTTTATATCCTTGCAGTTGGTACTGGGACTCCTGGCTGGAGAGAGGAGAGGTGGTCTGGCCTGGAATTGTCGTTCAAAGGTACAGGCCAGGGCGACGATGCTATCCTTCCCCTTGTGTGGCAGTGAGAAGCATGTGCTGCTGGTCCAACACAGGCTGGGACCTGGGGGGACAAAGCGAGAGCCCCCCAAGCTGTGGGAGCCCAGGGGCGGGCAGGCATGTATTGTCCGTGGGGCAGAAGCTGTGAGTTTCACGGTGGGGTGCACGCTCAGCCGGGGACGTGCGGGGCACCGTAGGGAACTGCTTCTCAGCAGCGATGCTGGCCAGGAAAGGGGAAGCCCAAGTGGAGGAAGGGATGGCCATGGCTGGCCTGGCTGCGGAGCCCGGAGTCTGAAGACCTGGGCCTGGGGAAGGGGGCGGAGCTTCCTGGAGCATCGGGAAGAAGCTTGGGGATGTGGGTGGAGAGGGAGTCTGGGAAGCCATAAGGAAAGGGGGTCTCAGGGACTCTGGACCACTTTGTCTGGGATCTGCTGTTGCTCCAGGAGCCAAGATGATGTTGCATATAGGGGGTCACCGTCCCGGTGGAACTCAGGCCTATGTGTGTGACGTGGGGAACTGCCCTGATCTTCTCTGACTCTTGGTGACCCCCTTGGACATGTATATGTTTTATAAAACATAAATGATAGTACATGTCTCATGGAATGTGGAGGATGGAAGGGAATAATGATGTGAAAGAATCTCATAAATTTTTAAGTGCTGCACAAATATTTACTGCTATTATTATTATCATCATCATCATGAAAGGGATTTTGTTCATCTGGCCCCCAAATTTTTCTATGGAAATGGTTAATTAAAAAAAAAAAAACTTAACCTCTGTGTCATTTTCTTCTATGTGAGTAAGTTGTTCTAGGGACCATGAGTTCCTTTCTTTCAGAATGGTGACTTCTCTTTCACTGCCTGATTTTTAAGGAGGCAAGAATCAGCCTGGCTATCTTAATGGGACCTCCCTGGTGTTCCCCTATAACATCTCCTGAGTCCTCCTTACTAAGTGTCTCCAGGACGTTTCATCACCTGAATTAGTTTTCTGTTGCTACTGTAATGATGTTTGACACCACAGACTCGGCAGCTTGAAACCACACACATGTATTATCCCACAGTTCTGTAGGTCAGAAGTCCAGGGATCCCTGGCTGGACCGGATCTTCTGATCGGGGACTCACAGGCAGAAATCAAAGTCTTGGCAGGGCCGCTCCCCTTTCTGGAGGCTCTTGACATGAATCCACGTCCAAGCCCCTCCTGTTGCTTTTGGAATTCAGGTAGTCCTGGTTGTAGGACTGAGGTCCGTGTTCCTGCAAGCGATCAGCTGAGGGCCTGTCATGCTCCTGCAGGGCCACCCACCCCCCCAGTGCTTCTCCTGCTCTCCCTTTGGCCCCCCAGCAATGGCTGGTCACGCCCCTCTCTGCGTACTTCAAACATCTGCAGCTTTCC
This sequence comes from Balaenoptera musculus, assembly GCF_009873245.2. Lineage (NCBI taxonomy): Eukaryota > Metazoa > Chordata > Mammalia > Artiodactyla > Balaenopteridae > Balaenoptera > Balaenoptera musculus. Next base: position 1,839,197 of record NC_045787.1, on the reverse strand, counting down.
TGCCTCCAGGCAGGGAAAGTCTTTATTTTAAGGGCTCACGAGATGAGATTCTGCCTACCTGACAGTCTGGATGATACTGTTACCTTAATCCCCTCAGCAGAGACTCCTTTGTCACCAAACACAGCATTGTCACAGGTTCCAGAGAAGCAGGGCGTGGGCATTTTGGGGAGCCATGATTCGACTGACCCTATCATCATGGACCTTGAAGAGGAATAAGCAAAGGATGAACAAACCCCCCCCCCCGGCCAAACGACCCTTGCTCAGGCCCCCTCAGCCTCACTGTCACCCAGTGCCTCCTGGTCACCATCCCCGACTCTCTTCCCGGGGCCCACGTTCTTGTTATCACAGGAACTGCAGGGCTGAGTGGAAAGAGCCGAGTGCTACTTGTTTTTTCCTAGGAGAGCACTGATCCCTGTGGATCTCTGTTTACTTATTTGTAAAATAGAATTCTTAATTTTTCTGGGGCACAGAAACCCTTGCTCAACTCACATCTTTCTTGGAAACTCAATGTGTACGTACCAGGGGTCGGGGGGCTGCTCCAGGTGAGGCCAAGCTGGGTCCTGCACCGCCATCCTGCAGTCTTCTCCCCTTGTTGAGGGGCCTCAGAGGGAAACTTCCCCTGCTGGGGGCCCTCTGAGGACTTTGCCACCTTTGCATTATGCGATCCTGGGGACACATGCTTTTGAGGTCTCCTGTTTCTGAAGAACCATCGCCTGTTTGCATTTTGAAGGACTCTTCAGCTTCCCTCAAGGACACAGCCTGACACTGAATCTCGCCTCTACGTGAGGCTTTTGTCCTCACGTTTTTGAAAGAGCCACTGGGTTTCCCTTCCAGCTCCAGGAGCGGGGATGGCTGATGAACAGAGTGCTGCCTTCCTGATAGATGCCTCTGCCACCGTGCTTGGATGGGGTTCACTTGTACAGCATGGGGAACTGTCCCGGTCTGCCCTGGCTTCTGGTGGCCTACTTCCCGGCAAACACCTGCCGGGACCTGCCTGCAGCCACGGGGCCCTGGACAGCGGCCTCTAAATCTGTTCTGCTTCTATTGTACAAAAGGCTGAAACCAAGGGCTTCACAATGGTCTGCAAGCACTGATTTTTTTAAAACACTTCTAAGAAGAAAACATATCTGTTTTCCAACCATATAAGTTTCAGATTGCAAATATGGTAAGCCATAGGGAAAATTCGAGGGATGCATTTCACATCCTACAAGGTCGTGTTTAACATCTTTTCTGAAGGTTAGTTCTGGTGCTCCTACGGGGACATGACTCACCCCGTTAAGGAGAAATGGCACTTTCAGAAAATGTTGAGTCTTTAACCTGGAGACAGAAAACTTCGACAAAATCACAGTAATATTGTCACCAGATGGTAGAGGAGAAAACTCACTTGAGAGGATGGCAATAATGGGGTGATCCAACCCACGCAGACTCTGCCAGTGTGCTTCAGTGGTTTGGGATGAGCGGAGAGGGGTTGGGGTATTTACTCTGCCGTGAGTGGGGCTCCTCACCCCTGGCTGCCTGCCTGAGGCCCACCAGCTCTACTCAGAGGCGGCCGAGTCCAGCCGTGGTGGAGGGTCGCCTGGAGCATCTTCACCACGACTCAGGCCACTGCACCAGGAGTGACCTTCCCCAGCCAAGGATGGGCAATGCTTTTTCTGCAGTGGAGCCGTCCTGCGGCTACCCCAGCATGCCCTGCCCTAGGTGGGCTCCAGGGACTGAAGCAGCAACACTTCCAAACCAGGCAAGCAGGAGGCCAACCTCAGCCCGGACAAGAAGCTCAGCTACGCAGGGGGTGTCTGCCCCTCCCACACACAGGCCTTCTGGAGCCTCTGCGGTTACTGTCTGACCAGATCCTGTCTAGTGGATGTTGTGACCAGAGACTCATGTCTATTCGGAAAGAAATGACAAATAATGCTTTCAAGCAACCTTAAATGCAGGTGGAGTATAAAAATATGTCAGTTCCTGGAAACATCTATGAGTTCCTCAGCAGCCTCCATATTCCTCCCATTTTAACTGAAATGCAAGTGACACTTGGAGAATGTGAAGCATGGAACCGTGTTTTAGGTTCACTCTTTATTACAGCTCTTACTTTACCAACCCCAGTTTTCTCCGGCTTCGGTCTTGTCAGATGATGCTAATCTTTTGGCTGGTCAGAAGAGAGTCAAATAGACTTGTGTCACTCTTCTTTCTGTAGCACGTGAGCGAGGGCCATGGGGACGTTTCCTCTGGGTCCATCCGTGGTCTTGGGTTCTTAATCATGGAATAAAAATGGGAGCTTGGCCGTGGGGAAGACCTCAAGTGTGATGTTAGCCAAATCAAGATCGGTTCTTATTCTGAACAATCGATAAAAACAGTACAGTCAATGATAGTTAAGTTCAAACTTTGCCAGAATGCCTTTGACGTGGCAATTACTGTCACCAGTCTGTAGACTGTAGGTGGCAATTACTATCACCGTCACCAGTGGGGAGGTGCTCCAGGGTTCTGTGACTCCGGCCTGGGGACAGAGAATTTTTCTCCTCAGTTATTACACTAGGGACTCCTGTATACTGGGGCTTCTGTTAATTTCCAAAGAGTTATGATTTTTTCATCGATGTGACATTATCGTAGATCCTGGGATGGTAACTGTAAAAGGGAGAGAGACACACAATGATCAACCTGCCCCCAAATATTTTTGTTCTTTCTCTAACCCTTTACTATCAGGGATTTCTTTACACGATGTAACTTAAGTTCCTGCCATTTCAACTTAAAACTGCAAATTTAATGGATAATAATGGCCGTATTCCAAAATCTGTTGAAGGAAATAAATGCATCTGTGCAGAAAAGGGTTAGCACAGCAGGCCTGAGACTACTCAGTTCAGAGAGGTCTGCTCGCAAGGCTGGCCTTCTGTGGCATATGGGAAACGGATTTAGGGAGAGTTCTCACCACCCTGACTGATAAAGGGCCTGTCTGTGTCCAAACTGTACAAATCCTGGGTTCGGGCTGAATCCTGCCTTCCTGCTGGGAGTCTGGAATTTTGGCATGTGCCAGGCAGAAGGAGCCCACGTGACCAGCCCCCATAAAATCGCGGGCCCTGAGTCTCTAATGGGGGTCCCTGTGTCACCATGCATTGCTGGGGGATTCAGCCTGTCCTGGGGCCCCGAGGGTGAGCACTCTGGGAGCTCCCGCCTGGTCCCCCTGCACTTCACCCCGTGAGCCTTTCCCTTTGCTGACTCTGGTCTGTGTCTCCTGGCTGGAATAACTCACGGCCGAGCGCTGGGAGTCCTCACAGGGGACTGTTGGATGTGGAGGGTGTCTTGGGGACCCCGAAACAGCGTCTTCTGAATGCGAGTCTTCCCTCACCAACATCCCCCTCCCACCACCTCTGGGCTCTCAGAGAGTGTTTTCTCATGAAATCGATAAATAGGAAACGCTGGGCAGAGTGAGGCTGACAAGGAACCCCCAGAAGTGAAGGTTGGGGGTGGTCAGAGTGGAAAGGTGGATGGTGGCCGAGATGGTCAGGGCAACGCCGGAGCCGTTCGGGGACACACGGTAGATGCTGCCAGGTGGGGATTTTGCGTCCCCTCTTTTGGGCTGTGACTTCACATGAGAGGATCGTGCAGGGGGGCTCGTGTTCTGTCTGTGAGTCATGTTTGTGCTGAGCAACAGGCTTCATCCCCAGCCTGGGTGGGCTTGCGAGGTGCCCAGGAATCACCTGGGGCGTTTGCGAGGATGCAGGTTTGGATTGGCCCCTAGGTCTGGGCAGGCCCGGGCTCTGCACCTCTGAGGAACTCCCGGGTGTGCTGTGCTGCAGATCCATGGACCACTTTTGAGGAGGAAGAGAGCCAGGGATAGGCTCGAGGGCTTTGGAAGAGCGAGTGCTTTGGCTTCTAGGACTTTTCCTGTCTCTAAGACTCGGACTGTGCTACCAGGGTTGTAGGATCCCTGCTGGAGTTTGAGCAGTGTGTGAAGAGCGAGGACGGCTCACTCATGCACGTCACCCTGGATGAACAGTGGAGGAAGAGCTCTTCACGCTGGCTTCACGGCTCTTCTCAGTTTGCGTGTGCCTGGGAGAGGCTGATGGGGTCCACTAGGACCACCAGACTCTAATTCCCTTGAGGGCAGGGACGACAACCTATGTCTGCTTCTGCGACTCAGAGTGCCTCTTGGGAGCCATCACGTTGGCTTTCACTGCGTGCCGATGAATAAGGATCTTAGCATCCAGGTCATCATCCTTGTACAGTTTTGATCGGGAACTCTTGAAAGAGAGGCAGTTAAATATGAAGTATGTAAATTTCCATCTCTTATTTACTTTACTGCCAGATAAAGCATTTCGTGGTACTACTAAGATATTACTGATAGTGGAAGTATTTGATGAAGTTCCTCCGGTCTCTGGAAATTAATCTAAAGATCGCCTGGATTCAGGAGAAGTGGCAGCATCTGTAGTACTCATTCCCCCTTCCACTCGGGAGGTGTTTACTGAGCACCTACTGTGTTCCCAGCAAGGCGCCCATCACCCTGGGAGCAGGTGTTGGGACAAGAGTGTCAGAGGAGGGACAGCCATTCTGAGAAACTCTGAGAGGTGTCACAGGAGCTGCCCAAAGGGTTCAGGGCAGGCCCGTGTGGGGAGGCACTGGGGGAGCAAGGGCCCCAAGGGGTGCGGGTAGGGGGGCTGGAGAGGAGCCAGAGGCCAGACTGGCAGGCCGCCCCCCCAGCACAGCCACCTTTGTCCTGCAAAGGGTGGGAAGTTGCAGGGCGTGGGGTTACAAGCAAGGCTGTGAGTGGGGGGATAGGTCAGACAGAGTGGAGGCTGGAGGCTGGAGGCTGGCAGGGGCGTCCACTCCTTGTCCAGAGGCTTAGCTCAGCTTAGACCCTCGAGTGTCGAAACTCAGAGCACATGCTGGAAGGACTCACAGCTGATGTGCATACAGGAGGGAGCTGTTTAATTCACAAGAGCGCCTTCCTGGGCCTGCTGAAAACTCCGGGGATGGCATCTCACCCCATGAGGCTGAAAAGTCATGGCCGTGTCTGGGGTGGACCCAACAGAAGGCAATAGCTAGGTTTGTGCTCAGGGGGGTGCGTGCACATGTGCATGTGCGTGTGTGTACGCGCGTGTGTGAGTGTATGGGCATGTAGGTAATTGTGCGTGTGATTGTCTTCTGTGAGACTTCATACAAAACCCAAGACAGTCACAGTAATCCACTATTGCATGTGATCTCACAATTCTAGGCTTTGTTTTGTGATCTTTGTGAAAACATTGGCATCTAAATGATATTCACATTGCTACTTTTTGCCTCCCTAAAATGCATAGACTCATGGGAGGGAAAATGCACTGATCAGTATCGGCTTCCTGCGTGACCACAGGTCAGGTTATGGTCTGAAATAGCGTCCCAGCTGCCGGTGCCACTGCTATTTCTTCACACTGAGGACATGACCTTTTAATCACATCAGAAACGAAATGGGGATTCCTTCCTCAGCAGTAACCTACTACTTGCCACACACCAGTGGTGTAAATGCCACCATGACCCTCTCAAGAGGAAACACAACCTTCCATGACTCCACCTGGAAGAACAAAGGAATTCACTACTGATTTGCCTGGAGGGGTGACCAGTCCAAACTTTGCGGGACCAGACATTTTAGTGTCCCCAAACAAATCTTTTAAATTATCTTTACAGTTAAGATAAAATGAAATCTAATTTTTAACATGAAAACCAAAGTCCAGTTCATTGTTAATCCATAATCCCCTCCCATGAGCCGAGTGAATGGTGCCCCCTGGGGTCACGAAGCTTGGCTACCAGAAGCCTCTTCAGGTGAGGGCAAGCAGGTGAGGCTGGGGTGTCACTACTCTTCTATCCCACGAGCCCCTAGAGAATCATTTTCTGCCTTTCCTGGTTCAGGTGGGCGCATCGTTGGGCCTGGCGGGGGACTACCTCTTTCAAAACTTGGCCAAGGTTTCTAGTCTCTGAAATGGTATCTTGACAGATCTATTAAATAAAATATCAAGAAAAGAATGGTTAAAAATTAAAAATAGAAGAGATTCTATTTCCTTCCCTTTATAATCTCAGAAATCAGTTCTATAATGATAGGAAAGACACTTTACAAAAATCCCCAAACCTTCTGAGAATTAAAAGGAAAGAGTTATTTTCCTCACCAAAGGACCAGAAACTTTGCTTTTTCATGTTTATTTTATGTTTGCTGTTTGGATACAATCCCTGTGATTATCCGCTGTGAATACATTCTGATGACCAGCAATTACGGAATGTGCCCATTTCTATAGAGAATGTTGTCGAATTTGGGGAATTGTTGCCACTCTGATACATGAGAAATAAGGTATTGGTGTGATTTTTAAATTACTTTCAGTGAAGTTGAAAAGTTAAGCATATCTTGTCTTTTGCCTATTTTTCTGTAAGTTTTTGGTCTTCTTCTCCAACCTTAAAAACTCTGTTAATATTCACAATATTACCCTTTGTCTACACTATAAATGGCAACTATTTCTTCTCTCAGTTTGTCATTTGGCTTTTGAATTTCCTTATAGTGACTATTTTTGACATCAACATTAAAAAAAAAACTGTAGTCAATTCATCAATATTTTATTGCTTTTGGATTTTAAGCCATAATTCGAAAAGTTATCTCCCCTCGCATTTTAGAAGTGAATCAACCTCTGATTTTAATTGTTGTCTAATACCTATGGTTTTATTTTTCAAATTAAAATCTGTAATACAGTTACCATTCTTTGGGGTATACAGTGTGAGGTATGGATCAAACTGCATCTTTATCCAAGTGGTGAACCCCACACCATTTATGAAAAAAAATCATTCTTTAAGGCAGTGATTTGAGAAATTAACTTACCAATTAACAAATTTTCATTTGTGCTTTACTCTGTTCCTGGACTCTCTATTCTGATTTGATGAAACTGGAACCCACACAGCAGGTTCTAACAACATAAAATGCAGAGATGTTAATTATCCCCCTGGCTCCTTCTCTCCTGAGAACTGTGTGTGGACAGCAGGGGTGGACCTCATTTTGTTGTGCTTCCCATTGCAGTGCTTGGCAGGTGTTTTGGTTCCTTACAAATTGAAGGTTTGGGGCAACCCTGCATCAAGCACATCTATCGGCGCCATTTTTCCAACAGTATTTGCTCACTTTGTGTCTCTGAGTCACATTTTGGTATTTCTCAAAATATTTCAAACTTGTTCATTATTATTTATGTCTCATGCTGAACTGTGCCCAGTGATCTCTGATGTTGCTACTATGAGTCACTGAAGGCTCAGTTGATGGTTAGCATTTTTTAGCAACAAAGTACTTTTTAATTAAGGTATGTACATTGGTTTTTTTAGACATAAAGCTATTGCACACTTATGGACTACAGTACAGTGTAAACATTACTTGTGGGAAACCAAAAATTTTGTGTGACTAATTTTATCTTGATATTCGTTTCATTCTCGAACCCACAATACCTCCAAGGTCTGCCTGTATTTAATAATTCAGAATCACTGGGGTCCTTTGGTTAACATTAGGGAGAAAATCATGAAATCATGTATCTATTCCTATAGGTTATGTCAGACTTTGGGGTAGACACATTAGCTGCCATATATTAGCTCATCTGATATTGTAAAACGTTCTAACTCTTGCTGATTAAGCAGGTTTTTAATTTTCTTCTCATGACTGAATTCTGTGTATATTTTTCTCCCCATAAAGGGCACATACTATTAACTCTCATTTATTGCTGACATGGCAAACTCTTTCAGATTAGGGAACAGTTGTAAAAACAAAGGAAATGTACTAGAAAGGTACAACAGTTGAAATATTACTTTGAGTAAAAGTCACAGACGATCATTTATCTTATGCTTTTAGTTAAGTGAGATGCTTCCCCTCTGCGGACCTGATAGGAGGCTGGGGAGGGATGCACTTTCCCAGCCCAGTGAAACCATTGGTTTGCTCCAGCTGCATCCTCACGGGAGAAGCACCCTGTCTACCCCCGAGCAAAGCTGGGTGCTCCCCGAATAAATCACAGGGTTTATCTTTTCTCAGTTGGACAGAGCAGGCTCCAGGGAGGGGAGAGACCGGAGGATCTATCATTCACAGGGAGATTTTGGCATTCTGTGGTTTCTAGGGAAATAAATCTCTCCCATCCACGAAGAACATAACCCATGCCTCCAAATCACTTGGAACAAGTCAAGTTTCATTGAAAAAAATATATTCAAAACCACATCTTTATGGAAATTGAAACCCCTCGAAAGTCAAACTGAAAAGAAGCTTTTCTAACATTGATGAGTTTCTCTTCCTTTTATGAAAGCAAAAATTTTTAAAATATGAGGGTACGTTTTGGTCTATATCGTTCACTACGTTCTATAATTTCCCTCTTCTTGGGATTTCCTGAACACAGTGGGTGGGAACAAAAAGACCCAAACCAAGTTTTAAAGGAAATGCAATTTAATAATTTAATAAAAATAAAATAATATTTAAGAATTTATCCTCAAAGAAAACATAAGGATGTAGTGCCAGTTAAGATCCTATAAACTCAAAAGACAGTAGTTTTGCTTTCTTTTTCTTGGGCAGAGAGGTTTTTAAAACTTTATTATGTTGATAACTTAAAAATGATCAATCAAACAAAGCTTTCGTTGCTGTCCAGAGCTGTCCCTCTTGGCCCCAGAGCAGCCTGCCCCTCATCCGCGTTCCGAGTGAATTTCTCATCCTCCTCTCCTTTATGACCATCTCCCCATCTTTTCCAGATGTGATACTCTCTCTGGGTTAAGCTCCATTTAGCAGGAGGCATAGAATGTTGACTATTAGTCACAACAGAAAAGTTCTTCAAATAAAAATCACTGCCCTTCTTTTCCTGATCTCTTTTTCTCTCTTTAATTAGCATGAGATACAAATGCAGTGTAAAAGTTACTGGTGGTTTTGGTTCTTAAACCTCTGTAAGCAAAGGGAGCCACTCTTTGTTGGGTCTGCACAATTCAGTCAGTGAGTGAAAAACGTGCTGTTTGTACCATCTGAAAATGTGCTTCCCGCTACAAGTGCACACGAGCGGGCAAGACCAGCGCAGACAAAGGGTGTGCTTTGAACATCTGATGATCGAATTGAAGGGAGATATTTAGTAATAGCAGCGAGTTAGAACTTTCTAATTCACAAACACATGCAAACATTTCTCATATTCACAGTCATATTTGGTGGGGATGCATTTAAATAGCAAAAGAGGCTGAATAATAGTCTACAAAGCAGTATTTTACTTGAGTTCATGACTCAAAAGGAGCAGCAAAAATTTGCGCACTTGTCCATTCGATTTAAATAACAGGATGCAAGTGAGGGGCCCAGACTCAGGGCGGCCGCCCATGTGGTACAGCCGGGGCTGGGGCCTGCCTGCCTGGCCTTCAGGGGCCCAGCCCTGGAATGCTGCTGCCTTGGGGCTTTCTTTACACAGGGGGTGGGGCTGGCCACACGTACTAACGCTCTCTGGTCACCAGCCAATTAGAAGAGGTCTCTGCATGCCTAGACCATTCAAAACTGTTTGGAGGGTCTGACTTTGTTAGTGTGGCCAAATGATCTGTTTTTAATGTAAATATTTTGGCTCCATTAAAAGTTGTCAAATCAAAGATTCTGCTATTTCTGATTTTAAATGCTTTTGGATGATACTTTATAATATGCTCCCCCGACCAGCTCTGCCAAACGTTTCGTGGCCCCTTTTGGGGATTTGCACTGTTTGGGCTGCATTGCCCCCTGGCCTGGCCGAGGTTGGCAGCCCAAGATGTGGTTGAAGGCGGGGGTCAGCAGCCGCCCCCTGCAGGATGAGCCCACTCCCAGCAGGACGAGGGGGTCACATTATCAGACCCATCTGAGATGGGGAATGCGCAGGGTGAGGGAGGGGTGGGGGAGGGGAAGAGGGGGGAGGGGTGGGGGGAGGGAAGGCCAAGGAAATACATTTATTTATTTATTGTTAGAAGAAATCTTTGCACTTCTCGGTTTCCCTGATTTGGGGGTGTGGCTGTGAGTTCTGGTAAGAGTGCAAACCATGTCCAGACTGAGGGCTCGGGGTCAGGACTGATGTTGTGAAGGGCAGTTAGGAGGCTCTGCTGGGCTGCTGAGAACAAATTCTTCCGAGGAAAAGCAGGGAAGCAGAGGTGAGGGTCTGCAGCAGAGCCCACATCCTGGGCGTGAGGGGCCCGTGTGGTCCTGCAGAAGACGCCCGTCAGCCGTGAGTTTCCGGCACGTGCAGGAGGAGTACCCCAAACAAACGAATCCCAGGGCGGCTGAATTGATGTAGAACAGCACCTTATCGACCTGAACATGGGGCCGAATGCCCCTTATCATGACTTATAATAAACAGGTCCATTGCTTCCCTGGAGAAACCTGCTTTCCTCAGTGAGGAACATTTAAGAAATGGTTTAGATTTACCAATCCTTATAAATTGCTGTTTTCATTTTAATTTTAGAATTTAATAACATTGTTTGTTTTAAATAGACTTGTATTTAGAATTAACAAATGATTCGGATTACAGCAGTGACATAAAGACTTGTTTTAAATTAATTTTATTAAGTTAAAAAAAAAGGTGAGTCTATCTAATGAAAACAGCAGAGTGGGCACATGGCGACCGTCTCAGGAGAGGCCCTCGGCTGCCCAGTGTCCGGGGAGCAGGTGCTGCCAGGCCCCTTCCCCAGAGCTGAGCTTCCCCTCCTGGTGCCGCCCCCGGTGGGGGGTCAGTCGGCAGTCCAGGCCCAGGGGCCAAGGGCATCTCCTGGTCTTGGGGGCGCTGAGTAATGGAGAGGTGTCCGAGTACCCTCATATGGCTGGAGACTGAACCTCCACAGCTGGGATGCCCTGGGTACCACTCCTGTTGTTTTAACCACGCTTGTGAATTGGGTTCACTGCTCTCATCCTCTCCCGGACACAAATACTTTTATCAGACAGATTGAAGCAGGAAGCCTAAGAAGCCTCAGACCGCGCTGTGCCTGACTCACTGGGAAAAATTGCTCACAAACCATTCATTCACATGAAAACCGTCCCCTCACGTCTGGGATGTGCCCCCCATCCCTGCCCAGAAGGCGCAGTGGTCTCTCCTCTGTCAATTCACTTTATCATGTGGACTTCTGTATTACAGGAGGCCTGTTTTTTGCCAGATCCCCTTGCCTGTGATGGTGGTGTGGGGAGATGGTTATTTTGCTTTTTTAAGGAGAGAACTTGAAAGATTGTGTAGGTTTTAGTTCAGATTGTCAGCTGCTAACGGCTGGGGTGGCCTGGCCCTGGTGTTGCCCAGAATTGACCTGAAAATTTCACCAGCCTGGACATACCATCTGCTTCTCGCTCCTACCCACGCACCAGCTCTCTGGGAGTGCGTCGTTCCAAACCCAGGCTGATTTTGTGAAAATGGCCAGTGTGGGGATCCAGCGCTTTGTCGTTCAGAAAATGAGAGTAACAACAAAAAGACACAGTTTAATCACTTTAAAATAATCAGAACTTTTAAGCACTGTTTTCAGGAGCATGCCTTCTGTGAAGCAAGAGCTGACACGGAGAGATCCTTTTGACAAATTGATGCTGAATTCCAGAGGCAAATGAAAGAGAGGGTGGGAACCAGAGGCATTTCCATCATCAAAATGCTTTCTGTCTCTCACTCCCATGTCAAAGTTCGAGTCACCCTGGCCCCTGTGCTGGGAGCCAGCGTGGTCCCAGGGAGTCTGTGCCCTCTTGGGTGGAAGGGAATCTATTTTAATGAAACGGCACACTCCAGGCAGATACAGGATCTACAGGGTCTAGGTGTGTCCATCCTACTGAAATAGGCAGCCATTTGTTCCTTAATTTACAAATGATGGAACAGAAAAGCAACCGAGCTGAGCAGTGAATGGAATCTGACGTGACTTAACTTCTGCCCGTCGTTGCTTCAGGACTTATTTATATTGGTGTTATTTATAGGTTCCAAATACATATCATCAAAGAAACTGTGGTTTTCATCATTTTTATGGAAGCCTGAACGTCACATATAATACTATTTTCATAAGAAAAAAATCCCCAAGCAAATGCAGTTAAAAACCAGCCTACGGGATATAAAGGAGAAAATGAAAATGTTATCATCTCTAATTTTTTAAAATTTTTCTGATGCTCTAGACTCCCTCTAAGTTGGGGGTGATATCATGGACATACACACCATGGTCTTTACTCAGGCAAATGTTAATTTTTCAATGACGGCAAAAATTAGAAAAACTCAACTGGCTCCGTATTTTCTTCTTGTGGAACCAATGAAAATGTAAATGGGCTTTGTGCTTTTGTGTGACAATTCTCACCCAGCTTTATCACTTCTCTCCCACCCTCACCCGGGAATCCAATTACATCCCTGAGGCCCGGGGTGGGGGGGGGGCCCAGGGCTTTGCGGGGGAAACCATGGGAAAGATTTCCTTCCCCTTCACATCTTGCAAAGAGAGTTATTAGCCTTAAAATTGAAAAGGGATGGATCTTATGCCCTTTAGAAGTTGACCTGGGGTGGGCAAAGATGGGGTCCTAAGAGCGAATTCAAGTTCCTCCACGCTGTTCCTTAATAAGCTGGTTGCCTTGAAGAGCCTTGCCTTCACTGGACTTGACCTTGGTAGGAGGTGGCCCCTCTACCTAGCCATCCAGTTGCCTAGATTTCTGTTTCTTGCATGGACTGTCCCCACTCTGACTCCCGTGGGATTAGAGAGTCAGGCCTTCAGAACCATCAGGCAGTGCAGGGTGCTGTCCCCGTTTGAGGCCGCCATCTCCATCTGGCGTCGGCTGCCCCGGGGACACCGCAATGTGCCCTCCAGTGGGGAGTGTTTACACGATCTTTATCACTTGTAACTATTATGGCAGAACCATCAATTAGCTCTCAACGTGCAAAATAACACCTGGGAAAGGTTCTTCACAAACTTGTTTAACCTTTTTCCTCCCCTTCCCTTAGGTGACAGGTTAAGATTTACGATTTTTGAAGACCGTGGCAGCACCTGGGCTGATGTTATCATCCTGATGAGACGTGCCTCACTGTCGGGGGGTGGGGTGGAGGGGCTGGTAGAGCAAGAATCGCAGCTCGTTAAGAAGGACACTTAGCCCAAGAGCAAACTCAGTGTTTCCACCAACAACTTTCTGGAGAAGAATTAATTCTGCCTGGGCAGTCCTCGGGGGCTTAGGTTGCAGGTAACAAGCTGACCTGGTTCTCGACACTCTCGTTGCCACCCTTCCTGCCTCCTCACCTCCCACCCAATACCTGACAAGGGGCAGAAGGAGTGAGAGCTCAATTCAACAGTCCTGATATTTCCAGAACACAGAGAGGGCAGGGAGCCACTCAAGGCGTCCCCAAATTCGCATCACTCCCTTAATTGGTGGATGCCTTTTTCATCCTTTAAAATCTGGGTTCAATTTACTGTTCCTCAAAACCACGTTGGGATAACAGGCTAGATTAAATGGTTGCCTCAGCTTGGCTGGCAGCCTCTGCCTGACCCGCGCGTTCCTCGTATTCGGTCCCTGGCCCCCCGCCCCCACTGCCCCCTCATTAGCCCGGTTATTAGAGAGGCCCGGCCGATTCGCGTCGGGGAGTAGTCGGGTGATGAAACTCGGGTTTATTGGAAAGATGTAATCTACTGTCCCTGTTTGTAACAAGCTCGCTCTGTGCGCACATATTGTGGGGACTCATGTATCTTCTTTCATTCTAAGCTGTCAGCTACATCGCTCAAACTCCAGATAGCCATCAGATCATGTTTAATGGGCTGCCCTCATCGTTAGGATATGGCTATGACTCCAAGAAGCTGTGCCTAAGCAGAGGACTGCTAAATTTGGAAGCCTGGAGCTGATCCAGTGACGGTAACACAAGGAACACAGCGGGCGCGGCTGGCGTGCAGGACTCCTGTGCAGGGGGGGGGGGCCTCGGACGCGCCCCTCCCACCTCGGGGCAGGGCCCGGGCTGCGGGGCGAACAGCTGACAGCCGAGGGCCTCCGAGTGGCACCTTAGCCCCACTCTGATGAAACAGCATCTTTTTATAGCCTGTTTAAAAGAATTTTCCATGATTACGACAAGTACGAAATCAATGAAGCAGAGGGAGATGGAATTTTAGCCCCATAAATCAGTTCATTCGGTTTCCTTCCATCTGTCCTCCACGTGAGTTATTCCACTCCTGCTGGCTGAGGCCCTGAAGGGTGGTGTCTTTGTTGCAGCCCTGGATGGGGGTCACTCAGAACTTTGGGGTCTCAGCTAGTTTTATGGGAACCTCGGGTGATTGAGGGACACTTGGGTCTAGAATCCAAAAGAGAACCAGGCGAGTGCTGTGGGAGACCCTGGGCCATGGTGTCTGCAGACCTTGGGGAGGGCCGATGTGCTGGGTAGCCCTGCAGGGGCCTTAGTTCCCTGGCTTTCAGCTTTACTCCCCTCAAATAGAGAAACCTAAGCCCCCTCCAGGGCTGTGGGGCGTTAAGTGAGAAGCTCTGTACAGAACTGTCTAGAACAGTGGGTCAGTGTCACTAAATTCTCAAAAGTGGTAGTTTTCCCTTTTCCATTGGGAATTTTATGAATCTCCCCAAAGGCTCTGCATTAAGTGAGCCTAAACAAAGCAAATTTAGACTCTACTTTTACTTAAAGACTCAAGTGCCATGCAGAGGGTCAGATCCCAGGCACTTTGTCACCATCTGGGGTGAAACACAGAAGACGGCAATTAGATAATTGTATTTGTGCTGGAGGATTAGCTTCAAACCACTGATTTTCAATGAATGAAAAAGAAAGTACCCCCCCCCCCCGACATCCCCCTAGCCTGACAGCCTTTCAGGAAGAAGACCTCGCACAGTGGATCGGATTGGCTGGATTCCAGGTAAATCAGGATCACTCCCTCCCTCCTGCTTCACATGGCAGAGGAGGCACACCTACCTGTGGTGAAGGCCCATGTGTGGTGGAGGCCCACCTGGGGTGGAGGCCCATGTGTGGTGGAGGCCCACCTGGGGTGGAGGTCCATCTGGGGTGGAGGCCCATCTGGGGTAGAGGCCCACCTGTGGTGGAGGCCCATGTGTGGTGGAGGCCCACCTGGGGTGAAAGCCCATGTGTGGTGGAGGCCCACCTGGGGTGGAGGCCCATCTGGGGTAGAGAAGCCCATGTGTGGTGGAGGCCCACCTGGGGTGGAGGCCCATCTGGGGTAGAGGCCCACTTGTGGTGGAGGTCCATCTGGGGTGGAGGCCCACCTGGGGTGGAAGTCCATCTGTGGTGGAGGCCCACCTGTGGTGGAGGCCCATGTGTGGTGGAGGCACACCTGTGGTGGAGACCCATGTGTGGTGGAGGCCCACCTGGGGTGGAGGCCCATGTGTGGTGGAGGCCCACCTGGGGGGCCTGTTTCTCCCTGGGCTTCATCGGGCCATACCTGAGTGCACCCCCACCACCTCGGCCTTGCGCAGGTGTCTATCCAGCTGAAGGGTGGATGGTGCAGTGATTTACGCTCTGACTCAATGGGTGCGAGAGGCCTTCACAGACCTGTAACAGGTCCACACCCAACAGGGCAGGTCATCAGAGCTGTGCAGAGGCTGCCACGCACTGACCCCCCTGTGTCCCATACCCTGGCTGCACCCACATCACTCTCATGTTGGCCTTCTTTGGCGTCTGGGCACATCAGGATTGCAGCTCCCAGCTCCTCAGCGGCATGGGGTCCCTGCTTCCCAGTCTGCACTCCTCATGGCTGCAGGCCCTGCCTCCGGTCTCCCTGGTCTTCCGGGGGGGGGGCGATGGGGGAGAAGCAGATGGTCCTCTGCCCTCCAAGGGGTCAGGATGGAGAGTCCATGAGCTGGCTCAATGGTCCACCCGCCAGGACCACGGACCTCTGGGTGTGGCTTCTGGGGGTCACTTGGGTAAAGGGTCTGTTTGGCGGCCATGACCCGAAGCCCCTTCCTGTGCCCGCCCAGCCCGCGGAGCCAGGGGAGACCTCCTCAGCATCTCCATGAGTGCTTCGTGGTGTTTCCCACTCTTCTTAGGCCAGTAAAATTAACAGCAGCAACAGCAAACCAACGTCAGTTCCTGAACCTTCTCCTTGTGTCAACAATCCAGGATGAAAAAACAAATTACTGAGCTAATAACGATGCCAAACAGGAAGTTTAATCTCCTTTTGAACTGACTTTGAATTTGATGTGGCACAGTCAGTGGGAAAGTAAGATTTCCCATCACTTTTGAATGCCCCAGTTTCCTCACCTGTGAAATGTGGGTCCCAGTCCTATCCAGCCCCCTTGGTGATGATGAGATACCTACCTGTCTGGAACAGGATTGGGGCCTGAAAGTTAAAATTAAACAGCATGACAACGTACAAGGCATGCTGCTCTGTCTTAACTCTTTACCAGTTTATTTCTGAGATTGTCTTCAGGAGCCAGAATAAGTCACTGCTTCTTGGGAAATCAGTCCAAATGCTTGTAAAGTGAGTGTTCAGGGCAGTATTTCCAAAGGGGCTAGAGGGGAGAACAGAAGTCTGCAGGTAAATGGGCTTCCACGTTACTCGGTGGGGACGAGAAGTGAAGTTCACAGTTAATCTTACATTGACAGGAACAGAAAGATGAGCTTGAAAAAGGAAGTGAGTCAGAGGCTCAGGGGTTGGGAACATTCCTGACAGCTGAGCAGGGGTGCTAATGGCCCCAGGAGCTGGGGAACCGTGAGCTGCCCTTGGCCCAGGATTTGCCAACGTCTTCCAGCAGATCTTGTTTGCATAGATTCACACCCTCCAGCTCTGCTTCAGCATGAGACCATCCCAGGCCAAAAATCAGAGCAAGTCCATTGGAGATCAATGCCTGAATGCCTCTGAGGTCTTGGAAGCAGGCATTGCACTTTCTGCTTCTGTGGATGCTCGAAAAGGGAGGGTTTCCACTGATCTGTCAGAAATAACAACATGATGATGTCTCAGCTGGCTTGGGATTTTTGCTGGGCCTCCTTTTAACTCTGCGGCCCTCGTTCAGGTCACAACTTCAGTGGGATCACAGCCGGAATGTCCCAAGTCTCACTGCCTATTTCCAGGCTGTCCTCAGCACCATCTCCTCCTTCCAAGCTGCATGGAGTTCAAGGAATCGCCTTCTTCCCTAGACTGGCAGCTTTCTCGAATACATCCTCTGATATATTATCTCCTTAGTTCCTCTTCTAAAATTTTCCTTCGAGGCAAATGTTTCTCACTCTGTCCAGAGAATTGAGGCCAAGTTCTGCTCTGTCTCCTTCCCCTCATCTGTGCACACATGGGGAGTTTTTGCTTCAGAGAAAAATGATCACCTTTAAGAGAAGATTCTTCAACTCTGTGGCTCAAACCATAAAAAAGAGGAGAGGCCCCCCTCTCAATTCTCTACAAAATCATAAAAGGTGGTTTTATTCTTTACAAAATCACCTAGTGTGATTGAAAAGGTCTTGAGGCTTTGGACAACATCGGCAGTCATCTCAGAAACAATAGAACAATTAATTCCACGAAGTTTCCTGGTTCTCAGTGATGTAATCTGCCATTGAAGCCAGAAATCGTGTCCCTATAAATCGAAGCACTTGTTAGTTGCCCTGGCCTGAAACTATCCTTCTCTCTTCCCACCAAGGTTCAAAGCCATTTATAGATGTCATGTCGCCCCCGGGTTGGGGCAGCTCCTTGTCAGAATTCTCATTCCAGGCATTCTCTTGGTTTGTGTGCTGGAAACATGTTTTACAACTTATTTTTGCCCATAGTGTATTGGTTTGTTCCTACACAGATTTGAGTAAAATACGGATCTAATCGTATTACATGAACACAACAGCGCCTTAGAATCCAACCTTTGTAGAACACAAATTACTTTTCATATCCTATTAATTTGATATCCTAACTAACTAGCAGGATAACAGCTTTCCATTGACTATAACTTAACCTGTAATTAAAATATACTAGAGTTTCTTAGGTGGCATTCAAGAAAGCTCGTGCAGATGAAGGGTGGCCTAGGGATAATTTATGAACTTGGTTTCTGAAGGCAACGTTTAGGAAATCATGGTTTGCAAAAATGCTTACCACCACACTTTATATTTAATAAATTAAAAGAACACAGTTCGGCATCTAAAGCCACAGATGACTATCAGGTAGCACTGAACTATCAAAAAGTTATGGTAAACAGTTTTTTTAAAAAGCTGGGTAAAATAGATGCCCTGTTTTGAAATTGTTTGATTTTATTGTCTTTTTCTGACGTTGTGAACACTCTTTGCTCACTCTTTGTCATTTGGATCTCTTCACCTCCCACATTTATTTCTTCCTGCTGTGGAGTTAATTCTGCCAGCCCTTGTGATATAGCTGCTCTCGTGACCCCTGAGGTGTCTGTCGATAAATGTTCTAGTTCTCCCTAGGTACCGCACGGGGCATTGCCTCCTGACTCAGTGAGTCAGGCGTGTGCGGCGATCGGTGAGCTGAGTGCAGGTCTGAGGGTCTCTGCCATGCGGGCCCACACGGAGCCACACAATCCACGTGGACGTTCTCAGAGCCCGTGTGTGAGAGGACACACCTTCCTGACCTGCCACAAAGGAAGCTTGTGTAGAGATGGTGGCTCCCTCAGCCTGGGTCCCTGAGTGACCAGGATGGACGGAAAGTGTCCCCCCACTGCACCCCACCAACCGTCCACACGCACATGTGTTGAGTGAATGAGAAACAAAAGTTTGCTCACTTAACCCACTGAGCTTTTAGGGCTGAGGGTGACCAACAGCATTGCCTGCCATTGCTTCCCACATCATTCTACCTGTTAGAATGACTGCTTAATCAGCAAGCTGCGTAAATCTGCCATAAACCCCTTTGCTTTTCTGTTTAAAATATTTCTAAGAGGCTTTACTACAGCAGCTTCCTAGGTTAGCTTTAAAATCACGTCTTAGCCTCTGTCTATTTGGACCTCTCAGGAATGACGTTTCAGGTGGGCGTGTCCACCTGGAATTCAAAGGGGACCTCGCTGTGCGCGGGCGCTCAGACAATGGATCCACCTTTCGTCCAGATACGACATTTTTCCTGGACACAGTGGGGACAGGATTTGGTGGAGCCATGGTGACCAGGCACGCTTAGTAGGACTAGCCCTTAAACACAAAGGGAAACGTTTTTGACACTTAGAAGAAACCTGGTCGTAGGCTGGTCATAAAACCAAGGAGAACTGTAAGAGAATTGGTATTTGAACACTGATTTCATGACGAATTTATCCTTCTACCCTGACCGACACCCGCTGGTTTGCAACTACCTCAGGTACAATTCTTGAGGCCTGTCAGCGCAGGGAGAAGCAGGAGGCTTCACTTGTTAGGGCTCATCATTATCTGTGTCTTGGCAGAAAGTCTACAGCTTCCGAGTGGATGCTGAGTTCTCCCGGGGTTGGCATATCAGGCTGCTTATTTGTTCAGATGTAGGCAGGGAGTGGGACGGGGAACCCTTCCAGGCCTCTGAGGGGGGCCCCCGCTACGACTCACTCCCAGAGGTCCAGGGGTTAGGGAGAGAGATCCTAAAAGGAGAGCTTTTAATGTGGGAGAAGGGAAAACAGAACAGAAAGAAAAGTAAACCTATGAGTGGTTCCTTTTATTCCTCCTCGATAAGTTCTTTCTCTTGTTATACGCGAGGAAAGAGGTTGGGAGCTGCTGAGCAGGAGTGCCAGACATCACGGAGAACGCCTAGATAGATTGTGGCAATTTTTTGAAACCCCCCAATTAAAAAGTATGCTTGCAGGCATTTATAAGAAAGAAAAGTAAGAGGTTCAATTAGCTGCAGACTTCTGCTCTGCAACTGTAGGTGACGGACACACAGAAGACTGGCTGGGACCCCCAGGTTGAATTGTCACCAACATTGTCTTCCATGTTGGAAAATGTTCTCAGAGAAAAGCCTCAGAAAACATACCGTCTGTGTGCTCTGCATCAAATGAAGTACTTGAACGTACCCTACATCCATTAGAGACAAAAGTCGTGTATAAAATCAGGAATGAGAGAGTCATGCTACAGAAGGACACATAAGGAGCCTCAAAGCAAATAAATTAGAGGCAATTGGAGTTGTCCATTGGCTTGAAACCAAGTACCCATTGCATGTTACAAAGAACTTTAGAGAAAGTGTTATTTTTGGTTCTTTGCTGTTTCCTTTTCTAGGTTGTTTATATATCTCTGATTTATTCACTTTTCTTGATTTTAAATACAAGGATTTAACATAATCTTTCTAAGTTACAAGGAAAGGAAAAAAAAACATTGACCAATTTTGTGCTCAGGCAATAAGCTCAGTAATGTGGCCTGGGCATTTATTATTATTTAGGAACAGCTTTTCCAAATTGCAATTTCATTTCTCTGTGCAATAAAAATTTATCTTAAGAGCTGAAAAATCTTTTTATCTTAAATGTGTATATCTATCTATCTATGTTTTTAATATGCTGATAGTTGTTTATAAATGTGTCTATTCAACATGCTATTAAGTATATTGTGGAGTTGGAAATATAAGAAAGAGTACTCGATGGTGACATTATTGTTGAATGCCACCCAATAAAATAGCACATGGATAATGTTCTAAGAAAGTCTTGAAGGCAGAAATACTTACATACCAAGACCCAGCTATCTGGTCTAGCTTTCCTGCAAGTCATCAAATAATTATCAATCAATCTTTCTATTGATTTCATTACTGGTGATGCATTATTATGGGTATGATATTTCTAAGAAACTTATAGTTGAAGAAGCAAATACTTGACATATGAAAATTCTTATAAAATATAATCTGGAGATAGTTGTCTAAACCAGACAAATGATACAAGGTAGTCTGGGATTAATTGCCACATGAAACACATGGATAAAATCTTCTGTAAGTTTCTGAGGAGGCAGAAATTAGGCCAGTTTGTGAAAATAGGTTGAAGGAGAAGATGAGATTTAAGCCATGCTTGAGTGAGAAGAGGGAGTAGTGAGCAGAGACATGAAGAGACTGTGGGTTGGAGCTGGTGGAGATAGGGCTGGAGAGACAGCTAGAAGCCAGATGCAAGGGGTCGTGCATGGCGTGCCATGAGTGCTACAGTTTAATGCTGGTGTTGATGGTTTTCAGGTGGTGAATCACTTCTTGATTAAAGTGGATTTTATTTCCTTCCAGATTTGTTACTTTATTTTTAAGATTGCACAGTAAATGTGTTCACTGTAACAACTGGAACTGCTCAAAGGCACATAAGGGAAGCACCCAATCTCCCTCTGGCCTTCCACCCCATCGGTAATACCTGCCAGGCACCCTTCCGCCCTTCTGTCACTCATCTAATGGAGCACCAATGGAACTGTCTTCCCTCCACAACACCCAGATACAAACACATGGCTCTGCAATTCCCCTTTTTTACACAACGTATGTTCTGGCCACGCCATGTGCTAATATGTAGAGATTTAAGATGCTGTTTCTACCAAGGCTTTGTTATACTTTGTAATATCAATATGCCATCATTGGTCAACATTTGAGTCAATTCTAAACAAGCATTCCTCAATACATATCATCGCAGATTATGTTTTCATTTTCATTACTTTCATTACTTTTATATAAAGTAAATTTCCCAAAACCCAAATGCTAGATTATACAGAAGGTGAATTTTAAATTTCAACTGTTATTGTTTAATTGTATCCTCAAAAGTTTGTAGCAATTTCAAGGCAGAAATTGCAGCTTTCTTCTGGGGGAGGGGCATTGGAGTAGCATCAGACTTCTCCTCTGCAGAACTAGAGGCTAGAGGTGGAGGGACCTCAGAGCAGAGCATGGAGGGTAAGAAGTTTGTGTCCTAGGCCAAGATAGTGCTCATCTTTCAGGACAAATGAAAATGATTCTGAACATGTGAGGACACCAAGAGGAGAGGATGTCATTGTGTTTGCTACGTAAGGAAAGTAATCAGGAAGGAGTTTACCAAATGACAATTGAATCAGGAATTTCAAGATAGGAAAACACAAAGAGGTGAGAAGAGGTCGATGAGTAAACAAACTTGCAGTGTACAAAATCAGGTCTGAACACACCATGTTAACGATAGATATCTGTAATATACACATTAGCTAAAGATGCTTGAACTAGAAGAACACAGACCTTATGGGAAAGAAATGGAATGGAATTAAAAATTTAAAAGGATCCAGCCCAGACGATCAGTTATCAAGTTCACCGTGAGTGGGCTCAGCATCTATGTTAAAACTCAGGGAGTGCTGGTCATAAAATCCAACTCTGTTGTTAGCAAGAAGCTCTTCAAAATGAAGTGACAAGGGAGCATTTAAATTAAAGATATGAGCCAGTATATACCACTGAAATCAAACCAAGTCAAAGCAGAGGTAGAAATATTAGTATTAAATGCAATGGAATATATAAAATAGATTACAGACGAAGACCTACTGTATAGCACAGGGAGATATCCTCAGTATTTTGTAATAACCTATAAGGAAAAATAATCTAAAAAAGAATAGATATATGTATATGTATAACCAAATCACTCTGCTGTATGCCTGAAAGTAACACAACATTGTAAATCAACTATATTTCAATAAAAAATAAAATTAAGAAAAAAACAAAACAAAACAAAAATAAATGCAATGGAAGTGGAGACCCAGCAGCTTGTGAGCGAGTCATGACACTCTTACATTTTTTTCAACAAAGAATGTAGCAGCTAAATATAAAAGCAATGTGTGTGTGTGTTTACATATACACACAACAAGAATGTGGAATACAGTTACAAGGGAGAGTTAAAAACACTTTGTTCATAATATGACAGATCAAGTGGAAAAGTGCTTTTCCATCTTCTTTTTAATCATTGCTCTCATAATCAGCCTTTTAGGACCCTTTCCTTAATTCCTGCTCACATAAAATTAAACGCTAGAGACATACAGTATATCAATGTATTATAGGTGTATCTTTGCTTTGTATATAAAAAGAGCAAGGTTTCTTTTGCTCCTTAAGAATCAATTTTTATCCTCTTTGGGGTAATATCATGCCCATCGAGAATGCATGAAATAGACTAAAAAATAAATAAAAACACAGAAAAAGGTGAACAACTCAACTGGTAAGGCCTTTAAAGTGTTATTAGAAAGGTTAGGACTCCAGGGGCAGTGTGCATCGTGGTTGCAGGGGGACCCTCTCAAATTAGGGGGTCCTCGTGGTGCCTGAGGAGGAAAATCTGCACCCTGGGAAGCAAGGGCGCAGCTGAAGGGTCTTTGAAATGTGGGCTCAATGTAGCATACCCCATGCTACCTGAGCCATTCCTCAGTGAAAGGCTCCATGGCTAGAACATTTGGGAAACTAGGTTGGACCAAATTAAACTGGTCCCTGCAGGAAGACTCCGGTCCTCCATGCACTGACTTCTATGTGAAGGTCAAGGATGGAGACGAGGCAGGCACACTGTCCTAAGTTTCCAGGGGTCCCTTCAGGGAAGCCGTTAGCTTGGGACTTCTATTTACATCTCTTGGGACAGTCCTGGGGGATCAGGGTGAGCCGTGCTGCGTCTGTGCGACTGTCTTCATGGCTTTAAGCAGTAAAGGCGGATCAAGCAAGAACAGAAATATTACTAGACAGTGTCCCTACTTTGAACTTGACTGACCTCCTTCCCTGCCTCCCTTCCCACTTTCTCTTTCTTTCTCCTGAAATAAGTTTCAAAAATAAGAAAATTGGAGATAAAAAGAAAACATTTAAAGCAAAGGAATCACCTGTGCGGTCACTGGCCTTTGTCTTATTATTCCTCCAAGAACCTTTATTCTAATAAAGGTCCATGCTGGGCATTCTCCATCTGACCCCGAGGACACAGTGACCTTCAGACAGAGACAGGAGTGATCTCTGCTCCACGCACTTAGAGCCCATCATGGACGTGACCTTGAGTGGGTAATAACCCATGTGACCGAAGCATGCACAGAAGGAGCAGTGTTTTATAATGCGCAGGACAGGGCAAGTTCATTCCCAACATTAAAAGCTGTCTCATAGATTTGTCTACACCATCACACCACAAACGAATGGCATGTGCTCCACGTGGGATGTGATGGGGTGAAGTGCAACTCTGCTGAAACCGTACAGCTCCTTCCAAGACCTCCTATCTTGTTACCTTTCAGAGGAAACCAGAGCCATCTCCTCGCAACTTGATGGTGATTTGGAGCTGGGAAGGGAGCTGGTGCAGCTCACGCTGGTCTGCCTTATGTCACCATGAACGCTGTGCATGCAGGAATCAGGATGGCCGGCAACCAGGGGACAGCAGAGCCAAGGCCACCTGCTCTGGCCCTCTGCTGACGGTGGCCGTTCTTGACGAAAGCCCAGGCCCAGGTTCCAGACCCAGTGAGTCCTGTTGAGAAAGCCCCTCACGCCTGGCAAGCGGTTACTGTGGAAGGTCCCACTGACTCTATCAAAGGCGGAGCTTGTGACAGAGCCATGCCCGCCAAGAACTCAGAGACCTTCTGCGTGAGTTCCAGGTCAACACCCCATGGGTTCTTCCACAGTCTGGAATCTTAAGTGGAATTTAAAATGTGAGTCAGCGGTGGGGCGGAGGGTGCTTGATGCCCTTTCGAGATGCTCTGTGGAACCTGGTAGAAACCAGCATGGCATGTGCGGGGGCCACACACAGGACAAGGTTCACGGTGGCTTCGTGGTTCCCCAGCCTCCCCTGTTATCCTGACGAGAAAGGACTCGTGTAGGACCTGCCAGTTATGTGTCACTTGCAGTTTAGAAACTGTATCTTCATGTGATATGAGTGTTCTCCAGACGACATCAGAGGGCATTTCAAATTCACTTAAAAGGTGGGTTAAATTCATTGACAAATCAGAGTTCTGTGAGGCGTTTGCATTTGTATCTTTCTGATACTTATTTTTCTTTAATTCTGCAAAATTCTCTCCCAACATTGTATTGGGTTTAAAATATAAAGCATTTGATAAGGTCGTTGGAATTATCACCCAAATTTCAACACTTCTTCAGCTTTGAAAAACCTAGTTTCTCTCCTCCAACCCCCTTCTCGAGGTTTGGAATAAGCGATACACACTACTATAGATCAAATAGATAAGCAACAAGGACCTACTGTATAGCACAGGGAACTGTACTCAGTATTTTGTAATACCTATAAGAGACAGGAACCTGAAAAAGAATATGTATTTATATATGTATGTATAACTGAATAGCTGTGCTGTACACCTACAATTAACATGATGCTGTAAATCAGCTAGACTTTAATTAAAAAAGAAAACCTAGTTTCCTAAAAAATGATGGTTCTACACTACTGAATTTTTTCCAATAGAGCTGAGCTGAGGTTAGCTTGAAACTTTTCCCCGAGAAGCTGCCATGATGTATTTTGAAGCTGATGAGAAGCGACAGCAGGTCACATAACTCCTGAAACAGTGCATTTCACCACTAGCTTTGTTTCTGGAGGGTCTCGCTTGGGCATCCTTAAGTGTGATCCAGTGCCTGTATCAGGGAACCCTTGGGGAAGAGGCCCCCGCAGGCCGTGTGGTGTGAGCAAAGGCCTGGCTGCAAGGGCGGGTGTCAGGAGGTACTGCACCTGCGGGGACCCTCCCAGGGGTGGCATTCTTCCCACAAGGCTCAAAGGAGCTTCTGGGAGCTTTCAGCCCTCCCTGTGCCTCCGGACGGCCACCTCGCTGGGCACGCCTCTGCCATCACTCACTGCCCACCAGGCCGGGCAGAGCCCCACCACTTTGCAGGTGGGGCCGGCTGCTGCCCGTGGCAGAGACGAATGACATATTTATTAGCTTGTCAAAACCTCCCCTGTTTATGGAAGTCTCACCCGGCTAAACAAAACAGCCAGCTTCCCATTGGCTCCTTGAGGGGCCCCTGCTGAGAGCTTCAGCAAAGTGCTTGATGAGGCATAAAATGATGATTAATTAATTTACTGCTCAGTTGATCATCACACGGCGCGGTTGATGGTTCTCCCAGCGGTCAGCCCTAGCTCTGCCGTGTACGGCCGAGCCTGCCTTTGCTTTGACCTGCTCGGAGGCTCCCGGGCGGGGAAGGAGGGGAAACAGGGGAACAGCGGCTCCGGAGGCCCCGGGAAGCGGGCGCAGCCGGTCATTAATCAAGACACACTGGCCCTGGGAACTGGCCGGCGTCCGGGCGGGGGTGGCCTCTGCACTGCGGGCGCTCAGAGTCTCGTCTCCTGGGCCAGTTTTTCCCTCCCAGGAGGAACCCGGGCAGCCTGCTGTCCCCCAGGACACGAGGGTGGCACTCAGCCTCCTTCGGGAGGTGAAGGTCACCGTCCTCCAGGACAGGAGGGTGGCGGCGAGCACTGGCCATGCCGAGCCCTGTTTGCTTTCGCATCTGTGGGAGGAAGTGTGGCCCCGCCTGCCCAGGTCCCTGCCATCTGTGACCTGGCAGGGACACAGCTCTGCTTATAACGTTTGAGACCTCAAGGTCAATGCCAGGAAGGCTTTCGGAAATGGGAAAATTCAGAAATTTTCTTTCTTAATTTTCACTCCACATGGGTTTTAGGAGTTCAGGAAGTTTAGTTTATCGAAAGTTAAAGCAATATTTCGAAGGAGAGGTCTTGCCCAATATATACTCTGCTAGCTGGCTATCAGGAGTAGATTTACAGCATGCCATGCAGTCATACGGCCATGAGCAGTGAACGCTCCCATTTGTGAGGCACTGGACGGTAAGTGACCCGCCGTGTGGTAAAGCCTGGCATCAACACAGTGCAGGTTACAGGACGTGGAAGACAGTGGCGCGTCCCTGCCTCCTGGGTGTGAGCTCCGCGTTGACGGCCAGGTCTAAATTCAGGTCCCTGGACGGCAGGCGGAGACCCTGAGGGTCACTGAGATGCATGCAGAGTGGGGGAGCCCAGGCCCTCCTTTACGTCTAACAGCCTGGATGTGCAGGAGCTGAGGCCCCTTGGGAAGGGGATGGCGTGTGTGCCCTGTCACAGACACGGGGATCTCAGCACTGCGCCCCCAGGGCCGGGGCAGGGCATGCGTGCAGGGGTCACTGCACGTGTGTGTGTGTGTGTGTGTGTGTGTGTGTGTGTGTGTGGTCCCGGTTCTGCAGAAACTGCAGGGACTCCCAGGACAACTCCTCCGCCTGCCTGCCTGGCTTGCGGCGCACGGTGCTGGGCGTGGAGTTGAGAAGAGGAAGCCCAGACACCCGTCTCCTGTCCCCTGTAAGGCAACCCGAGTGCCCTGCCCTTCCCTGCCTGGTCTCGCAGAGGGCCTGGTCCACGCTGGCTGGCCCCCGTCCAGGGCCGGGGGATGGAAGGCAACTGTGGAACAATGGGGTGCAACACTGGGGCCAACTGCTGTCCTGCTGGCAAGTGGCCCCTGGTCCATGCAGAAAAGGTGCTTGACGGGTAGGGGGGCCCAGCAGGCTGCGAGGGGCCTAAGAAACCCCTGAGGTGGCATCAACGTGCGGGGGCCCACAGGTGACCCTGTGCTTTCCCACATGTGGCCCGGACCCACAGGACTGACCCTCTGAGCCCACTCATGCCAGGGGCAAAGAGCAGGGAGCGTCACCCATGATGACGCCAGCAGGCAGGTCCCCGCTGTAAACGGGTGTCGTTTACATCACCTGTTGCATCAGACGGGGGCGTGGGGTGAGTGCAACGGGCTAAGGTGTAAGAAGTCTTTAGAAAGGTGAAGGTTTTCCGTCCCCTGGCACTTCCCTGGGACAGGGCGCTTTGTGGTCCCTGACGGGTGGGGCTTGCTGTGTTCTGTGCCCTAATGAGACCCACACACGCACTGGTGTGAAAAGTGCTAAAAAGCCCAGGAGTTAAGAGGCCAGTTTAACCTGTTTATCTCAAAGTTCCCAAGCTGCCAGCACAGGGAGCAGCAATTACTGAAACCGCACAATTCCTGTGGGAGAAGGAGCGCGTGAGCAGCCCCCTTAATCGACGGTATTATTAACAGCAAACGAGTCTTTGTTGTGTGCGGCTGTGGACGCACACCCCGGTCCTCCGTGTTGGCCACCATGGACGACGCTGCCAGCATCCTCGGCGTTCTCGTGCAGGAGGAGCAGTGTGGTGCCCAGAGGCCTACTCCTCGGGTCCTCTGTGTCAGCCGCCATCTGGAGGATGTGCTGGGATGCAGAGTGGGCAGGGACCCTGGTAGGCTCGGAGGCCAGGGCTGGCGTTTGATGTCGGGCGTGATGCGGCCTCATGGGGGCATGGGGGACGAGTGGGTGCTGTGTCACAGGTAAATGCAAGAGGTGGGCTTGCACTGAGGACTGGGTGGGGGCCGGTGGTCAGGGCAACAACATGGGACTGGCCTGGAGACATCCAGGCTTTCACAGCCGTGGAAGGGGAGCCGGATGGTTGAGGGCAAGGAGATGGTGGAGATTCCCAGGCCTGGACCCTCGAGCACATCCAGCTCCTACATGGCAGGCTTGGGGCCCCAGGCACCCCTGAACTCTCTGGGCCAACAGCCTGTACCTGCAGGTGGCCGCTGGGACCAGGTTGCTTGACCTCACTGATGCCTTGATCCACAATCTGTGAGTTAAGAAACCGACCAGGGTGGTTGTGAGGGTCTGTGATTGAAACATGGTATGTGAATCCTCAGGGCAAGTCTGGCACCTGCAGGGGCCTCCTTCTGGCACAGCCTGAGGCTCGGTTTCCTTGTGGAAACCAGGGACAGTGCTGACCCTTTAGGACGATTTGATGGAGGTTACGTTGGAGAAAGTCCCCGAATCCTGGGGGCCAGGTTGGTGCCACGGGGCAGTACGTGCACTCTGGATCATGCGTCTGGGCAAGAGGTTGGAGCCCATGGCTGGAGGGGGCAGGAGGTGGGGTGCTTGGGGTCTTCTGTGGGTGGACTCAGCCCTCGAAGCAGGATGACCGCTCGCATTTCCTCTGCTGGGGCAGAAATAGACATTCCTGGAGTTGATTATTTCTCCCTAATTTACTGCTTCTCTTTTGTTCTTTTCACAGCCCTGTCTGCATCTTTATAGGACATTTCTCCAGTTCTAAAGGGTCACTTTGGTGTCACTAGGATTATAAGCACCACCTCCGTGAGATCACAGAGTGTGAGGCTCTACAAGGAATATTTTGAATTTTCAAACATTTACTTTTTGCTTTTTAAAAATTAAAAACTGTTTATTTCCCCAAACCTAAGTGTGGGTCAACTTAAAATCAGAACTTACTTTTCAGAGGGTGGGTAAACGTGGCCATGTGCCTCCTGAGGCCCATCATGCCATCATCCCAGGAAAGGCAGTCTGTGCTGATGGGGCTGCCCTCCCTCCCATGTCACACCCGGCGCACTCACCCCATCTGGCTCCGCGGGTTTTGAGGATGATTTTCATGCTGACTGTCAGCCACGTGTCCAGGACACTCAAGCTAATGACGGCCACGTCTCCTTCTGTGCTCGGATAATTTTGCTCCACAAGCAGGAGCTGAGCAAAACGTCCAAGTCATGGAGGTTATTTTAAAAAATGAATCTCTTTCTCCTTTTCCTGGCATTTCCAAATTATCTTGTAACTTAACATCATAGGGAAAAAGTTGTGAAGAATAAAAGCACCATTGCCAGAGAGCAATTCTTCTGTGGGAGTTTAATGCCCTCGGCATCGGTTGAGCATGGACGCAGTCAGCCGGGGTGCTTTTCTCTCCTCGGAGTCCTTGTCTCTTCCCCTGTCACCCAGGTGAGTTGTATAAGTGGAGTTGCCCATCATTTGTCCTGGTGAGCAGAACACATCAGGGTTGTATTTTTCTCTAAAATACTGAGAGGATATCGTGGACAAAGCTGAAGGAAGCTGACTGAAAGTACAAAATTTTCAAAAGTGACATGAGATAAACTTCTGAAAACTGGAAATGAAAGCTCAGAATAAATCAGGTGGGTGAACATCATAACCGCAGTCCTCTGCGTCTGGGATTGGGGCTCAATTCATCCACAGGGGAACATTTTGTGTGCCAACTGGTGAGTGTTAACAGAACCAAATTCGGGTCTGCTCTCCTGATGGGTGGCAAAGCCAATCTACCAACACCAGATTATGGTGAAAGAAAGTACAGTGTTTATTTGCAGGTCACCAAGCAAGGAGAAGGGGCAGCTCATGCTCAAAAGACCTGAACACCCCTATGGCTTTCAGGGAAGGGTTTTTAAAGGCAACATTAGGGGTGAGGGTTGTAGGATGCCTGATCAGCTCCTGGACATCCTTTTGATTGGTTGGTGGTGAGGTCACAGGCAGACGTCAGCATCATCTACCTTCTGTTTCCAACCAGTCTGAGCTCCGCATGCTTGTGGTCAGTGTGTGGTCACAATCCTCCACCGGGTGGGGGTCTTAGTTTCTGCAGAACAACTCAAAGATGAGCATCAGATTGTTATCTATATCCCTCAGGAGGAACGAGGAGTCTTGGGACTCTGGTGTGCTCATCATTAACTGCCCAAATCTGCTCTTTGGAACACAGGGAATACGAAATGCAACATGGGACGTGGAGTGACTTGTACCCAGGAGGCCCCCACAGGGTTCTGCTCGGTTTCCCTCCCCCTTTTCTTTGACTTTCCTCAATCCTTAGGGGAACAGGGTGGGACAAGAAAGTTTTGGATAGAGAGGTTGAACGTAGACTTGGCAGGGGAGCTCGCTTTTAGGGGGACTCAGTTCCAGAAGATGTTTCCCCGAATTCCAGGTGGTGCAGGAGCTCCTCCAGGAAAAGCTGGGAAGACCCTTAACCATCTCTGCTTTTGATTTAACAAAATGGAAATGTTTACATTTTTCAACCTGGCTTTGTGTGAACTCTAACAGGCCCCTCTAAAGAATGAAATTTAAAGTACTTTTCCCCCAAAAGAACATCAAGAACTTGCTCTAAATCAACAATAGAAGAATAAAAACAGCCATATATGTATTTCTTGAACAAATGAGACAGGTTGTTCTCAGATGCAGATGAGGAGATGTGCCTTTCAAATGAATATTTTAAGAATTATGGTGCCCAGAGAAACATTTAATGACTTGTTCGTTATTTTGACAAAAAGGTCAAAAATTAAATTTCTATTTCTTCCACGTGATGTATAGTGTTATAATAAGGGAAGTTTTTTATTCTTTTCTCTAAAAAAAAGAAGAATCACTTTCTTTTAAATACAATAATACAACGAAGTGACAATATCTCATTTTAAAAACATAATTGAGGTTTGCACAATAGGGACAGTGGAGGGTGGGGACAAAACATTGAATGGATACAAACTAATGGTGATTTCATGTTCCTGATTTTGCTTAATTCTCCTGGCCTGGCTGAATCACTGGTCACAGGAGTATCCATGGTCTCGTTTTACAGACCCTGAGAGACCCAGGGAGATGTCACTCCGGATCCTGGGCTAGAAGGTGCCTGTGTTCCCCACGTTGGGCTACGGAACACAGACTCACAGAGGAAGCCTGGGACTAGTGATCAGCCCTCAGGTGCTGACAGCCCCCGGGGTGGGTGAAGAGTCCGGAGAGATGCTCGAGGGACCCACCAGCACCAGGGACCCCCCAGCATGATGGGCAAGTCAGTGGTGGAGCTGAGTCTTAACTGGATTTGCCATGAACTGGCTCCCTTATTTTCCTCCGTGATGTTCAGTGTTTCTGCTTCTGCTGAGATGTTCCCTGCAACAGAGATGGAGTGAGGGGATGGGAGGGAGTTTGTATGCAGGACCGCTCCCGGCACTAATAAAGATGCAGCGCCTCACGTTAGGCAGAGATTTACTTGTATTGATGCAGATTTACTGCTCCAGGAAAAAAAAGAAGCCTTATTGTATGATCAAAGCTAATAAAAATAGAAAACAAATGACACTGTAGCCTGAATAGAAGCAATGCACTAGTTAATGAATACTTATTGACTGGTAACCTGCAACTAATGTAGCTATGGATTTTTACTTTGTCTATTCGTGGCTTTAAGAAGCAATCAGCTGGGTCTCCCCGGACGGAGGATGAGGTGATAGTTAACAAAGCTGCGTTTTATTTAGTGCTAAACAAAGCAGTCAATTTAAATTTGAGGTGGATGGGAAAACCATCTCTTTGGTTTATGTAAGCCCGGATCACTTGAGCGAGGATGTTTTTAGATGGGTCTGTCATGGGATACCGATTGTTTATTATGGAAGGCAGCACGCTGTCCATTTACAAAAAGTGATGGGAGAATTAGTCAACGTCAACATCCCCGGATGGGAATTTAAAACCGATATCCCTTGTGTGCAATGATTTTTAAAACTAAGTCTAGCTAATACTGGGTTGAGTCTCCTGTAGTTAAACTTTACAGAACTTATTCAAACTCACTGCACATAGAGATACAAATGAATGAGTGGGTTGCAGCATCGTACGTACAACTTAAGAAGCTTGTCATCTGAATCAGGTGACGGGACTTCTGAAACCACTGGAAGAGCAATACCCACTGTCTGAGTGGTGCCTGAGGGAGAGGTCTCCTCAACTCCTACGGCATCTTTGAAGGAAAGTTATCCGTCTTCCTTGCCTGTCATAGTGAACTCACAGATTCACTGGGCAGCCCCTTCAATGCACGGAAGGGGTCATTTGTAGCAATGTGTTCCCTGTCTTGGATTGCCCTTAGGTTTATTCCTGGGTGTGAGGCAGAGCTTGCCTGTTGCAGCCCCTCCCCCATCCCCTGGAGCACACGGGGGAGTGCAGTTTTCCTGGGTCTTCTCTTGGTCATGTCACCTTCCCCCCATTTCCTCATATTTTTTTAATTAAAAAAATTTATTTATTTATTTAAAAATTTATTTTTTACATTTTTAATTGAAGTATAGTTGATTTACAGTTATTCAGGGGTACAGCAAAGTGATTCATTTATATATGTGTATATATATATATATATTCTTTCCATTATTGTTTATTACAAGATCTTGTGTATAGTTCCCTGTGCTATACAATAGGTCTTTGTTGTTTATCTATTTTATATATAGTAGTTTGTATCTGCTAATCCCATACTCCTAATTCATCTCCGCCCCCCAACCTTTCTCCTTTGGTAACCGTAAGTTTGTTTTCTAGGTCTGTGGGTCTGTTTCTGTTTTGTAAATAAGTTCATTTGTATCATATTTTAGATTCCACATATAAGTGATATCATATGATATTTGTCGTTCTCTGTCTGACTTACTTCACTTAGTATGATAATCTCTAGGTCCATCATGTTGCTGCAAAGGGCATGATTTCATTCTTTTTTATGGCTGTGTAATATTCCATTGTATGTATATGTGTGTGTGTGTGTGTGTGTGTGTGTGTGTGTATGTATATATATATATATATAGTGGTTTCCTCATGGACTCTTCAGCCTGGCCCTCCAAGGGCAGGACCCAGTGCCATGCCGAGCGCGGGGCACATGCCATTTCAGGCCCACAGAACCTTAGGTGCGCTTTGGCGCAGGACACTATGGTGATCCATGGCATCTGCCTGGTGCCTGTGTCCTTCCAGCCGGGCTGCTGCCTGCTTCCACTCAGCCCGTGTTCTTAAAGGCCCACAGCTCCGGGCAGCAGGGAAGACGCCCAGCACAGGGAAGGCAGCCTGTTGTCCCCGTGGATCCACCCTGTGGGATTCCATATTCAGTCTCTGTCACTGTCTGCAGCCTTGGCTCACCTGAGACACTTCCAAGTTCACTGGATGCATGGGAAGAGGATGGGAAGGAGACGGCTTTCTGTTGTTTTAGTGCCTACACTAGTCTGGGTTCCTCCACAGTAAATAAGTGGTGTGTCAGCCTCAGTTACGTGGCCGGGAGGTAGCCTATCCCTGATAGGAATAACCAGGTGCATTTCAGTTCCTCCACTGGGAGAGGCTTACATGGGAACAGAGAACCCAGGCAATTTTAAATGACTTTATGAACAGACTGTGATCCACAGCGGGAACCCACTGACTGCTCCGTGGAAAGAAATCAGCTCCTGCAGAGTCCCATCCTCTCCATGCTGGGAGCTGGTGCAGCTCACGGGATGCTGAGTAACTTTCTTCAGTTGCTGGGAACAGGCCACCGCAAGGAGGCACCGCAGCCCCTGCCGCTCTGGCTCCTGGGCTGGCACACATCCGCCTCGGCGGTCCTGCCACCCCACCGTTCACACAGGCAGTCCCCACCGCCGGGGACTTGCTCGCCCTTCTGGAGCCTGGTGGCGCATCGTGGCCAAGGTCTGCTGAAAGTCCAACAGTGGGAGCATCCCCGGGTTCTGGTTCAAATGTTCCTTGCAGAATGCACAGACATGCAGGTGGGAACTCCCAGAACAGGGGGTTTTGGGACAAATGAGACCATTACAAACCTGCTTACAGAAAAGGTAAACAGGGACGAGTCCCTACGGATCTGAGCTCACCTCTCTTCCCGCCCGAGAGGAGACAGCAGCGGCAACCGGGGATGGGAATCAGAAAACCACAAGGGGAGAGATGGGCTGAGAGGGGAAAATCTCTGGCATCTGGGCACTGAAATAACACCTAAAAAGAGAGCAGAGCCCTTGGTTTGGATGCCAACTCCTGCCATGTGCTGGGGACCCTACAAGCAAATAAGGAGCTGTGGTATTATTTTCAGGAAAAAAACAAAAAACAAAACGTTATTTGCTTCAAGGCTAACTGGTGGATTTCCAATGGCTAAATCACCATCTCAGGCTTTTGCATTTTTTAAGGCTTCAGCCTAGAAACAGTGCACCTATGTCAGGGTAACTAAGGACTGGATTCCACCAGGGATGTGCCTGGGTTTGCCTTCAGGCTTGGCTTGTTCAGGGTTAGTGGGTTCCTGAATCTCTCTCAGCGGTGGCTGGAGCCAGCTGTACCCATCAATTCCCATTGTCACAATTGGTGACCTCACGTTGGCAGCTTGAAATCGGCTGGGGTGGAGAAATGTACGCCATTGAAGTAGGCAAATGCTGGCTGTAAATCCTCACCAGCACACAGCTTGCTCTCAGCGTCAGGCTGCTCCTCTGAGTGAGGGAACCGGTGTAGCACTGCCTCTCCGAGTGGCGGTGTGGGATCCAGGAGCTGACACGGTGCAGCACGGGGCCCAAGCCTGGGCTGCATCCCCGCAGAGTGCCCTGGCTTTTGTTGTCTGGCGCTGTCTTTGGAGGGTCCTGTGCTCAGTCTGCACATGACTGCCTGGAGGGGCAGGTGCCGCCGGGCAGAAAAACAAACTTCCCTGTGATCTGCGCTCAAGGTGAATGTTGTACGACTTGGGGAGGGTAGAGATGCAACCCGGCTGGAAGTGGCAGCCACCAAGCATGTAAGCCCCAGTCGAGTCACAGACACTGGGGAGCAGGGGACCCACAGCCTCTGCAGCTGCACCGGTGTCAGCCCGCGGCTCCAGAAGCCGCTTGTCACGTAAGGGGGTCTCCTCACTGCATAGGCCAACCCGAGCAGATATCAGCCTGTGTGGGAATAAGGAGGAGAACTTTCTAAACCTTACGGTGAGCTCTGGTTTCCAGAAGACGTGCATCCTGGTTCAGCAAGTGCCGAAACACCCGCGCGTGGTGTCGGTGATGGCGGCCGTGTTCCCATAGTCATCAGAGCGAGAGCTGTTTATGTGCCACAAAGTCTGCACGCCTGCAGGTCCCTTGCAAAGGGCGTTTCATGGTAAGTGCTTAGAAGTCCTCCATATACCTTTGCAGTACTCTGCTATTTACCGTTTGGATTCTGACCCATTGTGAGGTTCTAAGTAAATAGCACACCGTTCAGGCCAGAGACTCCGACCCCTTTCTGAGCATGACGGCAGCCAGTGGAGGGAGTTGACGGGCACCGGAAACAGAAGAGGGGACCCGGATTCCTAATTCCCTGAGGCGACTGAGAACCTACCTTCCGCTTCCGTGAGGACCACCGCGCGCTCACTCCATTGCCCACCTGTGGACGCTGCCTTTCCTTCTTCCTCCTGTGATAGGAAGTCAAGGACCAGCCACTGGCTGGGGCACCCTCCAAGAGGACCACGTGATGAATGTGCTCCCCAGTTTGCAAAGATTTCTATTAACTCCTACCCAGTAAGAATTACAGAACAAATACATGAAATCCCAGGTAATGGGAAGGCTCTCCTTCCATCTGTTTGTTCCTCTGTTTCCGGGTACTGCTGGCAGAGACACCCCTACTGAAGGGGAGTTTGAGAAAGGCCAGAAGAAGGTAGCCAGGCCCGGCCAGGAGACCTGTCCACCCTCCAGAGGCTTCTGTCCTCTTAACCCTGAAGCTGAACGTGCACCGCATCCAAGCCAGAAGCCTCCCGGCAAACTCTCAATTATGGCTCTGCTTCGATTTCTTCACGACGCTGTGGGAGTTGCTTGCTGGGGTCCTGATGCTGAGCAGGATTCACGGCAGGAACGTGTTTTCTGAGCCCCACGTGGGGAGAGCTGTCTGGTGGGGTGGAAATGCCTGGCTTTGCTCATCTGGAGCAGGAACTTGATGGAAGCACATGCTCCTGAGCTGAGTCCAAACGGGGGCCTCAGCGAGGAATTTCCTGATTTTTCTCATTAGCGGCTCTCCATCACTCCTGAATATGCACCTGTTGGTGCCAGGGTTGCCATCAGACCTCCCTTCTGCCCCAGAGGTTGTATTTCACATTCACCAAAAACCAGCTGTGATTTCCCTAGCCCCAGTTATTCCTGTTATTAAATTATACATTCAACGATCTATCATCTAAGTGAATACTCAATATCAATATAGGTATAATACAAAATATTAATATAAGTAAGAATGAGGAGTATTACTTTTTTTTCCCCATGAAACCTGTCACATGCTTTGTAAAGACTTTATCAAGACATCATTTAAACATTCTGCCCTACAACTCCACAAATTAAAAAAAAAAAAATTCTACTTGATCTCGACACAGATTGCTTTGCAAATATTTTAACAAATCACTAGACTTTACAAAAACAAACTAGAAACCATAGATGATGATTTCCTCCAATGAGGAAACTCTTGTCCAAAGAAAAGTCTTTGACCCTATATCAAGATTAGTGATTGAATGGGTATTTATACTTTTGAATGTTTAAAGCTAGTTTGTATTCTTTATAACTGACTTATGTTTTGCTAATGAACACTGCTCATCCCAGCTAGGTGGAATAAGAGGCAACCTTGTGTCCAGGGCTCCATGGACTGTGCAGCTTGGCCTTGGGGTTTTAACCTCCCTCTTGCTCCTTGGCAGGGCCCCTCTCAGGCAGTAGCCATGCACGCCTGACCTATTACATCATAGTCATTTTCTTCGTAATTAAATGTATGTTCTGCACAATGAAAGGTTAGAAGACATCAAGAGCTTCCTGGCAGTGTAATTGACAGGGATTTGTGGAGAAAATCCTTGTACACACATAACAGGCAAGTCACTGTGTTCCAAGGATGACAGATATAAAGAACAAATGTTAAAGGTAACTGGTTTCCAATATTGTTTGAAAAGTACATATCTAATTAGAAATGAATCTGTTTAAATTCACCAGTAAAATAATCTGATGAAAGGAAGGGAAGAAAACTAAATCAGTCTGAGATCTGTGTAAGTTGGGTCTCTAATGGGACAATCATTAAAAATAATTTAAATTATTCACATTTGAATGACTTTTATATAAATCTTTTAAAATAATGTAAAATCTGCTGTGTGAAGTCTAAATGAAAGAATGGCCGAGTTAATCTCTGACATATTATTTGAGCTTGTACGTTGTGAAAAAGAGCACAGTAGAATGTTAAATTTCACATAAAATATTCTGGTTTCCTCTGGTTTATTTCAGAGCTAGGGTGTCATTTATCATTACATTTTATGAGAAGATAATTACAAGCAGAACTGCTTTTCTAAGCTTGCAAAATGTAATCTAAATGCTAAGATTAACGCATTTCGGGATATTAATAAGCTCAGTTCTCTTCAACTTGATGGATTTGTAACTTTCAACTGTGGTGCAGACTTGAAGTAGTGCTATTTTAAAGCTGTCTTCTCTCTAGAGCCGGTGCAATCCTCAGAATTCTCTCCTTCCTAGTGGAGAGGAAGACAGGCATCCCTGGCTCATCATTGGATAAAATCCCAAGCTCTAAAAAGGATGTTGGCAGAGTGTGTATTGAGTCCTACAATGAATAAAGTGCTCTGAGAACAGGGCAGATATTAACATGTGTGTGTCTTTTGCTGTGATCACCGATGGTGTTCTACCCAAGGAAAGGGGTGGAGATGGCAAATAGAAATTTAGACATTTTCAAAGGAGTAAAGAGTGAAATGAAAAACTAAAACCTCCTAAAAGTGAAGCGAAAGCTACAAGTATGTTAGATGAGTCAACATCATAAGCAAACTTTTCAAAGTTTGGGCTTCAGGGGGATTTAAATTTCTGGGCATATATCCCTAGGAAATGAACTCACTATCTCAAAGAGATATCTGTACCCCTATGTTCATTGCAGCACTGCTCACAATAGCCAAGACATGGAAGCAACCTGAGTGTCCATCGACAGAGGAATGGATAAAGAAGATGTGGGATATACGTATACACATCTATATGTATATGACTCGGCCATAAAAAGGAAGGAAACCCTGCCATTTTTGACATCATGGATGGACCTTGAGGGCATTGCAGTAAATGAAATAAGTCAAATAGAGAAAGACAGATACCTATGACCTCACTTACGTGTGGAATCTAAAAAAGCTAAACTCACAGGAACAGTAGATTTGTGGTTGCCAGGGGCTGGGGAGTCGGGGAAATGAGTGAAGGTGATCAAAGGTATAAAATTCCAGTTTTAAGAAGAATAAGTTCTAGCAATGTAAGGTGCAGCATGGTAGCTACAGTTAATGATACTGTGTTTTATATTTGAAAGTTACTAAGAGAGTAGATTTTTAAAGTTCTCACCACACATACAACACACACACACACACACACACACACACACAACTATGTGAGGCAAAAGGTGTTAACTAACCTTATTTTGGTAATTGTTTTGCAATACGTACATATGTCAAATCATTATGTTGTACACCTTGAACTTACACAATGTTATATGTCAATTATATCTCAATAAAGCTGGAAAAAATGTGGGCTTGTGACACACTTCATTTTAAAGAAGGAACACTTTGCTCGCAGGGAAGGCAGTTTACCTGCAGCCCCACGTAAATTGATGAACCTTCTACTGGTTCCAGCGTTCTGCTAATCTGAGTTGAAAATCTGCTCATTCCCCAATGCACATACTTGCTTGAGGCTTTGGGGATGTCCTGTGTATAAGTGAGGGTGTGACCTCTGCCACAGACTGTGGTCCCTGGAAATGGTAGGCACTAGCCTTCTGGCTGCCAAGTTAATGTGGGGATCTCTTCATACATGAGAAAAATGGGCAATGTTTACATCATCCTGAAATATAACAATGTATCTATTAGATAAGATTAGTGTTAAATTTGTTTTCAAAACTTATTCTGATGGATACAAATAAAATCAAATTGAGTTATTAAGGAGTCTTGGGCAATAATGTTCAAAGGGCAGACTATTTATTAGGAAGGACAAGTGTGAGGAGATGGAGATTG
Source organism: Balaenoptera musculus (assembly GCF_009873245.2). Lineage (NCBI taxonomy): Eukaryota > Metazoa > Chordata > Mammalia > Artiodactyla > Balaenopteridae > Balaenoptera > Balaenoptera musculus. Next base: position 1,799,995 of record NC_045787.1, on the reverse strand, counting down.
CCTTTTGAATGTCAGTAATTCTCGGGAAGGGATGCCAAGTCCCTTACATCCAGCAGAGCCTTATATGCTCACGGTTTGAATCCTGTATTGCAGACACACATCTGGTTGTGGGTTAGCTCTATCCTTCAGGAGTTTCTCTCTTACATATTTTTGCCTAGCTGTTTTCCCCCCTCTTGCTTCTTTTTTTATTCTCCTCTTTTTTACAGATTTTCATTTGTCCACATCAAACTGCTTATTACTTTGGAGCAATGTTTGTTGTTGCTGTTTATTCAAATTGCTTAAATTCTTAATCTCTCTTTAAGCTATTCTTCTGGTATTCTATTTAATTTTAAACAATCTACCTATTGAATTAAAGCATTTCCGTGCTTTCATCCAAGTTGATGGTGAGAATCCCTGAGTAGAATGATCTCAGAAGTTGTCTCTCAGAGTTTTCCTAATTGTTACAATCTTTTTCAGACCATTGAGATGAAAGAAGCACATGGAAATTGTGTGTCCTCAGCCCCTGGGAAGGAAGGAAGAGTCTAGAGTGATTCCTGGTTTCTGGTTTTGTATCCGGATAGAGGGTGGTGCCTTCAAGGAAGCAAGGGAGTTCCAGAAGGGGCGTGCTTCCAAGGAAGACTGGGATTTGCCTTTGGACATGTTGAGCTTACATGCTTGGGGCAAGGTCCAGTGGGCATGTCTAGAGCTGGGGTTGGGGACAAGGAGTACATCTGGAATTTACTGGGGGCAGGAGGAACAGGAGCCGTGGAGAAGGTCTCAGGGATCCAAGGAGAGCCTGTGTGTCCAGTGATTGAATCGTGTGAATCATGGCTCAGACTTCCCTTTGGACTTTGTATAGATCTGCCTTTAGGGGAATAATTTCCTGGGTTATGGCAACGAGTTTGGAATGTTTGGTGATAAGTCAAGTGCTGTAGGAAGACGATAAGAGCATCTGATGAGATGTTCTACCTTACTAATTACTAATTTTGTTTCCAAGAAGTCATAGTTGTCATGCCCTCTGCCCACACAAATACAGATTCCCCACTGAATGATGACCGGGAGGATGAGGGGACTCTGCTGTTCACTGCCCCTCTGTGTGTCTTTGGTAACACCCAGCTGTTTCCGTAAGCCCACAGAGAAGGCTTAGGTGGGAACAAGCTTGTCCTTCCCTCCAGAAGTGACCTGCTTCATCGCATCTGATCACACTTGAGAAGCAAAGTGGTTGATTCGGCTCCTCGCCTGCTGATTGTGCCCTGAGGGTGTCTCAGGTGGGAAACTCAGCCCTCGGGTTTTGACAGCAATCATTTTAAATATATATATATCTTTTTTGTGTTGAAGAACAACCGGAAAAGTTGACCCCTTCCCCTGGAATTCCTGAGGCAGAAGGGAGGTCTCAGTTGCTTTTGGAACTGGACTGCAGTCAGTGTTCGCTTAAGGCCTATGGGTACCTCAGATGAGTTTATTCCATGGAGTGGATCAGGGGGCCCCTTGCTAGGACTTGGGTGGCTTGTAGCCAGAAGGAGGAAATGGAGCTTGCCTAAACAGGGAGCTAGGATCAATGACCTCCCGCGTTTAAGTAGGTTGAATTTTTCCACTTTGGAGGATTTCCTTCTTCTTCTTCTTCAAATTTGAATCCTTCAATCAACATAACTGACATCTTCAGTCAGGTTTGCCTCAGCAGGGTTGGAAAGGGGGTGCTTGGGTTGGCAGAGCCTGTTTTCTTCTGTTCCTTAATCTCCACAAGCCGCTGAGCCTCTGTCATACGTAATATGCATATATCAGGAGCTGAACAACTGCAACACCTGAGCCCTACACCCCAACTGCATCGCTTCCCCAGAGCCTCCCAGACTCTTCCGTCCAGATAATGCGTTTCTCTAATCTGACCACAGGTGACTCTCTTGATAAAGCTTTGACTGTTGCACATCAATTTGTTACAGAAGTTTGAAAACTTTAAGATTTTTTCAATTTAATTTATCACTTATTATCTTTAGAATGTCAGTGGAAAACCAGGTTGAGATTTTTAACCACAGAGAGAAATATTTACTTTGAGTTTCTACCATCTGCCATCCAGCCTGGTTTTTAGGTCAGTTCCCCCCAAACACACTCTGAGACTAGGACTTGCCGGCAGTGATTCAGGAATGACTCCCAGGTTGTGGGGAATAGGAAGACACCATGCAAGAACCAGCCTCAGGCTGATCCCACAAGTGGCCCTGGAGGGGAAGTCGGGCTTCCAAGTTTCTCCCCCCTTGGCCCCGGAGCAGAGCTGGGCTTCCCTCCTCTGCGTCAGCACCACGGACAGAGGTCTGCACTGGGCGTTGGGGTGGTCATTTGGGCACAGTGGCTTCAATAGCCCATGGAAAGTCCGCCAAAGAGCACTTCCGATGCAGGCAGTTAAAGTGAGGACACATATAGTAGACACATGCTATTCTCTCAAGAAAGCTTTGGGAGAAATGATAGAATGAGTGAGTGAATAGTCTTTTGAGCATAATGACAATTATATTCAGGACAAGTTCAGCAAGTAATCCACAGCTTTCAATTCTAAAAACTCATTTCATTGGGGACGAAGGTATCACTACAGGGAAGACATTAATTTATGTTGTTGATACATCTTAGTTGATAAATGGATGTTTCTCATATTATAGAAAATACTTTTGTGATTTTACTAAGATGATAAATATTTCTTTAAAACTTTTCAAAATGAGCTTGATTGTATCATACTCATAAATAAACATAATTTGTGTTTCTTTGATCACAAGAATGCATATGGAAAAACACACAATGATGCTAAAAAGTTGGTCAATATACTGTGCTGGTATTTTTGGTACATCTCAACTCAGTATAAATTGGAAATTTTGTGGTAATATTTGCCTCAAAGCAAATTGTTCTTCTGGCTCAAACCAATTGTTTTTATAGTGGAAGGAAGATCATGGCAGTGAAGAGAATGGGGCCAGTTATAGGTGAGCAATTTTTCCCCCATATAAAGGGTCTACCTATGACTGCAAAGTATGGAGTACGAAGAGCCGGGTCATGCCTAATGAGGCAGAATCTGGGGAAGAAGACACAGAAATATGGAAACTCCAGGAAAAGCCACGCTGCTACCTATTTCCCTAGGAACCCCTCTTATCTCTGTGACTGGCTCCTTTCAACATTTTTCCTTTCTTTTAGCCTCTGAAGAAATGAAAATTTATCCCAGTATTTTAAAAGGAAAACAATTGCTTTTAAATACCACAACTGCCTTCAATCTTATAATCTTCCATCTTTCAGCTTTTGTCTAAGAAATGTGTATTATATTCATGTTTTACAAATGATTTTCTTGATATTCTCTGAAGTTATATTCATAAAAATGTAAAGATTTTGTGGGTCATATTCCTAAAGGGAAAATTCAATATGCACATTTTAACACATCTAAAAAATGGGTATGTTACTAGCTGCCTTAAATCCTTTTGTGGAAAAAAGTGTGGCATAAATAAATACACACATCAAGACATAAATAAACACTTTTGAGCTATTTCTTGTTAAGTGTTGGGTTTTCCGTGCCTTGTGGGCCCACCCAGCTCATGGCAGCTGCCAGCTGCTACATCTCGTGCCCACGGGGGTGGTCTTGCCTTTTTGGGGTGCTGTAGTATCACGCAGCCACCCAGCTCACTTCACAAGTGGTGTAGGTGCCACTCCAGCCCTGGGCAAATGTCTCAGGGCTAACTGTACATTTTGGCTGTGGCACTGCCATTCATCCAGATAGGATGTCTTTTCAGTGCTGTTTACTTAGAAGAGCATGGGAACTATTATAAAACTTGATCAAATCCGGTTAATGGCATTTATAGACAGAATGAGGGGGATTATCCAAATGCCCCTGATTCTCACAGAGATGTTTTCTCACTGTAGAATGATACAATCTACTCAAACACTCAGAGGGGTCTCTTTGTTCAGGCCACGTCTGGGCTTAACCCGACAGACTGGGGAAGAGGCTGGCTCAAGTGTTGTGACCTGGGGATGCTTAAGAGACACCTCAGTGCATCGCTGATGAGCAGCTGCCTCAGTGGTCAGGGACCCAGACTCTAGAGCCAGGCTGCCCACGTTCCTCTGCTGAGAGGCTTCAGGACCTTGGACAAGGCAGGAACCGCTCTCTGCCTCAGTCTCCCCTCCGTGGAACCAGGTGGTGATCAAACCTACTGCATAGGGTTGTTATGAAGATCAGGGGAGCAGACCTGCCCAGGGCTAAGAACAGGACCCTGCATCTGGGCTCCATGTGTGTTTTCAGTAAGTCCACCAGGGGCGTGGGTTGGCTGTACCAGATCTTGGACGCTGCCAGGGTAAAGCAGGATGAGGAGCAAACATGGTCTGTGCCCTCACAACCACCCGTGGCTCAGCAGGAGGCCCTGGAGGTCTCAGAGTCAGGTTCTTTATTCAGAAAATCAGAGATGGTCCCAGAGACCCCAAGCTTAGTGCAGAAATCAGAGGTGAAGTGAGCAAAGAACTCCACAGTTAGCCTGGGCTTAGGAAGCAGTAGAACAGACCCTGTCACATCATTGATTTCATCATACCTGGGTTTTGGTGGGTGTAAGAAGAAAAACAGGGGGCCTATGATCTTCAGAGAAAGTCCTTATGGAAAAATGTCCCAGGGTTTTTGAAAAAGTCTGAAATATTCTGCAAAACAGCAGAAGTGCAGAAATACGATGCTGTCATTGTGACAAAGTGAAGGGTGGTTTCGACTCACCTGTCAGGACCAAGTGCCTGCCTTCCATGCATTTTCATGTGGGTGTGCCTGCGGGGAGGGGCAAGAGGGGACCCTGACCCTCGTCAGCCTGGAGGAAGCCGTGAGGAGGTCAGGATGGAAGGTGTGTCAGCAAAATATGAGCCCAACTTGTCCTCTGTTATTACAGGAAAAGCCAAAGGTGGGAAGTCATAAGGAGGCAGATTCCAACATGGGAGTTTAGAAAATGCATATTTTCTTTCCAACAATCTGAGCTCCCACAGAGGAATGGTGGAGAGATTCCAGCCACGTCATGCCAGGCGTGACACTGGTGACAGCTTCTGTTGGCCTTTCCTTCCTGCTGGAGAGCTGCTCTGCAGATCTTTGTGAGCAGGGATTAGCATACTTTATTTGAAGTTGCAAACTGATATTTTGCTTTGGACATAATTCTAAGTTTTCTGTCCTTCCAGCCTTCGCAACTGTGGGTTGGGATCATGAGGTAGCCATTTAACAATCACCTGCTTCATGGTACCGATGAACCATCTGCTTCCCCAAAACGCGGCTTATTCTTTTTTGTAGTTTATGTCCAAGAATGGATGGCAAGACTCATCACTTACGATGATTTTAAACCATAATGTTTCCTTTTTTTAATGAAGACTGAAAAATTCATGCAAATTTACACTTGTTTACAAGTGGATTGAATATTATGATAATACATTTCAATGCCTCCAAATTATTATCAAGTGTTTATAAACAGTTCCATCACTTGCACTGTTTTGCCAATAAAATAAAATGTTGGTTTCACAGAAATAACATTTTTAATGTTGAGATAAAGAGAACCACTTTTGAATTTTGATATTCACAAACTTCAGACTGTCCAGAGCTGAAGTCACAGACTGGGCCCTAAACCGTGTGTCTACATGGGCATGCTCCTTGTCCCTGAGCTTTCTGGTCTGTGGTCCTGACCCTGCTGACAACCACTGCCAGGCAAGATTCCCGGTGGGAAGACGCCAGGAGCTGGATCCATGGTCCCCACTTCCCACCCACCCCCTTGCCATCACCTCAGTTGGAGTTTAATTGGAGAGCTCACATCAATTTGGAAATCTTTTTCCTTTACATCTATGCATTTCTTAAAATCAACAGCAGGTGTGAATGGTACCTAAATAATTCTCTGACGTTACTGAAAATCGTCATAATTTGGATAGCTAAAATTCAGAGAAAAATTTAAAACTTGCATATTCTTAAAGAATGAAAGTGGGGAGGGTGGGAGGGAGGGAGATGCAAGAGGGAAGAGATATGGGAACATATTGTATATGTATAACTGATTCACTTTGTTATAAAGCAGAAGCTAACACACCATTGTAAGGCAATTATACTTCAATAAAGATGTTTAAAAAAAAAAAAAAAAAAAGAATGAAAGAATCCATGTTTAAAAAGCTTAAAGTACTTGCTGAATAAGTTTCTCTGTTAATTAGTGATTCACACAGAAAATCAAGTGGTCACAAATAACAAATGCTGGAGAGGGTGTGGAGAAAAGGGAACCCTCATGCACTGTTGGTGGGAATGTAAATTGATACAACCACTATGGAGAACAGTATGGAGGTTCCTTAAAAAACTAAAAATAGAATTATCATATGACCCAGCAATCCCACTACTGGGCATACACCCAACGAAAACCATAATTCAAAAAGCCACATGCACCCCAATGCTCATTGCAACACTATTTACAATAGCCAAGGCATGGAAGCAACCTAAATGTCCATCAACTGGTGAATGGATAAAGAAGATGTGGTGTATATATACAATGGAATATTATTCAACTGTACAAAGAACGAAATAATGCCATTTGCAACAACATGGATGGACCTAGAGATTGTCATACTAAGTGAAGTAAGTCAGAGAAAGACAAATATCACATGATATCACTTATATGTAGAATCTTAAAAAATGATACAAATGAACTTATTTACGAAACAGAAACAGACTCACAGACATAGAAAACAAACTTATGGTTACCAAAGGGGAAATGGGGGGTGGGGAGGGATAAATTACGATATTGAGATGAACAGATACACACTACTATGCATAAAATAGGTAAACAACAAAGTCTTACTGTGTAGCACAGGGAACCATATTCAATATCCTGTAATAAACCATAATGGAAAAGAATCTGAAAAAGAATATATATCACTTTCTGTATACTGGAAACTAACATGACATTGTAAACCAACTATAACTAAAAAAAAAAAAAAGAAAAGAAAATCAGTTGGTCTGAGAAATATGGAGATTATAATTTGCTTCAGGAGGGCGTGGAATTGCCCTAAATATCAGCTGTATCTGTTTACGGACAACTCACCATGGACTGAAACAGGTGTTCCTGCTGATTATAAAGCTCCAGGTGATCTGGGGGCATGGTTTCATCTTGGACAGTTCCAGAGCTCAGGGAGATTTTTCTCATGTTTTTTGGTATTTCTGCACATAGGGATGGGAGTGAACCCAGACTTTGCTGGACCTCATGCTCAGGATGATCCAGAAGGATTCACACCTCTCAGCTGGCTATTTGGAATTTGCAGAAGAGCTGCTATCAGGCTTCTGTCACTCAACACCACATGTGTTACAGTGATAACTCCATTGACAAAATTTGATCCCAGAGATTTCTACCACTGACTTCAGCTGCTAGAGAGGTGGTGTCTTGACCTGCAAGGTGATAGGGCACCTACAGACCTGAGCTGTGCCCCCATCTGGCCACTCCACTGGCCAGGGCTCAGCTCTTAGTGGTAATATGGAGACATTAGACCATTTTTCAGTGGTTCTCTTGAGCAATACGGGGGACTCAACAGTGATTATTATTACGCACTTCCTTTGTGGCAGGCTCTGTTCTAGACCCAGGGACACATCAGTAAATGACATACAAGAAAACTCCTGCCCTGGTTGCACTCACACATTAGACTCAAAACCACCAGCAACCTCTGGATGCAGGAGGGTGCTTCTCTCTCACGACATTCAGTTCACAATCACAGTGGCCTTTCAATTCATAAAGTTCCTAAGATTATTTTCTGATTATGAAGGGAATGGTCCCATTTTTCCTAATCATCAGTGTCACGAATGGCAGGTGTGTGCTGTTTGCTCCTGGCAGGATATCACAGCCCACTTGTTTCTATTTTTCTACCAGTTCTTGATACTGTACTTTAGAACCTGTTAGTTCTACAGAATTATTACAGTTTTAACACTTATATAAATGGCATTATTTTTCAAGATTGACTTGAGTTGTTTTATTATTTTATATATGATACAAGAATTACTAGACCTTAATCCATTGCACCACATGTATTGTCAACTGCCAGTCTTTTTCCACGATACCTCCTCTCTTTTTTTTAAGTTTAATTTTATTTATTTTTTACACAGCAGGTCATTATTAGTGATCTATTTTATACATATTAGTGTGTACATGTCAGTCCCAATCTCCCAATTCATCACACCACCACCACCACCCTGCCCCACTTTCCCCCCTTGGTGTCCATACGTTTGTTCTCCACATCCGTGTCTCTATTTCTGCCTTGCAAACCAGTTTATCTGTACCATTTTTCTAGATTCCACATATATGCGTTAATATATGATATTTGTCTTTCTCTTTCTGAATTACTTTACTCTGTATGACAGTATCTAGGTCTATACACGTCTCTACAAAAGACCCAATTTTGTTCCTTTTTATGGCTAATATTCCATTGTATATAGGTACCACATCTTCTTTATCCATTCGTCTGCCAATGGACATTTAGGTTGCTTCCATGACCTGGCTATTGTAAATAGTGCTGCAATGAACATTGGGGTGCATGTGTCTTTTTGAATTATGGTTTTTGCTGGGTATATGCCCAGTAGTGGGATTGTTGGGTTATATGGTAATTCTATTTTTAGTTTTTTAAGGAACCTCCATACTGTTCTCCATAGTGCCTGTATCAATTTACATTCCCACCAGCAGTGCAAGAGGGTTCGCTTTTCTCCACACCCTCTCCAGCATTTGTTGTTTGTAGATTTTCTGATGATGCCCATTCTAACTGGTGTGAGGGGATACCTCATTGTAGTTTTGATTTGCATTTCTCTAATAATTAGTGATGTTGAGCAGCTTTTCATGTGTGTCTTGGCCATCCATAGGTCTTCTTTGGAGAAATGTCTATTTAGGTCTTCTGCCCATTTTTTGATTGGGTTGTTTGTTTTTTTAAATATTGAGCTGCATGAGCTGTTTATATATTTTGGAGATTAATACTTTGTCCGCTGTTTCATTTGCAAATATTTTCTCCCATTCTGAGGGTTTTCTTTTTGTCTTGTGTATAGTTTCCTTTGCTATGCAAAAGCTTTTAAGTTTCATTAGGTCTCATTTGTTTATTTTTGTTTTTATTTCCATTACTCTAGGAGGTGGGTCAAAAAAGATCTTGCTGTGATTTATGTCAAAGAGTGTTCTTCCTATGTTTTCCTCTAAGAGTTTTATAGTGTCTGGTCTTACATTTAGGTCTTTAAGCCATTTTGAGTTTATTTTTGTGTGTAGTGTTATGGAGTGTTCTAATTTCATTCTTTCACATGTAGCTGTCCAGTTTTCCCAGCACCACTTATTGAAGAGACTGTCTTTTCTCCATTTTATATCCTTGCCTCCTTTGTCATAGATTAGTTGACTATAGGTGTGTGGGTTTATCTCTCGGCTTTCTCTCCTGTTGCATTGATCTGTATTTCTGTTTTTGTGCCAGTACCATTTTGTCTTGATTACTGTAGCTTTGTAGTATAATCTGAAGTCAGGGAGTCTGATTCCTCCGGCTCCATTTTTTTCCCCACCAGATTTCTTTGGCTATTTGGGGTCTTTTGTTTCTTCATACAAATTTTAAGACTTTTCGTTCTAGTTCTGTAAAAAATGACATTGGTAATTTGATAGTGATTGCATTGAATCTGTAGATTGCTTTGGATAGTATAGTCATTTTCACAATATTGATTCTCCAATCCAAGAACATGGTCTATCTTTCCATTTGTTTGTGTCATCTTTGATTTCTTTCATCAGTGTCTTATAGTTTTCTGAGTACAGGTCTTTTACCTCCTTAGGTAGGTTTACCCCTAGGTATTTTATTCTTTTTGTTACAATGGTGAATGTGATTATTTCCTTAATTTCTCTTTCTGATCTTTCGTTGTTAGTGTATGGGAATGCAAGAGATTTCTGTGCATTAATTTTGTATCCTGCAAAATATCCTGTATTTGCCTTTATTACATTGGAGTACGTTCCCTCTATGCTCACTTTCTGGATTGTTTTTGTCATAAATTGGTGTTGAATTTTGTCAAAAGCTTTTTCTGCATCTATTGAGATGATCATATGGTTTTTATTCTTCAGTTTGTTAATATGGTGTATCACATTGATTGATTTGCGAATATTGAAGAATTCTTGCATCCCTGGGATAAATCCCACTTGATCAGGGTGTATGATCATTTTAATGTGTTGTTGGATTCTGTTTACCGGTATTTTGTTGAGGATTTTTGCATCTATGTTCATCAGTAATATTGACATGTAATTTTCTTTTTTTGTAGTATCTCTCTCTGCTTTTGGTATTAGGGTGATGGTGGCCTTGTAGAATGAGTTTGGGAGTGTTCCTTCCTTTGCAACTTTTTGGAAGAGCTTGAGAAGGATGGGTGTTAGCTCTTCTCTAAATGTTTGATAGAATTCACCTGTGAAGCCATCTGGTCCTGGACTTTTGTTTGTTGGAAGATTTTTAATCATGGTTTCATTTCATTACTTGTGATTGGTCTGTTCATATTTTCTATCTCTTCCTGATTCAGTCTTGGAAAGTTATACCTTTCTAAGAATTTGTCCATTTCTTCCAGGTTGTCCATTTTATTGGCATAGAGTTGCTTGTAGTAGTCTCTTATGATGCTTTGTATTTCTGCAGTGTCTGTTGTAACTTCTGCTTTTTCATATCTAATTTTATTGATTTGAGTCCTCTCCTTTTTTTTCTTGATGAGTCTGGCTAAAGCTTTTTCAATTTTATTTATCTTCTCAAAGAACCAGCTTTTAGTTTTATTGATTTGCTATTGTTTTCTTTGTTTCTATTTCATTTATTTCTGCTCTGATCTTTATGTTTTCTTTCCTTCGACTAACTTTGGGTTTTGTTTGTTCTTCTTTCTCTTGTTCCTTTAGGTGTAAGGTTAGATTTTTTATTTGAGATTTTTCTTATTTCTTGAGGTAGGATTGCATTGCTATAAACTTCCCTCTTAGAACTGCTTTTGCTGCATCCCATAGGTTTTGGATCTTCGTGTTTTCGTTGTCATTTGTCTCTAGTATTTTTTGATTTCCTCAGCGATCTCTTGAATATTCAGTAATGTAGTGTTTAGCCTCCATATGTTTGTGTTTTTTACATTTGTTTTCCCTGTAATTGATTTGTAATCTCATAGTGTTGTGGTCGGAAAAGATGCTTGATATGATTTCAATTTTCTTAAATTTACTGAGGCTTGATTTGTGACCCAAGATATGATCTGGCCGAGAGAATGTTTCGTGTGTGCTTGAGAAGAAAGTTTAATCTGCTGTTTTCCTGGAATGTCCTATAATATCAATTAAATCTACCTGGTCTATTGTGTCAGTTAAAGCTTGTGTTTCCTTATTAATTTTCTGTATGTGTGATCTGTCCATTGGTGTAAGTGAGGTGTTAAAATCCCCTGCTATTATTGTGTTACTGTCTGTTTCCTCTTTTATAACTGTTAGCATTTGCCTTATGTATTGAGGTGTTCCTATGTTGGGTGCATACCTATTTATAATTGTTATATCTTTTTCTTGGTTTGATCCCTTGATCATTATGTAGTGTCCTTCCTTTTCTCCTGTAACATTCTTTATTTTAAGGTCTATTTTATCTGATATGAGTATTGCTACTCCAGCTTTCTTTTGATTTCCATTTTCATGGGATATCTTTTTCCATCCCTTGACTTTCAGTCTGTATGTGTCCCTAGGTCTGAAGTGGGTCTCTTGTAGACAGTATATATATGGTTCTTGTTTTTCTATCCATTCAGCAAGCCTGTGTCTTTTGGTTGAAGCATTTAATCCATTCTCATTTAAGGTAATTATTGGTATCCATGTTCCTATTACCATTTTCTTAATTGTTTTGAGTTTGTTTTTCTAGGTCCTTTTCTTCTCTTGTGATTCCCACTTAGAGAAGTTCCTTTAACACTTGTTTTAGAGCTGGTTTGGTGGAGCTAAATTCTCTTAGCTTTTCTTGTCTGTAAAACTTTTGATTTCTCTGTCGAATCTGAATGAAATCCTTGCTGAACAAGGATCTGAATGAGATCCTTGCTCACACCTGTGTGTGGACTGTTGAATCTGAATGAGATCCTTGCTGGGTAGAAAAATCTTGGTTGTAGGTTCTTCCCTTTCATCACTTTAAATATATCGTGCCAGTCACTTCTGCTTGTAGAGTTTCTGCTGAGAAATCAGCTGTTAACTTTATGGGAGTTCCCTTGTATGTTATTTGTCATTTTTTCTTTGTTGCTTTTAATAATTTTTCTTTGTCTTTAATTTTTGTCAGTTTGATTACTATATGTCTCTGCATGTTTCTCCTTGGTTTTATCCTGCCTGGGACTCTCTGTGCTTCCTGAACTTGGGTGGCTATTTCCTTTCCCATGTTAGGGAAGTTTTCAACTATAATCTCTTCAAATATTTTCTCAGTACGTTTCTTTTTCTCTTCTCCTTCTGGGACCACTATAATGTGAATGTTGTTGCATTTAGTGTTGTCCCAGCGGTCTCTTAAGCTGTCTTCATTTCTTTTCATTCTTTTTTCCTTATTCTGTTCTGTGGCAGTGAATTCCACCATTCTGTCTTCCAGGTCACTTATCTATTCTTCTGTCTTAGTTATTGTGTTATTGATTCCTTCTAGTGTATTTTTCTTTTTTTTTTTTATTGAAGTATAATTGCCTTACAATGGTGTGTTAGCTTCTGCTTTATAACAAAGTTAATCAGTTATACATATACAATATGTTCCCATATCTCTTCCCTCTTGCATCTCCCTCCCTCCCACCCTCCCCATCCCACCCCTCTAGGTGGTCACAAAGCACCAAGCTGATCTCCCTGTGCTATGCGGCTGCTTCCCACTAGCTACTAGTGTATTTTTCATTTCAGTTATTGTGTTGTTCATCTCTGTTTGTTTGTTCTTTAATTCTTCTAGGTGTTTGTTCTTTAATTCTTCTGGGTCTTTGTTAAACATTTCTTGCATCTTCTTGATCTTTGCCTCCATTCTTTTTCCGAGGTCCTGGATCATATTCACTATAATTATTCTGAATTCTTTTTCTGTAAGGTTGCCTATCTCCACTTCATTTAGTTGTTTTTCTGTGGTTTTATCTTGTTCCTTCATCTGGTACATAGTCCTCTGCCTTTTCATTTTGTCTGTCTTTCTGTGAATGTGGTTTTTGTTCCACAAGCTGCAGAATTGTAGTTCTTCTGTCTGCCCTCTGGTGGCTGAGACTATCTAAGAGGCTTGTGCAAGCTTCCTGATAGGAGGGACTGATGGTGGGTAGAGCTGGCTGTTGCTCTAGTGGGTAGAACTCAGTAAAACTTTAATCCGCTTGTCTACTGATGGGTGGGGCTGGGTTCCCTCCCTGTTGGTTTTTGGCCTGAGGCAACCCAGCACTGGAGTCTATGCAGCTCTTTGGTGGGGCTAATGGCGGACTCTGGGAGGACTCACGCCAAGGAGTACTTCCCAGAACTTCTGCTGTCAGTGTCCTTGTCTCTGTGGTGAGCCACAGTCAGCCCCTGCCTCTGCAGGAGACCCTCCAACACTAGCAGGTAGGTCTGGTTCAGTGTCCCATGGGGCCACTGCTCCCTCCCTTGGCTCCTGATGTGCATGCTACTTTGTGCATGCCCTCCAAGAGTGTAGTCTCTGCTTCCCCCAGTCCTGTCAAAGTCTCACAGTCAAATCCTACCAGCCTTCAAAATCTGATTCTCTAGGAATTCCAATTCCTTGTCCCATTGCCGGACCCCCAGGTTGGGAAGCCTGACGTGGGGCTTCACTCCAGTGGGTAGACCTCTATGGTATAATTGTTCTCCAGTTTGTGAGTCACCCACCCAGTGACCATGGGATTTGATTTTATTGTGATTGTGCCCCTCCTACTCTCTCATTGCAGCTTCTCCCTTGTCCTTGGATGTGGGGCATCTTTTTTGGTGATTTCCAGTGTCCTGTCGAGGAGTGTTCAGCAGTTAGTTGTGATTCTGGTGCTCTTGCAAGAAGGAGTCTACCTCCTCTCTTTTTTAAGTTACTGTCATCATTAAATCTCTCTGTCCCTTGACTCCAGGGACATTTCCATGTGAGTGTTTGTGTTGGACACATGTGTGGTATGTGGTCTGAACCCTGGCATTATCTGAGTATATGTGTATTTACCAGAAAGATGAACAGCTTTTTGGGGGATGAACAGACTCTTTGGGATTATGGTTTAACCCCCCAGATTGGAAGATTTGCCATATTTCCTTCTGGCATATGTTACAGATTAAAAAATCTGAGATAAGTTCATTTTTATCTGCTTAGAAAAAGATAATATGCAATATTTTATTTTTCTTCCTAGGAAAATGATAGCAGTTTCCCTTTATCTTATCATCTGAAAGAGTTATCAGGAAACAGCCAAATGCATATTGGTCATTATTCACATGTTGGTGACTGGAATGCTCTTGAAATCTAAGAACTTTGGCCTTTGGTTCAAAATGATGGTGGTTTTCTTCTATTTTTTCCTTCATGGTTGTTTCTGTATGTTTCATTCTCTCTTCCTTGGTGAATCAGTGAGGATATACTGACAGAACATAACTGATGACTTGCCTAAAAGTGGCTTTAATAAATAAGGCTTTATGTGTCTCCCAAGGCAGGTCTGGGGCAATGGCTCAAGGATGCACTCAGGACCCCAGGTTCCCGTACTTACCTGACACCCAGTCAAGAGGTGTCTTGGTGTTGGAGGGTCCACTCCTGTCCAGTTCCTCTGTGCTTCCCCTGGTGTGAGAAGCTGCCTCATGAGTCAGGGAGCCCATGAGTTCCTGCTCCTACTGTGGCCACTGTAGCATCTCCCAGGCTTCCTCTACCCAAGTGCTGGCCATGCTGACCCAAAGGATGGTGGAGGGGTGACTGTTGGAGAGGGTGTCTCAAGTTCAGAAGTGCAAGCTGGGCTACTCATGTGTGTGGACAGAGCATGGGTGGAGGAGAGAAGATGGGCTGTGGGCCATGACCAGCCCTCACGGGGCCACCAGCTCTGGTTATGCTCTGTTTCCACTGCTAATGAAGTTGCATTGGCCAAGCAGTAGAATAAACCCTTTTTTCTGTTTTTCTTTGTTATCAAAAGTGTTGATTTGGTTTATAACTTTTACATATTGAGACACATGAGGTATAAGCAGTATGTTCATACTGGCTAGCAAGACCCAACTCTTACCTTTTCACACATTTTGCGAATAATTGGCAGCTTGATATTGGCTGGGAGCACTTCTATTACGGAAACTGACAAAAACACCAGAAATCAGGTATTCTCCTTAGAGAACTAGCTGTTAGCCTTTACCAGCCGACCACTGCCCGAGGCGCCCTTTCTCCTCTTTCTCCAGCTGCACACATTAGGGCTGGCCTGTCAAGGATGCTCTGTGCAAATTTCCCACTGGCTTCTCTTCTCATTGCTGCCTCATGGTCACAGCATGGCTGCTGCAATACCTTCGGCCATCATACCCATGGTCCAGGAAGGAAGAAGGAGGGAACAGAAGGGGAAACACCTGTGTCTTCAAAGGCCTGCACCTCCCAGTAGACTCCTGCTTGTGATTCGCTGGCCATGCCACGTGTCTGTCTTCACTGCAAGGGGGGCTCTGAGCCTGAACTTCTTGCTCTCCACCTGACACTTGTGAAGAGAGTCAGGATGACTGGGGAACAGGCCAGACCGCAGTGCCTGCTGCAGGGTGCCCGCCTCTGGATCGCACATGAACACACGACTCAAGCTATTTCCTTCCCCTCCCAGGAATGTGGAGTTGGGACAAGGATTCAGGGGCCTGCAGGCTGCCCCCCTGAACTGAGGGGAAGGGCATGTGAACAGGGGCAGCTGCAGTTTGGTCCTCGTCCTCCACGGGCAAGGGTGCAGAGGTGGCCAGACCACAGGCAGAGGGAGGGAAGACGCTCACACCTGTGGGTGGACTGTCATCCACTTCCTGCTGTTGGTCTGTAGCTATGTCTCATGGAGTACCCAGGCCACCCTGGAGCCTTACGGCAAATTACACATTTTAGCTTAAGCTGACCTGATTTTGTTTCGGTTATTAGTAATGAAAGTTATTTTAGTTAACTATTTTTTAAAAAATTGAGGCAGATTTTGATTGTCTTTGTATAGAATAAGTTAACTCTTATAAATACTTGGCATTCATTTAAAACTGCTTTATTGTATTAGAAATGTTTTTCACTCTATGCTAAAGAAAGAAGCATACAAAGTAATGGAAGGCATCTGGCATGTCACCAAAGTAAGATGGGGAGTCTCTGCCTCAGAGAAAAATATCTAATTCCCAAAACTTTTCAGGACTATCTTGAAATATTTTGTTAGGAACATCCATGGGCTGCTAACATAGAGGTAAAGTATACATTTTCCATATTTAAAATTAAGACTGGAAGGGAAATTGAGAAACATCATATCTGCCTCTGGGCAAGACTGTCCTGAGTCCGGAAATGTGATGCTTGACAGGCATCAGTAAGATCATGTCCCATCACCCACTCCCACGGCTGCAAGTCAGAGTTTCCATATTTAGGAAGACTCACATCTTGTACAGGTTTGCAATAACTTATCTTTACCTAATGCCATGACAGTTCCAACCACACAAAGGTCACGTGGCACACTTTTAAATCACAATAGGTTAAAATTAATGGTTGTGTTTGACGGAATATAGGGTGAGTGGTTTAGATAACAGTGGGTGCTCTGGGGAGGTGACTTCAGGCTGTGGGTGCAGCCGGTAGAGCTGCCTGGAAAGCAGGGGTGTGACCAGGAGAGGGACGTTCAGCAGAGGCAGAGGGCGAACGTCATGGGGACCACACCTCTCCCAGGAGAATGCGGATGCTGCCCAATGGCACATCTCTCAACAGGAAGCCTGCTCCCACAGAGCCACTGGGAACTGCTAGTCCTCTCCTTTCTCCAACCCCGCCATGCTAAGGGGGTGATGCTAGTTGTTTTGTAGACTTAAGTCACACTTCTCGGGCAGCTCAGTCACTCAGGGCTGTGCCCACCGCAAGGTGCGAGCTGGGAACGGTGAGGATCCAGACTCTGTGTATCTAGAGCAAGTTCTCCCCAGAGAGAATGTAGATTTCCTTGGACTCCACGATTTGTGTTTTGGGAGCATCCTGGGAGCTCCATCACCTGGGAAATATGATTGGCTTGGAGGACAAATAAGAGAGGAAACTTTGATTGGCAAAGTGGCCCAATACGGAGGAGTCTGAATAATCAGGACCCTCTGTGTGAAGCTGGCACGTTTCTACAAGGCGATCCTGAGGGCAGACTCTCTAAAAGAACCTTGTGTTGGAGGAACTGGTAGAACAAATTCTTGTGTTGTCTAATGATAGCTTGGCCTGGCAATTCAGTTACAGGGGGCTGAACATCTACCCATGATAACAGATTAGACAAAATGAATGGAGGAAAAGGGACATGAGCTTTACCTTTTAGGAGAGTCCTAAATAGACCAACAGAACCGATTTCTAAAGCACCGCCACAGCTGTTTAGGTGAGGAATAGAGCCTGTCCTCCTATGTCCCTTTGAGACAAGCTCCCCACCTGCCCCCAGCTGTGCAAACCCAAACCTCTCAGTCCAGTCACTGCCAGGAGGGCAGATGGGCAGAGGCAGCCAGACGAAGGGTGTGTTGGTAAGCTCCACACCTTCATTCCACATGGGCTGTGTGCTTCATCTCAGGTTAGCGGTAGAGACAACTTTCGTTTTATTTTGTCTTGTTTAATATATGAGACAGAGAGGTAGAGATCTGTGGGCACAAAAGTGGGTGGTCTTGAATTCACTGAGGTAGTATCTTAACATGAGATGAACTCCTTCCAAGACAGAAGGCTTTCCAAACAACTTAAGTCAGGGGAGGGAGGATAATTACCTAGTTATGCAATGGGAGGCACTTTGTTTTTAGAGAGGAAAGCAGAGGCACAAAGATTTTTATGTGAAACATAGTGTGATGGGACAGAAGACGAGTGTGTGCTACAGAGTTTGTGGTCGTAGCCGTGTCTTCTCTGTGGAGGTGAATCCGAAGGTGAGGACTCAGTTGGACACGTTTCAGAAAAGCGTTGGTGCTCATTGTGGCAGGTTCGAGGTGGCCATAGATTCTCTGCCCAGCGCCCACTGAGAGGTTTAGTGACCAATAGAAAGTGGCAGAAGTTATGGGGCCTGGGTGTTAAGAAATTGGCAGCTCTCTCTCCATGTCTTGGAGCGAAGCTTGGAGCCAAGACAGAAGAAGCTGGAATAACTCGACTGCCCGCCAGAGATGCCATGTGTAAGACTCCAATCTCAGCCGAGCCCAGCCTTCCAGGTGTGTGAGGGTGGCTGTCTTGGGCAGTCCAGGTCTTTCAGGTGAAAACCCCCAGGTGTCCTCGGCCAGCATCGTTTGGAGCAAGCTGACTCTGCTGTCGTGCCCCACAGTGGAAACCGCAGTCGTTGTCAGCTGTTAAATGAGGGGTCCTTTGTTACCCAGCAGCAGATAACTGGACACCCTTCACTAGCCCACTTTCAGGATTTTGATTGGTTCTCTGGGTTTAGTATGCGGTTTCCTACGTTCTACTTCCTAAATTTCAACATGATGAGTCAGGATCCTTAGAAAGTACCCCTCTCTGTGCATAGGTGATAGGCAAAGTCATTCAGAAAATTCGAGTGCTGCTTGTTTGCTATCCTAGTGACTTTGTAATCTTGGGCACATTTTTGAAGCTCCCTTCAGTTTATTCATCCGTACCTGGGAGAAGAATGATTTCCACCTCATGGGATTGCTTGAGGGATTACATGGGATAATGTTTGCAAAATGCTTGACATCTTAAAAAGCCAAAAGCTCTGAGGAAGAAATATTACAGAAAGTGTTTCCATAGCAATTCTTTTCCAAAATGAATGATACTCCTATTTACATAAAGGAGACTTTAATTCCTGTTAGTATGAAAGCTTTGGGTTCCTCTATAATATTTTTCCCGAGCATTTATAAAACGCCCATTTATATAAATTCACAATAAAATCACTGAGGATCATATATCCAAATTATTTATGCATCCCCCCAAACTGAGTCAACCATAATTTACAAATGAAAATTATGAAATAACAATACAATCATTTATAGGTCTTTCAATGATTACTAGATGACAGTAATCATTCAATCTACTACAATCTTAAAAAACTTATAAAGTTGTAAAAAAAACTTTTTGAGCATTAGAATTTTTGTGGGTTGCAATCATTTATCTTCTTTGTATTGAGACTTGACTCCAGCAAAATATAACCAGAGGAGGTTAGAGCCGGATGTGACGTCATTCACACTTGTCTTGTCACTGTAAGAAGACGGAGGCTCAGGAAGGTGAGGGTTGTATTTGTTCAACAGCAGAGTCTTGCTAACATCCTGTGAAGCCCTTGGAGGGTTTCTGTTGGCAGAGCTGCTTAGTTCTTTCTGAGAATGGAACTCCATGTGGTACCAGAGTTTATGGGTAGGATGAGGGGAGACTGAGGATGATTCCAGAAAGAGAAAGAAAGAGGGAAATTCACACAGCTTCATCCTGCAGACTCTTCCAGGAGGCAGCAAGTAGTCAGCCTGGGCAGCACCAAAGGTGGCGGATGGCTAGTGGATTCAGGACGTGCTGCTGTCCTCCTGTTACCAAGTCCAAGCTTGTCCTGCTCACCGCATAACAAGACAATCAACTGAGAGACGGTTTGTGTTGGCCAGGGATAGAGGTTTTATTCAGAAAGTGCCAGACCAAGAAGAGGGAGGACTCGTGTCCTGAAGAACCACCTTCCCTGAGTGAGAATTCAGGCTTCTTTGGTACTAAAAGGGGAGGAGGGTAAGTCCTGGTTCTGGTCAGACTGCGGAAAGGATGTGTTAATTTCTTCCTTCCTGCAGCCGTTCACAAGTGGGCCTGGTCACGAGGTTTCCTGGGAGCTAAACAGAGGTATTTTAGCTTAATGTTCATCACCTGGAGACAGGGTTTCCAGACATGGGCCAGTATGTAGAATTTAAGCTTGTAGGTGACAGACCTTTAGTGAGGAACTTGTAGCAAAAGCAATAGAAATACAAAGGTTAAAGTAAAAGAAGCAGATAAAATATGGAGTCAGACCTCTTCTTCCCTGTTACGTTCCAACCAGGGGGTGTCCAGGTTGCTGTGGGGAGATAGATGGGGAGAGGAGGAGGGCAGTGACGGGTCTTTCTTAAGGACTTGACCTTGAAGGGAAGGAGGGGTAAATGCTTTTAATGAGCTGAGGGGGGATTTGTTTCTTAAGATCAGAAAGGCATGTTTATTTGGCCCAAAGTAAAAGGCTGGAAGAAAGGCAGGTGGGTGATGGTGAACTGATGGGACTGGGGCAGGGTCTCTCCGGGGCCCCTGGGCGGCCCCCTCCCAGCATCCTCAGCAAGGCTGTGCCTGTTCCTCCCTCCCCTTCAGTCCCCCAGTCCTGAGTGGACACCCAACTGTCCACTGTGAACAGGCATCCCGACTTCTCATCCTGCTTGAAGACAGAGTTACACAGACGCCTTGTCTGGCAACAAACAACCTGTGGGGAATTGATGGATAGAGGTTCTTCTTTCTCCAGTGTCATGTCCTCATCCTGTGGGATGGCCAGACAAGCATGGACAGTCCCTCCAGATGAGGGAGGATGAGGGCTGGGACCTCATTGCCCAACTCGTCTGTGCTTGGCTTAAAGGCAAGAGTTAGAAGCAGACATTTTATGTCTCCTCAATTCATGCTCTCTTCCTTCTCCAGAGACCTGAGCTAAAAGGTCAAGGTCATATAAAGTGAGCAGGTACCATGGTCCTTCCTCTCTGGGATCTTTTCCCTCTTGTTGGAGAGAGAACACTTTGTGCATTAAATAGGGCAAGTCTGAGTAAGGGAGGATCAGGCAGGATGGAGCAAGAGTCAAGCACTTAGGACTTCAGAGAAGAGGCAGGATGGCGTAAACACGGTGTGGACCAGGGCCCTGGGCGGTGGGAGGTGGGATCAGCCTCTGTCCCTGGCTTGCTGGGCAGCCAGGAGATGGAGGACACTCTGCTCTTTGGTTTCCCTGCTGGCAAAATGAGATTCAGCCAGAACCCCCAGATAATTTCTAGGGTTGTTTCTAGCTCAGGAATTCTAGAAAATCCACAGAGTCTTTAATAGCCAGTTGGTAATCTGTTTCCACACCTGCGTCAAGATTTTATGAAATTTCATATTTTCATTTTGGGGATTTCAAACTGAAAATTAGACTGAGTTTCAGTCTGAACTCAGACTTTACCCACATTGTCCTTGTACATTATATAATCTGATCGTATATGCTTGAGGTTTTTGATAACTTTTAAATAATACTGAGGATATTTATTGAGCAAACACTGGGGACGAGCCACAGTTCTTAGTGTTTTATGTATGTTGGCTGACTTAATCCTCTAGATAAGTCTTTAATTAGGTGCAAGTCTCTTGATTTATAGAGAAGGAGATGCCTAAATAATATGCACAGCATCACAGAGTGAAAGGCAGAGCTGCTCTCAGACAGTCTGCCTTGCCATATTAAGTATGTTTTAGTCATCCATCCTGTTATCTTTAAGTTCGGTTCCCAGATTTATAAATCTGTTTCTTCTGGCTGTAAGTTTACTAAAATGTGTCATCATTCCCTTGTTTTCCATACTTGCAGGTTAATGATTCCAACAAGCTCTCTCGATGAAAATTACTTGAGAACTTACTTTTAGGGGACCTTCTATCAGTGCCCTTAGGGACCGGCAGCTTCTCCTGACATTTCTTTTCTAGTCAGAGTTGCCATAAAGGGGTGACACATTCCAGTCAGTTTTGGTTTTCAAGTGTGGAATTTTACCTCTAAATTCTGAATGCTTGTAGCAATCGGGTACAAGTCCCGTTAGCTTAAAATTATATTTTCTCTAAACAAGCACCCACAAAAAGAAATAGGAGATGTTCCCTCTATATCTACTTACTGTATTGGAAGAAAATTCTTGGGAAAACTAAACTTTTCTTGATTAACAGCTCAAGTGTGGAGTCTTTGCTACATGAATGGAAACTTCCAACTTGGTGGAAGTGGCGGCTCCTGGTTGGTCACTCTTTTTTGATGCAAATTGTAATTTCTTCAGGAACTTCAAGCTCCCCTTTTGGAGTCAGCCTTCAGAAAGCTGACTGGAAACGATTTCTTGGAGATGGGTCGCTCCCTGTCTGGGGCCATCTGCAGGCGAGTGTTCAGCTTCTGTTAATACAATCTGCGCCGGGATGGATGGAGAGTGAGAGGGATGGGCGGATCTCTCTGCATTCAGAAGCTCACCTGCGTTTTTAAAAACAATGGAATGAATGAAATTCACAGAACACAACATTAACCATCTTAAATCAGACAATCCAGTGATATTTTGTACAATACCGTTGCCTTCACTGGAAAGTAGAATTCAGTCCCATTAAGTAGTTTCTTCCTGGTTCCTCTCATCCTCCAGCCCCTGACAACCATCTCTCTTCTTTCTCTCTCTTTGGATCTGCCCATGCTAGATATTTTGTATTAATAGAAACATGCAGATTTGTCCTTTTGTGACCACCTCCATCACCCAGCATGATGACTTGGAGGTTCATCCACCTTGCAGCTCACATCAGTACGTCTGTAATTTTTAAAGGATCCTCTCTACAACTTTTATCGTTGTCTCCAGAGCTATCACTTTAGAAGACAAAGAAGTGGACTCCAGCCACGTGACTCCCCACCTGCTCGTGCCCGCCGAGACCTGAGGACGGCTGGGGTGTGCAGGGCAGAGCTGCTTGCTTTGGGCTAGCTGCCCACACAGTCCTGCTCCAGGAAAAGTTGAGTTGAAATACTGTCTCTGTGTGATCTGTGAACGTTGCAAATATGCCTGATCAGAGAGCAGCCTGTGTTACCTGAAGGGCAGGTAATGAGGATGAAGGAGTGACAGGACGTCGAGGCAGGAGGGGGCCCCCTCCATCCCCTGCCCCCGGCAAGCAGGGCTCTGAGTCCAGGTGAGGCTGCAGGGAGTCTTGGGGCCTGGATGTGGGAGACGAAGCAGGCTCCCCAAACTCGAGGTGTATCTTCCTTCTGCCCGGCTGCCCCCCCCACTTTGTGGGTTCCCTGGGTTGCCACAGGAAAGCAGCTCAAGCTGAGTGGCTTCAAACAGCAGAAATGGACCCCCTCCCAGTGCTGGAGGCCAGATGTCCCAAGTCAGCAGGGCTGCTCTCTCTTGAAGCTCCAGGGAAAGATGCTCCAGGCCCTTCTCCCAGCCCTGGTGGCCTCAGGTGTCTCTGGGCCTGTAGATGGTCATCTTCTCCTGGCGTCTTCACATCATCTTCCCTTTACGCCTGTCCATCTCTGTGTCCTAATGTCCCTGTTTTATAAGGACACCAGTCACTGCATTAGGGCCCATCCTTATGACCTTATCTTATACATGGCTGCATAAACCCTATTTCCAAATAAGGTCACGTTCACTAGTACTGCAGGTTAGGATTGCAATACATACATTTATAAATTTGGGGGGGGGCACAATTCAACCCATGGTACCCACTAACTGGCTGCAGATGCCTTTGGGGAAGGGAGACAGGGAAGGGGGGAAGGAATGATGGGTAAAAGGAACAGTGCTTCTGTGAGATCCATGCCCCAAAGAAAAGGGGGACTGGGGAGAACAGTCCCCACTATTTCCTTCCCCTCAAAACTGTTTCACCCACGAAAACAGCGGTGTTCTCATATTTGTGGAGAGTCATGTTCGTGCGTTCAGGAAAAGGTGTTCCAGGTGCACAGCACTCCCCTGAGTGCCTCCCCCTCGCTCATGGCAGGGAGGGTTGGAGCTCCTGTTGGGAGAAAGTGCATGGCTACGGTGTAGACAGCATGCCATCAGGGAGTGTGTTACAGCCCAGAAGGGTCAAGGCCCTACGCATGCCGGGGCCATCAGCTGGCATCTCTGCAGAGGCCACAGCTGCCTCTTGTCACCCTGGAGTCTGCTAATCAGCCTCATGCACGTCTGAGATGGGTTCCAACCAGTGACAAGAGCGGACTGTTGCCCTAGCAGTGTTAGAATGAGTTCTCCTTGATGAAATTCGATTATGTAGATGAGCTAAAATATCTGAAAGGTGCTCCCCACCTTCTGTACACAGGACTTAGGGATCCAGAAAGTTCTCCCTGAACATAGGGAATGAAGCCAAGGCTGGATCACTAGACCATCCTCTGTCCATCTCTGGAGTTAAGGGTTTTCTTGTTGTCTTAGAAGGTGGTGTTTTTTTGGTCAGGACTTTCCAGGAAAATAGAACAAATAGAATCAATCTCTCTCTCTCTCTCTTTCTCTCTCTCATCTTCCTATATCTATCAATCGAGAGAGAGACAGAGAGTTTTATTTTAAGAAATTGGCTCATGTAATTGTGGAGCTGACAAGTCTGGAATCTGCAGGGCAGGCGGGCTCCTGGAAATTCAGAGAATTGATGCCTTTGTCTCCAGTCTGAAATCTGCAGGCTGGGGACTCAGACAGGGTGTGAATGTTGCAGTCTTGGGAAGAATTGCTCTCCTTTGAAAAAGCTCAGGCTTTGCTTGTAAGCCGTTCCACTGACTGGATGAGGCCCTCCTGCCTCCTAGAGGGTCATTTGCTGTACTCTGAGTCCACTGATTCAAAAGTTAGTCAATCTAAAAAGGACCCTCACAAAAACGTCTAGACTGGTGTTTGACCAAAACACAGGGCACACAGCCTGGCCGAAGTGATGTGTCGCTTAATCATCACGGTGACCACGTTTCCCGGTTTCCTCACAAGGCCCTGGTTTACCTACTGTGTCGGTGTCATTACTAGTCACTCTCAGCATCCTCTAAAAGGCTTACAGTTCAAGACACAAAGGCTTGTCCCACTTCAAGTGTTGTGACTGGGACGCCAGGGAGCTTACAGAACAGGTTGTAGGGACTTCCTACCAGCTCCTTCATCAAGGTGTGCTTAACAAGTTTCACAGGTGTAGCTAATTGACTCTAATGTTTGCTTTCATTATTATCACATTATGAGTTTAGGAGAGTTGGACAGTTAACCTCACCCACCTACGGTTTTCTGCAGCCTTAGTTGGCCACCAGAAAAAACCTGTGCGTGTGCAGGATGAAGCCGGCTTAGCTCTGCCCGCAGCCTGAGGTCGTCCCGGAGCCTGAGACAGGGAGCCTGTCCATGATCATTGGATTTAAGTTGGGCTGAAGTGACCTCCGTGATAAATTTTGTGGCATCCAAGTTGGTGGCGGGAGAGATGGTGGTGCTTGGTGCTGGGAGAGGTGGTGAGAGGATGATTTCTTTCTGGAACTGAAGTCCCAGCCACTGGTCCTCTTCAGCCTGGTCCTTTCACAAGTCCTCTGCTGGCATCAGTGTTTCTCCAAGTGAGATTCATGAGGGCTCAGAATCGGGATACCCTGGGGACAGATTAACCAGTGTCTGAACTCAACCCTGGTCCCCGCCCTCCTGTGGCCCCTCCCTTGTGGCAGAAGTGCAGCAGTGATGGGCCATCACTTCCAAGGCTGCTCGTAAGACATGTGGCTCTGGGGGAAGCCAGCTTCCACGTCACAATGACACGCAGGCAGCCCTGTGCGGAGGCCCCACATGAGGAGCCATCAGGGGATGTGAAAGCGGACCTCCCAGACCTGGTCAAGCCTTCAGATGGCACAGCCCCAGTGAACAGACTGACCCCACCTTTGTAAGAAGCCCGGAGCCAGGACCACGTGGCAAAGCTGTTCTCAGCCTCCAGGCCTTCAGAAGCGTGTGAAGTAATACGTGTCTGTTGTTTCTAGCTGCTCGGTTTGGGACTAATTTGTCACACAGGAGCCGACAGCTAATGGGGGGAGGTCTGTTTTTGTTCTCAGGTGACCCTCACGCACTTGCCAGTTGAGGCCTTACCGTGTGCCAGCATCCAGGCTCCTGAGATGGGCGGGTGAGAGGCCATCCATGCTCTCTTGCCTGGTCACGGTTTCTGTCTATCCGGACAACACTGGGGGTTTCTCAACTGTCTCCCAATTTCCACGTGTGCCTCTGTGGGCCCAGTTCTCCCCACGTCAGCAGACGGAGTTTGTGGCAGATAAATCAGGGCAAGCTGCTCCCCTGTCCAAGAACCTCCAGTGGCTCCCACCACATTCCTCCCCGATTGGCGGCCCTATTCATGGTCTACAAGCTGCTCGCGGCATCCCCAGAGCCCTCCCTGACCTTGTTCCTGCCATGCTCTCCCTCCCCCTCCCCACCTCGCTCCAGCTGCCCACCCAGCTCCCTGGGCATGCACCTTGGACACCTTGTGTGTATGTGTCTGTGAATGTCTGACCCCTCACTGGACCATCAGCACCAGGAAGATGGGGGCCTGCTCTACCTGGCTCATCGTCATCTTCCCGATGCCCAGAGATGCACCTGACACATGGCTGGGCCTCAATCAATATTTGTCACATAAATGGAGAAAAAAAATGTATGCCTGGCAAATCTACCTTCAAAGCTCAGCTTCAGCGCTTACCATTTCCAGCTAACTTGCCAGTGAATTTCCCAGTCTGTCAGTTTCCCAGGTTGATTAATTACAATTGGAATTCTGATAACATATAATGGCATTTCCATGAAAATATTAAAATTAGAACTCAGCTTGGGGGTCCCGTCCTCTTGATGCTTTATGCCCCGCACATGGGGGGGGGTGGGTTCCGTGGCTCTGGCCCCTCCAGCCCCAGGCACAGCTCGTGGGGATGTGCCACCATGCCCCACCATGCCTCCTCCCATCACTGGAAGCCCTTCTCGGGCAGGCAAACATCTTATTTCTCCAGCCAGTGGTCATCAAGCATTGGCCCACAGGCCAATCTGGCCTAGCTCCTGCTCTTGTAAGTGAAGTTCATTGGAGCACAGACAAGTGTTAACCCACTGTCTCTTCTTCAAGGCTAACGGCAGAGTGGAGTAGTCGCTACACAGACGGTAAGGGCTGAAAAACTACAAATAATTACTATTGGTCCTTTAGAGAAAGTTTGCCCGCCTCTGATCTAGGACACTGGAGACATTTAACAACGTTCTAGAGGAATTCTTCAGAGGATTGCTGTGAGGAGCAGTTACACGACCGTGACTCAACGATTTGCTGAATCCCACCGAAACAGATCTATTTAAAATTACACCATATAAAGAAACGAGTCACACATAGAGTCTATGATTCTGTCCTATCCATGTCACAGAGCCCGGAGTTGGAAATTTCAGCAGTTTCCATGTAATGCCGTTAACACGCCCTAACTCTGTTCCCCAAATGTTCTAAAATTAAAAAGAAAGAATAACAGTAGCTTTGTAAATCCCAAATAAGCAATGATGACGAATTTTGTTGTGAAATATATCCCATGACTGATGGATCTTTACAAATTTATCATTTTACCACTGTTGTATAATTTTAATTTGCCTTTAAAGTGGATGAATACTCTGACAAGTTTCCAGCCAGGGGTGATTTTTATTTGATGCCAAGACTAAATGTGTGTATTTAATATCCCGCAGGAGAAGTTAGATGTCCATGGGTCTTGAGAACAAAAGCCACCGGCTCCTTGTGAAAGTCTGGAGCGCTCTAATGTGGAGCTGATGTCTTGATATGGTGCTTTTCAGAGTCGAGCCTTCCCGAAGCACAGGATCTCTTTGTGCACAGAAGAAGACTTTTCCAATGTACACAGAATGGCTTAGATGGAGTGTAGTCATTTATACAGAGTCGAAACTGAATTTGCAAGAGGAGCAAGAAGATGAACCTCAAAAGCAAGGCCATTAAAAATCATTCAAAACCATTAATTGTGACCCTTGCCCTTCCCAGGATGCTCCAGGATGTGGGGGTGGGGGTGGGGGAAGCAGGAGGAATTCCCATGGGAGGAGGTTCTTTGCCAGAATCCATCCAGGTGCAGGGCAGGGGAGGTGGTTACCTGGGAAGGTCTGGCTTGGCCACAGGTGAGCATCCTGGAGGCTGGGTGAGCCTTCCTGGGAGAAGAAGAGGGGCTGGAGACAGACCGGCCTCACAGAGAAAGGGTGGGATGGGGCGTTTTTTCCTGTTTTCTGTTTAGAGGTGCATTTGCTGATCTGACTCATAGAAAGACAGTTTGTTCTCCAATGTTTAGGGATTATCTGTCTAGAAAAAGTGAGGCTATATCTGTCATCCCATTTCTTTTCAATTTCTCTTTCACATTTTAGCAAAGTGATATATTAGAATCAAAAAACATCAGTATATTGTCTTATGATTAACGTTATTTTCTGGGTTTAGGCAGACTTGTGAAAATTTTGTTTAAGCATTTTTCTAAAAGGCATTTCTTTCTTCTTACTCCACATTTGGTCTGAGTACAGCCACTTCTGAAAATTACGTTGTTTTAATAAATACTCACTGATCTTAGACTTGTAAAGAGGCTGTCTGCAGCTGTGGGCAAGCTTACCCATAACATCATCCCAAATAAAAAATTGCTGTGACCAGATCTAGAGGTTTTTTAATATATAAGAAAAAGAAAAAAGAGCTTAAGGAGAGTAGGTCCATACTGAGGTGAATAAAGTTATGGAAAATCGGGAATAAATTATGGAATAAAGTTATGGAGTTAATTAAGTTAGTAAATATATTCAGTGTAAAAGTTATGTAAATCATTCTTATTTCTATTTTTGTTAAATCCCTGTAACGTTGACATCAAATAATTCCAGTTTTCTATGTTTATGGAAAGTCTGTCCTATACTCTACAACAAGAACAACAATAAAACAATTCTCCCCAAAATAATAAATAAACAAATATTCACTGAGCAACGACTGCATGCCAGGCTTGAGGTACAGCAGTGACCAAGGCAGGTGAATGTACCTGCCCCTCTGGAGCTTGCATTCTCATGAAGGCAGAAGGCAATAAAAACAGAAATCAGTAAAGTGCAGGTGGGTCATATGGTGAGAAATGCCAAGGAAAGGAAGGGAGACAAAGAAGGACTGTGAACTCTCAGAGTCCAGTGGCGAGGGGAGGCTCGCGCAGGGCATGACCTCTGAAGGCAGAAACGAGGGGGTGAGATGAGCACATACCTGGAGAAAGAGCATCCCAGGCCCAGAGAGTGGCACCTGCCCAGGAAGAGCCAAGAGGCCAGTGTGCAGTCCCTGCAGGGTCTACGGGGAGGGGAGACCCAAGGCCTGTGTCCAGCAGACAAGTGCCAAGTCGCTTCCCACCCAGCTCCTCCCGATGCTGCCCGAGCCCTGGCTCATGGAGGGTCACGCCCACCTCCTCCTCGGCCCCTGTCACCCCCTCTCCTACACCTGGGAGGGGTCTTCCAGCCATCTCACCCCGAAGCTTTTTTTGGCCTATATATTCCTCATTTTCACCTCAAATAACAAATGGTCAGTGGTGCCTAAAATTTCCGGGGCATGACCTCCATTACCTGAGAACAAAGCATACAGTACACCTTCTGGAGGTCTAAGTTTGTGGTCCAGGCATTAACCATAGTAGGCAGATGGATTAGAGGCTACAGGGTCCTCGCAACGTGGCTGGAAGGAGGAAGATGCAGCGATGCAGGTGGTACTACAAACTAATGGCCTGGCTCCAGAAGGGTATCCCAAAATGACCATCAGCAATGCTGGCTTATCCTCACGATGTCCTGGGCAGGGAGCTAACTGCTGCTGCAAAGATAAGACATCCCAGCCCAGGGGGACTGAAAAATCCTCTCCAGATGCTTTGACAGTGGAAGAAAATACAACTGGCAATGGAGGTGCTCACGACCAGAGGCTGTGCCCCGTTTGTTTCCATCTGCAGCAGTCAGAACCAATAGGCGGGTATGCAGTATGTCCTTGTGCAGTAAATCATTCTTATGAATGAATAATTTTGGGTCAGATGGTCTTAATGACATCTGCATTTTGTGCTGAAAATTCTCTCTTCACTTCCAAAAGGTACCAGATTGGTCCAATGGAATACATGGGTCCTCTTACACTTTTCTATTGCAATCCTTGTAGGCCAGTGGGACCCTTGGCACTTGTGAGCACTTTTGTGTGGGTGCTGATCCTGGAAGATTCATAAGTGTGGACACTGAAAACCTTTACCTTTACCTCTTCTAATAAAGAGATTTCAAAACATTCATGCCAAGGTTCACAAATTATGAAGAGCAGAAATGACCAGAATGCTAGGCATGGTTGATTCAAAATTACACAAATATATTTACTTGGCCCTGTTTGAGTCTAAGGCATTCAATTTCCTGAGTGAAGGATTGCTTATTAGTAATATATGTTGGTTGGATTCTGAACTCCCTAAAACCATATTTTTTATGCACCATGAAGAGGTAGATAAGGTCATGTATTAGCTACGGGATAGAAATTAATAATCACTCACTGGGAACCATTATACAAAGGATTAGGAAACAGCAACATTTTTTTTTGTGTTCCATGTGCACATTTATTTCTTTCAAAGACCCCTCACATTCCAGCCACATCTTCTCCAAATGAGCCCAACTGCACAGGTTTTGAGCAGGACTGTACAGTGTTTTTACAGTGGTACCGAGGAATACAATCACTGTTCTATAAATTCATCACCCCACTTGGTCATCAGCCAAACCTTTCCACATACCTGGAAAACCTTTTATTTTCTTCTTATTTTAAAATATAGCTTTAATGTGATATTGGGGAGAAAAACAAACAAAATTACAGTCCCAAATTATAAATGGTACCTTACTGATCAGTTGGCAGCTGGGTGCACTGGGCAGGTGAATGCATTGTGAATGCCTCCCTATTCATGAACTAGGAATGTTAAAGAAAAGAAACCAGGGAGACCCCAGCTTCCACTGAGTGTATTAACAGGTGACAAAAAAGTTCAGTTCTTCCCTACCCATTTCTAGATGACCCCAAATCTTCTACATTGCACACAGATTCTTCAATTTTTCATAGAAGGAACATGTGGGCTTTTGTATTTTCTCAAATGATCTATATTTGGACAGACAACATTAATGTTAGGGATGTAGAATATTTTTACTGCTGACTTAGTGTCAATATACTCAGATCCTTCCTACTCAGAGATCAATGTCTGTAATAATTTAACTTTCACCCCCTTTATAAGAATCAGGACAGCACCTTGATCAAGTAGAACGTGAGACTGTTATTAGAAACTCCCCATGCAGTGCACTCAGGTGAAGCTACTTGAGCAAGAACATAAACTCAGTATCCAAATCGCTGGTTAAATATTAGCTTGAGACACAGAACACATTCTACTCTGTGCAGTGATTGAGTGTTTGCACGTTGACAGACAGCCGACACTGCCTGTGATGTAGAATGTTTCAGGCTAAGAATTCAGGTTTATCATTGAAATGCAGACAGATGAACAGACCACAAACAGTGCAGCTTAATATACAGAGAGGCTCTCAGCCCAAATGCCTAAAATCAGAAGGACATTTCCTGCAAATTGCACACGCTAACATCTGGGATTAGCATAGTTCACGGCATGACTTGGAATGATCCATAGATGTGTGTATTTTCTGCACAATTTTATTAAATATCATCCATAGATGGTTTCTCATTATGAAGTACTTTCACAATAACAAAGAAGAAAAGTTTAAAATCACTGACCTATGTTTCCAATTTGAGAAGTCAGAAAAAAATGTGAATTGAATTGTAGTTCAAGCAGAAGGAAAATGAATAATAATAGAGCAGAAATCAATAGCAATAGAAAACAGAAAAAAAACAGTAGAGAACATTAACAAAGTCCAAAGTTAGTTATTTGAAAATATTAATGCAATTTATAATCTCCTAGTAAGATTCATGAAAGAGTGGACAGAACTATATATCCTTGAGACATTTAAAATCTAACTGATGTAAAATAGCCTTCTAATACTTCTAGGATATGTACAGGCAGAGCTCAGAGATATCGCAGGTTTGGTTCCAGACTACCTCAATAAAGTGACTATCACAATAAAATGAGTCATGAGAATTTTTTGGTTTCTTAGTGTATATATAATAGTTATGTTTACACTATACTGTAGTTTATTAAGTGTGGAGTGACATCACTAACCTAAAAAACAATGTACAAATCTTAATTTAAAAATAATTTATTGCTAAAAAAATGCTAACCATTACCTGAGCCTTCAGCGAATTGTAATCATTTTGCTGGTGGGGGGTTTGAAATTTGTAAGGATTACCAAAACATGACACAGAGACACAAAGTGAGAAAAGGCTGTTGGAAAAAATGATGCCAATAGACTTGCTTGACACAGGGTTGCCACAAACCTTCAATTTGTTAAAAAAAAAAAATGCATTATCTGTGAAGCACAATAAGACAAAATACAATAAAATGAGGTCTGCCTGTATAGGTGTCCCCTCTCTCATGGCAGTAAATTTTATATTACAGAGGAAATGGACTAATTCTTAGAAAAACACAACTTACCAAAAATGACTCATGAGGAAAGAGAAAATATAAATAGTCCTACAGCCATCAGAGAAATTTAATTTGTAATAAAAATCTTTTCCACAAAGAACACTCCAGATCCACATTATGCTACTGGTAAACTTTATTAAAGAATTAAAGAAGAAATAGTACCAGTTTTATACTAACACTCTCAGGAAATAGAGAAAAGATGCATCCCATATCATTCGGTGAAGCTAACAGTACCCTAAAAATAAAATCTGAAAAATATTTTGCAAAAATAAAAAAAGGCAATATTCCTCATAAAACTAGACACAAATCCTTTATAAAGGATTGGCAAATTGAATCCAGCAATATAAATGATATTCTGGTAGGTTTTATCCCAGAAAGGCAAAGCTGATTAACATTAGAACATCAAACATTGTAATTCATCAACTCATGGGGAATAATCTATTTTCTCCACAAGCTCCATGGCACCCACAGCTCTTTTTGGAATAATGGGCACACATTTAAACCACAAAAAATTTATGACTCCACCCTATTAGCAAGGAGGTTGTTGATTTTATGAAAAGAATCTAGAGAAAAACTTTGTGGGTTTTAGATGAACAGCAAAATCTAAAGTAATCACACAGTAGATTCTAGGGTAACTAGATAAATAGGTATTACAGATTTTGGTTTCACTAACTCTAGAATAAAATGTCTTCTAAATTCTTCTGAATGTGATTTGTTTCCTTGCTTTATGTACCCCTGTGAACTTTGAGCTGATCCTTTTGGTGTGTAGTGCAATAATTTCAGCTTTTCCTGATTTCTCCAATCCAGAGAGGAATGTGACAGTCTGAAAAAGTAAGGAATGCCTGGCCTTGACTTAGCCTTCTCCCAATGACTTAGAAGTAGAGGATTTTAGTGATGGAATTGCTAAAGCAATGTCAACAGCAATCAACAAATGTCTTCTGGAATTGGATATAAAACACTCCTCTTGCCATAAGTGCCTGGTAACTCCCAACACGTCTAACAAACTAGAATTCTAAAGTATAGAAACAATGTCTTTTATGATATTTATATAATATAATTTTTTAGTCAGTAAGGGCTTTTAAGAACTATTATTTATGTCCTTAACTCCTAGGTTATCTCTGTGGTGTGTGTGTGTGTGTGTGTGTGTGTGTGTGTGTGTCCCCTCTTAGGGAAACAAAGAAACAAATGCATGGTAAGCCTAATGAGCGTATCTGCTTTTAAAGGAGGGGCTGCAACCAGAACATATGGAAACTGGCTTCCTCGGCCCATAAAGGAAGTAGGTTCACAAGGTCAGGGGAGGCACGATTTATTTGGGTAATGACATTCAATGCTGGTCTCTCACTTTAGACAAAGTGGCTCTGAGCTGTCCACTCCAGGATAGGGTTAGAGAAGGCACAGTAAGGAGAGGTTGGATGTGGGCAGCTGGAAACGGAAGGCAGAATGCAGGTTGCGAGGTCAGATTGGATCCATATCAAGTCAAGAAGATTTGCCAAATTCTTTACTGGGGAGGGAGGCTGGCAAATGGGAACAGGGGACAAAGCATCTAACTTGAGGGTCACCCTCAGCGGGTCCGGGGGAATCACCTTCAGGATACCTTTTAAAGGTGCAGGTCCCTGCTCACGATCATGACTCTCAATCTCGGTAGCACTGTAGGGAAGGGGCTACAGCGCTGGTAGGTGGGGTCAGTGGTTACTCGGTAGGATAATCCAGTTGTCCAGCAAAGTAGGAGAATGTGTGTATGTTTTTAAATAATTCATTTTAAACTTAAATAATTCATGCATCTCTGATGGCTGTAAGTATGAAAAGGAAGCTCTGCTTGACAATATATATACTTTTCCATTAATAAATTTGAAACACAGTACAGATTTCCCCAGAAAAAAATAATTGGTTTGGTATTAGGTTCATAAGTTTCCTTGTTTGATGTGTAGGAAATAAGTCTTTTTAAACAGCTGAACAGTCACTTTTTTTTTTTAGAAACAGCAATGTAAGCCCAGATGTCCAACACCCCTCTCTCAAAAACCAACAGTGATAATCAAAGGAGGCTAAAAATAGATTCCATGCAGGAATCCAGGAAAGGGTATCATCAGAATGCCAGAAAGTTTAATGAATTTCTTGTCTATAAAGTGCAGATGGGGCTAGATTAAAAGAAGCCACGAGGCCCCACATGTCTCCTTCACAGAGCACACTCCTGTCTCTTGGCCCAGCTCCCAAACCCTCTGAAATGTGTGTGCCAGAACCAGAAGAAAAAGAAAGACCCCACAGCTCCTTTTTGGGACAGACCAGTAGCACTCAGAAGTAGCTGTGCCAGAGCTCCAAGGTAAACAGAGGTGACTCAGGGCTTCTCCTGGCTGAAAATTGCCTCTGAGAAGTTGAGGCTCTGTCAGCCTGGAAGGACTCTTTCCTGACCCAGCGGGGTTGCTCTCAAACACAAAAAGCAAAGCCATACCTCAGCGGATTGAGTTACAATAGAAATTTAGAATACAGGATTCTCTATACATGAAACTAACCAGAGAACATCAGTCCTCCAGATTCCTTCCCTTCTTCCCCAGGTCATTGCATCCCTGAGCTGGGAATCTGGAATTACTGCACTCAGCTCTCCAGCTAAGAATGAAGATCACCGGGTTTCCCTGGTGGCACAGTGGTTAAGAATCTGCCCGCCAATGCAGGGCACATAGGTTCGAGCCCTGGTCTGGGAGGATCCCACATGCCGCAGAGTGGCTAGGCCCATGAGCCACAACTACTGAGCCTGCACGTCTAGAGCCTGTGCTCTGCAATAGGAGAGGCCGCGACAGTGAGAGGCCCGTGCACCAGGATGAACAGTGGCCCCTGCTTGCCAGAACTGGAGAAAGCCCTCGCACAGAAACGAAGACCCAACACAGCCAAAAATAAATAAATAAATAAATTAAAAAAAAAAGAATGAAGATCACCCTAGCAGCATCCAGGGGAACCATATAGAGAACCAGTGGTAATCCTGCATACCAAGATATGCTTCTATTTAAGCAGGAAAATTCGGGAAACCAATGTGGAGCCTACAAAATGATCCTACTTTGTGAATACATATATATGAAAATTTTATTAAAGGAAGTACAAGTTGAGTGCATTCAGAATCTTTTTCATGCTCCCACTGAGTGTGAAGAAGATGCAAACTATGAATTAAGAGATTAGTGATGAAAGATGAAGGTGAAAGGAATCCGATAGGTTCAAGAGAGAAGCAGAAAAAACATCACTTTAGGATGATTTAAAAGGCATAGGGGCAGGAAAGGTCAGAACCAGTAACAAACACTGGGTCAGGCTTATCAAAGAGAAACTCAACAAAACAAAAGCAGGTGAATAGGACAAGGAGATGAATGCCATGAAAGAGAAAAAGAGAAGAAAATGGAGATACAACCAAAATAATTGGGTTCCTGAAAAGGAAACTGTCTCAAGATGATTCAAGTTCTCCCCCTCTTTTCTTTTCTCTCGACATTTCCAATTCCCTATATTTTTTCTTGAAGAACTGAGTTCTTATCTTGTGTCATTTCCTTTCAGTTTGAAAAACATTATTTAGCATTTCTTGTAATGAAGGGAGGCTGAAAACATAAGTTCTTCATTTTCTTTTATCTGGAAAATATTTTTACATTGCCTTCTTCTTAAACACTTTTGACTGAATGCAGAAGTCTGGGTTAACCTATATTTTTAAACTTCCAGGTTTTTACAGGTGTTATCCCACTGTCTTCAGGCCTCCATTGTTTGGGCTAACTTCTACATTTGAATTTGGCCCTTCAGTCCTCCATAAGCAATCTGTCATTTTTATCAGGCTGCTTTAAAATTTTCAGTTTACTCTTGGTTTACATCACTTTGTCTATAATATGCCTAGGTATGCTTTTCTCTGTATTTATTTTGCAGGGGTCCACTGAGTTTCATGAATCTGTAAATTTATTTGTTTCATCAAATTTGAAAAAAATACTGGTCATTGTTTCTTTTCTTTTATTTTTAAAATTTTATTTATTTATTTATTTTTTGGCTGCATTGGGTCTTCGTTGCTGCACGCGGACTTTCTATAGTTGCGGCGAGCAGGGGCTACTCTTCGTTGCGGTGCGCAGGCTTCTCATTGTGGCGGCTTCTCTTGTTGCAGAGCATGGGCTCTAGGCGCACGGGCTTCAGTAGTTGTGGCATGCGGGCTCAGTAGTTGTGGCTCGTGGGCCCTAGAGCTTGGGCTCAGTAGTTGTGGCACACGGGCTTAGTTGCTCCGTGGCTTGTGGGATCTTCCCGGACCAGGGATTGAACCCATGTGCCCTGCATTGGCAGGCAGACTCTTAACCACTGCACCACCAGGGAAGTCCCCATTGTTTCTTTTAAATATTTGTTTCTTCCTTAGCCTCTATTCCTTCCCCTTTTAGACTCCAATCACATGCATGTTAGCCCTTTTTATACTGTTCAATCTTAATTTCCTTCAATGTTTTTTCTTTCTGTTCTTCAGAGTTCATAATTTCTATGGATTTTTTTAAAAAGTAATGAGTTTTCTGTCATCTCCTATTGTTAAGCCCATTCAGTGACTTTTAAAAAAATTCTGATATTGTCATTTTCAGCTTTATACTTTTTTTTTTCTCAACCACTGCGCCACCAGGGAAGCCCATACTTTTTTTTTTTATTTTGCTTTAGTTCATATTTCTCTGCCGATATTCACTATTTTTATATTCATTATAAATGTACTTTCTTTTACATCTCTGAGCAGGAATAACAGCTGCTAATCCAAGTCTGGTAACTGTGACATTTGGATCATGGAGTTGTTCCTCACTGATTGCCTTTTCTCAGAGAACATGTCATATTTTCCTGTTTCTTCATTCTGGATATTGTGAAGAATATACTGTAGAAATTCTAGATTATTTTATGTGCCTTGGAGGATATTGCTTTATTTTTTAAACATACAATTAACTTGGAAGAACTCAAAATGCAAATTACATCTCCACTGGAATGGACAGCAACTCAAGAATCAACACAGTTCCTTAGATGGGCTGCTTGAATCATTCTCTGCATGTGTACAGTTAATTGCGCTGTCAAAAACTCAGGCAAAACACATATATAGATTTTGGCTCTCTTGGCTCTTTTTTTGTACAACACAGTATGAAATGGTAGTAGAGAGAGTGGGTATTGCATTTTATATATTATTTTCACAGGAAAAGTTTTATAATGTTTAGGAATTACCAATCTATTCCTATTTTGAGGTATTTTAATGTGAATTGGGATGAATTTCTATATCTCCTCTTCTATACCTCCAAAGATGATCATATGATTTATCTCCTTATCTCCATTTGATGACTCTCCTAATATTGAACCACACTTATATGTTTGGAATTTCCCGAATTGGCCATGATGTCTTGCTTAGCATGTATTTTACACTTTGCTAAATATCTTTTTATGACTTTTTTGACTTTAGTTTTTTAGAGCAGTTTTATGTTCACAGCAAAATTGAGACAAAGATACATAGATTTCCAATCTATTCCCAGTCCCCCACATGCATAGACTCTCCCATTATTAACTCCCCCTCCAGAGTGGTACATTTGTTATAATTGATGAACCTACATTGACACATCATAT
Source organism: Balaenoptera musculus (assembly GCF_009873245.2). NCBI lineage: Eukaryota > Metazoa > Chordata > Mammalia > Artiodactyla > Balaenopteridae > Balaenoptera > Balaenoptera musculus. Next base: position 1,762,260 of record NC_045787.1, on the reverse strand, counting down.
ACACCCAATGTGCATAGATTATATTAGGGTTCACTCTTGGTGGTATATATTCTATGGGTTTGGATAAATGTATAATGACATATGTCCACTATTATAGTGTCACACAACAAGTTTCACTGCCTTAAATATAGTTGGTGCTCTGCCTATTTATCCCTCCCTGTCCCCCTGGCAACCACTGTCTTTTCAATACATCTGCATAGTTTTATCTTTTCCAGAATGTCATACAGTTGGAATCACACAGTATGTAGCCTTTTCAGATTGGCTTACTTCACTTAGTAATATGCATTTAGTGTTCCCCAGTGTCTTTTCATGGCTCAATATCTCACTTCGTTTAGTAGCTCACTTCGTTTTAGCATTGAATAATAGTCCATTGTCTGGATGCACCATGGTTTATTTATCCATTCACTGACTGAGGGACATCTTGGTTTCTTCCCAGTTTTGTCAACTATGAATAAAGTTGCTATAAATATCTGTGTGCAAAATTTTGTGTGTATATAAGTTTTCAATTCCTTTGGGTAAATGCCAAGAAATGAGACTGCTGGATCATAAGAGTATGTTTAGTTTTGTAAGAAACTGCCAAACTATCTTCCACGGTGGCTGTATCATTTTGCATTTCCTCCAGAAAGGAATAAGAGTTCCTGTTGCTCCACGTCCTCACCAGCATTTGGTGCTGTCAGTGTTTCAGATTTTAGCCATTCTAATAAGTGCGTAGTTGTATCTCATTGTTATTTTTATTTATTTATTTATCTATCTATCTATTTATTTATTTATTTATTTGGCTGCACTCTGCAGTTTGCTTCCCTGACCAGGGATCAAACCTGGGCCCTCGGCAGTGAAAGCACAGAGTCTTAACCACTGGACCGCCAGGGAATTCCCTCATTGTTATTTTAAATTGTACTTTCTAATGAATATGAAGTGGAGCATCTTTTCATATGCTTATTTTCCATTTGTATGTCTTCTTTGGTGAGGTATCTGTTATGGGCTTTTGCCCATTTTTTAATCAAGTTTTTGGTCATCTTATTGTTGAGTGTTAAGTGTTCCTTGTATATGTTGTATAAGAGTCCTTTATCAGATGTGTCTTTGGCAACTATTTTCTCCCAGTCTCTGGCTTGTCTTCTACTTCTTTTGACATTGTCTTTTGAGAGCAGAAGTTTTTATTTTAATGAAGTCCAGTTTATCAGTTGCTTTACTCAAGGTCATCTAGGTTTTCTCCTATGTTACCTTCTCCTATGCTATGTTACTCCTAGGAGTTTTATAGTTTCAAATATCACATTTAGGTCTATAATCCATTTTGAGTTAATTTTTATGAAGGTGTAGGGTCTGTGTCTAGATAATATTTTTTTTTTTTTTTTTTTTTTTTGCATGTGGAATTCAGTTGTTCCAGCACCATCTGTTTAAAAGACAATCTTGGCTCCATTGCACTGTCTTTGCTTCTTTGTCAAAGATTAGATTAGTGGACTCTACTTATGTGAGTTTGTTTCTGGGCTCCCTATTCTGTTGCACTGATATATTTGTCTATTCTTTCACCAATACTATATTTTCCTGATTACTGTAGCTTCACAGCAAGTCTTGAAGTCATGCAGTGTCAGTCCTCCAACATTGTTCTTTTTCAATATTGTGTTGGCCATTGTGGGTTTTTTACCTCTCCATATAAACTTTAGAATCTTTTTTTTTGGCATCTGCAAAATAGTTTGCTTGGATTTTGACTGAGATTACACTGAATCCATAGGTCAATTTGAGAAGAACTGACGTCTGACAATATTGAGTCTTTCTGTCCACAAACATGGAATATTGCTTCATCATTAAGTTCTTTGATTTAATTCATCAAAATTTTGTATTTTTTCTCATATAGATCTTGCACATATTTTGTCAGATTTATACCTAACATTGGCTGAGTTAGATTTATACGTAAGTATTTCATTTTGGGGGCTGGTAATGTAAATGGTATTATGATTTTAATTTTAAATTCCACTGTTTATTGCTGAGACATAGGAAAGCAGTTGATTCTCCTTTAAAGATTTTTGCATTTATATTTATAAATTTGGTTGTTCAGTATTTTTTTTCTTTGTTGTTTAGTGAATTAAATATTTGTCAGGTTTTAGATCACTGTTATTCTTTATAAGATGAAATTGTAAGTTTTTCTTATTTTCCTATGTTCTGAAATTTTTGGAATTATATAATCTTTAAAGGTTTGGTAAATGTCTCCTGAGAACCAGACATACATAGTTCTTTTTGTGTAGGGGGTAGTCTTTAGCAATTATCTTTTTTGGTTATTGTCCCATTAGACTTTGTATCTCTGTTGGAATCAATATCAATAAGTAGTATTTATATATCAATTATTGCATGTTACAGTTTTTTGTAGATTTTTGCAAGGTGGTTTCCTGTGCATTTTTTAAAATTGTCATTTTGGATGTCACTTCTTCCATTTAACTTTCAATTTTATGTGTTAGTGCTCTCCCCCTAAACCTCCACTTTTCCTTGAGTAAATTAGGAAATTTGTTGATTTTTTTTTAATAAACCAATTTTTAGATTTAACTGTTCTACTTATTTTAAATTCACTAACCCATTTGTTTATGTCTTCCTCCTTTTTCTTTTCTATTCCCTTCTTTTAATTTACTTTGACATTCTTTCTCTTGCTTTTTCAGTTGGGTCCTTCATTAATCCATTCTTTTTAATGTTTATTGATATCATTATTTAATGTTTTCCTCTTTTTTTTTTTTTTTTAATGTTTTCCTCTTTTATCTGACAGGTAATTTAACTGTAACCCATAGATTCTAACATGTGTGTTTTCAAAAGATTCTGATTTAAAATTTTCTTTTGATCCATAATTTGTTTAGTGATACTTTTTGTAAAGGCAAAAGTAGAAGAGTCTGCTTTTTAACAAAAAATTTTAAAGGTTTCATGCTATTTTTATTTTGCTATTATCACAGAATTCTGATTGTATCTTTTCCCATACTTTGAAATTTATTGGGTTTTTCTTTGTGGACTAAGACATTTTGTAAATGTTGCATATCATCTCGCAGAGAAGATCCCTTCTCTGCTATTGGAGATTGGAGTTTGATATATATTTATTAGATTTTCCTGTTGAGTCTGTTATTTAAATCTTTTATGTCATTATACATATTTTGTTCGCTTCATGTCTTCTAGATGAATAAAATGTATTAATCCCTACTATCTTAGTGTGTTTTGTTTTCTCTTTGCATCTTCACTAGTTTTTGTTTTGTAAAAGTTGTTACTGAGGCCATAAATATTAATTGCTCATATTTTCCTTGTGGCTTGTAGTGTTTACTAGTTTGAAGTGACTTCTTTTTTTTCTCTAATGCTTTTTCTTCAAGTAAAAAAATGGTATCTACTACTTTCTGCTTTTGTGTGTGTTTATCTGATATATAAACCATTTTCTTTGTAGTCTTTCTGGGTCTTTGTTTTAAGCATATTGTTACTATAAAACACAGTATTGGATTTAGCTTTGTTACTTTGAAAAAATATTTTTCTTTTAATAGATGAATCAGGCTGATAGATACAGATATAATCAATATATTTGGTTTCAACTCTGTTATATTATTATATAAAATGTTATGTTATATTGTTACAGACACTCAATCTTTATACATAGTTACTCATTAAATCGTTTATAAGTTTTACCTTATTTTTCTCTCTTTTTAGTATAGTTTTTGAATTTATACTTGGTTTATGTTTGTGTTCTGTTAACCATTATACCAATTGTTATGCCAATTCCTTGATATTATAACTGTCATCCCTTCTTTTATTTTTGTTTATTCTATGAGAAATAATAATTGAATTAATTATAAACTCTTCCTCACCCTTCTCTTCTCCTAATCTTTCTAGCAACTGATATGAAGTAATATCCTTTTTTCCCTCTCATTAGTATATTTAAGTCGATGACAAGCTTATCCTGCTTTTCATATGATCTCCTCATCACACCTCAATTTTAATGGTTGTAATTTATCTACATTTTAAGATTATAAAGCTGTTACATATTATAGTCTAGACAATAATCATCATTTTTCTTTGTTCTGCAATTAGATACACTTTTAATGCTCACAAATAGTCCTTATATAGACTGTCTCTCATAATGTTCGCTTTCTGAAACAGATTTTTAAGAGAGTCTTCAATGCTCAAGAGAGTAATGCACCCTGAATTCTTGCATGCTGGTAACCATTTTAAAAATGCCTTTTATATTTAAGCATCAGCTGAGCTACATGTAACGTCCTGGGCTCACTTTTTTTCTTTGAATATTTAAAATGTACTCTAGCATTTTCTGGCATAAAGCACTGCTGTCAAAAATTCTCACAAAACTCTGATTTTCTTTTCTTTAGAAGTGACTTGTATTTCTAAAGAATTTGTGTTTTGCCATTTGTTCCTTGAGAGTCCAGTAGTTTTTACATTAAAATGTTTCATTACTGGTCATCATGACTTGCCTTTTGCTTTTCCTAAAGTGCACCCTTTAAATATGTAGTAGAGAGATTTTTCATTTTAAATTTCAAAACCTGCTTACGGATTGTTTGTTCTGTCACATTGCTTTGTTTTCCTTCTTCGTGGGCTCCTTTATAATTAGGTTTGATCTTCTTTGGCCATCCCTGATCACTGTCACCTTCAAATCCTTTTAAACATTTTCTCAAGTTGTTTACTATTAATATTTTCTTCACTGCTATTTCCATTTCTTTTTAGCCACTCTCTGTTATGTTTATTAACCCTTGTGCTACTTCTAGTATAGTCTTCTTTTCAAAAATAATTTCTTTTTTTTTCTTAGTCTTTCTTGAGTTCTGTCACTTAGTTTTTAAGATTTTATAATACTGGCTTATTCTATTTTTCGTATATTATATCGTTCCCTTCATTTTTTAGCTTGTTCTGAAATTCACTAAAATATACATCTCTGCACATCTAAAGCTACCATAGCAAAAGCAAAGGGAAACACAGCCAACTGGGAAAAAGCATTTAAAACACACTTAACTTATTTGTGATTAATAGCCTAAATATGTAATGAGGTTTTACAAATAAATGAGAATAATTTAAGAAACCAATATAAAGATAGCAAAAGATGCCGACAGTAATCATAAAAATATTGGGCTAATTTTTTTCTTTCAAACTGGCACATGAAAAAGAAATTAAAGTGTTGACAAGAATGACAATTGAATAGGGACTCTCAAAATATGGACAGTTTTCCAAGAAAGGTATATTAATTTCTATTCTTTTCAGAGAGCTGATAGAAGTAAAACTTGATAACATTTTCTAGAAAATATCCTGTTAAAGTACCCTATGTTAGGACTGAGCAATTCTATGTCTAGGAATTTAATATAAAAATAATCAGAGATGAAAACAAAGTTATCTGAGTAAAGATGATCTTGATTTTTTGTTTATTATAAATAATTATGCTCCACCACAGAGTGTTTATAAATACATTTTGAGACACCAAATATATAAACTCTTTTATAGCTATCAAAATAATGTTTTAGAAGCATATTTAGTATCATGAAGAAATGTTACTGTATGCTATCCAGTAACAAAAAGTAGTTTAAAAATGGTTCATATAGTATATTCCTTATTCCTACTGCTAACAAAACTACTTATAGAAATAAGACTGAACTATACATACCAAAAAGTTCAAAGTTATTTATTCTGAAGTGTGGGACTATAGGAGATATTTCCTTCCTCTTATGCTTTTCACTATTTTCTAAATTGCATACACACACACACACACACACACATAAAATAGATGTTACTTGAATAATATATCTATCTACTACCTGTCTTAAAGAAAGTATAACCTGAAGGAAAAGCTTATTGGTGTCACTATTTTTTTCACCCTAGGTGTCTCTTTTGCCAACTGTTTCTGTTGAAAGAATACAGACATTGTACAACCTAATTTTTAGAATAAAAGCTTCTATATGAATCAATACACATTTGCATTTATTCATTTTGTGACTGTGAGCATTATGTCACTAACATAGAAACACAGGACACTCACACCACATTTTTAGATAATTGGTCATTTTTTTAACGATGTTACCTTCTGCTTAATTGAAAATACGCCAGGAACCATAACTAAGTGATGCTGTACTCACCACTTCCTCTCTCTCAAGCTCATCCATTACAGGTAAGTGTTAAACAGGAAAGTGGTTTTGGAGGGAAACCTAAGAAATACTTTGGCTTCCAATGGAAGAGATTCCTTTTATAGTCTCTAAATGTTAAAATGTGAAGTTGTCTAAATTTACAAGTGAAGTTTAAGTTTTAGGGCCACACAGCGAAAACCGTTTTCCTTGTTTACTGCCATGATCCCTGATCATTTTGATCACAGAGACTTGAAAATGTTCTTGTGAGCATGTGTGTGTGAGTGTGTGTGTGTGTGTCGGCCTCAAGAGGGTGCTTCTGTGGTGCCAATGCCTTTCAGAGCTCCCGAGGGCTGTGGGATGGGTCCTGGGGGCCTCGGGCTCATCCTCTTGGAGCCTGGCGGCTCCCTCACTTGCCCCTCCCCCCCAGGTCCCCTGAGAGCACAGCCTCAGCCAGTACCTGTGCGACCTCCATCTTCGGCTCTGCCTCCAGGGAACCCTAACTAAACCCTTTCTTTTAAGCCTTTTTTTAACTTTAAGTCGGACCATCTCTATATTAAAAGGTGGTACCCTCTTGCTTCCTCAATCAGAATATGCTAAACACCACTTAACAGCGATGGTTTTCACTTTGTTTTCGGAGCCTGCCCAGTCTGGGGCTCTCCCACCTGTGACAGCTGCTTGTGGGGATGTGGGAGCCCCTTCCCACCTCTCCTGGTTTCTATTTCATACACACACACGTCATCGTTTGATTATGGAGTTTATAGTGAGGAAGCTGAGGCCTTTATTTCCCTCCTCCTGGTCTTTCTTATGTTGAAAGTTCATATTTTCCAGGAAAAAAAAACACAACCCCACCCCTAGGAATTGTTTCTAGCTCTGTGAGTGTGAAAGAAACCTGTCCCAGGAATGGGTGACACTCTGATTTCCTTCTAAATGGCTGAGGCTCTTACTTAGGTCTCCATTCACACGGTCAAGTCTCAGCTACTCTAGGTCTCCCTGGCTCCTCGGAATATGTACAGGGAGAAGCTCTTACAGATGAAAAATGTATTTTCTTTCCTTAAGCAGACACCACACACACACACACACACACACACACACACACCACATCCCAGACATGCACAAACACACAATCACACACACAGCACATACACATATATACACAGGCTTTCTTTGAGGCAAGTCGATTTTGAACAGTAGGTGTTGTCATCTTGAACCTGTACCATTTTCTCTTTCCCCATAAATTAAAATCATTTCAATTAACTATTGAGTCAAAGGTTTACACCTGTCCATACATTAATCATTTACAAAACTCACTGTAATTACAAATCTCTGACAAGATATTTGTCTGTGGGCAGTGCTGCTTGTTTGGTTTAACTGAGGCATTAGGCAAATTAGCAATGACATCACCAGAGAGAAATGGGTGAGTGGTTGGAAGTGGATCCAGGCTTCCTCACAGGGAGAGCAGATGCCCCTGAGGGTCTGGCCCTGTTCATTTACTAAAGGTTTATGTATTCATGCAGTTACAAGAGTCCTTGAATGGGAAGCCTGCACACCCTAACAGGAGGCTTCTCTGGCAGGGTGGAATATGCAGCACTCCACAAAAAGCAGCATTCAGCAAACCTGTGATATTCATCAAAGTGCGGTTAATTTCACCATTTTTTTCCCCCAGAGTTCTTGGAAGATCATTTTCTCAGGCTCAGTTTTAATTGCCTTATTTGTACATGGTATTTATATCACTTATGTTTCAGCCTTAGAAAAGGAAATGATTCTTCATACTACTTTCCCGTGTTCTAGGGTTTATATGAAACCATGAACTGTTATCACCCAAGTATGGAAGAAGCTTGCTTCCCATTACAGAGGCCAAACTTTGCAGCACCTAACTGATGGGCAAGCTCCACGTTTTCTCTGCCTAAAAGTCTTACATTCAATGCTAAGCAGGCAGGGTTGCTCAGGGCTGCCACAGGATGTCTGCTGGCAGAGAGCACTTCAGACACGTCCAGGTCTGAGACTGCCGGGCCCCTCCCAAGCTGGAGGACAGAGGCAGAGGGAGCTCTGAGGGGCCATGGCCACTGGTTACCCGAAGGGGTGCATTTGCTTTGCCAATTTAGTAGAAGTTCTTAGAGCTAAGCGCTGGGACCGAAGGCTGGGTCGCGAGGGCAGGGATTCAAGGCGGTTACAGCCGATGTCTGGAAGGTAATGAGGCAGGTGGGTGGGCCGGGCCCTACCCCATGGGGAGGGCTGTGCAGGTGCGGTGCCCCAGGCAGTCCTCCCTGACACCTCTTCCTAGAATCATCTGCACTGGTTTCTGTGTTAAGACATCATCAGAAAGCACTTCTCATTCTTCCACTGCAGCTTATCTCTGTGCTGATCTGGACCCATAAATACACGGTGCTTCCTGGGTCCCAGGTCCAGGGCATCTGCCCCGAGACAGAACCTGAAGCGTGTGCGGGCAGAATCCTGCTCTGCAAGCCAGTAGCTGGGCCGCGCCTGCCCGGGGCTGAGCTGGAGGACTTTCCTCCAGTGTGGGTACCTTTCCTGCGAGAGGTCTGCAAGTTCTGTGTGTGCGCTGGGCTGAAGCTTGCAGGGGAAGCCCTACGCCGCTGGCTCGTCTAAGCCACCCTCTCCGGGAGTCGTGGAGAAGACGGCCTCTCAGCTGTGAAAGTTCAGGGGTCTCGGCCCCGCCCTGAGAAAGCATCCCTGGCAATGAGAAGTTTCAGGAGGGAGGTTCTCAACATCCAGCCCCTCCCCACAGCAGCACAGGTGACTGCCCTGAGCTCGTGGTCAGCCCAGCTTGTGGTCAGGGCACTGCCTTCCACAGGCGCCCGGACCTCAAGCTCTCAGTGTCCCTCCCTCCCCCATCCCTCCCTCCACATCCGGTCCAGCTCCGAATCCCGAGGTGTCCAGCCCAAAGTGCAGCTCAACCGACTCGCTTCTCTCCCTCTTCGCTGCTGCCCTTGGTCCAGGCCACCCCACCTCCTACTTGGATCCCTGCAGCCGCCCCAGACGGTCCTCCCTAAGTCCACTCTTGTACCCCAGGAATTCTCCACCATTGTCTGAATGAACTTTGACCCTGATGGTCAAAGTTGCTGCTTCAAACTCGCAGTGGCCTCCCCGCGACTCTCAGGGTGAGACCCAAGCTCCATCCCCAGGTCTCTCAGGGCCCCCTCACCTGCAGCCTCCGGCCAGCTCTCGGCCCCGCTCACAGGTCCAGCCCTGAGCCGCTGCCCACTCCCCCCAGGTGCCCACGGCTCCGTGTCGGGGCCTCCCACTGGAAGGGGATCAGATTTTTAACTTTTACTGATACGGTCTTGGTGAATCTCTCCCCTTCCAGGCCTGGACCCGTTCCAGGGGCTCCTCTTTCTCAACCTGCGCTGTGTTTTCCTTCACTCTTTACTATGGTGGTTACTTTCTTTCAGCAGATACACATGCCCAATTGTCAACAGTGTCTCCTACGTGTGTGAAGTAAACTTGCACACACGCGCTCACACACTCATGCACAGACACACACATACGTGCGTACACACACATACGTGAGTACACACACACGCACTGCTGGCTGGCACTGCCCATTTGGTTCTCTCCTCTGTGAACTGCTTCTTATACCCAAGCATCCCATCTTCATGCCACAGTTCCACCCCCTCAAATCAGCTGAATATTTGACAAAGGTCGTCCCGACTCCTAATCGCCAAAGCCAATAGAAATTTGTTAAAGTCTGGTTTTCAATATTGATATTCACCGTTTCCCCTGGTCCCTCTTCCTGTCTGGAAGCCCCCTCTGGTTTCCTGGGTGCCCGCCACCCCCCGCTCTGCCTCTCTCTCCTTTTCTGGCCCTTCTCAGTCTCCCAGGAGCCTCCCTTCTGTCCACACTTTGGTTTCCCCCAGCACGCCCCCAGGTCTCCCCAGGTATCTGTCCTGCTGCCCCTTGGCTGGGCTGCCTCTCCTGGGGCCCCGGCTGCCCTCTCCCACCTGCGGGACAGGCTACAGCCTTGGTGCGCCCGCAGTCCAGACCCTCCCCTCTGTCCCCTCTGCATTCTGGGCTCTGCTTCACCCAACTGGCCCCCCTGACCCCTGCGGTCCCTCTTTCCCTCTCAGCCAGAGGAGCCCCCAGACCCAGCCCTGGCAACGCCAGGCTCCACCTCAAGCCCTCCCATTCCTCCCCGCAGTTCACAAACGGTGCGTCATGTGTCGCCCTGGATGCCCTCGCGGCTCAGCCTGCCCATCCCCCGGCCATGGTTACACAGGGACAAGCTTCCGGGCAGCCCTGCTGCTTGATGCTGCAGGTGGTGGTCCGTGCCACCCCCTCCCTACGCCAGCCGCGTCCCCTTGCTGTCTCCCTGCTCTGTCCCTGCAGACGTTCAGCTACACGTCTGTTACTCCTTGCTGACAACTTTGTTCCAACATCCATGTCTTTCTCAGGGGCAGGGTTTCCTCCTGGGGGGCCCACAGGCAGAGTGCCCGTCCTCTCAATTATTTGCAGAATGAAGGAACGGGTCCATGTCACAATCGATGGAGCAATGGGGGTTAGGCAGAGAGAGAAGAGGTGGTATCCTTGAGGAAGCGGGCAGCCAAAGTCGACTCAGGGGAGAGATTGAGGACGAGTTACTCGTAACTAAGTCCTAAAAGATGGAGAATACATCTTCTCCGTGTGATTCATTGCCTTTAAAGAATGGAAGTTGTGTTACTTTCCTGTTGCTGCCTCAACAAATCCCTCACGCTGACTGGCTTACACGGCACATATTCATCCCCTCGTGGTCAGCTGGGTCTTGCTCCAGGTCACCCCACTAGGCCGAGGTCAAGGTGCCACTGGCTGGGCCCTTACCTGGAGGCTCTGAGGAAGGGTCTGCCTCCAGCTTCATTCTGATTTTTGGCAGAATTCAGTTCCCTGTGGTTGTGGGACTGGGGCCCCACTTGGATGGATGGATGATGGATGGCTGGATAATGGATGGCTGGATAATGGATGATGGATGGTAGGGTGATGGATGGATGATGGATGGATGATGGATGGATGGATGGATGGATGGGTGGATGGATGGATGACTAGGGATGATGGGTTTGGGGGTAACCCCAGATGTGTGGCTTTCCCTTTCATACCATATGTCTTTGGGGGTCCTGAAAGAGGTCAGGTCTGCTCAGTGTCACTGAACTGCTCTAGTGAATACCCTATTTCTGGGCTGTGGGGATGCAGCCATGAACTGAAGCTTCATGGACCATTCTAGGTTCTTTCCACTCTAGATTCTTTCCTTCCCTGCACTTGCTTGGAAATCACTTGTTGTCCCATAAACAAATCCTTCTCGTTTGGAGGAGTCTCTGGGGGTGGCTCTGGGCCATGCTAAAAGCCCTGGACAGCTAAAGAGGGCCAGCATCCTAAGGGCCAAAACCTCACCCTCCTTTCCTGGAAGGGGCTCCCCTGGGAGTCGGCGTGGTCTGAGAAGCACGGTGCCCTGTGTGGGCTGCAGAGAAGGGGCCCCTGCTCCCTGCCATTCTCCACACCAAGTCCAGCTTTCTTCCCAGTTGGTGGTTGGAGTGTGTGTAGCAGGTTTGCAGATAAAGTCCCCTGTGTAGGAATCAGGAGCCACTCAGAGTAGTGGCCAGGGGCACAGGCCAAGGAAGGGGCTGCGTCCCGGCCCAGCTGGCTGTGTGGTGTTCGGCAAGGAGGCCGGCTTTCTCACCTGCAGGGAGGAATAGATGCCCTTCTCCTGGGCTATGGTGACAGGGAAGGCGCACGGCGTATGTGAAGTCCTTTAGTGTATAAGCAGTCCATCAATGCCGGCTGTCCTTACTCCTCGATGGTCATGAGACTGAGACCACAAGACAGGCCACAGAGGGGAGAGTCGCGGCGCTCACCCCCAGTCCTCTCTCTTCCAACTCCATGTCCCTCCTTTGGCAGTTTTGGGAGTGGAGGAAAGGAGGCAAGATTTTGCCTTCAAGATTAATGTGGACATATACCCCTTCCTTCATTCCCCGTGGAAGAACTGAAGATGCTTACATTTTTCCAGCAGAGCCCTATTTAATAATGCTAGAAGGGTCACCAAGAAAGTGATCTGGAAAACATGAAGCTTATTAACACAGGCGGTTTCTGTATGATGGTTCCTTGGCCGGGCAGCTACCTTGCAGGTGTGGAGGTGTTCATCCTGCCCTTGTACCTGACACACTTCTCTTCTGGATGGAGTGAGATTCTGCTGAGCTGCTTGCACACACTAATCACCTCCATCTCCCAACTCCTCCAGAAGCTGGTCTCAGACGCCTCTTGTCTTCTAATGCTCGGCTGTTTGTACCCAAACCTTGTCCCACTCACACCCCTTGAGAACCTTCCAGAAAGCTCCCAGCCAAACCTGGTTCTGGTTTTACATGTAGGGGCATGCCCCTTCCAGAAGCACAGAGAGATACAGGCAGTCGTGGGGAGGGGGTGCAGCTTGCGGGATCCGAGCCGGAGCCTGGAGGACCAATGGGAGGAAGGCCCCTTTCCCCCTGGTGCCCTGGGCAGGAAGTCATACCTGCGCCTTCCAGGATCCGCTGTCGTCAAGCATGACTATGAGATGACCGTGCTGTGTGACGCGGCATGACGCAGGCGGGGGCGTTTCTTCAGCCGGGGGATGGACAGGTCAACTCCACATCCTGTTCTGTTAAGTCCCTGGAGCTTCTGTAACCAAGTGCCCGTAACTGCTCGGCTCCAAACAACAGGAATTTATTCTCTCCCAGTCTAGAGGTCAGAGTCTGAAATCCAGGTGTCCTCAGGGCTGGTTCCTTCGGGGGCTCTGGGGCAAATCTGCTCCGGGCCTCTCCCAGCTTTGCATGGTTCCTAGAGACCTTGGTGGTCCTTGGCTCGTGGCTGTATCGTCCGAAGCTCTGCCTTCTTCCTGTGAGTCTCTATGCTTCTCGCCCCTTCTTAAAAGGATCTTAGTCCTAGTCGAGCAGGATGTCATCTTCACTTGAGTTCATCTGCGATGGTATTATTTCCAAGGAAGGTCACATCTGAGGCTCCAGGTGGACCTGAATTTTGGGTGGAAACTATTCAACCCACTACAGGTAGTACACTTTGTAGAGGATAGAATTACTCCACATGTGTTTTTAGAGGGAAAACCCACCGCTCAGAGGAGGGGAATGACACCACTTCTACAGGACATGAATTCTGCCAACAAACAGTGAGCCTGGATGAGGCTAAAACAGCACCCAGCTGACATCTTGATTTAACCCACGCGGTGTCTTCCCTCCTCACTGACAGAAACCACCAGGCAATAAATGCATGCTGTTTTAACCCACTAAATGTGTGATAACTAGTTACTCAGCAGTAGATAACTAAAACATATCTAAAGCTCTGGGTGTGGCCAGAACCCTAGCAATATCCCAGAGAACCCGAGTTTAAATATTTTGCAAATGAGACACGGTGACTCCAAGTAGCATTCTGTCGTCTGAGGGTTATCTTCAAATCAGCTCCTTTCCCATATTGTTTGCAAGTCTTGTATAACCTACTGAAAATCTCCCGATGGCAGAATGAAATAGGGTTGTTTTTTTTGACATCTAATAATCCAAAAGACTCAGCATAATATTGCATTGCATTAGGTAATTGTTTTGGTGACTCATGTTAACCTAAATGGAAATCCTAAAAGGATTAATGAGTTCATATGTGTTTCATGTTTTGAGATACCCAGTAAGTAGGAGCAAATATCAATATTATCAAGATGAGAATTATAGGGCGGTTGCGTGTAAGGCTTATTACTGCATGTATATATTCTGACACTTTGAACATCTGACTTGCTGGGAGGCATTCCAGTGGTGCCCATTACAATTGCATGATCTGAGTTACCAGCCGGAGAAGAGCGCCAGGATGATACGACAAGGCTTCCTAATCGCTCCAGGTGCATGTGAAGCCCCTGTTGCAGCGCTTGGCATGTTTCACCTGCTCTGCGACTTCACAAGAGCAGTTATGAATGTGTCTATTGAGAGAAAAGTGATCCCTTTGATTTTTATTTATTGTGTCTTCTACAAGGGGCTTTTTCCTTTTGGTTATTGGAATGAAATATTAATAGTCCGTCTGTGAGGATGCTGTAAACGTGCCTGCTTCGCTAGTTAGCGTTTGACCTGCAGTCACTCACCATTAGCACGGCTGCCCTGAAGCTCCTGTGGGCGCTCACGGCAGCTGTGGTCCAGGCAGGGAGGTCCACACACAGCGCCGCCCTCCACGAGGCTTCGAACATGTGACCGTCAGAAGAAAACGGACATGCCTTTTGGTCTGAAGAGGACGGCGGAAACACAAATGCAGTTTACGCACTTCAGTGAAAAACATAAGACAAAATCCCATGTTCCCAATAAGATGGTGACTGCAAAGGAGCTGGTTCTTTCGAGAAGCGTGGAGTCAGGGCTCATCGCCAGCCTGTCGGTGGTGTGAGGCTGGTGTGCACTTGTGCTTGAGCATAAGGGCGGGGGTGTCATTTAATTCTATAATGCGGTTGAATCAGGTCCCCTTGACTTGCTGCCAGAAACGCTCTCTTTTTCCTTCCATGGGCTCACACCTAGAGGCGGTTAACCTAAGTATTTTATTAAGCAGTTTCGTAGGGATTTTATCGCACGGAAACATTTCAATGCTTTCAAATTTTAAAAGTTTTCTCTCTCCATCTGGCTTTCAAATACAGCTTCTGTTGAGACTGAAGGGTGGTGCCCTACACCCTCCTTCTCTGCGTTTCTGAACAAGCCATGCCCTTCCAGATTTACATGCTAGTAACGTACAACATCTCCATCATCTCTGATGACAATCGGACACAGTTTCCAAACCAAGCATGACTTCAGGTTCTTCCTGTTTATTAATTAGGCTTCAATTTGTTCTCGGTGCCAATTTCAAACCTACATTTTTTACCTGCTCTTTTTTCCCTTTCCATCAATCAACTCTTCCCCAGATTTAATTAAAAGCTTATAAAGCATGCACAGCTCTGTGTGATGTACTAAGACACATAGGTAAGTGGAGAGAGAACGTCATGTCAAGTTGGGATCTAGGGCACCCCTGTGAGCAAAAAACTTCTTTTGTAAATGGCATATTGATAAGAGGAAAGTCACACGGCACATCCGAATGCAATTTAAGTCAATTATCAATCATAAGACACCAGACCTCCACAAACAATGACTTCCTAAGAGGCATTTCCAAAAGTCTGAAATTTGCCCCAACAACAATCAGGAAAGGTGGTGAGTAGAAATCGCTCCCATCAAGCTGCAGGGCAAACTCAGAAAACTGATCTTGTCTTTACCTGGTTGATGTAAGCCAATTTATGAAGAAAGAATTTCACAACCTCTGCTGCTAAAGATGCCGTAAGCCAACTTGCTGTTGTAGGAGGGAAGCTGTGCTCTGGGAGATGGGTCTGGGCACATCCTGGCTGCCCAAGCTCGGGCCCTGTGCCCTGAAGACTGTTGGGCAATGAGATGAGAGATATGTTGCTTCTTGGGGTTACCCTGAAAACTGCCCACGGGCCGTGGGAAAAGCACAGGGGCCAACTGACCATTACAGCAACGTGTTTTCTTAACTCTTCATTGTGACTTCCTTTTTGTAAATAGTGATACGTACTTCAAAATACTGGTTTGAAGAAAGCACAGACCCAGGTCTGGAATAGAGGCAGTTCCTTCCATCCACTGCAAAGGAAAATTCTATAATCTGTGGATTTTAAAATGAATATGCCAAAAAATAAAATAAATAATAATAAATAAAAATAAGTGTGCCAACCCCAGAAATTTGTTCACATTTTTGAGGAAAATGGAAATAATCTATGCATTAATTGTGATTAAATCTAGAAATTATTCAAAGTAACAAACCTAGTTTGAGACACACAGAGAGTTACAAGCTGTCTTGTCATGTCACATGCATTAAAAATAATTTACTTACATAATTATTAAAAAAATCCTGCATAGCAGAACCACTACCCTTATTATTTTTTTTAAACTCCTCCTCAGCCCCAACGCATGTACACACACACACACACACACACACACACACATACACACTTGTGTCCTGTGTACACCTGCCTCCTCTGGAGCCTGACCCTCCACCCACCTCCGTCCACTTGGGTACCTTGGGCGCCACCTGTGGGTTCCGAGTTTCCCTGAGTCCTGGCCCAGATGACTGGTCCTGAGAAGTCACGTGACCCGGTTGGACCATGAAGAACCTTCACTGGGAACTGGAAATTGGGAGTCAGGGCTTCTGGCTCTACCTGGCTGCTCTCTGGAAAGCGTGCATTATGAACTTAGGGGCTGTGGGTGGCGCCACTTCCTCCCAGGTGCCCTGGAAATCAAGAAAGACGCCTTGCAGGAGAAGAGCGTGAGGCAGATCCTCAGAGGCCGTGGGGGCCAGAGGTTGGGGGAGGTCCTGACTGCACGCCAGCCCCTTGCTCTGAGCTGCCCACATTTGCTCTTTATTCTGAATTCTGAAGGACATGCAAGCATCCTTTTATAAATTCTTCTACGGCTTTAAGCCAAATCAAATTAAAGTTCTCTCACCTCCATCTACTGGAATCCTCACCAAAACCATATTAGAGAAAAAATTTACCAGAATGTTCATAGTGAATATTTATGCCTAATGGAATTTAAGTGATTTTTATTTTTCACTTAGTTCCATGGCAAGAGACGTCCTGAAATTTTCATTTGTCTTCTCACAGTTTTAAGGGAAGAAGAAAATCAGAAAAACAAATATTTTTGTAAAGAAAAAAATAACAGAGATTTTAAAGCCATGAAATAAATTGGCTACCTGGTTTGTATCGTATAGCACTCATTATTTTTATCATAATTATTTTTCCATCAAGTAACCAGACAAAACAATTAGTGTTACACGGCACAGATAACATTTACCTGAGAATATATAATTGAACAATTGCTTAAGCGTATTCTCAAGCTAGAGGAGCATCTTTCCTGAAAACGGGTTGGAGTAAAATGAGACAGTTGCTATTAGGAGCAAGAAGCTGGTGCTCTACAACCAGGTGACTTGAAAGAACATTCTAGAAGGTCTTAGGCCAGAAGATCCATTCTATAGCCAGAAGCCCTTTCAGTACTTTCAGTGTTTTTGTATAATTTCTAGAGGTTGGTCCAAGGATGTAGCAGATGGGCTAACTCCTTTGGGGAGTTTTCAGAGAGATGATGATCTCCATGTGGGGTGATGGGGGGGGATACACTTGCTACTGTGGCTCAGAATGCAGCAAGCTACCTTCTCGTCTCAGGTGTGAGCGTGCAGAGAAACGGATGCTCCCTGATTCAGAGGTAAGAGTGCCATCTACTGAATCCAAGACCTCATTTCCGGCAGCCCCACAGCCGATCCTCGGACACCTCCCATCCAGGAGCTGGGGGAGATGCTGATGGGAGCACAGAACAAAGACGGCAGGACAGCCCGAGGCTAAGGTGCTTGTCAGCCCAAGGACCGCGTTTGCAGAGGGAAGGGAGCACCGCTAGTGGAGGGCTGCTGTTTGCTCGTTCAAAGGATGATTGTAGCGACAGATTTGAGAAGACTGACAGACGCAGAGTCACCGAGAATCACTCAGGAGAGAGACGTGCACGTGTGCAGTGGGAGCCCTCTGTGGGCTTGGCATGTCCGGGAGAGTCTGAGTCCCAGGGCACAGTTCAGATCAAACGAGTAGGTCACAGGTGAGATGGGTGCCCATCCTGGGACCAGGCAGGACCACATGATGACTGAGGTTCCAGCTCCGTCCAGGATGTGTGTGCGTGTGCATCTGTGGTCTGGGACATTAATACAGCCCCTTCCCTTTACTTTCTCTGGGTGCAAATCACGGGTGCACCATCCATTGCCTCGCATCACTATGGTGGAGATTAATTTGCTCTGTTTTAAAGGACCTTTGAAGATGCTAAGTGTTATTATTATAATTGCTACGTGAAGTTCCTGAAAGAGCATAAGGGCAGCCTGAAGTCTATTTGTTTCACTTTAATTTATGTTGTCGAACTATCCATTCTCTGGAATTGGCTCAGTCATATAAAACTTAAGATAGTAATGTCTCAGACAGAGACTCAGGCACTTTTGTATGGTTGGGTGTTTGGACTCTGGGTTGTTTTCAAGTGTGTGTCCACAACTGGAGGGTTCTGGAGGGGAGTGGAGGGGAGAGATTCATCTGTTACAAACCTCCTGGATTTTCTGGGGAGTAGGATTGAGTTAACAGAGTGAGAAAATAGGACCAAAGTTGGACATATAGTATTTGGGGAAATAGCACCAAATTCCTAGTAGAAAATGAATGAGGAGTTTTTCCCTTACCCTAGGGGGTGCTTAGAAGAGTTGGGAGGGGAAACACCCACCTGCTGGGTTAAGATGCTGGAGCAGAGGCTCCCTGAGCTTGTGGTTTGGTTGTTCCCTTCTCTGGTGAACCTCCAGGAGACCAGTGCTAGCCTCATGCCTCCCACATGGATGGGTTACACTTCAGAGGAGATCTTGGCCTTTGGAGCATGGAGAAACACTGATGAAGGTGGCCGTGGTGTCTGCAGCTCAGCTCTGCTTTCGAGAGGGGACCCCGGAATTCCTGGGGTCCAGAATGGAATCACCCTGAGACACGGCCATCAAGTGACTCCTGAGAACCTCTAAATTCCAGAGAGGTCTCATTCATTCACTCACTTGGCACATAATTGGTGAGTGTCCAATAAGTTGCTGGGGACAGTAGAGACCACGTAAAGAGCCCCGGTCCTAGCAGAGCTGACACCCCAGCTCCATGTTTTAGGATCAATAGAAATCAGTTATTGAATCGTAAGTTAAAGTATGATAACTTTCCATAAAGGAGAAAGAGCGGGGATTTTGAAAGCGTTAAACAAGATAACTTGACCTAGTCTGTGCTCGGAAAGTCTTCCTGGAAGAAGACTTAACATTATGGGGAAGGACATTGTGGTTCCAGGCAGAGGGGACAGCTGGTGCAAAGGCCCTGAGGTCATGAGGAAAGCATGTGATCAGGAAACCATGGAACAGCTAGTGTTCCTGCAGAGAGAGAAGATAAGCTGAGATGGTGCTGGAATGTAGCCAGGAGCTGGAGAAGTCAGAGCCTTGCAGTTCAGAGTGAAGACTGGGTATTTATCCAACTAGCAGAGAACTCAGGACAAGCTTTTAAGCCAGACAGTGTCTGGAGGGGGGCAGGCACAGCATCAGAGAGAGTAAGGAGCCCATCACAGTGGCTTGGGTGATTGGAGATATGTGGGAGAATCTGAGAATTTAAAGAGGTAAAGTTCCCATCACTGCTTTGTTACTGGGGTGAACACGGAGTTCATGTTTGGGGAAATAGGACAAGCAGGTGCCACAGGCCGTCTCCCTGTTCAGGGGACAAGAGGTCCCATGTAGCTACGGGAAGGCTCTTCCTGCACTTCTGCTTCTAAAATCACTTTTCTTCCCGCCCCCAATTACACAATTAATTGAGCGTGAGTCTCCCACGCAACCTCACTCTTTGCACGCCTGTCTGTTCTGAGGTGCGTTTGTGATCAAAGGCAGCTTGTCTTCTTGGTGTCACAGGTGATGCTGTGCCCGACGCTTTTACCTCTTCCGTGCATAACTCTGTCCCTGCACCCCGCCGCCCAGGATGCTGCCTGGGGCTCCATCACCCCTATTTGGCTGCACCTCATCCCACATTAACTCTGTAACGTCAACTAGATTCATCTCACTCTGGTTGCTGGGGCAAAAGATAGAGCTTTTTAAAGTTGATACTGTCAAAGTGCATTCCCAAAAGTCTTCACCCTTTTGCTTTTTCACCAAAAGTGTGCAAAAAAGCTCACTTCTCTGCAATCTGGCGAACACTTGTCATTATACATCTTAAAAAATACCAATCTGAAGGGTGTGGAAAAATATAGACATAATCAATTTACTTTTTCCTGATACCTAATGATGTTGACCTTCTCTTGTTAGGTTTATGAAATATTTTTATTTCTACTCTTGTGAATTTCTTTGTTCGTATCCTTGCTGCCTTTCTGTTGGATCATTTGCCTTTTATGATTGACTTGTACTAATTCTTCATGCACCATGATTATAATTTCTTTTGTCTGTTACACATATTGCAAATATTTTCTTCCAAATGTTTAACTTATTTATGATGTGTTTGTTTATTCAGAAGTCTTTAGTTTGTTTTTTTAATCTTAAAATACCAAATATGTAAATCTTTTACTTCTTGGGTTTTATATTTTGCTAAGGAAATCTTTCTTCATTACAAATTATTAAATTATTAAAATAATCCTTTACTTTTTCTTCATTTACAGTCTATATGTATTTGCATATCTTTAAAACATGGAGTTTAACTTAGGTGTAAGGTAAGGAGCTGACGTTATCATTATGTTTATTTTAAAATAGAGGTACTTGTTAGGTAGTCCCTGCTTTTGCTAATGATATGCTAGCTTTTGTTTATATATATTTCTGTTCTCTTTTGTTCATTGATTCACATATTCTTTTTTTTTTTAACATCTTTATTGGAGTATAATTGCTCTACAATGGTGTGTTAGTTTCTGCTTTATACAAAGTGAGTCAGTTATACATATACATATGTTCCCATATCTCTTCCCTCTTGCGTCTCGCTCCCTCCCACCCTCCCTATCCCACCCCTCTAGGTGGTCACAAACCACCGAGCTGATCTCCCTGTGCTATGCGGCTGCTTCCCACTAGCTATCTATTTTACGTTTGGTAGTGTATATATGTCCATGCCACTCTCTCACTTTGTCACAGCTTACCCTTCCCCCTCCCCATATCCTCAAGTCCATTCTTTAGTAGGTCTGTGTCTTTATTCCCGTCTTACCACTAGGTTCTTCATGACCTTTTTTTTTTTCTCTTAGATTCCATACATATGTGTTAGCATACGGTATTTGTTTTTCTCTTTCTGACTTACTTCACTCTGTATGACAGACTCTAGGTCCATCCACCTCACTACAAATATCTCAATTTTGTTTCTTTTTATGGCTGAATAATATTCCATTGTATATATGTGTCACATCTTCTTTATCCATTCATCCTATGATGGACACTTAGGTTGCTTCCATGTCCTGGCTATTGTAAATAGAGCTGCAATGAACATTTTGGTACATGACTCTTTTTGAATTATGGTCACCATACATAAAAATAAACTCAAAATGGATTAAAGACCTAAATGTAAGGCCAGATACTATCAAACTCTTAGAGGAAAACATAGGCAGAATACTCTATGACATAAATCACAGCAAGATCCTTTTTGACCCCCATCCTAGAGAAATGGAAATAAAAACAAAAATAAACAAATGGGACCTAATGAAACTTAAAAGCTTTTGCACAGCAAAGGAAACCATAAACAAGACCAAAAGACAACCCTCAGAATGGGAGAAAATATTTGCAAATGAAGCAACTGACAAAGGATTAATCTCTAAGATTTACAAGCAGCTCATGCATCTCAATAACAAAAAAACAAACAACCCAATCCAAAAATGGGCAGAAGACCTAAATAGACATTTCTCCAAAGAAGATATACAGATTGCCACAAACACATGAAGGAATGCTCAACATCATTAATCATTAGAGAAATGCAAATCAAAACTACAATGAGATATCATCTCACACCGGTCAGAATGGCCATCATCAAAAAATCTAGAAATAATACATGCTGGAGAGGGTGTAGAGAAAAGGCAACACTCTTGCACTGTTGGTGGTAATGTAAATTGATACAGCCACTATGGAGAACAGTATGGAGGTTCCTTAAAAGACTAAAAATAGAACTACCATACGACCCAGCAATCTCACATATTCTTTGACTCAACAAACATTGACGGACCACAGCCAGGAGCTGTGGCAGCTACTGGGACACAGTGGAAAGCAGGGCAGGCAGAATCGCTGCCCTCATGGAGCTTAAGTTCTGTCCTGAATGACAGAAAATAAGCAGCTCAGCCGTGACTCTCTAAGGTGGGAGGTGACCAGAGCTAAGACCAGACATAAACCCGGGTGGGAGCCTGGGGCGATGTGGGTTCTGTTGCAGAAAAGGAAGCAAGCTGCATTTCTGTGGAAGGAAACGGGAGCACCACCTTGATGTCTTGGGGGACAGGAAGCGGGGGAGGCGTCAGGCTGACCCTGGGGGCAGAAAACCCTCTGCACGGGGAAGTCCTGGGACGCACTGCACCCAACTTGATTTAAGCTACGTCACTGCGCGGCAAACGCCCTCGGTCCCCAAATACTCCAGGAGGCTGGCGACCCCCTTGAATGCCTGGGTGCTTTGGGGGAGGTCGGGGAGAACCAGCAGATTCTGATGGGGAGGAGGAAAGGGGCCGTGGGAGCCTGGCTGGAGCGAGGCGGGGACCAGAAGGACCGCGCACGCGCACTGCAGACGCGGGAGGGACCACTTCTCCGCCCGATGCTCCAGGGCCTCCTCCCGTCTGGCCTCAGACGGCGACGTCCCTGTCACAGGGGCAGCGTGCTCACAGCCACTACTTACTACAGCCTCCCTCGGGGCCGTGCCCAGTGCCTGACACACGTTCTTGTGCTCAACACGATGAATCTGCAGGCGGGGGGTGGGGTGGGGGGGAGGACGGAGGCTGACAGGTGAAGGGACGACCCGGGGCTTCGCTGCAGGGACGGGGCTAGGGTTTGATGGACGGACAGCAAGTGTGCACGCGAACCCCACGACGCTGACTCCCCTTCTCTGCCCCCCCCCCCCCCCGAGCCTGCCGGTCCCTTGCTGTCCCTGTCGTCCACCGGGAACACACCTCCACCAGGCATCCTAGAGCTGCACCCTCCAAAGTCGGGATCCCCAAGGCCCTTTCCTTGCAGATTTCTGCTGAGAATTGTCTTCCATCCCCTTTGTTTCCAGGGTCTGGTGTGTGTTTGATATTAAGTCATATATGGACATATATGACTTAATGCATATGTGTGTCTACATCATACTCACACACATTTATGGCTCAATATTTCCCAACAAGCTGTATACTACTTCTGTTTTCTTCTCTACTCCACTGGTCTGTGGGTTCCTGAGCATAGGGATAAGCCAGCAGCTCACAGAGCACCCAACTCAGGCAAGCTGGATTTTAGGGAGGTTGGGAGGTTGGCTCAGAATTTTTTAACCACCCAGAGTATATGTCTCTCCTAGCAAAGCAGGCAGCTCTGTGAGAAGGGAATTAAATGGAGACCTCAGAATCCACATTCTTTTTAAGATTTTATTTGCATGCATGCAACCATTCATCCATCTACTCATCTCCAAGCCGCTGGGAGAGCAGTGAGCCCAGTGATCTCAGGGCCTGATGGGGCAGGAGCAAGGCACACTGGCCAGGGGTGTGGCTCTGGAGTGGCTTATGGTGAACAAAGCTGGGGGTCCCGACCTTCTGTGTCAGAGAGGTCGGCCCAGGTGAGGCAACCTGATAGTAAGGCATGTGGAGAGACTTTCAGAAGTCTACATGTGAATTTCCACTCCTCGTGTCTTAAAAATCTGAGGATTGTTGACAAGATATGGCGGCTCAAAGTGTGAAACAAAGAGAGTCCTTTCAGTGGGAGCCCTGGGGCCAGGTCACACAGGCAGAGGCAAAGGGGATGTCCCTCCAGGTGGCTCTGGGCTGTGCACGCAGGCATGTGGAGACCACACAGGGACAGAGAAACAAAGAAGATCAGAGTTTCCTGGGATTCCCAACAAAGCCAGAGCCACTTGAGGAAAGCCAGCTTCCTGTGCGTCAGGAGGCTGAGGCCATCATTCGGATGAGGTTGGGTGATTAGGACCCTGTTTACAGGCCAGGCTGGTGGGGCTGCAGTCACCCTGTTGGCACCACGCTGGTGTGTAGATGACCGTCTTCTCCCTGTGTCCTCACATGGTCTTCCCTCTCTGTGTGTGTGTCTGTGTCCTGATCTCCTCTTCTTGTAAGGGCAGCAGTCAGGTGGATCAGGACCTGCTCCCATGAGCCAATTTTAACGGAATCACTGCCCTAAAGGCCCCCCATCTTCAAATACCATCACTTTCTAAGGTACTGGAGGTAGGAATTTCAGGGGACAACTCAGCCCACAGCAGAAGGGCAGGTGGCCTTGCAGGGAAAGCAGCAAAGTGAAGTGAGATAGATATAATTTTATTATCCCATTAGTAGCAGAATATGGCAGAGATTCTAAGTTATTCCTCCAGGTAAAGGACCTAAATAAGAAAAAGAGACAATTTTTTGCATCACCAAACTCTCATTACATTTTCTTTGATGTTTTATTGCTAAACTCTTTTTTGCACGGTGGTATTCTGATTTAAGAAGAGTGAACAGTATAGATTGCAGCCAAGAATATCTCCAAGCTTCTATAAATATGTTGGCTAATATTGTCCTTTCCAAATTATTTTGGTGGTAATTGATGTGTGCATTTTACAGTTCACTGCATCTTCAGCCAAATGAAGACTCACAAGGAAATGTGGTGCTGAAATATTTGAAATGGTCAAACCTTCATCCTTGGTAAATTATTAGGCTCATCTCAAACTTTCCAGAAGCAAATGTGTGCTTCAACTCTCTACCTCTGATTCAGTGGCTCAGTAGCCTGTAAAAATATGCAAATCAGTTACGAACCAAATAATTTGGTAAGAATTATTAACTCATAAAATATCTTTTCCCCTGGAATCTACCGACTATCTGGAATAACATCACACAGAAGCAAAATAAATGGTTAGTGCTGCAGAAAGAGATAAAAGTCATTGAGCCATGTGCATAAAAGTCTATTGCAAAGCGTCCACAGTGCTGGAGATTAGTAGATGAAATGAGGATGTTGGGGAGACCACGCATTCGTACGTAAGGACTCTCCTCACCTGCTTGGGTTCTTAGCTGCCACCCATCTATTATTTGGAAGGAGAGTTGATGAGTGGAATTAACTCGTCTCTTGGAACTGATAGCCAGAAAGCTTGCAAACAAAAATGTGTATTTTACGATTGAAGGGTTACCTCATTTTGGGGAAAGCAATTTTGAACAATCCGGAAATCACTGAATCTCATTTTCTCCTGAAATGTCAAGGGGAACGTGCAGCTGGGATTTTAGGGACAGTTGACCGCACAGAATAGGCCTGGGGCTCCCGGAGAGGGGGTGGGCCTTTCTCCCAGGGTCGGGTGGGCTGATTCCTCAGCCCAAGTTCAGCTGGGTTCTGTGGGCCGGGCACCTTCCCCTGGAAAGGGCAGGGGCAGCTGCAGCGATGCCCGCTCAGGGGTCCTGCCTGGCTTTGCTCTGGCAGAGATCCTGCTGGGTGGGACCTGTACCAAGAAACTGACTTCACTTCTCTCAAAGGAAACAAAAAAGTGGCGTTAGGGGCACTTTGGGGAATTATGATTCAACATGCAGAATATCATGTTTTCAACATACGACATTCGTTATTATCAAGTATTCTGATTGTTCAATGAACCTTTCCCTAAAGCATCATTTCTTAAAAGGAAAAAAGACTTTGGGGTTCACGTCACCACAATATCTTGCTCCCATTGGTTGCTTCCAGCACGTTTTTACCAGAATCACCACAACAATCTCGTGGGTCTCTGTCCCTGGTAGCGCCTCTCTAATTCCTTCTCCAGATGGCTGCAAGGATGACTCTGGCCAATCATGTTTGTTGAGGTCTGGTGTATGTACAATGAAATTCACCCTCCCCAAGGGCACCTTTTGATGAGTTTTGACAAATGTACGTGGCCCTAGGACCATCACCACTGGGAAGACCAGCAGCATTTCCTCCAGCCCCAAGCTCACCTCCTGCCCCTCTCCAGTCGGTCATTCCCTTGCCCTGGGAACCCGTGACCTATTTCTGTCACTCTGTGTTTGCCCATTCTAGAATCTTACATGCAGCCTGCCATCTTCTTGTGCCTGGGTTCTTTCACGCAATGAGCATATTGGTTCTGAGCTTCACCACGTGGTAGCGTGTGTCACTGGTTTATTCCTCTGGATTACTGGGCTGCAGTCCATTGTGTGGCATTGTGACTCTGTTTTCTCATTCACCAGAGGAGGGACAGCTGGGTTCTTCCAGTCTTTAGGTACTAAGACTAAAGCTGCTGCCAATATCCATGTTCAGGGCTTTGTGTGTCCCTGTTTGATTTCCCTCAGGTAACGACTCAGGACTGGGGTTCCTGACTCACGTGGTCAGTGTGTGTGTAACTTTGTAGGAAACTGTCTGGTTTCCAAAGTGGCTGCACCATGTTGCACTCCCACCAGCAGTGGATGAAAGTTCCAACTGCTCCACAATAGCACCAACATTTGGTGTTAATAGACTTTTAAATTTTTTGACATTCAAAAAGTGATTTTAGTTTCATTTCTCTGAAGACTAATGAGGTTGGGCCTTTTTTTTTTTTTTTTTTTTTGCTTATTAACCATATATATCTCTTTTGTTTAGTGTTTCTTATATTTTCTCACTTTGTGTTTATTGGGTTCTCTTATTATCGAGTTGTAAGTGTTCTTTATTTTCCAGGGAGCAAGATTTTTTAAAAATAAGATAAATGTTTTGTAAATATTTTTTCCCAATCTGATGGTTTGTTTTTTCATTTTTCCTAAAAATATCTTTGGAAAAGCCAAGTTTTAAAATTTCAGTGGCTTTTAAGGTCATAACATCCGCTGACATTTATTATTCATTCAACAACTACTTACTTAAAGCCACAGTGCCAAGCACTGTTACAGATCCTGGAGATATGACAGTAAACAAAATGGGTCAAATCCTTGCCCCCATGGGACTCATACTTTGTGGGGGAAGAGACATAGTAAGCCAGTCATTTGAATAATGTCAGCTCGTGATAATCAGGGTGAAGGAAACTTGTGTATTTATTTATTTTCATTGAAATATAGTTGATGTACAGTATTATGTTAGTTTCAGGTGTACTACATGGTGACTTGACATTTGCATACATTATGAAGTGATCATCACTGTTAAGTCTAGTAACCATCTGTCCCCATACAGAGTTATTACAATATTATTGACCCTATTTCTTATGCCGTATATTACATCCCCGGGGATTATTTATTGCATAGCTTAATCCCCTTCAGAGTGAAAGAAATTTAAAAATAAAAGCAGGGAATTGGAAGAGAGAGAGGTGGGAGGGAGGGCTGGGTGATGAACACTAACTAAGGTGACCCCGGTGGCCTACCTGGGAAGGTGCTTCTTAGCTGAGCCTTGCATGTTGAGGAGGAGCCCCCAGGGGTAAGGGGTCTTTGGCAGGGGGGACAGCAAGGCGAAAGGCCTCAGGTGGGAAGAGACATTGGTGTCATGCCGCATGGGGACTGAAGTCATGAGCGGCAGGAGATGAGGTTGTAGGGACGGGGCAGGACTGGGTCCCACTGCTGCTTCTTTCCTTGTGTCCAGGGAAGCTTCCAGAGGCGGGAGTGGTCCCACTCACTGCAGTAGCTCATTTTGTAGATGGCTTCTCCTTTTCTACACACATGACTGACTCCTATGTACGTAAAGACATTTTTCTTCTTTAGAAAGAAGAAATGTATCTGCTTTTTTTTTCTCTTTCTATCCCTAGTTTGCTGAGAGTTTTTGTCATCAGTGGGCTTCAGATTTCGTCAGATTTTTTTTCTGTGTTGATATGATCGTACAATTTATTTTCATTATTTTAGATTAATATGGTTAAATACACTGATTAATTTTCAGCGTTGAACCAATTTTGCCTTCCTGGGGTATATCCCACTTGGTCATGATACGTTACCTTTTTCATACATTGCTGGATTTGATTCACCAAGGAATTATTTTATCGAAGTATAGCTGATTTACAATATTATATTAGTTTCAGGTGTATAGCATAGTGATTCAGTATTTCCACAGATTATATTCCATGAAGAGTTATTATAAGATAATGACTATAATTCCCTGTGCTGTACAATATATCCTTCTTGCTTATCTATTTTATACATAGTGGTTTGTTATCTCATAATCCCATATTCCTAACTTGTCCCTCCTCATTTCCCTCTCTCCTCTGATCATCACTAGTTTGCTTTCTATGTCTATGAGTCAGTTTCTGTTTTGCAGAAACAGAAACATTTGTCTCTATTATTTTTTAGATTCCACCTATAAGTGATATCATACAGTATTTGTCTTTCTTTGACTTATTTTACTAAGCATAATATTCTCTAGGTCCATCCACATTGCTGCAAATGGCAGAATTTCATTCTTTTTATGGCTGAGTAGTATTTCATTGTATATGTATATACTACATCTTCTTTATCCATTTGTCTGTTGATGGGCACTTAGGTTGCTTCCATGTCTTGGCTATTATAAATAGCGCTGTTAAACATTGGGGTACATGTATCTTTTCCTATTAGTGTTTTCATTTTTTTCTGGATATATGCCCAGTAGTGGAATTGCTGGATCATATGGTAGTTCTGTTTTTAGTTCTTTGAGGCACCTCCATACCATTCTCCATAGTGGCTGCACCAGTTTATATTTCCATCAATATAGGAGGGAGGGTTCTCTTTTCTCCACACCCTCTCCAGCATTTGTTATTTGTAGACTTTTTGATGATGGCCATTCTGACCTGTGTGAGCTAGTATCTCATTGTAGTTTTGATTTGCCTTTCTCTAATAATTAACGATGTTGAGTATCTTCTCATGTGCCTGTTGGTCATCTGTGTGTCTTCTTTGGAAACATATCTATTCAGGTCTTCTGCCCATTTTTTGATTGGGTTTTTTTAAAATTTTGAATTGTATGAGCTGTTTGTATGACTATATTTACAGTCTGTAGTTTTCTTGTAAAGTGTCTCCCTGCTTTTGTTATCAGGATATTGTTGGTCTCTCAAAATAAGGTGTTAAGTGTTCATTCCTTCCCCATTTTCGGTAGAGTTTCTGTGCAGTGCTACCTGAGGCTCCCCTGTGGGAAGGCTTTAAGCTGTGAATCCAATGTCTTTAAAAGGCACAGGCTCTGCAGGTCATCGTCCTTCTTCAGTGGGATTTGCTGGGCTGTGTCCTTCCAGGACTTGGCCTATTTCAGCAGTGTTGTTGAATTCATTGCCATGTCAGTAATTCCTGTTAATGTCTTCAGACTGTGCAGTGATGTCCCCCCTCTTTCCTGGCTCTGGGGCAGGGACACCAACAAAGAATAGAGACCGACTGAACTGAGGTCAGCTGTCTGCCATGTCCTCACTTCCTTCTGCAAATGCCTCAGCCACCAGGACAGAAGTAGTGCCAGGGTGACCTCTTCATACGGAAATTAGAAATTAGACCTCCCTGTATGTTCTTCAATGTCCTTTGCTCAGTGTCAGGGTCCTATGTTCTTGTGTTTTCATGGCACTGCTCATTCTAGGACATTTGAAGTAAGGGGAATGCCAGTCCTAACAATGAGACTGCTCCAAGGGTTCAAATAAATAAACAAATAAACATCACTGGACATGTCTCAATGTTAAAAGCAAAACAGAAACTTTGCTCCCCGCATGGCTTTCTTAGCATGTCTGTAAAATGATTATAAAATTAAAATGTATTTCTCTTACAAAAGAGGAAATACATGGGATTGATGGGCTAATATCTAATTTTTTTCGCCTTTGTCATTGGTGGAGAAAGTCATAATTATCAAAAGTCTGAATAGCAGATATATCCTTGTAAGCTTGCATTCATGGAGAGTAATAATAACCCCATAAGAATAATGGTTCCTTGTCGAATCCTTCCAACCCTGAGCGCTGTGCTAAGTGTTTCATGTGTGTTATCTCTTTATAGACTCAGAACAACAATGAAGTGGGTATAACTTTTATTCCCTCGAACAAACAGAACAAAACAATACACAGGCACTTAGAGAGATTGGTGCAGATGTCATAGTGCATCTTCGGAGAACTGGAGTGTGAGCCGGCCGGTATTGCCTGAGTCCAAAGGCCTGTCCTCACCATTGCGTACAGTGTCCTGCTGCAGTAGTTGGGAAGGTCACTTACCATCATAACTATTTAATTATACGTGCCTGTTTTGAAGATGCTTGAAACATCTGCCTTGTGTTTCTAAGAGGGTTAGGAGGCAGGTGGGGTGGGTGAGAGGAGAATTGTCAGGAAGTTGTTCTGAGAGGTGTGATGCTTGCTGATGAGGTCGGGTTATTCCTGCCCGAGCTCCACTCCCTCTTAGGTCACTCCTTTCAAGACCGGGCCCTGCCTGGAGGTGATTTGGGATTAGACATAGCACACCATTTCGATGGAGGGGTTTTAACGGCTGAGTTACAGGAAATTAGTACATCTGGGAATGAAGAGCCTCATGTTCGTCTTGGTGCTGTGCTGTTCATTCGTCTGTTTTGCTTTCTAGAATAAAACACCAGTGATGGGTAGTAAATTTAAATGTTTCGGCTTCCTGGGATGCCTTAATTTCTCATGCAGGGCTCTTGACAGCGGGGGTCTGGACTGGCTCATGGGCTGATACAGCGTCTCCAATGGCTTTGGATTGTGTTGTGTGCCTGAGAGTGAGAAAGTGAAAAAACCCTAAACAGAAAAAAACAATTACCACCACCAGCAACAATCACAAACCCCCAAAGATTTGTGTATGACCGATGGTCCTGCTGGATGGCGTTCCCTTCAGGTTTCGGTTCGGGGACGGGCGTGGAGCCGTGTGCCCTGCTGAAGAGCTGGGGCCTGTCCTGTGGACTGGGGTCCTCTCGGGGACGTGTTCTGCTGGTGCTTTGGGAAGGGCTCCCTGGAGCCTGGAGGGAGGACACGGTGGGCGATGAGGGTCTGGGCAGGAGAAGGGGTTGGAGTCCTGCCTGCTGGGAGGACGAGCCTGAAGTGAGGCTGGGATGCAGAGCAAGGCGGGGAGGACGGAGGGGAAGCTGAGGATGAAGATGCGCAAGGATCTGGCTGTGCCTTGGCGGTGGTGAAGGGCATGAATTCCCATGTTTCTCCTTGAGCAGCTAAGAGCGGGCGGTTCTTCATGAAACTAATACATCAGAAGCTGGTCAGAGAGGGAGAGGGAATCACGGGTCCGAGGTCCTGCAGACGTCCTGGGGACATCTGGTGGAGGTGTCGTGGATGTCTGGCCTCAGAGGAGGTCTCGTGGCTAGAGACAGATGTGGGGATATTTAATCCGCAATGAGGTCCCAGGAGGGGATGAGCACCAGCGAGCATGCCTGCCCATGAAGGGGCCTTCTCACCGGGGGGCTGCAAGGCTGGGGGCGGGAGCATGGCAGGAGCCCTGGCAGTCTGTCTTCTGGGAGGCGCTTCTCTCAGAACCCCAGGCCACCCCACGCCCGTCCAGCCTGAGCCCCTGCCTCCTGTCTCCCTGACCCTGGCCCCTCTCTGGTCCAAGCTTCCCCAGGCAGCTCTAGGTGTCTGACACATGTGAGGGATCCAGGACCACAGGCCTTCCTTCAGCTTCTTTATCAGCTTCTTAAGGAAAGTCTCTCCTTCTCTTCTGAATTCCATCATTTGGCAAATCGGGAACCCTCCCTCTTAGGGTGATGGTTTTTCCATTTGTCGTGTCTTTTGAGCTTCCCTCATGGTGATTCATGATCTCGGTGCCTCCGTATTTTGTTTGTTTCCTATGAGAACACTGTATGCTCTGGATGACCCTATGGAGTCTTCGGTCTGCATTTTTTTGTCTTTTTTTTTCCAGGGCGTAGGTAAGTCCCTGATCCCTGAACAATTTATGTATTTATTTATCAGTTTGCTGATCTCATACAACACAGGACATATACACACAGACCCACTTGCATGTCATACACCGGGGGGCTGATTCATTGCAGGATGTTTTCTTTTCTTTCTAATTTTCTTTGTGATCCCAGCATATGCCTGCCATCTGGTTTCTCTGGGCTGGTGGACAAAGACTTTGTCTGTCCCTCAGCTGGAGCCAACTCTTCCTCAGCCAAAGGAAGGGTTTTGTTTAAAATTGTAGAGAAAATATCATAATTTCAATCAAGCAATTGCCCAGGCTGCATTGTCTCAGTTATTTTGGGCACCAGGATAGATGACGAAGTCCCGGCCTCCCTGGAAAGGTCATCGGTACCCACTCATGGCTATCACGGTGGCAGACGTGGATGGCGGAGCATCACCGGCAAGAGTCGGGGCGGTTTGCACCTTCGTGTGACTTATGAATCCATCAGCTCTCCCCTCTCTCACATCTAGGAACTTTATATTAGTCCCGAAGCAGCATCGAGCTGTATGAAACCTGCAGTTCCAGCCCTGCTCATGGCTCAGTTCTCTGTGGGCTGACGGGCTGCTGGTCTGTTACTCCCCCTTCTCTCCCTCCTGCCCTCCATCCCCAGCCCACGCCAGCCTGGACACGGGTGACCAGCAAAGGCCCCCGATCCTCGTCCCGGCCACCATGTCTGCTGAAGGTGGTGGAGTGCGGGCTTGAGAAAGGCCTTGAGCTGAGTCAAGGCTGAAGTTGGCCTCAACCCTCCACTGCGTGTGTCAGAGGCAACACAGCCAGCCAGGGTTTCCCTCTGTGCCGTCGAGGCGTCCGGGTTGGGCGGGACCCTAGGGCTGAGCCCACAGCATCCGCTGTCACTTCCTCCTGCTCTCTCACCCCAGCACGTAATTGCTCATGATAAACGTTTGCTGAACTGAAGTGAATTCTCTGCAAACAGAACTGCTTGAGCATGATTAGATAGTTTTTGATGACTGGAGGTCACCACGATGGACCAACAATTACAACGTTTTGTTAGAGGGATGAGGTGCCCACAGGGATTACAACGTGCACTCTGAGCCTCCGAGCATTTTCTGGAAATGGTGACGAAGATCCCAGAGCACCAACCCGCAGATGCCCGGCAGCATCAGAGCCCCCAGCTCAGCCTGAACCTTGTAGGCTCCGCAGTGCTCCACCCAAGATGCAGACTTGGGCCAAATAACCGTCAAACCGAGCTGGGCCTGGGGCTATCTGTGCCCGGTCCCCACCCCGAGCTTCCCCTGTGGTCTGCCCTCCAGGTGCCTGCCCACTGGTCACAGCAGACAGATGCTGGCAGGAGACAGGGGCGGGTGGAGACGCAGGACATCTCTCTTCCT
Organism: Balaenoptera musculus; assembly: GCF_009873245.2. Classification (NCBI taxonomy): domain Eukaryota; kingdom Metazoa; phylum Chordata; class Mammalia; order Artiodactyla; family Balaenopteridae; genus Balaenoptera; species Balaenoptera musculus. The sequence continues at coordinate 1,729,380 of NC_045787.1, read as the reverse complement.
CCGCTCTGCTGACACCCCCATCATTGGAGGTTCCACAAGCTGCAGGCGGCCCCCTTGTGAGGTCTTGGTTCCGGATTCCATTGGCCCAGTGGGGCTACACCTTGGGGACACCGCCCCCCCCGGGTCCCCCTCCCTGGCTGCTGACACTGAATTCTGGTACGAAGTCCCTCCAGCGCTTTGTAACCACCCTCGCTCTCGCCAGCAGGCTTGGGCTCTGCCCCCTTGACCAGGCTGAGACTGATACAAAACTTCTGGACAACGCTGGAACTTACTTAGAGTCTATAATTTGGATCCATATGATTAAATATTTATGGGGAGAAGAGTGAAAGCCAGAGGAAAGGGAAGGTCAGTCCCTGTCAACTGCTTTGAACTGCTGTTTGTTTTTCGTTCTCTCCATAATCGGCAGATCCATCTACTTGCAAGGGGACCTAAAATCCACTTATTTCTCAAGGAACAGAGCTTAGTGAGGCTTGCGCTGAAGGTACAGACGTTTGCGGTATGTCCTCAACAGCGGTGTGGGGATGTGTGTGGATGGGCAGAGTGCTGGCACGCACAGGGGGCTTCCCCAAGATTGCGAAGCGTCAGGTGCATCTGCTTAAAAGGAAGGAGGTTCAGGCCCAGTTAGGCTCCTCTGAGCTCATGGACAGAGACCCCCCAGCCCCCCTCCCTGCACAGCACCCTTCGGCTGTGCTCAGACCCAAGCAGATGCCAGAACACGAGGGGGACTGTTGGCATGACTGAAGTTTGGACACTCACATTTTGACACTAGAAATAAAGTGAAGAGTCACCCAGAAGCTTTAAGTTGGAGTCTTGATAATTAGGAAATATGCACACAATGGCGTCCTCTTCCCTGGTATCCCAATGTTTATTATACACCAAGGTGGCTGTTTTGATTTTTTAGGCAGATGAAGAAATAAAATAAACATCTCCATGGTGTATTTATTTAATTTTAAAAATCCCTTATTTGCCTTATCAGTGAAAATAGTTAGTGAAAAAAACAAACAAAACCATGAAACATATAGGAGAATGCTCTATTCCTTCAGGGAACTCTTTCCCACTGTAGAAGTCCTGTGTGTGCTGCGCATGGTAACACGGAAAGCCATGCTGGTGCGTGGGAACCGGCTGGGGCTTCATGTGGTCCCAGTGAGTCAACAGTGGAAAGGCAGGGGGCGATGTGTATGTCCGGCAGTGAGGCCCTTTCCTGTAAGAGGGTGACCATGGGTGTGACCGTAGGAATGCCGATTGGATTCCAGCTACCCGAGTGGACATGTTCGCACTAAAACAGACTCTCATGTTTTTAAGCCCAATGGAGCCCAACATGTTTAGGCCTGCATTCACGGAACAAGGAAATGCTCAAGGCAAAGCCTTGGGCCTGTTCAGAGAACCACCTGCCTCCGTGTGAAGAGTCGACCGTACTCCATGTGCACGGCAAGCTCCACGTGCCACATCTCCACATTTGCCCGTCTTCTGTGGTCCTTTTCCTCTCCCTCCACCTCAAGTGACCACAGTCCCCACCAGGGCAGCATCCATTAGGAGCAAAAAGCAAACGTTGTCTTCCTTCTCTTGTGTGAGTTTTCAGTTCTGCTTTCGGGCTCTTGTCCTCATCTTAACACAGAGGAAACGTTTAACAGTGAGCCGATGCCACGCTCCCATCTCCCCACCTTGACTCTTCCTCATGCTTTTAGGAGTCTTGGAGCTCTAGATTCCAAAGTGGTCAGGCTCCTCTGAAGCTTGAGGCTGTTCTAGATGACCCTCATCTCTGCGTGGCGAGGAGCTGCCATGGAGGTGGAGGTGCTGGTCATCATCCAAGGCGTTGGAACTGAGCTGACAGTGGGTCCGAGAGCCTCAGGCATCGCTGCCTTTACGCGAGCTGAGACTTCGATCTTCACTTGATTAAAGTTCCCGGACACAGCACAGGAGCAGGAGCACGCCTGACCTTTGCTTTTGCAGACAACTGCAAAGCAAAACCAACATTTTAATTGACTTAGCCTTCCGGGGCAGCATTATAGCTGGTCAACCTTTCTTAATCAGAGAGCTCTCATCTTGCCCAAGCACGGGGCCCTATGTGACTTTCTTCTTCTGCTGAAATTTCGTTCCATTCTCAAATATGTATAACAGTTTGCTGCTTACACTCTGTGCTGATACAAGCGAGGGGATTGGGACAAATGCCCTTCTAAAGGACACAGAGTCGAATGAGGTGAACTGGTGGTGTGGGAAGGGGGCCAGGGATGCATCAGTCAGGGCTCCAGAGAAGCAGAAACAACAGGAGATAGATAGACAGATAGATGATGGATAGATAGATAGATAGATAGATAGATAGATAGATAGATAGATGATGGATAGATAGATAGACAGATAGATAGATGATGGATAGATAGATAGATAGACAGATAGATGATGGATAGATAGATAGATGATGGATAGATAGATAGATAGATAGATGATGGATAGATAGATAGATAGACAGATGATGGATAGATAGATAGATAGACAGATGATGGATAGGTAGATAGATAGATAGATAGATAGATAGATAGATAGATAGATAGATAATGGATAGATAGATAGACAGATAGATGATGGATAGATAGATAGATAGATAGATAGATAGATGATGGATAGATAGACAGATAGATGATGAATAGATAGATAGATAGACAGATGATGGATAGGTAGATAGATAGATAGATAGATAGATAGATAGATAGATAGACAGATGATGGATAGATAGACAGATAGACAGACGGATAGATGATGGATAGATAGATAGATAGATAGATAGATAGATAGATAGACAGATGATGGATAGGTAGATAGATGGATAGATAGATGATGGATAGATAGATAGATAGATAGATAAATAGATGATGGATAGATAGACAGATAGATGATGAATAGATAGATAGACAGATGATGGATAGGTAGATAGATAGATAGATAGATAATGGATAGATAGATAGATGATGGATAGATAGATAGATAGACGGATAGATGATGGATAGATAGATAGATAGATAGATAGATAGATAGATGATGGATAGATGATAGATAGATAGATAGATAGATAGATGATGGATAGATAGATAGATAGATAGATAGATGATGGATAGATAGATAGACAGATAGATGATGGATAGATAGATATATAGATAGATGATGGATGGATAGATGGATGAATAGATACATAGATAGATGACAGATAGATAATAGATAGATAAATGATAGATAATGGATAGAAACATAGACAGACAGATTTACTACCAGGAATTGGCTTCTGTGACTATGAAGGCTGAGGTCCCAGGACCTTCCACCTGCAAACTGAACCCCAGGAGAGCTAATGGGGTAGTTCTAGTCCAGTCGGAAGGCCTGAGAACCAGGAGAACTGGTCGTGTAAGTCCCAGCCTGAAGGCAGGAGAAATCTGATGTCCCAGCCAAGCAGCCAGGCAGAGAGCAAGACTCTGCCCTTTCTCTGCTTTAGTTCTATTCAAACCCTCCAAGCACTGGATGAGGTCCACCCACACTGGGGAGAACTATCTGTTTTACTCAGCCCACTGATTCAAATGTTAATCACATCCAGAAACACCCTCACAGACACACCCAGAATCATGTTTGACCCAGTATCCGGGAGACCTGTGGCCTGTCAAATTGACAAGTACCATTGGTCATCACGAGTGGACGGGTGCTGGTGGGTGGGCCTGGCCCTCCTTCTCCCTGGTTGGGAGAAGAGTGATGTGATCCTTGCAGAGCTCCAGAAAATGGGGCATGATCCCTCTGGCGTGAGGCCACGAACATGGTCTTCTTGGATGGAGGAATAAGGGCAAGAAGAGACTGCATCTTCTCGGTTCTTGGTGAGAATAGAAGTGGCCCCATCCTAGGAGGACAGGGTGATGGAGGGGAAAGATATCTATAGCCAAGACATCACCATCCTGAAAACATCCTGAGCTGGTTTGTAGGTTCTCAGATAGAGAACATCATTCTACTGAACACAGCCCACTACAGCCTCACTTAATAAAATGCAAACTGGCTTTTGAATAAAGAGTAACTGACCCCACAGTTTCATGAGGAATTTTGCTAGTCCGAGTTGATTTACTGTCTGCATTGAATTCAATTCCAAGTTGATCCATTTCAGCACATTTTCATGGAATGTCTACCCTTTGGCAGGGTTTGCCGGAGAATATAAAGTTGAAAGAACCTGCTTCCCACCTTCTGGGAGGCTTCTTGAAAAGAGGAGAGAGCTACAAATTAGGCACAATGCTCAACACCAACCATAACCTGTATTTCACGATCTTTTAAAGAACTTTTTATAGTCAAACCTTTCCCCTGCTTCAATTGACTTGAAATTTTGTTGATTCTATCTTGGGTTTTAGCTGAGATGCCTCCCAGGGGACAGGGGACAGCACGGCCCATTAGAGTCTCTAATGAGTTTGGTGTGGAATGACAGTCTTTGAGATGCTCTAACATTTCAGATTCCAGCCCTGAGTAAGGTTTGCTCCCTTCCTGGAGAGATGACGTGAATAAACGTTTTAAACTAGGAAGACATCTCAGTCCATCATTTCAGTAACAGTGTTGGTGGGCCTACATCCTCACGGGTGACACACACAGGGTGGCTCAGGGAGCCTGCAATAGCTGCTCACCACCAGGTACGGCCTGAGTCCAGCCAAACCCTGGACCCTTTTTTTTCCCGTGAGACTCGCCGGACCATGTGTCGGCCTCTGGACACAATGACCGCATCTCCTGTTTGCCCTGAGATGGTGTTTCACACGTTTTAGATTTCGGAGCTTAAATTAGCATGTCTGATAAGAGAGACGCATCTTTTCTTGTCAGAGGGGCAGCGGGTGCCGCCCGCTGCAGCCAGGACCGTGACCTCCGCGAGGTAAGGCGAGTCGTCGCTGGAAATTATTTATCACCCGAGCGAGCCATTCCGTTTCAGCAGCCGAACCTCGCGCATCTCATTGACACAGCAGTAATGTCCTGTGAACTTCTGATCCAATTAATCGTTAATGAGAGGTTTGATGATCAGAGAAAGGGCCTATTAGGTTAGCTGGTTGTCTTTCTATCACGGTAGCAGGGGTCACCATCCTGCGAAGGGAAAAAATAAAAGTACTGGTGCTGATCCACTCTTTTAAATGAGCCACATCATCTTTGATGTTAAGTTAAATAAAAAGTTTGGCCACCCCTGAAAACTAGCATGTAAACACACAGACATGTTGCATTTTCTAAAATGTGTGCTTACGGATGCTTTCAAAAAAATCATAATAATTCTTGTGATTTTTATGGTGTTTGCCCTGTGTGAATGTAGTTTAGAATTTTACTGGCCCAGTATAAACTGCAGAAGAAATCATAGTTTTATCTCATGTGATTGGTTCCCTTATTTTTTTTCAAAATGAAACTGAATTTATATTTTTCTGATTATAAAAGTAATGTGTGCTCATTGCAACAGATCAAGAAAATCAAGGAGCATATTTTTAAAAAGTGGGTACCACCCATAATTCTGACCCTCAGAGGTAATAATTGTTCAGTGTTGGAGTCAAACGCAGTTTGTGCCCTGGGCACCTCTGGGGGCGCTCTTCCTGCCTTGATCTACATGCGTGGCTCTGGAGTTGGGCTGTGCACAGCCCACGCTGGACGTTTTTGTACACGTGCTTATGTGAATATGTGTTTCTGTGTAATTCTGAAAATGTGTTCATGTTGTTTGAATCCTTTGTTTTCAGTATAGTAAATATTTAATTTGCCTTCCCCAAAGAGACACTTTGGTCATGTTCTGAATCCTGGACAAAGAATATAAAGTCTTGAATCTCCTAAGCTACTGTCTTTAATTGGTACCTAGAAACTGCTTCTGTAACAGTTGAATATGTTTGTGGTGTTGTAGAGGACTAGACCCACACAACACAGGGCTGTCTTTCTGCTCTGTCTGAAACAGATGAGCAGGCAAAAGGCAGGGGTACCGGATCCTCACAAGGATCACTCTTGACTCAGGATGTCACTTGTTATGTGACATGATTGCAGCATACCCAGAGAAGCTTCTGCTGATATTTCACCCTTGGAGCTTTGCATATGCGATGCTAATATATTTTTGAGAGTTAAGGCATCAAGCTGTCAATCAATCCAGCTCTACAGCTTGCTGCATTCCGGCTGCATGACTTATTAAGTGTGCGACCTTCTCCAGGGAGCTCAGCTCCTTGGAGCCTTATGACTGTTCTCCAAGGGAAAGATGGGTGATCAGAGGTAAGCCTCATAACCAGCCTGTTCTGTGGGACTGGAACCCAGAAAGCACTTCAGCAAACAATAGCCATCAGTGCTGTTCTTATTTATAACGCTCTTCCAGTGACAGAAATCAGTATCCATATGCATGTGTGGTTTAGTTTAATCAAGTGGTGGACAGGATAGATGCACACCTGATATGGACAGTAGTACGGAGGGTGAAGAGTTAGTGCAGGGAAGCTGCTAGGTGTGGGCCACCTGACTGCATATTGGTCTGTAGAGAGCCACCAGCCATTGGCAGCCCACAGGTGACGGTGGTTAATCATGCTGTTATACTAGGTCAGGCTTGTCCTCAGCATCATGGTGATATATTTTGCATATTTAAACCATGTGTTTTTATCCTGGATTAACCCTGACAAAGCCAGGTCAGGATGGCCCAGCTCAGAGCCTTCTTCCACCATGGAGAGATGAGGCCCCGTATGTTTCCAGAGCTCAACCCAGGAAGAGAGGACATTGAAGTAGTGGAAATATCTCCAGAGAAGAAGTGGAGTGGGGTTATCTGGAAGAATATGTGAAGGAGAGAGTGTTGAGGGGAGAGATGCAAAGACGTTCAGATCAGGACAGGGAGCCCAGGTACAGTTCAATGGGTAACTCACTCCTTGGAGAAGCCCAGAACTGGCCCACGATAACACTGGGGCAGGGAGAAGCAGTGGCTGATGGTGAGTCTGTGGCAGAGTTCTTGGCTGCCTGTGATGCTCTCGCATGATCTGGTGACCCTGTGCATGGGTGTGGAGGTATGGAGAGCTTGTGAATGGGCACCGGTACAAGAGACCACAAAGTTTTGGGCAGTAATGTGAATGGTCAGGAGGTTGACACTGGAGAAGAATGCCAACATCTTGCTCGAAATGCTTTTATGTCTTGGTGGTCATCAATCTGTTCTCTGGATCAGACACTTCACCACAAGGACCCGACATGGAACCAGGCTCCTGCACATTCCCACCACCAGGAAATCATTTGACCACTCCTACACCACTCCTACACCCAAGTGCCATCTTGGACCAGAGGCAGAGGAAGGGAGGGAAGCCTGAAAGAATGACCGGTTACTCCAGAGAGACTATGTTTAATTTTGTAAGAAACTACTATCTGTCTTTCCAAATGGCTACACCATTTTGCATTTCCATCAGTATAAGAGTTCCTATTGCTCCACATCCCAAGAGAATTTAGTGTTGTCAGTGTTCTGGGTTTTGGCCATTCTAATAGGTATATAGTGGTACCTCACTATTGTTTTAGTTTGCATTTCCTGATGACATATGACGTGGAGCATCTTTTCATATGCTTATTTACCATCTGTATATCTTCTTTGGTGAGGTGTCTGTTAAAATAATTGGCCATTTTTTAAAAAAATGAGTCGTTTTCTTATCGTTGAGTTTTAAGAGTTCTTTGTGTATGTTGGGTAACAGTCCTTTATCAGATGTGTCTTTGGCAAATATTTTCTCCCACTCTGTGGCTTATCTTCTCCTTCTCTTGACATTGTCTTTTGAGGAGCAGAATTGTTTAATTTTAGTCAAGTCCAGCCAATCAGTTCTTTCTTTCAGGAATTGTGCCTGTGGTGTTGTATCTAAAGACTCATCTCCATACCCAAGGTCATCTAGGTTTTCTCCTATGTTATATTCTAGGAGTTTATAGTTTCAGGTTTTACATTTAGGTCCACGAACCACTTAGAGTTAATTTTTGTGAAGGCTTTAGAGTCTGTGTCTGGATTCATCTTTCTGTATGTGGATGTCCACCTGTTCCAGTGCCATTTGTTGAAAAGACTGTCTTTGCTCCATTATATTGCCTTTTCTCCTTTGTCAAAGATCAGTTGATTATATTTATGTGGATCTTTTGGGGGCTGTCTGTGATGTCCCATTGATCTATTTGTCTATTCTTTCACCAATACCACTTTGTTTTGATTACTGTAGCTTTATAAGTCTTGAAATCAAGTAGGGTAAGCCCTACAACTTTGTTCTTCTCCTTCAAAATTGTGTTGGCTATTCTGTTTTTTTGTTGTTGTTGTTACTTTTTTTTTTTTTTTTTTCTCTCTGAGTAAACTATAGAATCAAAATAACTTGCTGGGATTTTGATTGGGATTGAATTGAATCTATTGATCAAATTGGGAAGAATTGACATCTTGACAATACTGTGTCTTCCTATCTATGAGTAGAAATATCTCTGCATTTATGTAGTTCTTTGATATCATTCATCAGGGTTTTGTAATTTTTCTCATATAGATCTTATACATATTTTGTTTGGTTTATACCAAGCTATTTCATTTTGGGAAGGTGCTAATGTAATGTTATTGTATTTTTAATTTCAAATTCCACTTCTTTATTGGTGGCAAAATGAAATACCATTAAATTTTACATATTAACCTTGTATCCTGAACCTTGCTGTAATGGATTATTGGTTCCAGGAGGTTTTGGTAGACTCTTCCATATTATCTATGTGGACAATCATGTCATCTGTGATCAAGGTCAATCTTATTTTTTTTCTTACCAGGCTGTATGCATTTTTTTTTCCTTTTCTTGTCTTATTGCATTAGCAGGTACTTCCATAATGTTGAAAGGAGTGGTGAGAGAGGACATCCTTGCCTTGTTCCTGATCTTATTGGAAATGCCTCAAGTTTCTCACACTTAAGTATAATGCTAATTGTAGGTTTTTTTGTAGATACTCTTTATCAAGTTGAGGAAGCCTCCTTTCTATTTCTAGTTTACTGAAATTGTTTATTATGAATTGATGTTGGATTTTGTCAAATGTTTTTTGTCCATCTATTGATATAATCATGATCTTTTTTTAGCCTGTTGATGTGATGAATTACAGTAACTGATTTTTGAGGGTTGAAGCAGCCTTGCATAACCGAGTTAAATTTTACTCAATTGTGTTGTTAATTTTTTTATACATTGTTGGATTTATTTTGGTACTATTTTGTTGAGAATTTTTGCATCTATGCTCATGAGAGATATTGGTCTGTCATTTTCTTTTCTTGTAATGTGTTTGTCTGGTTTGGTATTAGTGTAATGCTGGCCTCATAGAATTAGTTAGGAAGTATTTCCTCTGCTTCTATCATCTGAAAGAGATTATAGAGAATTGGTAAAATTTTTTCCTTAAATGTTTGGTAGAATTCATCGATGAACCCATCTGGGTCTGGCACTTTCTGTTTTGGAAGGTTATTAATTATTTATTCATTTTTAAGAAATTATAGGCCTATTCATATTTCTTCTTGTGTGAGTTTTGGCAGATTATGTCTTTGAAGAAATTGGTTCATTTCATCTGGGTTATCAAATTTGTGGGCATAGAGTTGTTCATAGTATTTATTTATCATCTTTTTAATATCCATTCATCCGTAGATATGTTTTCTCTTTTCTTTCTGATATTAACAATTTTTGTCCTATCTCTTTTTTTCTTTGTAAACCTGGCTAGAACTTTATTGCTTTTATTTATCTTTTCAAAGAACTAGTTTTTGGTTTTATTGATTGGTTTCATAGAATTGGTTTCATGATTTTATCTATTGACTTCTTATTTTCAATTTCATTGATTTCTGCTCTAATTCTTATTATTAATTTTCTTTGGCTTACTTTGAATTTAATTTGCTCTCCTTTTTCTTTCCTAAGATGGAAATTTGGATTATTGATTTTGGATCTTTTTTCTCTTTAATGTGAATTCAACGTTATAAATTACCCTCTAAGCACGTTCCACAAATTTTGATAAGTTGTATTTTCATTTTTATTTAATGAAAAATACTTTTTTACTCTTCAGATTTTTTCTTCAACTCATGTGTTATTTAGAAGTGTGTTTTTTAATATTTGTGTATTTGGGAATTTTCTAGTTATGTTTCTGTAATTTACTTCTAGTTCAATTCTGATGTGGTCTTTTAAATTTTAAAAGCATGTTTCATGGCCCAATGTGGTTTATCTGGTGAATGTTCCATGTGAGCTTGAGAAGAATGTGCTGTTATTGGGTGAAGTAGTCTATAGATGCCAATTATATCCAGTTGATTGATGGTGTTGTTGAGTTCAACTATGTCCTTACAGATTTTCTGCCTGCTAAATCTGTCCACTTGTGATAGAAGGATGCTGAAGTTTCCAACTATGGTAGTGGATTCATCCTTTTCTCCTTGCAGTTCTGTTAGCTTTTGTCTCATGTAGTTTGATGCTCTGTCTTAGGTACATATATGTTAAGGATTTTTATGTCTTCTTGAAGAATTGGCCTCTTTATCATTATGTAATGCCCTTCTTTATCCCTGATAAGCTTTTTGCTTTGAAGTTTCTTCTGTCTTAAATTAATATAGCCACTCCTACTTCTTTTGATTAGTGTTAACATGGTATATTTTTCTCCCTCTATTTACAGGCATACCTCAGAGATATATCAGGTTTGGTTTCAGACCACTGAAGTAAAGCAAATATCACAATAAAGCAAGTCACACAAATGTTTTGGTTTCCCAGTGCATATAAAAGTTGTGTTTATACTATACTGTAGTCTATTAAGTGTACCATAGCATTATGTCTAAAAAACAATGTACATACCTTAATTAAAAATACTTTATCACCAAAAAATACGAACCACCTTCTGAGCCTTCAGCAAGTCGTAATCTTTTTGCTGGTGGACGGTTTTGTCTCAGTGTTGATGGCTGCTTGCTGATCAGGGTGGTGGTTGCTAAAGGCTGGGATGGCTGTGGCAATTTCTTAAAATAAAACAATAATAAAGTTTGCCCTATCAATTGGCTCTTCCTTTCACAGATGATTTCTCTGTAGCTTGCAATGTTGTTCAATAGCATTTTACCCGCAGTATATCTTCTTGCAAAATTGAAGTCAGTCCTCTCATACCCTGCTGCTGCTTTGTCAACAAAGTTTATGTAATATTCTGAATCCTTTGTTATCACTTCAAAAATTTTTATAGCATCTTCACCAGTAGATTTTGTCTCAAGGAACCACTTTCTTTGTTCATCCATAAGAAGCAACTCCACATGTGTTAACGTTTTCTCATGAGATTGCAGCAATTCAGTCACATCTTCAGGCTCCACATCTAATTCTATTTCCGTTGCTATTTCCAGCACCTCTGTACTTACTTCCTCCACTGAAGTCTTGACCCCTTCAAAGTCATCCATAGGGGTTGGAATCAACTTCTTCCAAACTCCTATTAATGCTGGTATTTTGACCTCTTCCCATGAATCACAAATTTTCTTAACGGCATCTAGAATGGTGAATCTTTTCCAGAATGTTTTCAGTGTACTTTTACTCACATCCATCAGAGGAATCACTATATATGGAAGCTATGGCCTTATGAAATGCATTTCTTAAATAATAAGACTTGAAGATGGAAATTATTCCTTGATGCATGGACTGCAGAATGGATGTTGTGTTAGCAGGCATGAAAAAACATTAATCTCATTGTACATCTCAAGCAGAGCTCTTGGGTGACCAGGTGCATTGTCAGTGAGCAGTAATATTTTGAAAGAAATCTTTTTTTATTTTCTGAGCAGTAGGTCTCAACAGTGGGCATAAAATGTTTAGTAAACGATGTTGTCAGGCTTTGTTGTTCCATTCACAGAGTGTAGGCAGAGTAGATTTAGCATAATTCTAAAGAGCCCTAGGATTTTCAGAATTGTAAGTGAGTACTGGCTTCAACTTAAAGTCACCAGCTGCATTAGCCCCTAACAAGAGAGTCTGCCTGACCTTTGAAGCTTTGAAGACAGGCACTGACCTCCTCTCTAGCTATGAAAGTCCTAGATGTCATCTACTAATAGAGGGATGTTTTGTCTGCGTTGAAAATCTGTTGTTTAGTACAGCCACCTTCATGAGTTATCTCAGCTAGATCTTCTGGAGAACTTGCTGCAGCTCCTACACCAGCACTTGCTGCTTCACCTTGTGCTTGTGTGTTATAGAGACGGCTTCTTTCCTTCAACGTCATGAACCAGCCTCTGCCAGCTTCAAACTTTCCTTCTGCAGCTTCCTCACCTCCCTCAGCCTTCACAGAATTAAAGAGTTAGGGCTTTGCTCTGGTTAGGCTTTGGCTTAACGGAATGTTGTGGCTGGTTTGACCTTCTCTCCAGAACACTCAGACTTTCCATATCAGCAGTAAGACTGTATTGCTTTCCTACCATTCATGTGTACACTGAAGTAGCACTTTTAATTTCCTTCCAGAACTTTCCTTTGCCTTCAGAGCTTGGCTAACTGTTTGGCACAAGAGGCCCAGCTTTCAGCTTATCTCGGCTTTCAACAGGCCTTCCTCACTCAGCTTAATCATTTCTAGCTTTTGATTTAAAGTGAGAAATGTGCGACTCTTCCTTTCACTTGACCACTTAGAAGCCATTGTAGGGTTATTAATTGGCCTATTTCAGTATTCTTGTGTCTCGGAATAGGGAGGCCTGAGGAGAGGGAGAGAGCAGGGGGAGCAGTGAGAACACACACCACATTTATCAATTACGTTTGCCATCTTATACGGGCACGATTCTTGGTGTCCCAAAACAATTACAATAGTAACATCAAAGATCATTGATCGCGGATCACCATAACACTTATAATCATAGTGAAAAGTTTGAAATATTGAAAGAATAACCAAAATGTGACAGACATGAATGAACAAATGCTGTTGAAAAAATGATACCCATAGACTTACTCCATGCAGGCTTGCAACAAAGCCTTCTATTTGTGAAAACCACAATATCTGTGAAGCACAATAAAACAAGCACAATAAAACAAGGTGTGCCTTTGTGTCTTTATAATCAAAGTGAGTTTCATGTAGACAATACATACTTGAGTCTTGTTTTTTTATCCACTCTGATAATCTCTGTCATTTAATTGGGTGCCTTTAGCCATTGATGTACCAAGTGATTATTGATATAATTGGATTATTAATTAATATATTCTTTACTGTTTTGTTGCTCTTGTTTTTGTTCCTATTTTTGTCTTGCATAATTTTTCTACTTTTTGTGGTTTTGAATACTTTATATGATTCCATTTTCTCTCCTTTCTTAACATGCCAGTTATACTTCTTTAATTTTTTTTAGTGATTGTGACTAAAAAAGTGACTAAAGGGACTTCCCTGGTGGCGCAGTGGTTGAGAATCTGCCTGCTAATGCAGGGAACACGGGTTCAAGCCCTGGTCTGGGAGGATCCCACATGCCGCGGAGCGGCTGGGCCCATGAGCCACAATTACTGAGCCTGCGTGTCTGGAGCCTGTGCTCCGCAACAAGAGAGGCCGCGATAGTGAGAGGCCCGCGCACAGCGATGAAGAGTGGTCCCCACTTGCCACAACTAGTGAAAGCCCTCGCACAGAAACGAAGACCCAACATAGCCATAAATTAAAAATAAATAAATAAATAAATAAATAATTAAAAAAAAGTGACTAAAAAAAGTGACTTTAATTCTTTTTAGTGATTTTAGAGTTTGCAGTGTATATTTACAACTAAGCCAAGTCCACTTTCTATTTCAAATATATTATACCAGTTCATGAGTAATGGAAGTACCTTAAAACAAAAAAAAAACTTAATTGCTCCCTCTCATATCTTGTATCAATTCCATCATTCATTTTACTTATATATAAGTATATATAAGTTACATTTTACTTACTTATACTTTATATATGAGCATATGTAAGCATATGTATATACTTATAAGTGTACATATATATGTATAAATATATATACATAGGTATATACATAAGCATAATCAGGCACATTGTTACTATTATTTTAAACAAACAGTTATCTGTTAGATCAACTAAGAGTAAAAAATAAAAGTTTTTATTTTATCTTCACTTATTCCTTCTTCAGTGCTCCCTTTCTTTATGTAGATATAAGTTTCTCACCTATGCCACCCTCTCTCTTTCTAAAAACTTCCCTCAACATTTCTTGCAAGGCAGGTCTACTGGCAACAAGTTTCCTCAATTTTTGTTTGTTTGAGAAAGTCTTTATTTTCTCTTCACTTTTGAAGGATACTTTCACAGGTACAGATTTCTGGGTTGTTGTTGTTTTTCTCTGATCATTTAAAACATTTCACTGCACTCTCTTCTTGCTTATAAGCAGAGAAGAATTTGGATGAAATTCTTACCTTTGTTCTTCTATAAGTAATAAGCTTTTTTCTTCTGGTAGCTTTCAGCATTTTTTTTTTTTAACTTCAATTTTCTGTAGTTTGGAGATGATATACAGAGGTGTACAATTTTTTTTGTCATTTATCATTAGTGTTCTCTAAACTGCCTGTATATGTGGTTTGGTGAATGACATTAATTTGAGGACATTCTCAGTTTTTTTTTTTTTTTTTTTTTGGTTTCTTTCTTTTTTCTCTTTCTGGTATTTCCATTACAGGCATGTTATATCTTTTGAGATGTCTTGCTGTTCTTGGATATTCTGCTCTATTTTCTTTCTTCTTTTTGTTTTTCAGTTTCTGTTTTCATATTTTTTTGGCTGTGCTGGCAGCTTGCAGGATCTCAGTTCCCTGACCAGGGATTGAACCCAGGCCACAGCAGTGAAAGCCCGGAATCCTAACCACCAGGTTACCAGGGAACTCCCTGTTTTCCAGTTTTTGATGTTTCTATTGATTTATCTTCAAATACAGAGAGCTTTTCTTCCGTCGTGTCCAGTCTACTAAGAAGTCCCTCAAAGGCATTCTTCATTTCTGTTATGGTGTTTTTGATCTCTAGTATTTCTTGTTGATTCTTTCTTTGTACTTCCATCTTTCTGCTTCCATTGCCTGTCTATTCTTTCCTGCTCTCTACTTTATCCAGTGGAGCCCTCAGCATATTAGTCGTAGTTGTTTTAAACCCCCAGGCTGACCATTCCAACATCCTTGTCATGTTGAGCATCCCTGGTTCTGATGCTTGCTCCATCTCTTCAAATTGTGTTTTTTTGCCCTTTAGTGTGTCTTATAATTTTTTTTCTTGATAAACGTCATGTACTGGATGAAAGGAACTGCTGTGTTTCTATGTGGTGGAAAGAGTGGGTGGAGGGGAAAGTTCTCTGGTCCTCTGATTAGGTCCTAGTGCTGTAGTGAGCTTGCACCTCTGGTCTGTGAGTTCCACACACATTGCTCAGTTTTTCTCCCTCATTAGATCAGACAGGATGGCTGGAGTGGGTTGTATTTGGATTTTTCCCTTCTCCCACTTGGAAAGCTAAAGGTGGCTGGAGGGGGGCATTTCTCTTCACACACATCATCAGGCTCTGGTCCTCCTCCAGTAGATGAGGCTCAGGTTGACTGGTTTCTCTTAGTCAGGTCTTGCTAAGGAGAACAGAGGGCTCTGGCTCCTTTTCCACTTCCCCTGTTGTAAGCATGAGGGGACTTTCCTCCAACACTTGCTGTGGGGGTTCCTGGTAATTCCCACAATATTATGAGGATCCCCCTGTGATCGGGTCCCTTTGGACATTTTAGCTCTCAGAATTGTCCATACCAAGCCCCCAGCAATTCTTCAATTACAGTCCAGGTTTTCCTACCTCGGCATTTGTTCCTGGGGTGGTCTTGTGAGTCTCCTCCAGTAAAGCCATGACTCTCTGTTTCACCATTTTGTCTCACCAACCTTTCAGGCAGCGTTTTCTCCTGTGTCCTCATCTCTCATAAGATGGATCTATAAAGATCCAAGAAGAATTGGTGATTGTTCAGTCTGTTCAGCGTTTTACTTGTTGTTAGGTTGGATTGGCAACCTCCAAGCTCCTTACCAAGAGGTTCTTAAACCAACAAAAATAATTTGCCTACCAGCACATATAAATGTGGGATTGATAATATATTAATGAAAGAAGAGAAGAAAATAATGTTGAAACTGTAATTATTTTCTCATACATAGATTATATCTCAAACTATGTCTACCTGACAGTAAGTAAAGTGAAGATTCAGTAAATATCTTGTTATTCAGTCAAGAAGAGTCGACTCGATTGTATCAAGCCAAGCAATTTAACTCTAAGAACATAATGACCTGAATCAGTTATCTACCAGGAATAAATTAACCAGCTAATCATTAAATTTTTAGTTAATTTCCTCTTGTTGCAGCTTTAGATTAGATAATACAAACCTGTTACTTCCTGAAACTCACAAAACATTTATGTTTATTCCAAAGGCTCATTTGTCACAATAAAATTATTAGATTAGATTTTAACATTGAGCCACAATTGAGTAATTGATATTAGAGCAGTCTTTCCACCATGACCAGCCATAAAACTTGACAAAATACAGGAGGCAGTGGTTTTCAGTCCATGTACAAGAAGCCAGGCAAGAGGAGCAGGTAAGTCCCATGATCCAGGTCTCACCTGGGGACAATCCACTTCCCACCTCAAAAATGTAACAAGTTTGATGCATGTAGTGGAAATCATTAGGCATAAAGTGAGAAGTTGGGAGTGTGACGATGTACAATATTGAATCTAAATAGCCTTTGAGTAACCACTAAAAAGCAATAATAAAGAGTTGTAAGTAAGATGGTAATAGAAGAAATAAAAAGAAAACTAAAACTTTTAACCCAAACAAAATAGCAATAGAATAACAAAAGAACAAAAAGCACGATGGATACATGAGAACTGAAATGATAGTAAAATTGTAGACTTTACCCAAATGTAATATAAGTACATTAAATCTAAGTGAACTAAACATGTACATTATAAGGCAGAGATTTTAGGCTGGCCAGACCCAACTAAATTTTGTCTGTAAGAGGTGTGTTTTACATATAGAGATAAATAAATACTGAAAGTAAAAGGATAGCTTTTACTGAAAGTAAAAACAAACAAGAAAGCTCATGTGCTTGTACCAACATCAGACAGAATGATAAACTGGACTCCATCAGCTGAAAAATGTTATTTATGCTCCTCAAAACACAATGCCAAGAGCATGAAGAAGCAAGCCACAGCCTGGGAGAAAAGAGTTACAACACATACATATGACAAAAGACTTGTATCCAGAATTTTTATACATGGATAAAATCTGGGTACATATATGAATACATATATCCACATATGCATATATTTCACAAATGTATGTGTACCTATATATATATATACATGGATAAAATCTGGGTACATATATGAATACATATATCCACATATGCATATATTTCACAAATGTATGTGTACCTATATATATATATACATACACATACATATGTATGTATATATTTGTGGAATATATAGGCATAGACATACATACCCACATATATGTATACAAACAAAAACAATGATGAAAGATAATTTTTCAAAGACAAATACCATATTATCTTATATGTGGAATCTAAAGAAACAAGAAACAAACAAACAAAAAACCAAACTTGTAGATACAGAGAACAGATTGGTGACTGCCAGAGGCAGGAGGGAGGTGGGCAAAAATGGGTAAGGGGGTCAAAAGGTACAAAATTCTAGTTATAAAACAAATGAGTCCTGGGGACTATAGTTAATAATACTGTATTGTGTAAAAAAACTTCTTGTAAAAGTACAAACATTCTAATTAAAGAATGGGCAAACTATTTGCATAGATATTTCTCAAAAGAAGATACATAAATGCCGATCGGCATGTAAAAGATGCTTCTCATCATGAGTTGTCAGGTATAAGCATATTAAATTTGTAATGATCCCACATCTCACTAAAATTTAAAAGATTAAATGTGTGCAGTGTTGAAGAGGGCAGAGCAAATGGAACTCTTATACTCTACTTATGGGCGTGTAAAATGGTACATTCATTTTGTAAAGCAAAGTTTTTTAAAGTTAACTTTATAAAGTTAAACATACATTCAGTACATGGCCCACTCCTAACTATTTACTTCAGAGAAATGAAAAGTTTTGTCCATAAATCTGGCGTGTACAAGAATGTTCACAGCAGCTTTATTCAGAATAGCCCCAGACTAGAAACGGCCCACTTGTCTATCAGTAGATGGATGGATAAACACATGGCAGTATTCATACCATGGAAGAATATTCAGCTATAAAAACAAATGAGTTACTGATCACACACAGGTGTACACCTCACGGCCATGATGTTGAGCAAACCAGCCCAGACACAAGGGAGTAAATACTGTATAATTCCATTCATGAGAAATTCTATGGCAGGAAAAATGATTCTGAATGGGGAGAAATCAGACCAACATTGGCCTGAGGAGGGGGTCTATTGGTGGGAGGAGACACAAGACAACTTCCTGGAGATATTAAAATGTTCTACATTTTGATGGAAGTAATTTCTCAGGAGTCTATCAAAACCCATCAAATCGTATACTTCAAATGTGTGAATTTTATTATAGGTAAATCACACTTCAAGAAAGCTGATTTAAAAATCATTAGACCAAGTGAGAGTTCCCCAGACCACCTAGCTTCTCTCTGCTGTGATTTCTGCAAACGTGGGCACCGTCCTGCATAAAACACAACCAGGTAGAGCAACAAAATTGAGGGCAGGTGATCACCTGCCTTGACTGTGTTTGGTCAGATCTGAAGACTTGTGGTCGTGTGTCTCAGAAAGGTGGCAATCAAGGGCTAATCAGATTCTAACAGAATCAAAACTTCCACCAGGCTCTCCCCACTGCCAAGCTGGGAAGTGCATTGAGAGTAGACCTATTGTTTGGAAGATCCAAAAAGTAAAATTCTTCCATCCAAGACTGACTTAGCTACAGGATGTGACTGTACTAATATGTTCTAACATTCTGTGAATCTTCGCTGATGGTCACACATGACCGGGTACCATGGACTCCCTGTTTGGAAATTTCTAAATTTTCCTTAGGGATGTAATTTTCTTGTAGTTACCTGAAGCATCAGTTATTAAGGCTCAGTGACATTTTGCCCAATTATGCTTTTGATTTACTGCTTAAAGCACCCTGCATTATCTAGACTATATTTGTTAACCTCACTGACAATTTACGTTGTCTATAGTTTACTGGCTTCATAAATTCAGAGGTGTTACTAATTTTGCTTCTTTATTTTTTTCCAAAGCCCACAGAGCCCAATGTTTCTACCTTGCTTAGATTATTGTTTTGTCATTAAAATTTGTTTTGGCTCCTTCCCAGCTCTTCCATCAGTATGTTATAATCTCACAATTAAAATGTCTAATTTATTTCCTCATGTTCCTGATGTTATTGAAATTGGCTAGCGCTCTCTAGAAAGGATGCCAAAGTCTTAATAGGCACTAAGGTAACAAAACGTTTTGTCTCCTTTTATTTTTCTGTTTTCATCATGCTAACAAAATAAAATATTTAAATTAGAGTCAGATGGAAATCCATTTACCTTTATTTATTTTAGAGAGAAATTACATTGAGACTTTAAATAACGTTGCTTTTATGATTTTCCATTGAGGAAGGAAGTGTTGCTATAAAATGCAATGTTAAGATGTTAATTTTAATAAAGCAGTAACTTTAAAAGATAGTTCATAGCTATCGATAATGCTTGAAAGGAAGGGAGCAGTTTATCTTCATTGTATCTTTCGGCTGATATGCCTATCAATTATTAACCTGTTTAGCAGAATAACAGTTTTGAAATTTAAAAAATGGAACCTGAAATTGAATTGTGTTGCCTTGGTACTTAAGGGTGACTTAGTAAAGTTTTATTCATTCCTGATGTAAACTTTTAAAATTAATTGAAATAATGGTTAAATTCCTCCCAAGAAAAGCTGGGTCTAAACACGCGGGGCAGAGCAGAGCCACTCGTGGATGTGGAGGCTCTGTGTCTTGCGTGGCTGGCGAGGCAGGCAGCTGGTGAGGCTCCCAGAATCAGCCCTCAGGCTTCCGACATACCACGGCTCACAGATACCATCCTGTGGATCAGGAGGGGAGGTGGTGTCATAGAAAATTAGAACCAAGCATTTCTACCTTCATTTATTCTGCAAACGTTTACTGAGATCCTGCCAGGCTCTGGGCTCCATCCCGTGCTGAGAGTAAAGCAACTGGCCCTGCCTTCGGGGAGACTCCAGTCTAGAGGGGACATAACTGGGCAGTGCTGGAGGAGACAGTGGGGACGAGAGAAGGCCATCTCATCAACCACTAAGTTTGGGTGGACTTGTTACACAGCAGTCATGGGCATCTGTTCTGGCTGCCATGTAACGAGTCAACCCAAAATTAGTGGCTTCAGACTTCAGTGCCATTGAAGCTCTCGAGTTCTGTGGGCTCCTGGGGATCAGCCAGGTGGTCAGGGCTTGCTGAGGTCAGAAGTTGCTGAGGCTGGAGCCGCCTGAAGGCTCCCGGCCAGGTGTCCAAGACGGCAGCCTCACACGCCTGGCGTTGATTCTGGCCTTGGACTGGGGGCTCAGCTGTCCATGAGAGCCTGCAGGATGGCCACTCCCTATGCTGGGCCTTCTCACAGCATAGACGTTGCCCAAGGGAACATCCCAAGAGTAAACATTCCAAGAGGAAGCTGCCAGGCTAGCAAAGGCGATATCCAGGATGTTACAGTGTTACCTAGGCTGAGCTGGGTTGGTCAAGCGGTCATGGGACCCTCCCCATTCAATGAGGTTAAAAAAAAAAAAAAACCCTCATCTCATGATGGGAGAGGGGTAAGGTCCCATTGCAGAAGAAGATAGCGGGGCCGTCCACTCTGGAAAATAAAATGATCACTGGATCTAAGAAAGCTCCTGTGAATGAGTGAGGTTTATTCTGAGACCATCAAGTTCATAAGAGGTAAATTAAACACTATCATGTTAGTCTGCAAAAGAGCCACACACCTTTACATATATTAGCTCATCTAGTCCTTATAAAACCTCCCTGAGAGGTGGCTAATGCTATTATTTTCATGTTACAGAAAAGGAAACTGACACAAGACATGAAGCAACTGCTAAGTTCACCTGAGTATTAAGAGTCCAGAACTCCCTACGTGCTGATGGATTACACTGCTAGGTTTATCTTTACTGTGTGGCCAAGTGGACACCGCTGAGGCTGCTGTGAACCAGAGGAGCAGGAGGACGAGGGCTCTAGCACTGTAAGCAGTCAACGAGGACCTCAGCATGGAACTGGTCAGGTGAGGAGGAAGCAGGGAAAGAAGGCTTGAGTAACTGGAGGATGGTGGGGGGCACAGGGGAATCATAGGGGCAGGCATGTCCTGGGAGGCTCTGGAAGCATCTCTGGGAGTTTAGATGTTCTTCTTGATGAGAAGGAAACTGAAATATTTTATGCAGGGGAATTCTGTGACCAGATGCGCGGTTTCCAAAGATCAGCCTGGCTGCCGTGTGGAGGATGGATTGAAGGGGGAAAGAGTATCAAGAAAGAGGAAGACCAAGCGTGAGACTAGGGTGGCATCAGGAGAGATAAGGGCAAGTGGATGTGTTTAGTGTCTATATCTGCAGGACATGTGGACGGATGCTGGAGGGGGCTGCCCTGTGTTCTGTGGTCTCAGGCATCCATAATGAAACTTGGGTTGATGGTTGTTTCTAAGATGGGGAACACTGTATAAGAGGCAGATTTGGAGAGAAAACCAAGAGCTTTTTGGTCTACTTTCTCGCTTCACTCCACAGAAAATCTGTGCTGAAGGCAGGAGGACATTATTAGCTTTTCCACGGTACATTAGACTACATGCTTTGAGCTCCTGTGCTCAGGTGCACCTCCCTCTCTAGGGTCTGATGTCTCCAGTCTTGGATAACATGGCCAAAACTCAATCACACTTTGGCTTGGGTAGGAGTCGGTTTTGCAGGTAACATGGGGCTGAAGATGCAGTCATCACGCTATTCTTCAGGACACTGATCCTGAAGACCTGGAACACCCTTTTGTAGGTGTCACATGATCCAGCCAGCTGGAAGCTGGGTCTCAGCAGAGATGGTCAGGTGGGGTGGAGGAAGGGAGGGACACTTGTGTGGTTAGAATGATGTGAGAGAGGGCGGGGAGCATGGGGGGTACAGGAAAGGACCAGGGGTAGGGTTCATTACTGTCCTTCCTATGTTGAGATTCTCTTCAACAGTGTGTCTTTCTGGCGATTAAAAAAAAGGCTAAAGAAAACACTGACCCTGTCATTAAGTTGTAGATGAAGCCAACTCCGTGTAAGTACAAGCAGTGCTCTTCAGCTGTCCCGAGAGAGGGGCCAGGGCTGTCAGCATGGTGGGTTGGAGAGGGATTTTGCTGGGTTGCTAGTTAAAGAAGAGATGTCTCATCCTTATAAATCCACCAGTTTCCTGGAGGTAACAACTCTATAACTGTGGGCAGAACAATACTTTGTGTTCCAAGATCTTGGAAAAAAAATCTAACATCCTTTAAATTGGGTTTGTAGATTGCCATTTCCTCTTTGAGGCTGACATTCTAGATGGCTTCAAAGTAGCTCTTTCAGTTTTGAAACAGGCCAGATAGGTGCATTCCACTGACTTTCTTTCAGATCTTGATGCTGGGAGAATAATTTCTTATTGGTGTTTATTTTGCTCTAAATTAGCTATTTGCTTATTGACCCAAAATAGTTATCATCTCAGCTGGAGATATATTGGAACTCTGGTTGCCAAACAAATATTCAGCAAAAGATGAATAAAAGCATATGGGGAGGAAAACCCTACCAAGTCTGGCCTGCCGGTGCTCTCAAGGCGTTCTGGCCGACAGCCATGTGCCCCGCTGAACACAGGCATCAGGATGACAGTGATCGATTCGACAGCAGGGAGGTGTTAATGACGCTCAGCGCTGATGGCTGAGCCACTTCACGGTCATTTGCATTTCCATTTATCATCTCTGCATTTATCATTGTGAAGAGGACGCCAGAGCTAATTAAAGTCTGGGCTAACAGGGTGACCTGGGAATCTGGTGGCCACCAACACCCAGGAAGGCCTGGGAAAGTTTCCGGCAGGAAGGACACCAACCTTACACCAAATCCAATTAACTTAATTCTTCAGGAAGACATCCGAGGCTCTTCCACTGGAGAAACCTGGAGGATTTAAAGCACATCTCAGAGTTTACGCTTAAAACGAGGGCTTGGTGACACACAGATGGCTGTGCTCTTACCGCTCACCTGCACCCAACTCCATTTTTGAAAATCCTTACATTTAAAAACTCTGAAGCATAGAAACCTCATGGTTTTTGTTTGTGTGGTACCGCACACTTCTCTATTGCAGTTACAGAATTTTTTTTTTTAATTTGCTACAAATTTAATTCAAAAGATAAATTCCGGACCATTTATTCCCTGTTTCCATGCAAAATCACTGGTGCCCATATTCAGAATAAAATGGGACTCTTCTAAGTCAGTTGTGGTGTAAATACTGCACAAGTTGTGACTTCCGAAGTCTATTTTCACCGTGTGTGTAAAGTTTCCCCCATACATTTTCATTAGTATGTCTGTTCTCCCTTAGTATCCATGACAACAAATGGCATCATTAAAGGATGGGATTTAATTTTTCCTTGATGAGTTTTAATTAGAGACTGACATTCTGATTCCTCTCCCCACTGCATACCAGATCTGCAATTGGTCATTTTGTGGGGTTCATCTCAAGTCTTCATCCCGAGATTGATCTGGGAAATTTGAAGACGGCCTTGGAGAAAGCTCTCTGTGGAGGAAATAAAGGGGCTTGATGGGAGAAGGCTGCTCTTGACCTTTGGTAGAATTGGGGGGGACTCTCTGAGGGTCCCCCTCACCTTCTGAGTGGAAAAGGGTGGCCCCACACTGCCCTGACTTGATAATGTGTGTAACACAAAGAGGGAGATCATTAGTGCCACATTTAATGATATTGATCCCAAAGGATGATTTCGCCCCAATTTAAGGCAAAGCTTAAAAGAGGCTTTTCTCCCTGTGGAATGAGGGAGGGGTGTATTTCTTGGAGGAAAGTGGGAAATGGCATTTGTGCCCACCCTGTACCAGTCATGGCACTAGACCCTTGATGGGGAGCACATCGTTCTCTCTACACCACACACTTGAGAGTGACACCTCGTTGGTCATGGGGATGAGGGAACCATGGGTCAGAGAAGGACCGTCAGCTCTCCTGGCAGCTTGGTGGTGTTCAAGACCAGGTCTTCTGCCCCGGACACCAGGGCTATGCCTTCATCCCCACTCTGCCCCTCAAGTTGAGGGCTTCCGTCCCAGGTTATCTCACCAACTTCCCCATGGGGTGGCTGGGTACAGGGGGAAGGTCCCACTGTTGCTTGTAGTCAGAGAAGTGGCCGTGCAGTGGCCAGGGCACATGGACCATGCGTCCATGTCACTACAGTGAGGTTGAGGACAGAATCCTCCAATTCAGTTGTGATGGAGCTGGGGGCTGCACAGGAGAGCTGCACCAAGCAGGGAGCTGTAGGTACTAGCATCCATTATTTTTCCATTCTCAGTGGTGTGCAGCCATCCAAAGTACTGGATCCAAGGAAGGGAAAGAGTGAGAAATAATGAAGGCATAAATAATAATTATCAGAAATGACAATCTGCTTCTTCCTGGCATATTTTAAGCTGGCAGTGTAATCAAGGGGCTAGACATGGTCTGCTTTGCTCGGTTCTTCCTCCTCTGAGCACTGGACACCCGCAATTCATAGCAAGTGGAGCCCAGAACTTTCTCAGCTCCTTCACTCTGGGGCTGGGTCTTTCCCCCAGATGTGAGTCCCAGGAGCCAAGGGGCCACAGAGCTTCAATCATGGCTGGCTGTGTCTCCAAGCCCTGGACAGGGTTAGGTCCACAGTAAATGTGCAGCCAGTATTTGTGGAATGAATGGTGGGTGGATGGATGGATGGATGGACAAACCTGGGGCCCTCAACCCAACTTTTACCTGACATACTCAGAACGTGCGATGGGATTGCTATCCTAAGCCAGCCTGTACCTAACTCCTGCTCTGAGTCCTCTCCCGGTTAAACAGCGCCCTGGCTCCCATGTGGTTCAAGTACCTGCTTGGGGGTGGGGGTGGTCACCTGCTGTTAGCACCCCCTAGAACTAGCATAACCTTCAGACAGGGCATCTGGAATTCAGATGTGGTCCCCACCTCTGCCTCTCTCCCTGTTTCACAGCCAGAGCCCAACTGGTACCAACCGATCACGAGCCTCTAGTACTTGTGCTCTGTCATAAAGGCAGACTTCCCAATGCAGACAAGGAAAGGCTGTGTGATACAATAATCAGAAATAGATATTTCATGAAGAAGGATAAAGTTCAACAGTGGTGAAATTAGCTTCCTTTTATTAGCAACTGAATCAATGTTAATCTAAGTCTGCTATTTTGAACACTGTGTTTTCTTACTAATTTATCTTACAAATGAACTATTATTCGGGACTTACAATTAGGGACACATAGAACTGAAGTGGTCTGGGCAGAACTAAACCCTTCTGAACCAGATGTGAACATTTAGCAGGAGGAAGACAGAACTTCACCAGGCTCACCATTAATTATCTTCCTCTTCATTAAACCACTAGCCTTGCAGTTCACCAAAGATATAAAGAGACTGATTTTCCATTTCATAATTTGATTCCAGAAAGCCCAGTCCTCAAAGTACATGAACTTCTCCCGGGAGGAAGTTAAGCACCGTTGTTATAGACATGGCCGTCAGCATCATCAAGAGACATTTATTAAGGGAATAATTGTGCAGAATGCCGAGTTAGACGGTGAACAGAGAATTAGGTAAACTGAATTCTTTGTCTTCTATGCCATATTGGCTGTGCAAGACGGTGAATAAAATGGGAAACCAAGAGGAGAAATAAGAGAATGAAACAAACCGCTGTGGATGTCATTTTACATGGGATGAGTCGTAGGAAACGGGAAAAATCCCAGCCTGGTGGGCGGAGGGGAGCTGGAAGGGTAACTAAGCACGGTTACCTCTCACCTGAGTGGGGGCAGGGCTACCAGGAAACCTCCAAAAGTTTCTGGCAGGTGCTGTACTGGGAAAGAGATCTCAAGTGCCACCAAAGTGTTGAGGAAAAGAAATCGCCCTGGAGGGGTGTGGAGGAAGTGCAGGGAGGGCGGGGGACCTCCATCACTCTCGAAAGCTCCATCAGCTTTGGGCACAGGTGGCCTGTGTGGACCTTCGGAAGTACAAGTGCTGCTGGGGAAGTAGTAGCACGCCTGCATTCAGATGGGCCAGTGGTGCAAAGTAATTAAGACTTTACATAATAACAACCTTTTAAATGACTTTTAGAGGTCAGGATTTGGCACTTATTTTTCACTCTAATGTAACAAGTGTTAGAGGGGCTGTATAAACAAAATGGATATCAGAGAGGCATCAGCACCTGGAGGGAACGTGGGCCCAGGGTCAGACAATGGGCACTCCTCTTTGACACAAACGGTCGCCACCAGGGAGGCTCTTTGTCTGGATGGAAAGGGGCTGCCATCCACCCGTCTCTTCTCACCTCCAGAGCCCCACCTGGGCAGTGGGTCAGCCAGGGGATGGTGCAGCTTCCCAAGACGTTCGCTAGTTGCAGAAGCATCAGGTCTGAGGGCTTTGGATTCCCAGGGGTTCTTGCTGTGGGTGCTTCTCTCCACGTGAGGTGTTCTGATCTGAGTTCCAGACATGTGCAGACACCTGGAGCTGACCAGCTGGATCCCCTCTGTACATTCCTGCAAGAAAACTGGACAGGGCTAGTTCTGCTCAGGATGGTCACTCCTCCTGCTGTCCCGTCCCTGTACCCAGAGGCAGTCAATTGTGGTGTCCTGAGGGGCTCTCCCAGAGGGTCTGCCACAGATACTGTCAGGATCCTAGGGGTTTGGAAACCATGAATTCAGAGGAGGTTCTAATCAAATTAACCACCGTAGAAGCAGCATTTCAATCAGGTGACAACACAGACTGTTTTGCCTCTGAGACTTCTTTTTCAGTTTTACTTACTTTTTTTGTTTACTTATTTTAGTCATGCTGAATTACACTGTGTCATCATTATTTGGCTATTAATTAAATACAGTCACATGAGTGTTCGTAATTGCATTTCGTTTGCACACAGAATGTTTCCGTCACCCCCAAATGCTTCCTCCTGCCCTTTGTGGTTGACCCCCCCCCAACCTGGCCAGAAGGAACATTGATCTGCTTTCTGTACTATACCTTGCATTTCTAGATTTTTATATCCATGGAATTATTCTGTAAGTCTTTTGAGTCTTTTTTCATTTAGCAAAATGCTTTTGAGACCCTGCGAGGTTCCACGTGCACCAATGCTCATCCCTTCCCGCTACCCAGGTATGCTGCCCAGCAAGGCTGGACCACAGTGGGCTTATCCACCCTTGGCAGATGACATTTGCATCCTTTCTCCTTTGGGGTTCTCGTGGACAGCGCTGTTATGAGCATCTGCATAGCAGCATGCTTGTTGTGTGGGTTTTCACTTCTCCTAGGCAGATCCTAAGCTGGAGTTGCTGGGTGGCAGTGGTACTAATTTTATAACACACTGCCAGTGGCTCTACTGTTCTGTGTTCCCACCAGCAACGTGTGCGTTTTGATGGCCCCACCTCATCACCACACGTGGCGTTTCCCTTTGCTTTCACTTGACCTTTCCAGTCAGTGATGCTGACGAGACATTTGATTAACACGCTTGGGTTTTCATGATGCTCTGTTTTTAATTTTGTGCCAACACCTTCAGTTGGGCTCACTGTTTGCGCACTTTGATGCTTGGTGTAGAGCAACCATGAAACAAGCACACTGTTTGCTATGCCATCAGTGTCATGGTTAGTGGCCTGGCCAGTGTCCACAGCAGAGGAGCAGTGAGAGTCATTTAGAAGCATGTGGCACTGCCCCATGGACCCTAAAACATGTTACACAGTGTTTAGAACCATGCTCTCCACGTGTGTCCATTTGATAAAGGTAGACGTCCTGTCCTTTGTTCTCTCTGCTTTTGTCATCACTCCTCCAATGTTCTCATTACTCAGCATCATGGCTGTCACTTAAACTATTAGGTTTCCTTTCTCTTGTTAGGTCCAACTGAGATCGCAACATGATTACACTCTCCCAGCTGAGTCAGAGCAGTCCTAGAAATTTATATTTATTAAACGAACAGTCTGTGGCTTGGGCAGAGAAACTGCATGGTCCCCAACTCCATTTCATTGTAGCTATTTGTAACTGTCTGTTATGGACTGAATGTGCCCCTCAAAATTCATATGTCAGAGCCCTAAACCTCAATGTGTTTGGTATTTGGAAATGGGTTATTTGGGAGCTAACTGGATTAGATGAGGTCATGAGGGTGGGAAGCCCATGAAGGGATTAGTGCCCTTTGAAGTAGAGAGAGCAGAGGGCTCTTTCTCTTTCTGTCCTCCATTTGAAGACATGGTAAGAGGGTGGGCATCTGCAAGTCCCAAAGAGTGCTCTCACGTGGGCACACTGACCTTGGACTTCCAGACTCTAGAACTGTGAGCAAGTACATGTCTGTGGTTTAAGGCTCCCAGGCCATGGTATTTTGTTATGACAGCACAGGAAGACTAAGACACTCTCTAAGTTACACCTGGTACTTGAACCATGTTTGTCTGCTGCCTCTGTACTCTATCCCCAAAGACTAATCTCACACATGAGTCTGCTCTTTCTGCTGTCTTTTAAAAATAAGCAGCATTAAGGATTAGAAAGAAGATTAGTGGCTACTGTGGAAAACAGTATGGAGGTTCCTTACAAAACTAAAAACAGAACTACCATATGACCCAGCAATCCCACTACTGGGCATATATCCTGAGAAAACCATAATTCAAAAAGACATATGCACCCTAATGTTCATTGCAGCTCTATTTACAATAGCCAGGACATGGAAGCAAAGTAAATGTCCTTCAACAGAGGAATGGATAAAGAAGATGTGGCACATATATACAATGGAATATTACTCAGCCATAAAAAGGAACAAAATTGGGTCATTTGTAGAGACGTGGATGGACCTAGAGACTGTCATACAGAGTGAAGCAAGTCAGAAAGAGAAAAACAAATATCGTATATAAACACATATATGTGGAATCTAGAAAAATGGTATAGATGATCTTATTTGCAAAGCAGAAATAGAGACACAGACATAAAGAACAAAAGTATTGATACCAAGGGAGGAAGAGGGGGATGGGAGGAATTGGGAGACTGGGATTGACACATATATATTATTGATACCATGTATAAAATAGACAACTGATGGGAATCTATTGCATAGCACAGTGATCTTAATTCACTGTGGTGACCTAAATGAGAAGGAAATCCAAAAAAGAGGGGATATATGTATGTATAGCTGATTTATTTTGCTGTACAGTAGAAACTAGCACAACATTGTAAACCAATTATACTCCAATAAAAATTAATAAGAAAATAAAGAAGATTAGTGGTGGTCAGGGACAGAAGGAAAAAAGAATGAGGTACAGAGTTTTTTGGGGGGTGATGAAAATGTTCTAAAATTAGACAGTTGTGATTATTGCGCAACTCTGTAAATATACTAGAAGCTAGAATTCTATACATTAAAAGGGTGAATTTTATAGTATGTAACTTGTATTGTAATTAATTTGTTATAAAAAAAAAACACACACACACAGAAGACCAGTCTATGAGATCCCTAGTTTTGCTAAAAATGCCGATCTTTTCACTAACGTTTTGATTCATATGCCTGCACACTGGGGTGAATTTTGGTAAATGGGACAGACTTAAGGTTGTTTGCCCTTGAGATGGAGCTGGAAGGTGTCTTCAGAAACACACAGGGATTGCTGACTACAGCTGTTTAAAAAATGTAGGAAAAACTGTGTGATCATCCAGGAATATGTGGATATACAGGAACCCTTGCTTCCAATTATTATTTTATAATAGAATAATGCATAAGGAATATCTTATATTTAATGCCTTCTCTTCAGAAAATTCCAAAGGGCCAGACAAGTGAAAGGATAAGCAGACTTTGAAGATGCTTTAGGCCTCTTGTTGAATTTTCTAATGCACTGATTATATATCCTGCTTTTGTTGATCCATTTCTAACAACTCTTCAGTTAAACCCTGATAGTATATGATTATTAAGTGATTTAGAGCAAGTTAATTCACCAACCAATTTCAGCTGCTTTTGGAAAATCCAGGTGTGTGTAGTTAGCCTGTAAGACTACCATGGACCACCCTAGTGGAGTTTCCCTGGACTTTACCCTGCTCATGTCTCGTCCTGGGCACCCCAGCCTTATAGAGAGGGCTGTGGCAACTCTCACTGCCCACCGGGGGAGCGGGAGAATGAAGACGAACGAATGATGGAAAAAATGCATTTTCCCAAACATGTTTGAGATGATTTCAGGGGTCTTCACTCTGTCAGTTCATAGCTGAGCAGCCCTGAAGCAGAGAGAGTGGGAGAAGTTGTCAGTTCTACAGTAGATCACGTATCTACCAGGCGGGGGGCATCTATCAGTCCCCACCCAATCTGAGTTTATTGCGTGTTTGTTTATGTGTTGTTTACCCTCAGATCCAGCTGCCTTCCTGTGGATCAGAATTGTCCAATAGAACATAATGTGAGCCACAGGGATCATTTTAAGTTGTTTAGTATCCATTTTTAAGAGAAGTAAAAGAAACAGGTGAAATTAAAAAAAAAAATAAAGAAAAGCTCAGTTTACCCAAAATATTATCATGCCAATGTGTAATTAATATAAACAATTATAATAAGATATTTTGCATTCATTTTTTTATTGGACTAAGTCTAAAATCTGTGATTGTTTTACATTTATGTCCCATCTGGAATCAGGTACCAAATTTTCAGTGGTTCAAGTGAAATGTTTAATCCTAGAAAAAGATCACCTTGTGTTTCATGGGAAAATAGTTTACCTTGCTTCAGCCTTAAGATCTGAATATTAACCTGTATATTATTTTTACATCAATATGTAAATTAAGATTAGAATGTCAAGTTCGTTTCCTCAGTCGCACCAGCCACGTTTCTGGTGTCCGGTGGCCCCCGTGGCTGGAAGCCCCGGCAGGGGACAGCGCAGGCCTGGGTCATGCAGGGGCTGAGCTGGGCAATGGGGGCAGAGCAGTGATAGTCACGTGGGTAATGCCATCAAGTGCCCTAGGCTTCAGGTTACAGGGTGTGCACAGCCGTCCTCCAGGCGTAACTTATCGGTACGCGGAAACACAGCTTGTAACGAGGATTTGAACTTGACTTGTCACTTTGCAGGCTGTACAATTCATTCCACGCCCGGGAAGGTCAATGAATCAAGTATTTGAAGCAGATCAAGGGGGCTCTTGGGAGAAACATCACATTTCTGCATAGACAGCAAAGTTCTGCACAGCTGTGCTGGGGTCCTGGCCGGCGGGTCACTGTGCCTGAGGCTGGGGTGCAGGGGACACACGGCCCCGTGGGGTTCTCAAGGGGTCCCCGCTGTGTGGGGAGAACGGACCCCGGGTCCCTTTTCCTCCTGTCCTGGGGGGAGCACGCAGGCTCGTCTCCTGCGACACCAACTCTGCAGGCTCTGCCAGGTGGGGGGCTCCCCACCCTGCACCCCCAGGGCATTCTCCTCACTGTAGCTTTGCTCCAGCGACGGGTGGGGCTGCTCCTCAGAATGGGGACCCTCCCCATGATGGTCTTACCAGGCAGCTGCCCCGACCTCAGGGAGGGGAGCCGCCCGGCCCCTGGGCTTGCAGAGCGCGGGAGTGGATGACCTGAGGCTGTCGTGGCACCAGGGTGAGCAGGGGCTGTGGTGGAAGCCAGCCCCCCACCGTTGCCATTATTCCTGGAGCTTACATTTGAAGGGAACAGAGGTAGAACGTACCTTATAAATAGGTCTTTCTTCTCTGAGAACACATCTGGAGGGCTGACACTGAGGGGCCCACAACTGCTTTTGTGTTGTGCTAAGGTCCGCGGTGGAACGGAAAGGGCTCGGGCCGGGGGGGAGCCAAACCAATCATTTTAAATTGGGCTGAAAAAAGCCATTCGGTTCCACTCCATCTGAACTTACAAAACACGTGGTTCAAACCTCCTAAGACCCCTGGCCCCGCCCTTCTCTGGGCCAAGACCCCATAGCCAAGCTGACGAGCCTCCAGGAAAACATCCTGAAGCTTCTGGCTGGAAACAGGAATGGATCCAGGGCTGGGAGGATCCAGGGCTCCTGTCAGGTTTGCTAGTGGAGCTTCCTCCCGACACAGACAGACACACGCACCAGAAATGAAGGGGAAAGACTCAGGTATTTGAGCAAAGTAAGGAGAAAATGCATACATTTTGAAGAAGAAAAAAAAAAAAAAATGTTCAGACCAAAGTTCAACATGTCTAATGCCGGTCACAGTCGGCCGGAGTCAGCCCCGGGTGCATGGGAACAAGGGGAGAGAAGGCAGAGGGGAGATGTCCCCAGGCACACACACGCAGGTGGCCTTTGTGTTCCTGATGAGGGGTTGAGTCCGGGGGCAGGTGTGGCACAGGCAGGGCAGACAAGACACATGCGGGACCATGTGGGTAAGACTCTGAACTCCTGCATCCCAGCCGCAGCCTTGTGCACCCCAGACCCGGGGCCCAGGCAGACCCGATCCCCCAGGAGAAGTGCAACAGGCAGTCCGGGGGCGGGGGGCAGAGGCTTGGGGACAACAGGTGACAGGACAGAGGTCTCAGAGCCATCGGGGTGTGGTGGCCTTGGACTGGACATGAACCTTGGTGGTTGGGACAGGACACTGGGCTTTGCAACAGGACAGGCTCTGAGGCCAGACCATGTGGTGTGTCCAGGGAACAGCGCAGATCTCGTTCTAGTGTTTTCAGAGCATCTCTGAGGTGTGCAGCAGGAAAGGAAGCCACCATTCCATCTGTATCGGGAATTCTTAGTTACTGTTATCTCACCCGCCAGCCAGTCTTTGGGAAACTGGTCAAAGCTCACAACTTGGTCCCTAGCTGGGGGGTGGTCAGACGGTATCTGGTCTCTTGCCCTGGCTGCACAGGAGCAGACCCTGCGGACACCATTCTCAGAACCTAGCAAATCTCCTAAAGCTTTTGCTCCTGAAAGAGGACAGAGCATTTGCCATGGACGATATGAATTCCATAATTGAAAGGGAAGTGAGGGGCTAGAAGGTATCTGGGGTAACAGTAGTGCCCCCGTAGTTAGCTTATTGGAAAACAGTGAATTATGTATATGTTGGAAGAAAAATGGCAATTGCCAATGGGAAGACTCATGATGAAGAGATAGATAGATGAAAAATAGGTGATAGATAGATGATAGATAGATGGATATAGATAGATAGATAGATGTTGAATAGATGATAGAGCTAGGTAGATGATAGACAGGTGGGTAGATGGATAAGAGGATGGTGTGGTCTGGGGAAAACAAAAGTACTGACCACACACATGGTTCATAGGACTTATTATGACACCTAACTTCCAGCATCTTCGTGGGATGATGTGATAAGCATGAACCCCACTCTAGGAATGAACTTGTTTGGCTTGGAGATGCTCACAGGCTAAGTTTTGAAACAGAAAATCAGAAACTCAGAAGGGACTTTGAGTTTCTCCTGTGTTCCGCCCGTTTCTCTTGAGTTCCCTGTGTCTGGGCTGTGAGTCCAGGGCGAGGGGTACTGACCTTCCATGCCAGGGCATGTCCCCCTAGCAGATGAGTGTGAGTGTGCGTATTTCTGAGCAGTTCCTCCCAAGGTGTTCAGCCCAGTTCAAAGACAGTCGCCCCAACTCTGGTGCCAGCGGGGGGATCTCCTGGAGGCTGCAGAGGAAAAGCCTACATGAGAAGAGAAATGTTCGCGAGGTAGTTTCTCAGATGTGATCTTGTCACATCATCCAAGCAGGCAAGGGGCCCTGAGGAGCCAGGTGTCCCTTGAGAAGCGTGGGGACCCCAGCGCCACCTCTCAGGAGGCACCTCGGCCCACATTCCCCAGGTCAGTGCTCTGCCTGGCCTTTGGCACCTCTGGTCATCCTCGGGTCTGAGTTCCAAAAGTGGAGGGAAGGTTTGGCGCAGGTTTAGTTTTCTTTGTTGGGACAGCTGTGCAGAGCTGACGGGAAGCCACGCAAACACTCAGCAATGGTGGCAGGTCCCTGACCTTTGTTTTACAAGTCACTTGGAGGAATGAGTCAGAGCTGCTACAGTTAGGGGCACGTCCTCCGGCTAGTGGTCGTCCAGGTGATGTGCTTTGGCCTCAGGCACTTGAACACACACCTACCAGCACCACCTCCACCAGGTCTCTGGGGAAGGGTCTGCACCAGACCCGGCTTTGGTCACAAACGGGGTCTGAGGGGGGCGTGGACACCTGCAGCCAGGTCACCAGGTCCTCTGCCAAAGGATTTCGGTGTGGGAGATAATATTGCTTTTATTCTCTATGTTCATCTCCAAACGAGCTATGCACACTCCAGCGAATCAGCAGCCAGAGCCCCCTAGGGACTAAGCCAGGCAAAGGGCAGGGGCCAGGAGACAGGAGAGGCGGGAGGAAAAGGAAGACAGGTGAGGACGCGGAGAGGCGGGGCGAGCACGTGATCCTGTGCAGAGGTGGGTGCCTCCCCTTTTCTTTCCTGAATTCTTTGGTTAATAGTTTTTTCTCATTTCTTGCTTCCAACCTCATTCTCATTTTCTTCACCTTCGCTTAAAATTTTAAAGCCATTTCCTGTCCCATCATTTTCTCTTTCCAGTTTAAAAATAATGTTTTGGTTCCCTCTCCATCCCCCCTGCTTTTGTCCTCCTGGCTTCTTGCTAAAGAATGCTTTAAACCTTTCCCTTCTCCCTGCTGTTTCTTTTTTCATGATTTTTAAAAGTCATGGAGAACCCCCGGTGGTGGCTCTCCCGCTGGGCTGGTGACAATGGGTGACAATGGCAGGCCCAGGCTGCTCAGAACCTTTCCCCGCATGGACTCGAGGGGGTGGAGCAGGGCCTGGCTGTCTGGGAGGTGACAAAGGTCCCTTGTCATGCCCTTTCCTTATTGGAGGGGCGGGGGCTGTGCCCTGGGCTTGGGCAACCTCCAGAACCCTCTGTGGCTGCCTTTTGTAGGGAAGGTTTCTCAGAAATTCGTCCCCTGCCTGGCTCCCGGAAGCTGCACCCCACCTCCCCTCTGGGCCAGGCCCGAGAGGCCACTGCCCACCCACCCCTGCCCCCCTGGCCGCCTCCCCATCAATAAGCAGCATCCTTTCGCTGCATTTCCAACAGAAGAGGGGTCGACACCACCGCCCTCTAGAAGGTTAAAATAAAAGATTCTTTCCAATAAAAATGACCTACAATAAACACTGCAGGATAATTTGTGAAAGGATGGTTATTTTTTATTTCATCATCTTGTTGAAAGGACATAAACACAAACACACAGAACTGGATTGAAACAGACCTTAAAACAACAACAGTGAGAGCACATCTTAAAATAGCTCCAGGTTTCAAATTCCTCCTGCCAGGAGTCGGCTGCGGGTATAATGTTCAGATTTGCAGGGTGGTTTGCAGGATACACGTGTGCACCTGGGGAGGCACGGGGGGTCTGGGTCACAGCTGCATGCCCACAGACCCGGGGTGGAAGCGCCCCTCCCCTGCGAGGTGCAATTCAGGGACGAGACAAGACCAAGGAACACAGAACGGACGAGGGGGATGCTGTTTCTGCTGCTTCGTTCTCTGTGCGCCCAAACCCCCAGGGGCTGCCCCTGGGTCCCGGGCGGCACGGCCGTCACTAGGCGTAGCGGCCGACACCACACACAGCTACCCTCGTCCAGGCCTGAGGGGAAGGACAAGAAACGACCATACACGAGCTGCTTTCGCGGCTGCTCTTTGCGATAAGGGATTTCTGCTCGGCGCCATATGCTGCAGGAAACCAGGGGCCCTTGAAGAAGAGCAGCTCCTGAATTATTGATCAATGATTAGCAAATGCAATCGAAATTGTAGACTTGATGTTGTGCGGAGATCCATAATTCATGAGTGGACAAAATAGGAGGTAGTCGAGGTAGCAGTAGGTGATTTCAGCCCCGTATTGATTACGTAAAACAACAGGAGGGAAGTGTACTGTGACAGATGGAACAAAGGCTGACGGCTCCCTGGCCGGCCCTCAGTGCAGCCCGGTGCTGGGAGAGCAGTGGCTGCAGAAGCAGATACATTTCTATTGTGTCTCTTTGATCATCGTGCTGTTCTACGAGGACCAAAGGACATATTTGTTTATAATTTATGTATTCTCTCGCTATAAAAGATTGATGTGCCCTATTAGATACTCTAGTATCTAAATTTCCAGATAGTTTGTACTGTGACAGCCGGCGGTGAAAGCGGCCTCCGCCGTCCACAGCAGAGGGACCCCGCCCGGAGGGCTGCGCAGGGCAGAGGCCGAGCATCAGGCCCAGAGCCGCCGCGACCTGCCGGGACTCGCTCATTGGAAACTCGGCCTGGACGCAGGGCGAGATGACCTGACCTTGACCCACAGTCAGTTCTCCTCAGGACGGGCATCAGTTGTAGGTGGACGCTCTCTCCTCCTGGGACGTTGAGAAGATGACTTAGATCCTCCACATTGATTGCAACTGTAGAGTGAAAACGACATCCTTCTCATCCCAGATCCAATAAAAGGCCGTCTGGTCATTTAGAGCAGTGACACTCTCTAAAGGGGGTGGGGTGGTTTTGCCCCCAGGGGGTCCGGAGAGGTCTGGGGGCCTTGGCGTTGTCACGGCCGTGACCGGTGTTGCTGGGGAGCAGGTGCCAGGGACGCTGCTCACGCCCAGGGCACACAGGGGCCCACCCAACAGAGAGTCACCCGCCCCAAGTGCCCACGGACACCCTGAC
Source organism: Balaenoptera musculus (assembly GCF_009873245.2). NCBI lineage: Eukaryota > Metazoa > Chordata > Mammalia > Artiodactyla > Balaenopteridae > Balaenoptera > Balaenoptera musculus. The sequence continues at coordinate 1,692,740 of NC_045787.1, read as the reverse complement.
TGAGAGGGTAGGGAAGCAGAGGGCAGCAGAGCATGGCCCCCCTTCATGGAGATGTGGGGCGTCGCAGCTCAGCGGCTCGGGCCACCAGGCGGCCCCAGACTCGGTCCGATCCCAGCTGCTCCGCGTACTGGCCAAGTGAGGGCAGTCTCAGAACCTGGGAGTCACAGTATCCTCTCCTGTAAGGTGGGGAGGACCGCCGTGTCTCCCCTCAGTGTCGGGGGAGGGAGCTCAGACGGGCGCAGGGCCTGGCACCCAGGATGCACTTACACACGTCATTCTTTATTCAATTCATTATGTAAACTGTACAAACCCCACGTCCTTCATGTGAAGAATTTTGCTGTGCAGGACCTCAGCTCTGCTTATTTTTCTATCTATCTGTCATCGATCTATCACCATTTATTTATCATCTATATCTATCTATCCATCTATTATCTATCTATCTATCTATCTATCTATCTATCTATCTATCTATCTATCTATCTATCATCTATCTATCATCTGTCTATCAAGATGGGTGAAAATAGCTCAGGCACCTTTCCTAAATCCGAGCCAAAAAAAAAAAACAAAATGTGTTGAGAATTGAGACTAAGAAGGATGTGTTTAAATAACTCGCTTGTTAAGATTTACAAAATGCTGTAAAATAGTGCATCCTGATGTTATAAATGACAAAGGGGATGCCCCTGCTAGCTGTGCTTTTGAAAGTCACGGCAAAAAGTATGACTGATGGCAAAATATTTCTAGACTGGGGGGAAATGAACACAGAGGGTTTTGAAATCAGTTTGAAACTCCTGCCCTCTATTGTTTTAAAAATGTAAAACCAAACAAAATGGAATTTGCTCACGAGAGCTTTCAGGGTTCTGCTTCATCTTTTTAAGTTTCTAACGCAAGTGGATTTTGGAGAGGTTGCTTACAAAAAGCTGTTGGCATTCCAGTTTTTCTAATTATTTTATGGTTAAGATCTAGGAAATCATCAAACAATCCACACAGCCAACGGCTCTTAATCTTTTAAGGAACGTTTACTGCTTTGAAAAATGAAAGTGAGCCCCACACCCAGGTCCAGCGCCATGCACAGCGCTTCAGGGCCCCTGGACTCTCTGGAGCCCAGACCTGGACCCCTGTGATTTAGGGCACCTGCTGAAACCAAGATGCGGAATCAGGGTGTGGCCAGACATTGTGCTTCTTCCACAAAGTTCTGCTTGGTGATCTGAGATGCATGACTCATGACACTTGTCTCATAAATCCATCAACTAGCGCACTTATCGGTTCAGAAACAGGCTTTTTCTCGTCACTGAAAATAATTCAAGTCAGTGTTCTCTGAATTTGCAACTAAAAATTCAGAACTAAAAAGCTGTCTGCTCCGCCCAGAAAACTTTGATCATCGGCTCTCAGCTACAGCTCCCCCACGCAGGTGCCGGCAATAGAATAGCCAATGTCACCAGGAGTTTTGGTGACCCTAAGAAGTCGCACAATGGCGGCCAGGTGTGGCTGTTCTGAAACAGGGCTGCAAATTCCGGGAAACTCCCTCCTAGAGACGTGGTCCACGCAGGCCCACCCCTTGAATCTGGGTGGGTTTTTTTTTTTTTTTTTTTTCCTTGACTGCTTCGACCAGCAGAGAAAGGCAGACGTGATGGTATGGGACTTCTGAGGCTGGGTCACACAGGCCACCCAGCCTGCCTGCTGTGGTCCCTGGCAGGAAGTTGGTTACCTTGAGTCCACCGTGCCTGAAGGCCACCATGGATGCTCAGGTCAAGAGTCCCAGCTGAGCCCTGGCTTCCAGCCGGACCAGAGGTGAAGGGCGCTTCCCTGAGAGCCCCGGCCCAGCCATCTGCCATCTGAACACTCAGAGCTTCGATGCCACAGGGAACAGAGAAACTTCCAGCTCAGCCCCCCACCTCCCAAACCTCAAAATCGTGCAGCGTGATGGAAGGATTGTTGTTTCGCACCACCAAGCTTTAGGGTAACTTGTCACACAGCAAGAGACCACTGGCGTACCAGCCAACCCAAAACATCAGTGGGATGGATTCTGCGATCAAAGAAAGCGTGGAGAGGATTTATTTCAAAGACAACATTTTATCATTTTGGTGGCTTCTAGACCCGAGGGGACAGCACACAAGCAGACACGGTACACACACGTAACACAAGCAAGTGTCCTACATACTTAGCTTTGCCGCCGCCAATAAAGCCTGGTGTTTTCTCTTCTCTTCAGTTTTATTTTGATTTCATCATTAAAATGCTGGCAGAGGCCAGCACTGCTTTCGTGCCCATAGTAGGGAAAACCAGCCTTGTGCAATCTCTGTTCCACAGGTGCAGCTGTGAACTACTGTATTACTTTGTTTGGGTATAAATACTTTATTTCTCCAATACCTGTTTGGCAAGTTTAATTTCTTTAAATGCTAGTTTTATTTGCTCCTGGAAATGTTGAAAATGATTGCAAGGTTTCCAAACTGCTGTGAGTCTGGCCCTTCTCAGAGCCCTAGGGGGAGACCTGTGCCTGGAGGCAGGGGTGACTGGGGAAGGCTCTGTAGCAGGGGCCCCAGCCTCGCAGACAGGCCAGCCTCAGCGACAGAGCTTTCCATGTTTGTCATTCATTGACTCGGTGTTTCCTGACGTCTATTTCTGCTTAGTGGGAAAAAAAGTGGCCTAATTTCTATTTTACATGTAAATTCATCAAATTCAGGGATTTCTCAGTCAGACCCCGTCCTCCCCAAAGCTGCAAGCATCCTGTCCCGTGGGAGTTGTCATCTCGGCAGCTTCCCTCAGCACAGTCCTGGAGCCTGTGGTCACTGTCAAAAGCCCTTCCCTAGGTCACCTTCCATCCAAGTCCCCAGCCCTGCCAGGGCCACAGCCACACCACGGGGTGCCCTCGTCTCAACAGGCGGCTCCCCTGGGTCTGACCGCTCTGGGCTTTGTGGGCATCCCTCTGGGGGCAGGAAGCTTTGCAGGGCTCCCTCCCACACAGACAGACAGACAGACAGACAGACGGCCCTTCTCGGGCCCCACGCGGAAGGGGCTTTGGCACTGCTTCCGTCTGTCCCGCTCCGTCTGTAGAGGAGGCATGTAGGGACACAGCACCCTGGCTCTAGCAGTTCTGCTCTGATTCCTGTGGTGTTACTTTCCTCGGAGCCCAGAAGGGTGGTTTCTAATCCCGTCTCACTGGCTAGGCAGGTTCTTTCCTCCTCTTCTGTTCTTGGACTAACTCTGTGTTCAAGACCCAGGGTCTGTGTAGCCAACTAACGTGAAAAACAACACACGTATCTGCTCCTTTCCAAAAACATCCTTCTGTGGAAAAAACCTGGTTCTTAAAGACCAAGAAGCCTTATCCTTCACGAGGACAGAGATTCTGTTTTGCTTTTAAAGAAAAAACAAAGCAAAAAGGCACACAATGAACCCAACTGTGAAACACCTGTTTACAAACCCAGTGGACCTCTTTTCCTCCATAGATTCTGGTGTATTCTTTCCCTGGGGCATGGGTAAGAGCGTGTGTGTGTGTGTGCGCGTGTGTGTGTGTATGCGTGCGTGTGTGTGCACACGTGCGCGTGAGTGGGTTGGAGGGAGACATTAATTGTAGACATTTATGAAATACAATACCATCTCTTTCCTCAAAATCCTGGGAGTATAAAACAAAATAAAAAAATTGTCATGGAGATAAAGGTGCTAATTTTATATTAGAACCTTAGCTAAGTTGACCTGAAACAAAGTTAAGCATATTATACTTTACAGGACATCAACAGGTCCGTGAACTTGGGGGAAGAGTTAGGAAGGGCTGGCGTGGTCCCCAGTCCCTCCTGCCCTGACCTGAAGAAACATTTAGCTGTGCGACCTTGCGTCTCGCCTTGGCAGAGAGAGGATGGACACGGCCACTCCCCAGAACTCGTCCTTTCCCTGAAGTTGGTGCCCCATCGTGGTCTGCAGGTTGTCCACGTGTCCATGCATGGTCTCTCTCTGAGATGAGCAGATCCCTGAGGCCTGAGCTGGTCTGGGGGTCACACACCTGTCCCTAGTGCAAGGACAGGCTGGTGGTGGACCCTTCGGGTCCCTTGGCTGAATGACAACAGTGAGCATTCTGGTTGGAAAAGGGTCTGGGTGATGGAGCTGTGGTTCCTTGTTTGCTTTCTCACCATTTTGTTTCTCTCCAGGTGGCATGGCTGAAATGTCGCCAGATGCCTGGGTCCTAGAGCTGAGGCTGCCCTGCCTCCCCCACTTGTTTCCCTGGCACTGCTCATGGCAGTTTATTAGGTAAACGCTGTCTTTTAAAGATTAATTGATGCTTAAACTTAAATAGAGTGCAGTGCTTGTTGGAGGACTTTTCCCTTTGTAATGTTATTTAATGATTCAAAGGGTCTCATCATGTCAGCATGGCCACGCCGCTCTCCAGCTGCCACCACCATATGCTGCGCCCGCCTGTGGACCATGGCGCATGGCACCGGACCCCTGCCCGAGGAAGAGACTGCAGCCACAACTCAGGGCTTCTCTCCCTGGGACACTGGTTTGGCCATAGCTATTCGACACCTGAGGAGTGAAATCATGTCTACATGCAAGTAAATGAACTAAAGACACATTGTAAAAGGAAACCAATCACAGGACTTGAAATCTTGTTGTGTTTTATGTTGGAATCTTGTTAGGATGCTTTCACGGCATGAGGCTGCTTCAAGTCCAGCTATTTTAAACCGAGCTCCCTTTGGTAAATCAGTAGCTAAACTCCTTGGATGAGAACTTGGATGAACACATTTGACAATAAATTCGGTTTCTTAGCAAATATTATAGCCAACATTTATATCAGCTTCAGCTCAGCACGCCACAGAGGGTGGTCCTTCTAGAACCGTTGGAAGGAGGTGAGGAGCCTCCCTTGGCAAGAGGGGCTTGGGAGGCCACCAGCCCCGGCACTGGGAATGCTGCATGTCTAGGGTGTAGAGGCTGTGACGTGAGGCCACTGAGCATCTCCCTGAGCCTTCAGGAAGTTGGGTGTCTGGGAGATTGGGGTCCTGCAGGAACTGCGTTCTTCCTGGGCAGATGCCTACTGAGACACCACTCCCCTCCCGGGCCTCAGCCACCTCTCCACCTGAGACTAAACAGAAGAAAACTCTGGAGAAAATAAATTTAACATATACTGTATAGACTTCCATACTTCCCTGGGAATGTTATCATTTATTTTTTGACATTTTATGATAAGAACACCTTTATATAGCATTTGGTCCCTGATCATCTAGGTTGGGCAGGAATAATAGACATAATTTGGGGTGGAAAATAGACTAGGAGCCATTTCTATCTTGACCCACCAAGGTCAAGGATCTGCTTGGCCAAGGTGTAGGTCCTGTCCATTTCCAGCTCTGGACGGCGCAGGAGCAGCCCTCTCATGCTGGGGTCACACAGAGAAGCCCGTGGTCACAGCCTGCCTCGCCCACACCTTTTTTATCATCCGTGTCAGCCAAACTGGATATTTCAATCTCCACTTGTCTAGTCCTCTTTCTCCGTTGGTCCAAACTTGGGTAAAGAGAACAGGGTACCAACATTCTCAGCTCCTAAAGATTCAGTAAAGACATGCCAGGCCGGGGCTAACCAGGTCCTGTGCCGTTTCTCTTTTTATCTCAAGAAAATTTTATGGAAGGTGAACTATTATCACCTCCAGGCTCTAGGTGAGGAGACCTGAGGCTCAGGGATGCTTACCTGGTCTCCTACGATCATACCACCTGTAAGAGGTTCTGATGGTTAAGTTTATGTGTCTGCCTGATTGCATCATGAGGTGCCCAGACGTTAGGTTAGCATTATTTCTGGGTGTGTCTGTGAGGGTGTTTCTGGATGAGATCAGCATTTGACTCAGCGAGCTGAGGAAAGCAGACGGCCCTCCCCAGGGTAGGTGGGCTGTGTCCAATCTATCGAGGGTGCCAATAAACCATAATGTGGCAGGAGGTTGAATTACTCCTTCTGCCCAAGGGTTGAGCTGGGACCCTGCTCCTGTGCTTTACATGATGCTGGTTCTCAGGCCTTCAGACCCAGATCAGAATCTACACCATCCTGGGTCTCCAGCTTATAAAAGGTGGATTGTGGGACCTCTCGGCCTCCATGATCATGTGAGTCAACACCCTATACTAAATCTCATTATATATGTAAATATTTATCCTATTGGTCTGTTTCTCTGGAGAACCCTGATTCACGGTTTGAATCTGCAGGTGAGGCTTGAATCTCCAATGCCAGGCCCAGAAGCCAAGCTGTGACCACAGCGCCACACTGCAGGATTGCTGCGTGAAATCACGGCGAGGGTGGCACCTTCCATAAAGGGTTTTTTTTTTTTTTGAATTTTATTTTATTTATTTTTTATGCAGCAGGTTCTTATTAGTCATCCATTTTATACATGTTAGTATATATATGTCAATCCCATATATAATCCATAAAGGGTTATGGATTATAATTCATAAAGGATTTTGAAAGCAGCCTGGATGTATACAGCGTGCGGTGGAAGCCCACCAGCACCTGTGAGCTTCTGTGACTCAAGTGGGGGCTTTTGTCCACTTTTGGGGCCACTGGTTTTGGTTGTGTTTGTTTATGGGAAAATATCCCACCTGGTTTCTCAGATACACTAGAGATCTCCAACTCTGGCTACATGTTAGAATCATCGGGGTCTCTGAAAAATACCGATGTCCAGTCCCCTGACCAATCTGATTAAAACAGGATCTCCAAGTGGGAGGGGGGTTTATCCCAGCGGGTGTGCATGGTGTTGTTTTTTTTTAAGATTCACAGATGATTTAATGTGCAACCAAGTTTGAGAACAAATGTACATTATGTAATCATCACAAATCTGGGGACTCTGCTGTCACCAAGAGACCAGGTGCAGGTGATAATTACAGCTGACTCTCGATGTTCATGGTGGTTGTGTCCTGCAAAGTCACTGAGAAACTGAGCTAGTGGACACCGAGCCATGGCTCCTGGAGGGAACACAGGGCCCTGTGTGAACACACGGTGAGGTTCTCGTGGGCCTCTGGTCACAGCATTTCCTGGTCAGCCCATCAGGACATAACCTTGTTCTATGTGTGTTTCTGTTTAAAGACACCTCATTGAATATATACTGTTGATTCATTAGCATTGAATCCTTGGTCAACAGCCCTATAACTCAGGTCAGAATGAGGCTCACGCAGCAGAGGCGTTTTCTGTGTGAGACATGGCAGTGCCACATTGGAAGCCCTTTAAACAGCAAAATCATCAAGAGTAAGCACAAAATTTCAGAACGCCTGGCCGTGAATAGGCTGCAGCAAAGACTGAACAGAGAAGGCAGAGGTCTCCTCCCTCGGGGAAGGTTCGCCCAGAGACCCAAACTCTGCACCACACTGAGCAGGTCCGTGAATGATCCAGGAAGCTCTGTGGGCCTTGATCGGGGGATTTGGGGTCACAAATAGGTCTTAGCAAATAGAAGAGTTAGCACATGTAGAATCTGCGAAGGAGGAGGATGGACTGTTTTTGGATTTGGAATGTGGGTGAGTTGTCAGTGTGTTTGAGCTTCGTGTCTCAGGGGGAGAGGGGTGGGGGAGAGGGGTTGGGGGAGAGGGGTGGGGGAGACGGGTGGGGGGAGAGGGGTGGGGGAGACGGGTGGGGGGAGAGGGGTGGGGGAGAGGGTTGGGGGAGAGGAGTGAGGGAGAGGGGTGGGGGAGAGAGGTGGGGGAGAGGGGTGAGGGAGAGGGGTTGGGGAGAGGTCTTACCAGTCAGTCTGTAGGTGACTGTGGGAGACCAGGCCCAAACTACCTCGTTCGGACCGGGCGGCTTGATGTGCTGCTTTCCCAGGAAACAGGCTTGCATACCACCATGGCTCACGGTTGTACAAACCTGGCTTGTTTTGCTCTCGGCGCTTGGCTGGGGCCTCCCGGGGCCTCCCGAGGGCTGAGTTGAGGATGAATGCCGAGGTCCATCCTTCATGACAAAAAGTGCTCAGAGCCACTGTGAGCTGGGGCTGTCCCATCTGTACTTGAGTGAGGGAAAGCCAGTGTGTGTGTGTGTGTGTGTGTGTGTGTGTATGAGAGAGAGAGAGGGAAAGAGGGTGGTTAATGCTAATTTTCACAAGGTGGCTCTTTGGGAGTTTGAGGCAGGTTTACACTCTTGTTTTCAGAAGGGCTGATGTGACACGTGGAGACTGGCTGTGACTCTGGGGCACAGGCAGCCTCACGAAGCCTGGATTCAAGTGCTCATGGGAGCCGGGCTCTCTCTGGCAGGACGTAGTTCTCTTAAGGCAGCCCCGCCCTCAGCCCTGTGGTGAGCCAAGCGACCTTGGAGGTGAGAACCTGTGGCCCAGGGGTGGCTGTCACGTGCCAAGTGCCTGGGCCCACCTGCCCTCCCTCCTAAGTCTGCAAGGTGGGAGGGAGACTGAGGCACCGCCCGGAGCCTGTCTGCCCCCCAGCCCTCTGCTACCTGGGAGCGGGGCCTCTCGTGTGGGTCCTGAAGACTCAGCCGCATCTCCGAGCTTGCGTCCCCTGCCGGCACACGGCCCGTCCCCGAGACGGAAAGCAGACACGAGGACCCCTCGCTGCTTGAGATCAAGCAGGCAACACGGAGATGAACTTGATTTGCAGATGGAAGTATGTGGAAGGCTGGGATAACACACAATGTAATCAGCAACGGTCCTGACAGCCTGAGGGCCAGTCACCGTGAATCAGCTGCCTTCAAAGAACGGTCTATCTGATGAACTAGAATCTAGTGCAGAGCTGGTTCACGCTCTCTCCCTCCCTCTCCCTCTCTCCACACACACGTGGGCACACCCACAGACCGTCGTGGCGACCCCTCCCGCGTCCCCGGCTGGCCGCATGTGCTGACGCCCAGGCCAGTTCTAATGGCAGACTCCCTGAACAAAGCTATCAACATCACACAGTAATTTTCTATAAAGCCTCTAGGCTGGTCTCCAGAGCGAACCTCACATTTTCCCCTCATGTTTCAAGAAGTGAAACGAGATTGATTTCAGCGTCTTCATATACGTGTTACCAATCCAGTGTAACATTCCTGCGGGCGCCCGTTCACCAGCTCGGCACCACCAAGGGCCTCTGTGCACCCGGCTTTGCACAATTCATGCGGCGGCTGATGTAGCAGCGGCTGAAAAGAGGGATAAACAGGCTGGCTTCTGTCCCTGAGCAGCTTCCTTCCTTCTTTCACTCTTAGCCGTATTTTGAATACCCTAAATATTGTTAGAGATAAAAGATGAATCAGAGGGAATTCCTGTTTCTCAGGAACTTAGACTGAGTGACCTATCAGGGCACCTCTGTGTCAGGTGTTTGAAGCAAAATCGGCTTTGAGGCCACCTCTCCACACCCGGGGCGCTCTGTGCCCAGAAACACGTTCAAGGCTCTGGTCTGCAGCAGATCAGCTTATTTCATTGGAACTTAGCGTCCCCAACCTTATTATCCAGTGAACTCTGGGAACACTGATGGCACCTGGGGACCCGAGTCCGAGATGCAGACTGGGCTGCCTGGACCACGTCTTGGTGGCTGAGGCAGTCTTGCCGTGTAACCGGAAGTGGGGTCTGGCTGCTTGTGTATAAAAGCCAATACAGAGGCAAGGTTGGTGGCAAAGGAAGTTTGCTTCATTTTGGATGCCGGCAGCCAGGGGAAGGGCAGCCTCCTGTCCAAAAGCAGACTCCCAGCTCCCCCCCCCAACACCCCCGACAACCAATGGGCAAGGGCTCTTATAGGTGGAGGGAGGGGGCTTCATGTAGAAACAGCACAGTCAGCTCTGACCGTCATCTTGAACTTGGTCCTGTGGTGGTCAGATCAGCATCATCTTGATTGTTTTAAGTACAGTTAATTTCCAGTTCCAGGGTTGGTTTTCCCATTTGCTTGAGGCCAGTTCTCAGAATCGTGGCAGCTTATGTCATGGCTACAGTCTGGTCGTCATGTAGTTCAATTCTTCTACCTGGTGGAGGTTTCAGTATTTGTAACACAGCTCACAAGATAGGGATCAGAATATTCTCTCTAGCCCGTGAGGAGGAACTAAAGGTCCTTGACTTTGTTTACTGACTAAACTACTATTGTTTTGTCCTGTTTGCTTTCCTGTGCTTCTGTATTCTCTCACTTCTCTGATTAAACTTATTCTTCGGCTAAAGTCTTTCCAAAGACAAAAGGCAGGCTGAGGACATGGGGGCAAGGACCATAGGGCCCTGATCCATTTCAACAGGTAGGACCCAGTGTGGGTCAAGTTCAGGGGCCTGGCACGAAGGGTGGGTGAGAGGATGCCTCCAGACAGAGAGGTACTGGCTGGGTTGGGCTCTGGAGGTGTAGTCAGGAGGCCAGAGGAGCTGATAGGAACTGAAAAGGTCGGGGCAGGATTGCGTGGCCCACCCAGGACCACCGAGCTTCCCAGAAAACTTGCGCAGAAGGTGGAGGTGAGCCGTGCGTGGGGCACAGCCCCGAGACCCAGCAGGGCCTCCTGTGACCCCTCTGGTGCTCAGCAAACAGGGGTGGAAGGTTGTGAGACGAACAGTCAGGGAAGTAGCAGCGAGGCGGCTGAAGAGCTGGCCTGGGTCTTCCGTCCCAGGATGTACCTGGCAGCGCCCAATCGATGTCTGGGCCTGGACCCCCTGCAGGGCAGGGATCCTGGGAGCCGCACGTCACAGGGCATCTGCATCGGGACCGGAGCCCAGTAGCCGGGCTTGAAAATGGTCAGGGGGCCAGGTACCTGCTGCTCCAGAAGGGTTAGGGCGTCTTCCTCCTGTGGGACATCATGCTGAATGGTCTCATTTCTCTGTGCTGGGCTCTGTGGAATCCATGGCCTGAGACTCCAGGGCCTCCAGGGACGGCTGGCTGCACACCTGGCCCCCACGTCTGGGATGCAGAAGGGCTGCTGTCATCTTAGGCATTGTACGGTCAACCGCTGGGGCAGGTGTGTGGCCCTCTTGGTCATTTGGTTAATTTCTAAAGAAATAGGCATAATTAATCAGGAAATTAATGTTATCAGTACTATTTCAAAGCTACAACCATATTTTGATTTTTATAATAGATGTGTTTAAGGAAAATGAGTCTTCTTTATTGCTGATTACTTTGTAAACCTGAAGGTATATGACTCTCCGTATTTCTCGCTCATATATATAATGTCTAAACTATCTGGGCAACAGTATTTTTAACAATTGTTATTACCTCCTAACCTAAGACACAGAATTTTTAAGCACAAAGGGATCCTGAATATGGCTGAGCCAGCATTTCCTGAGCAGGGCTTCCATGGCATCTTCCATGGCGTCTTCCATGGCACTCTGTTGGGTGTTCACAGGTGCTTTGGGAAAGAGGTAAAAAAGACAGATCACCTCCAATGCCACCAGCTCTGGACACACCATCACATCACAACTTGTGCTTTAACTGAATGTTTTGCAGAAGAATTTGACCATGGAAAGACCCTTCTTTTCTTTCTTTCTTATATTGTTTCTCTATTTATCATTTTTATCTAATCAGTCTATCTATCTAGTCTGCCAAGCTTGAGGAACTCCAGCCTAACTTCAGAATTTCATTTTCCAGAGCAGGATCTGCAGTCCAAAGGTCCAGATTCTTAAAGCAGTATTGGCTCACCTTGAGACACCACTTGAATTTTGGCAATGCCTATTTCATTAATTGTGTTTGAAATTCCACAAGTGAGGTTGAATAGTGAATAACCATATTCTTTTGGACAGTCTTTATTTCTACAGATAAACGCTCACCTTCTAGTTGTAATACGCTGTGTTTTTATAGGGAGCATGTACACACATTTCAGATAGAATTTTAAAATAAACAGCAAAAGCACCTTGACCTCTGTTAAAGCCCGTGTTGAGTGCCATTCTGCATGCATCCATGCTTCTTCTGGTTTGTAAGTAGATCTGAACACACACAAATACCTCAAAGTGGTAGGGACCGGGATGGGGAAGGGGGTGGGGGAGAGGTGGGTGGAGGAAGGCAGGGTGGAGCGCCTGCCAGGACAGCGCCATCCTGGTGTCACAGAGCCTTCGGGGACTCCTAGGTGGCGATTCCAGAGGGTGTGTGCAGCCTGCTGTCTCTGTAACTCATTCCCAGGGACATTCACACCCGCTCTGGGGTCACGTCAGCAAGGCCTCGCTTTACAATTTGCTTATAATCTCACTCGCCAAGTCTTCCACGCCACCCTGGTCACTGAGATGAGAATTTCATCCACAATTTTCTCTTTTCCAGAAAAATGGTATAAATCGGGTTATAACACAAATGCCCCCTTTCATCAGGTATTCTGAAGGGACAATTCTACGTTCCCGGCCTTTTTGGAAGATATATTGGACTTTAATAAAATTTGATCAATGCATTTAAGTCAAATTGAATTATATGTAAGTGGATAGGGTTGACATATGTTTCAATATCTGCGAGTGATACATTATTCTCCAGTGAGCATAAAATTTAATGAAATATAAATACCCATTAATCCTCATGTTTCAACCAATCAGTCACTGTTGCTCCTGCCTGCTGTGAGCAGAAGCGGGCCCAGAAAGTCATCTGTTTCATCTAAGCAGGAGCTCCAACCTGGAAAGACATCAGAAGGGGCGAGGAGAGGGAGCCCGGGTTGGGAAGCCTGCCAGCACCTTCGCGGGGCGCACGCCGCAAGACGGGGCAGCGGCTGGCGCTCCCTTCCAGCCCGAGTCTGCGGAGGAGTTTGCTGCCTTTGAAACCGTCAGGAGAAAGGAGGATGAGAGTGGAAGGACGACTCCTTTGTTCCTCAGACACAGTATTTCCTCCTTGTTTCACGGTGACTCTGCCGTTAGCATCGTGCACGGTGCTGGGCAAGGATGCCCCAGCTTGAGAGAGTGACACCAAGGCCTCAGGCTGCGGGACAGAGCCTAGATGGTCCCGCCGTCCCGGGGGGTGGGAGGGAGAGGGGACAGTCACCAACACATTTCCCTTAAAATATACACACGGAAATAGAAGAATATGAAAATAGACATGGTAAGGCAGTCAGCTTAATTCACCATCAGCCGAGCATCTGAGTACACTGATGAATATAGCTTTTTTCCTTTGCTTCTAAGAAAGTCTCAAAATCACCTTCTCCGACACTAGGGCACTCAGCCTCCGGACCCACCTCCTGTCCGAGGAGGCTTCCTTCCCCACTCTGGGCCTGCTGTCCGCCCACCGGCCACAGGGATTGAGGTTGTCCCGGGATGAGTTCCAACCCTTCTGGGGGACGGCTGTCCTCAGTGAGCGGAGAGAGAAACATGCCTCCAGGAGAGGTGCTGGGCCATCCGAGGCCCTGCCGACCTCACCTCCGCACAGGGGGCCGCTGTCAGCGCCGCAGAAACTGGGATCGGCGGGTGATGAATCATTTGTTACGCGACAGACCTTGTTTCTAAGGGGTCACTGTGCCCCCAGCCAGGAGTCTCAGCCAGTCTAACAGGGTTAGACAGTTCAAGCTGAGACCCAGTGGCCGGTCCCCCGGTGGGTTAGATTCAGATCAAAACGCATCGCTGCCCGATGCCCCGGGCTTGGTGCTGGGATCCCCGGGGAAGAGCAAGGCCTGCCCGGCTCTATGGACTGTGCTACTCCTTAAGGAGACGGGTTGGACACTAGGAAAGCCCGTTAAATTCCGAGGGTGTAAAGGTTGGACACTAGGAAAGCCCGTTAAATTCCGAGGGTGTAAAGGTTGGACACTAGGAAAGCCCGTTAAATTCCGAGGGTGTAAAGGTTGGACACTAGGAAAGCCCGTTAAATTCCGAGGGTGTAAAGGTTGGACACTAGGAAAGCCCGTTAAATTCCGAGGGTGTAAAGTTTGGACACTAGGAAAGCCCGTTAAATTCCGAGGGTGTAAAGGTTGGACACTAGGAAAGCCCGTTAAATTCCGAGGGTGTAAAGGTTGGACACTAGGAAAGCCCGTTAAATTCCGAGGGTGTAAAGGTTGGACACTAGGAAAGCCCGTTAAATTCCGAGGGTGTAAAGGTTGGACACTAGGAAAGCCCGTTAAATTCCGAGGGTGTAAAGGTTGGACACTAGGAAAGCCCGTTAAATTCCGAGGGTGTAAAGTTTGGACACTAGGAAAGCCCGTTAAATTCCGAGGGTGTAAAGGTTGGACACTAGGAAAGCCCGTTAAATTCCGAGGGTGTAAAGGCAACGCAGGCAAAGGATCTCAGGGGACGAGAGGGCAGGTCCTTGGGAGGGGGCAGCCCATGCTGAGGGGAGGAGGGGGTCTTGCGTCCCCAGAGAGGAGCAGGAGCCCTGCCGGCAGAGGGGACGGGTGAGCAGGGTGTGGGCTGGAGCGGAACCAAGCCTGCAGACACCGCGGGGCACAGCGGAGAGGAAGGAGGAGCTGGGAGCTCTTGGAACCCTGTTTTCCCGAAGGCATGAGAGCCACACCGCACAGAGCTGAGGATGGGAAACCGGCTGGAGGTGACTCCCCCCATCCAGGCCGATGTTGTCCCAAGCTGTACGAATGCACATAACACTTTTTCGACGAACATCTAGCAGCCACTGTTGAAGCTGAACAGGGAAAAGGGTGGCAGCCATTTCAGGAGGAAGACCGAGGGGAGCCTGCAGAAAGTATGTGCTTTCTGGGGGCAGAGGCTCCGCTCTGGGGGCCGCGCGGGGGCTCAGTGCGGATCCGGCCAAGATGCCTGTGGGTGGGAAACAGATCTGAGGAACAGAAATCCTGCCCTCTTCGTCTGCTTATGGTTGCTAGGTAGCTGGATTCACTACAGACTTTTCATTTTAAACCCAGGGAAAAAAACACTTACAAGAAACATTCGTGAACTGGTGAGAGAGGGTAGACCCCCAAAGTCTAACTAAGTCTCTCTGGAGATGGAGTTTTTGTTAATTGGATGGGAATTTATGATACCACTAATGTATTTATTGACATTTTTATTTTTCCCTATGCACAACTCCTAGTTAATTAATTTACATAGCAATACACTGAAGAAGGATGCTCTTCCCGTTTTTATTTCGCAGATGAGAGCCATAAAATTAGCTAAATTTAAATGGCCCACATCACAGGAGGCTCACATATCTGCCTGCCATCCAGAGCACAAAAACTAAACGCTGTCTCCGTCTACGAACCAAGAACCTTCCAGCAAATTTTACTTAGTGACAAATTTCATGCACAGCTTGGAATCTAAACTGTGTGTTCTCACAAATGCCAGTGTACTTTTAAAAAGCTGTTCCCTGGTCAGGAAGGTGAGTGGGAAACTGATTCCAGGAACCTGGTGGGAGGTGCCTGGGGACCCTCCGCTCCTCCAGGACCCGGCAGACCCAGGATTCTCGTCGGGAGGATTTGGAGTCACAGCTGAATATGAGACTCCCTGTTGAATGTGCATTTAAACCAGAGCTGTTTTCACTTCACTCTGGATTTTGAGGCTACAACAGGGAACCTGAGTGTGACCTTATTTAGCTAGAAGCAGAATTCAAATCACTTGAGGTAAGATTTACACCTGTCCCTTGACTTCCTGATGGAAGGCTCCCCAGTCCAGGCTGCTCAGCACCACGCCCGACGCAGCACGAATGTCAGGCAGCCCAAGACCTCAGTCTTGATCGTCACCATCACGCTTGGATGGCGACCGACACCGGTTTCTGCGCGGATATAAGTTTGTGAGAAATTGTGTCAAGTAATTGGAGGCCGTCTGTGGCCACCGTGATGGGGAGAATTTCAGTGGAGGTTGTCCATGGCAGGGAGCTTGCCCTCAGGCAACACTGCTTCCTTCGGGGTGTGACACCCTCCCATAGAGCCCCTCCTCCGACCAGAGAAAGACGCGATGAAGCCCTCAAGTCACGGCTTTGTTTCCAAGTCGCTGGCCCGAGGGGAGGGTAAGTCTGCGGGGCGCCCACGGCTCAGAGGTCAGCACTTTGCCTTCCTTTCAGGGCAGGACATCAGTCCAGTGGCTCTTGCTGTCACAGTACAAAGGATGACGATCAAAAATGAGTTATAACAAATATAGAACATAATTCATAATTTTAAAAGTTATTATTGTCACAGAAATTAAGATCTATACAGCATTAAGGAGAAACTTAAAAAGCGACCGACATGCAATGTGCAGCAGAATGTCTGAATTTAAAGCCACATCGTGAAGTTCACCTTCTAATAATATGAAAATCTGGATTCAAAACCAGGAAAATAAGGTGATTTTGCCACTTTTAAAAAGTTTTTAACTTTTAAAAAGTTTTTAACTGATACTGATCTGATCAGTATTCGAATAACACATAACTACCAGTGCACTGAAAATGTAATTCAACTTACAAAAAAAAAAAAAAAGAGTTTTAACAGAGAGGGACATAACAGCAAGCCCTGAATTTTCTTCAGTTATCTGTGTAATTGAGGGATGGGCGAGGAGGTCCTGTCCTTAGAAGGGGGGGGGGTGGTTTAGGAGACACACTCAGCCCCTCTCGGTCCACTTGCAGGTCAGTGACAGGTCTGCACATGGGGCCCCTGGTGAAGGACAGCCTGGGGCAGGTGGCCCATGGGGGAGGCGGGTGGGGTCCACGTCCAGGACAACATCGTTCCTGGGCTTCTCGTCTCCTGGAGAAGTGGGGAGACAAAAGGCGGGCTGGAGTTTTCTCAGTTTTCTGTCGCTTTTGTGATGATGTGTGAATAAGTCCATCCTCTGTCCTCCAGTTTCCTCATCTCCAAAACAAATTAACTCTTCCCTTCCTGGCTTCCCGTCCCAAGTGAGGTCGCAGAGCAGGAGAGCAGGGCACCAGCAGGGAAAGACCAGATGAATGAAACATCATCAAGGAGGGCAGGTCCCCCTGTACGCACACCCTGGGA
Organism: Balaenoptera musculus; assembly: GCF_009873245.2. Classification (NCBI taxonomy): domain Eukaryota; kingdom Metazoa; phylum Chordata; class Mammalia; order Artiodactyla; family Balaenopteridae; genus Balaenoptera; species Balaenoptera musculus. The sequence continues at coordinate 1,676,048 of NC_045787.1, read as the reverse complement.
TAGAGCCCACACAGAGCAATTCCGCACAGAGGGTCTGTTCTGATAGAAACGTCACTGCTACAAAATATATAAAATCACAAGGATCGACCTGCAGGGATGCGGTCCCCTCCTCAGCAGGACACATGGTACTCCAGACCACCGTGTGTGCTGGGGGACTCTGCTTCCCACTTTGCTGGGCTGGTGGCAGAAGGTGGGTCTCAGATAAAGACCTTGAGCTGTAGTCGATCGTGTCTGGTGCATTTCATAGTTACCTTTTCCAGTCAGGACATTTCAGGAAAACTCAGTGTGGCTTTAAGCTGCTTGGGACTAAAGAGGAAATGATATACTAGGAATTATCTGGACGTCGGACCACACTGTCCTTAAATCTTCCTGATAACTGATGGGAAAAGGGTGATGTAGGCGTCAGTAGTCACGGCAACCAGTGCCAGCAGCTTCCATGGCCCACCAGCACCACCACCCCCTACCCCTGAGTCACACCTGGAATCTTCCAGTAGGTCGCCCTGAGCACAGGGTTTCAGATGGTCTTGTGAGGCTGCTCAAAAGGGATGGAAGAGTGAGACCAGCAGGAACATCATTAAACCAAAGTGGGCTTTTACTTTACTTTTTAAGAATCTCTGTTTTCAGATGATTTACTTCTCTCCATTTCCCATTGGTAGGAAAGAAAATCAGATTCCGGTGCCCATTTGCTCAGGGACAACCCGTCTTTGGGGTCAACGTGACGTGTGTGTCAAGGAAACCCTCTGAGTCTCCAGCAAGACATGCAGAAAAACTGCAGAGGATTTATTGGCTGTAGTTTGGAGTTAACATTATTCAACCAGACACCTACAGCTCAAGAATCGAATGACCCAGCACGGCCAGCGGGAATGTCATCAAGCCACCACACGATGTATTCTGGTGTTTGGATGCTACAGATTGGGAGGCCACTTTAAGCCACCAGTTCCAGCTCCCCGTGCTGAAGAGAGCAGCGCAATTTGCATGGCCTCAATTCCACCGCAGTCAAGCCTTCGTGTCCTTTACTAGTTAGGGTGTCTCAACTCCAAACTCGCCCTCTGGTACTGAACTCGCTTGCTGTGCGGCCCGATTCTGCAGGTGGCACCTCTCCTCTGCCAGCTGCATCCCGCCAGGCCCCTCCAGCAGGGGCGCCACAGAGACTGCGGGGCCGGGGAGGACGGAGAGCCTCGGTCCTCCCACGTTGCTGCTGCCCAACAGTGTCCTGCTTCTGAAGTCCCCACACTCCCAGGAGCAGCACCCCCTGCAGACACGAGCGGGGACAGGCACCACCCTTCCTCCCGAGGGTCTGGGTCCAGCTCCGGGGGTCGTGCTCCGAGCTCTCAGCCTCAAGGCCCTGCCTTCTCTGTTCCTCCCCCAGCTCAAGGCTGGGAGCCACAGCCACAGTTCCAAAGGTTCTGTCCGCTCAGGGATCCTGTATGTCATTTCCAGTGCTCCAGTGTCTGTTTAAGCAATTTCCTATATTAAATTCTTTCTCTTAAAATAGTGCATGTCACCTCTGAGTTCCAGACTGGACGTTTGACTAATCACTCACAAATCCAGAACAGGAAAAGAAGCTAGAATGTGAGAAAAAATAGTATTCTGAGCAAAACTGATGTCACCCAGTCTGTGTGTCCCCAGGTGTATCTGTCTGTGGGTTGTCAGTGCAAAGCAGCATGGTGAGTGCCGTAGCACCAACGCCGAGCGAATCCTGCCCCACGGGGAGGTCGGCCCCTGAGAGCCACGCTCAGCCCCAGCCCCAGCCCCGGGTCAGGACCCTAGTGGGGAGAGGCCAGGCCATTCCGCGGGGATCAGCAGAGAGCGATTCATTGCAGGGCTGCTGGCTTCACAGGGGAGGTAAGAGCTGCCTCGGACATTGAGGGATGAGGAGTTGGGCCGGCCCAGTGGGGACAGGATATTCTGTAGTGAGAACACAGCACGGAGCAGAAAAATCCCACTCCTTAAAGGAGCCTTCTGACCTCATCCAGAGCCTTCAAACTCACTCAGTAAAAATAAACCCAGCGTAATTGGAAGAAGAAACTGGGAACAATGTAGGGGTCCCCACCTGTAGCCCTCAAGGTATTCCTACTGAAAGGAGTAGGTCAGATAGTCTATTAGCAAAGGAGACACAGACCATATAACACAGATATAAACATTATTAACAAGAGTTCGGGGTCATCCTCTCTAAACTCCTCATTGGATCTTGAGGCATTGCAGGGCAAGACCGGATGGCAAAGTGATGACTGAATCATCCAGAGCTAATTCAATTGCACTGAGCAGAGTCTGAGAAGGATGAGAATGTGTAACAATTTCGGGACTATTTCACTCCTAAAATAATTTAAACACACACAGTTCTGTGTTTCAAGGGGAATTCGGCTGAGAAATGGGATTCAGCATCCCCCCAGCACCCTGGCTGGAATGGGAATTCACTGGGGCTCCTCCTGCCCTCAGCCTGCCTGGGGCTCTGTGTTTGGGGAGCGTCAAACCATCTCTGTCCACTGGGAAGACTACAGGCCATTCAGTGCTCACCTCTCGGTGGGGACACCGGGACATCGGTGGAGACTCGGCTCAGACACCCCCAGCAGCAGGACCAGCCACACCTGACACACAGAGGCGCCAGGGGGCAGGTGCCCACCGACAGCAGTGCCTGAGGCCCATGGCAGTGATTTTAAAGCGAAGTGCCCATCTCCCCTTATTCACCTTCCCATTCCCTCTTTTCCCACAAGGCCCCTGCCTCCCTCCCTCCATCCCGCGACTTGAAGACGGGCCTTTCATTCTGGGGCTGCCGTGCGTCCACCCTCCTGGCTCGGCCACTGCGCTGCACAGCCTCTGCGGTTCTGCCCGAGATCCTGGTCTTTATGTTCTGTCAAAGGCTTCTCCATTTTCCTGAATTCTCCCTGAAAGGCGCCTGTGGTGCGGCCAATGCCAGGTCTCGTCGGGGACTATCCTTCACTTAACCTCTGGGAGGCACGAAAGCCACCTCCAGCTACGAGGGGAGGTCGCCGCGGAGGAGTTCCTCAAACTCATGAGTTCCTTAGAGCCCCAGGGCTTCAGCAAGCCCACCATCTAGCCGCTTGGAAAGAAAACGGGGAGGCTCTGGGCAAAGAGCAAATCTGAAAGAAGGTGTGGCACATCTATACAATGGAATATTACTCAGCCATAAAAAGGAACGAAATTGAGTTATTTGTAGTGAGGTGGATGGACCTAGAGTCTGTCATACAGAGTGAAGTAAGTCAGAAAGAGAAAAACAAATACTGTATGCTAACACATATATATGGAATCTAAAAAAAAAATGGTTCTGAAGAACCTAGGGGCAGGGCAGGAATAAAGATGCAGATGTAGAGAATGGACTTGAGGACACAGGGAGGGGGAAGGGTAATCTGGGACGAAGTGAGAGAGTGGCATGGACATATATACACTACGAAATGTAAAATAGCTAGCTAGTGGGAAGCAGCTGCATAGCACAGGGAGATCAGCTCAGTGTTTTGTGACCATCTGGAGGGGTGGGAGAGGGAAGGTGGGAGGGAGATGCAAGAGGGAGGGGATATGGGGATATATGTATACATACAGCTGATTCACTTTGTTATAAAGCAGAAACTAACACACTACTGTAAAGCAATTATACTCCAATAAAGAGGTTAAAAAAAAAAAAGAATATAGGATTTTTGAAAGCTAGATATTCTCGATTTCAATTCCAGCTCATTATTATTTAACTCTCTGGCCTCAGTTTCTCCATCTTCATCGAGGATAATGTTAATATACGTAAAGGGCTAGTGAGAGTGTATGGCATTTAAATAAATATTACTTCTATCAGTGACACTGAGCTCCAAGGAAGTTAAATGGCATCTCCAATTTCACAAAACTGAGGTTCAAATCCAAGTTTTAAATGGTAGTGCAGTATGTTTGGAACCACTTTCTCAAACACATATTTAAATAATATGCTTTCTACTTTAGAAGTCTAATATCACTGCTGAATGTTGTCTAATTAAGGGTCTTAAAAATCAATTTAGTACAATAATTATTAACTGAAGACGCATTTCTTTAGGAGATGGCTCTTCTACTGAAAAAGGATTCCAGTTAATCTAATAAAAGCATTTTACAATACATCCTAACTTTTGACACTTTTGACACTGCAATTATAGCTGGTGTAAGTTCATTAAAAATGTTAAATGATATTATCTATCATTGAAACCTCATTCCTCTTTCATTTATATTGTAGTATACATTGTAATACCTTTGACTTTCTTTTTTCCTACTGAAGTTTTAGTTCCAGGTATCTGAGAAGCCCAAGAGGGATTAGCAAGTAACAATTTTACAGTGTTACTTAGACTGTAAGCTTCTAGACTGATTATAGCTGCCTTAATTATCAGTACATTGCCCAGCAAACTTAACATTGCTGACTCATTGCTGGTGTTCAAAAATAATGTGGATAAATTAATGCATTAAAAATGACTATGTTATCTAAACAAAAAAGAGCAAATCTGGACGGAATCAGTGCTGTGATGCTTTGAAGAGGGGACTTTGGCCCAGGGGTCACGCAGTCCGGGCAGGCCGTTCCTGGGGGTGGACGAGTGACATCTGGGCAGGCGGCCTCCGGGAGCTCAAAGACCTGATGTCAGGTGCCCTGGAGTCTCCGATCTGTCCCGACGCTCGGCTTGACTAGTTTCTAGAAATCCTGGAAGTGGCCTGAGCCACATGTTTTATTTGTTTTTAATTTTTATTTTATACTCGAGTAGAGTTGATTAACAATGTTGTGTGGATTTCTGGTGTACAGCAAAATGATTCAGTTATACGTATACATGTACCTATTCTTTTTCAGATTCTTTTCCCATTTAGGTCATTACAGATTATTGAGCAGAGTTCCCTGTGCTATATAGTAGGTCCTTGCTGGTTATCCATCTTATATACAGTGGTGTGTACATGTCAATCCCAAACATGTTCTAAAAACAACCAAACCGAACGTGCACTTTGAGGAGGGCAGTCACCGTCCTTTCTCTGGGGCTCAGACCACGACCAGGGACACCTGACGAGTTGCCAGATGAATAGACCCCTGCTGCGTGCGGGTTTCCCCACTTGGTCCCCTCAAACTCCCAAGCGGGGTGCTGTATGACTCCCTTTAACCAAGAAGGAAACTAAGCTCTTTAGGGAACAGGTGAGTCAAGCAAGGTAACAAATCAGCAAACTCTCGAGCTGGGCTTCGAGCCCAGGCGGCTAACTCCAGAGGCTGCCCTGGGACGCACTCCTGCCCCCGAGACCCACTCCCGCCCCCGAGACCCAGGCCCTGTGAGCTGGCCAGGCTGGGGGCCCACGTCCTGCGCCATGCACGCCCTGTCAAGGAAGCTGCTTTACAACATGCAGGAGGGCCTGAGGAGCAATGGACAAGCCTACCCTGGTCTTCCAGGATTCCTCACATTGGAAAGGAGAGACGCACTTCGAATGTGCTGTGTGTGCAGGGAAAGGAGGGGTACAAGAGAACTCTTCTCTGGGAATTATTTTAGTTGAATATATTTAAATGTTTAAATATAAACATGTATGTCATATTATATACCTATATCTAGATGGACCTAGATATAATATTTTTGGCGTTTTCTCTGTCAGTCTTCAGTCGCACCCAGAACGTCTGCCGTAAGTAAAAAACGAATCCTGTTTCCTGCCTGGAAGAACAGAGAAAGACAAAGGTGGGCAAGGCTTTTCACGTACAGCTGAAATCTAAACAAGACCCTGTATTGCTTAAGCAGAGATACTGGTTTTTAAACTGCCAATAAGAATTTTTGCTGCTGTTTCGAACACCCCTAAAAAAGTCCAATACGGTAAATCAAAACCGCATTTTCGGTTTAGCCAGTCTCCCTAAATTGAAAGTTAATTTGAAGCTCCCTGTAACTTCTGACTGGGCATGGGAGCCAGTTTTTTTTTTTTTTTTTTTTCCAGTTTTGAGTAATTCAGCTGGATCCTATCAGAAGCTATACAAATAAGAAAATAACATTTAAAGTTGCTCAGTGCCATGTGGCTGAAAGGCAGTGTCCCCCTACTAGATTCTGCTTCGTAGAATAAAATGTGTCTCGATGTTGTCCATAGTACAGGTTTCAATAACATTTGTCATCGTACCCTGAAGTGGCAGAGGGTGATGCAGAGACACAGGGCGTGTGACCCTTGGGACGCACCTGCCTTGCTCTGAGAGGCTGGGGCTCCATCCCCCCAGCTTCTCAGTAAAATGAAATGGAAAACATTTAAACAAATTCTCTGAATTTGTGCTATAACGCTCAAGCCATAGCAACCACAAAGCTATGTGCCAACTACGATTTAAAAATTTCCTTCTAGTCTTTTCTTACTAAATAGGAAAAAAGATCTTCACAGACAGAGACCTCAGTGCCAGGAACTACAGACATATAAGCTGGGGGAATTTTCTCCGTTTTTGACGAGCAGCTGAGCCGTGGTTTGCAGGCCGGGCTTACATCTCTCTGTCCTGTCCCTCTGCCACCTCTCTGGCTGCTCTGGATGTGGCCCAAAGCCAGCAGCCCATCTATCTGGCCAGAAGCTTAGGGACTTTCTGCCCCCTAAGTAAATACAGCTCCCCGAATGCACGAGGCAGCAGGGCATCTGCACACACCTGGCAGTCCCTCACCGCGCTCACCGGCTGGTATGGGCTCGGCCGAGGCACCACGCTTTCCCAAGCTCCCTGAGGGGTCTCTTGTGGTCCAGAGGTCAAGGTTGGGAAGGGCCTTTGCAGGAGCTGGAAAACTGCCCCTCAGGAGGCCTGCCTGAGTTCTGGCTTCCACCTGTGCTGGCCCCCAGCCTCTCACCTCCACTTGCTTTCTAATAAATCCTCCAGGTGTGGCCACAGTTCCAGGGACCCAGGTCTATGTCCATGAAGACTTTTTCTCATTTTAATAAGAAAAGACCAGAAGGATTTTGAAAGCTGCTTCTTCCGGAGCATCGTGGTCTGTATGAGTAATTGTACAGGTGATCCATGTTCACCTGTGGCAGAGTGAGAAATCCAGATGAGTGAAGAGAAGAAACCACATGCTTGGGAGGTACACGCCTCTTGTCTGCCTCCTTCCTCCCCTGGGACCGCCCGCAGAAGGCCACCAGCTACCCCTGACCACTTGCCCTTCCCTGACCACGCGGACCTGGATGTGCATTTGAATTGCCCTGTTGCAACCCAACCCACACATCCATGCCCTGGAAATTCCAGCTGCACACCTACCTGCTAACCAGGTGCAAAACTAGCTGGACATGTTTCCATGTGCTAAGAAGTGGAGAAATGAAGATGCATGTTCTAGGAGCCTCCCCCCTCCCCAGGGCTGAGCTCAGCCTCGGACAGACCTGTGTTTCTGCAGGGACGGGGGAGGGCTTGGAATATTGTTGAGGGGAACAGAAGAGAGTTACCCTATGCACACAGGACTCCAGAGGCAGTGGGGCTGGAGCACGCGTCCTTCGAGGCTTCCGTGTGGCATCACCTCCTCCAGGAAGCCCCCCGCTCCATCTCTTTGACTGGGATATACGGTGCTATGAGTGCCTATCTGTGGCCAGTGCAGGGGAGCGAGATGTCCATGTCTGACCTTCCAGTGGGGTGTGCCTGCCTCCAAGAGGGGGCTGTGTGTTGTTTCTGCACCAAGCACAAGGCTGCCCACACTTGTCCCTTGTAGGGGGGTCACATTCCCGTTAGGGGGCTCAGCGATTAATGTGTCACTGCCAGGGTCTGCTTGGGATGGTGGGGCTGTTCTACCCCTGCCTGGATCTTTGGCCTGAATATGAGCAGTGGTCCTTTCACACTGTGATGGCTGAAGGTGACATCAGCAGACATTAGGGCAGCATTCTCATCAGAAGACGTTCCCCAAGCTGCATTCTGTGGGACGTCAGGCTTTATGGGATGTTGACAGCTCTCCTCAAAGAAAGGATTGCATGGCCCCATTTAAGACTCCAGGGAAAGACTGAGGAAAACAAGGTGACAGGTTTGTTTTTGTTTCGACAAAGGGCTTTTCAGGACCCCTCCTGTGCGCCTATCAATTCAGGAGCCACAGTACACCCGGTCTTATTTGACCAAGTGTCCTTTTATCAGGGAGGCACCTATTGTATCTCCACGGGGGCGTTTTTCATCTCCACGAGGGCACTAGAATTCCGCTGGACAAATATGAAATCGCTGGGGCTGAGGGTCAGTCACACAGGAGAAGGAGCTGGGAAGACACGGCTAGGAGCTTGAGTACTTTCCAGAATGTCCGGCCTCAGCGCATCAGCCAGGGACACCAGAGAAGAAAGACAGAGACCACTGCTTTTGATCCACTGACTTCCTGACCTTTGTCATGTGTTCATTCAATCTGCACTCCTAAAGAATCTCCAAAATGTCAGATTAAGCATTTTTCTACGAGATCTTTCCCTTACCAATACTTTAATCAAGATCAAAGTGCTTTACTCGTTGTCACTTTAATTCACTTAATATCTGCCAACACTCTCAAAAGTGCAAGATTCCTCCCCCCGAGGTACTGCCTTGTGCACATTCATCCTTTCTTTCCATAGCTGTGATTCAATACTTAGGGAAATAAGATGTTAAAATGGAAGTTGCCCTGAGAGGTCAACATGTGATGGGTGTGAAGATGCCAAAGGACATCGCCACCTGCAGAATCTGCAAAGATGATGTGGGAAAGCTAACCTTCACCAGAGCAAGGACACGGAGAGGGTCAGAGTGAGAACAGGAGAGGCCCCCAAAAGGAACCCGGCTCCCACACAGATCGGACAGGCAGCTGTCCGATTGGTGGAACTGAGAGGGACTCCATCAGAGTCGTGTTGTGCAAAGACTGCTCTGGCTCCTCTTGAGGGAATGCCACCTGAGCAAGGAAGGGGGACGTGAGCCCTTCAGGGTTTGCTGAAGCATCCTGCAGGAGACACAGGTGCTTGGTCCAGGTCAGAGCAAGGATGCCAGGAAAAGAGAAGGGGTGGATGCAGGACACAATTTGGAGATGGAACCAACAGGACGTACTGCTGGGTTGAAATTTTAAGGGGATCCTGAGAATTTTCTACCAAGCAGATGAGTTGTCCTACTGTGAAGGTGGAGAGAACAGGTTTAGGGGAGATGAGGAAGTAGTTGTGGACATGTGAAATCTGGGGTTCCTGTTAGACATCCATGTGGAGATTTTGTCCCAATATTGGACTACAGGAGCCCAGAGTTCCTGGGGAATTTCTAGGCTGACATATGAACTGTGGAGTCATCAGCAAACAGATAAGACCTGAAGCCAAGACTGAGATCAAGTGAATGGGGGTAAATGGAGAAAGAAGTCCAAGCAACGGGGTCTGGGGCGTCTGCGCAACCCGCTGGGAGAGAGAAGAGCGGCAGGAAAGGGGGCAGTGGTGGTGGTGAGGTGGTGATGGATGGGGGGGCCCGAATGGAAGGGTCCTTGACTCCAAAGGAACAAAGCGTTCACAGTGCAGAAAGCTGGCCCTTGGCCCTCCAACCTGCGTCACATGCGCCCTTGGTAAGAGCAGTGTTGGGGGTGATTCAGTTGGCACCCTGAATAGAGGGGGGTCAAGAGGGAATTGGTAAGAGATACGGACACACAACTGCACCTGGGAGGCACCCCTTTGCAGTGAGTGTGAGACGATAACCTGAGTCTGCATAACTAGAGGGAGTTCTCTTAAGACCACACACACGCGCACACACACACACACACACACACACACACTGCGAAACAAACTGAAAACACACCCACCACACACACGTGCACACACACACACACACAAACTGCAGAACAAACTGAGAACCCACACACGCACACACACACATACACACACTGCGAAACAAACCGAAAACCCACCCACCAAACACATGCACACACACACACACACTGCAGAACAAACTGAAAACCCACCCACCACACACATGCACACACACACACCCCCGCAAACTGCGAAACAAACTGAAAACCCACCCACGAAACTCTTTTTTAATAACTCTATCTTCAATGGTAAGATTGGCATCATTATTCAATATTGTTTTGCACATGGTGCAGGATAAATCAAATGAGCATTTATATTGGTGTCGAACCAACTGGGATTATCAACATGAAAGGAGAGAAAACAAATATGATGCCAGTGAGGTTGGAGTGCTGTGGTCCTGAGTTGGGCTGGAAATATGAGTGTGAACTCAGGATGATATTATCTGTTTAAAATCCACAAATGTTCTGGCTCTGGAAAGGTGGGAAAGTGTCCCCTGGCACCTGCACCCTGGTCTCCAGAGTCACAGGCACCGGGAAGAGCAGGTGGAGGTCAGCTCCCAAGGGGGCTTCGGGAGGGCTCATCCGAGAAAAGGGGGTGATGGCCAAGAGGGCCCACCCAGAAGCAGGGGGGTGCACGTGGCTGAGAGCACGGACCAGTCTCTCAAGTGAGCAAGGCCACTTGCTGAGAGCCAGGAGGGTGAACAGGTGTGCTGGTGCGCGACCTAGTCCTCCAGGGCCTGGCTCTGGGAGGGGTGGGGAGGCTACGGGTCAGGTCAGCAGAGGGCGGAGGGCACCTGGCTGCCCTGTGCTCAGAGAGCCCCAGGCGTGCGCTCTTCCACGACCTGGGAGCTGGTCAGCACTGCTGCACCGTCATCTTGGTTGCTGAAATCATCACGAGTTGTGCAGGACTGGCACGGAGAGAGGGCAGTAGTGGTCCTTGAAGGGACAGAGGGGAGCTCTGGGATGTGGATTATGCAAATCAGCAGAGCTAGCCTGACCACAGCAGCTTCCAAGGAGGGTATTTTTAGGTAAGGGCAGAGAGAACGATCTGGAAGCAGCAGTGAGGAGCACCAGCCCCCAGGCTCAGTAATGGGTGGACAGGAAAGAATAAATCTGCCATCCCTGGAGGGGACGAGGGGGAAGGGGACACCAGAGGGCCAGGTTCCAGTTACAGGGAAGGGGGAGACCGTTGAGAGAAGATGTGAAGACAGAGGCGCTTGCTCGAGGCTGGCCTGGCATTCCAGAGGGAAGGGGGAGCTGTCCGGAGTTGGGAAGCGGGGAACGTGGGCTCAGAAAATGAGATTTACAGCACGATATGGACAGCAGCACCCCGAGACGGGGCATCCGGAAGGGAACACTGACGTGAGCTCTGACTCGGCAATGCCGGGAGTCCAGCGTGATGGGGTGAGACGGATGGGAATCAACTTATATGACTGGAGCCCTAAGAGGAAGAGAAAGGATGAGAACAACCAGAGACTTGCAAATTCCTGCTTGTGTGCCAGCCTCCACCCCAGTGATCAGAACCAGAGCCATCAGCAGAAGGAGGTCAGTTGAGGAAGAGACCGTGCCAGGTCAACAATTCTATAACTGTAGGAAATAATGAGAGTCTCTTTTATGAAGGTACGGAGACCTTGAGTTGTGCTAGAATGAGGGCATTGATGTGAACGTGGGCAGGTGGGGATGAGATTCAATGATGAGATTTACTCGAAGCTCAAGGCTGGCTCTGTTCTTGTCCCAGGTGACAGGTGGGGACACAGCCAGGTGCCCGATGGCTGGGAGGGCAGAAAGGGTCTGGTAAACCAGAGGGGAGTGGGTTGCAGGAGTGACCAGGGCTCAGCAGTCAGGGGCCCAAGCCCTGGGGGGCGCTACCGAGCCCACCCTCAGGAAGGGGCCCCAACGCCTGAGCATCCAAAGGTCTGAGCCAGACGAGAACAGGACCCAAAGTGCACCAAGCGCTGAACGTCGGGGATGTATTTGGATTGCACCAACAACAGGTTTCTTGGTATCGAGGTGCTTGAAAAAGCTCAGAAGAAGCAGCGAAACAGCCATTTCTAATTAGCTGGCCCCCTCTATTAAATATCCATAGAGTGCACTCTGAGTTTGACTTTTATCAAAATAAACTGAATTATAAAAAATACAAAAACCTGGTCTTCATTTACAGTTATACTGACTTACATGTGACAGTGGTTAATACACTGTAATTTTTTGTCTCTTGGGCAAAGATTATACATTTTTCATATGTCATTCTTGTTCTTTTCCTGATCAAAAACCCAAGTTTTTCTACAAATCTGTTAAAATGCATATTGTTAGAAAATGATTATTGCTGATTTTGAAAAATTCTCTACTTCCTCATTATTTCATTCCATTTGTTAATTTATTCCTCATCAAGTCATTTATTAAACCTGTTGGATTTTCTGTTCTACCAGGAGAAAAATCACAGAGCTATGTGGTTTCTTTCATAAAGCTGTGGAGCAGAAGCCGGGTCCTGAGTGGACCCCGGTGATGTCACATCACCTGGACTAAAGTCCCTGAGATCAACCCACAAGCAGGAATCGGATCGGTCCTTGTAAGCGTTTTGTCATCAGTTACTGTATCAGTTCACCACTTCCCTCTAGAACGCTCTGGGAGGAGGATTGTAGCAGGAGGTAAGGACCAGGGAAGGTCCCCTCTGAAAGCACAGTTTCCTGGGCGTGTCCAGGGGGCCCCAGAACCCGACTGCATTCAGGCTTTGTAGGGTCTAAATAAGCTGCTGAGGAGAGAACCTGTTCCAGCCTGTTAGAGCAGAAAGGGGTTGGTAAAGGTTGTCGGCAGCCCTGGTATTTTCAGGACAAGCAAGGACCAGAGGTAGGTCTGAGAACAGCACAGCTGGAGGCAATGCCAACCAGTGGGCAACGTTCTTCTAGTGTAAAATCCCTCCTGCTGCCTCACCACCCCTGAGTGGGGGCAGGGGACTCCAGGGGCTGCTCCAGGAGAACCAGATGTGGAGCCATCAACTCCCATCACCTGCTTGCATGCAGTTGGGCGCCAGCACGTGAGGTCCCCTCTAGCTGTCTGGGAGTCTAAGAAATAAGGGTCTCTCCCCTCTATTAAATGCTGGTCTAACAGACTCATAATGTGGAAAGCTGTCAAAATGTGGAAAGAATGTTCAAATGATTTGGGGCCAGCCACCAGGAACACGTATCCAAGATGAGCCTCACTTCTTTCATGGGCTGAGTTATTTGGTTCAACCATTGTTATCCAGAATTTACACTCAAAAAGAAGAGAGACACAATCTTTTGAATGTTCTCAAGATATATTATGCATTATTTAAGAAACTAATGCATAGACTGGGTCTTGAAAAAATTTAACCTATGAATTATCAGCCGTACAAATGGGCACTGGCTATCTGTAGGGAAGCACCATAAAATGTGGACTCCCCCCACATACAATTCTTAATTTTTCTCAAAAATAGTCAATGACTGTTAGTACATGCAGGGACCACAGAGCAGAGCAGGGAAGGATATATGTCCAGGACGCAATTATTTTTACCATACATAGAGATAACTGTTATCACCTTGAAAACCTGATGTGCGAAATGTAATTATTTTAACTTTCTCAGGGCTTGAAAAATATTCAACCCCAACTCGCCACCCCATGCTTTCCAAACACATCTTTTTTTTTTCCTCCCCTTCAGTATCTTGGTAGAGATTTTAAGGATTCTAAAGCTAGTCCAAGATACTCAAATTGGGCACGGGAAATCCACATGAATCCCTGAGTGAACGTCGAGGCTACAGATCAAGGAGGAAGCATCATGCACTCCGCCGGGGCGGGCCCCCTGTCTCCACTCCCCCAGCACTTCTGTAGAAGAAGCTCATAGCGGCACCAAGCAGCCCAGACAACTCTGGCTCGGGTGACATGCTGCCCAAGACCTCAGATCATGGGAGGAGGCTTGAATAATCACAACACAAAACCCGGGGCTTCATGAATTTCATTTCTCACTGGTTATTGTTAGAAAGTGCTCACCTTGCTTTTAAAATGCCCACATCATTAGATAAAGTATCCAGAAACAGGGCAATAATAATTGAAGGAATTTACGGTTAATAAAGCTTTCCCATTACTCTCCCAGACTCGGTGTTAACGTACTTGAGATGTGAGGTAAGTCCTAAAGGGAATCATAGCTGATGTCTTTTTCCCTTTTTTTGGGTTTTAACAGTTTTTAAAATTTTTATTTAATTTTAATTGAAGTATAGTTTATTTACAATGTTGTATTAGTTTCAGGTGTACAGCAAAGTGATTCAGTTAAATATATATAACTTTTTTGAGGCTGTTGTCTTTACATGCACCTTATCATGAGTGATTTGTGTTTAATCATGGGTTCTTTTAAAACACAACCGTGTATTACTGCCCGTTTTTTATTATTCTCCTTAATTCAGTCTTCTTTGCTCCTTGAAGAAGTTGGTCTTTCACCAAAAGGGCTAAACCAAGAGTAAAGGGACCCTCAACTCTGACAAGGGGATATAAATGTGTAAGTGTGTGTGTAATTGTAGCTAAATAGAATTTATTTACAAATAAACACATATAATTTCTTTCAATATTTCAAGATAATCCCATTACCCCTTTTCCTATCAGAAATAAACTGGAATTCATTAGATGACTAAAAAGAGAAACACTTAGAAGGGCTGGATCCGAGCATTTTCACAAAATGCTTGTATTTGACAGCCCAAGCTGACCCATGCACTGATTTGCATGATAATAGTTACACTATAAGTACACATTTTTCTGTCCCTATGAGATGTAGGGTTAATACCACGGTGAGCCTGAGTTGTCTGAGGCTGTAAAAGGAGAGTTTGAAAACAGAGTCGTTTCTGAAGGTTTCCTAAATGCCTTATTTAAATACTGTCAATATAAAACCAGAAGCTAATTTGGCAAGTCTTTACTTTACAGCCTCCTTTTCCTTTCACCATTTTTCATCTTAAAGTAGGTTGTGGCTGGTCTTTTCGAGGAGCGGGAGCATGGCTCGCTGCTGAGCCCGTTTCCCCACGTTCACAGCAAGCAGGCTGAGCACAGTCGGGGCCCCACAAACATCCCTCTACCTGGAGGCGAGGAGGGAGAGCAGCAGGGCCCCGCCATCTGAGCGCTCACACACCTGCGCCCATGGAAGGCCTCCTCCTGCTCCTGCCCCGCTCTGATTGGCTGACAGTGACGTCACGGAGCCAACATGCCAGCGTTCCGGGCAAGCTCCGCTGCCACACAGTGTCTGCTGTGATATGCGCCTCATTAGTCTTCCAGAACCTACCCGGTACCAAGTTGAAGTTAAGAATAGATGAAAGGGTTGTACACAAAATGAGCAGCTATTAATCCCTTTGTTCTAGGAAGCCCACCTGCAGGATGGTGGAGAAACCCCACAGGCGACTTAGCAGAGAGTACTTCCTCTGATTTGAAGGGACGTCTTTCACTCAGGTTTATCTGTCCCCATGGAAATCAGAGGCGCCAGTGACCTCCTTCAGGGGTATTTAGCTGTGGTGTTTCCACCTTGTTTACATGGAGCTTGGCTGCATTGGTTCCATTAATAAGAGTTCAGAAATGTTAGGGCTCTAGAACATTCAATGGAGAGAATATTTGATTTTCTACTAGGAATTCATACAGAAATCACCAATACTCTAGCATCATCATTAAAACAGGGTTTAATTTCTTCCACATATAGTTTGAATTCATGTTATCCAAATATGTCAAAGAAACCTATGCGGCTGTTTTCCTCATTTTTCCAGCACACATTTATCAACCACCTACTATACAGCACTCTACCAGGTTATCAAAATATAAAAATGATTATGATAACAAGCCTAGGAATTAGACATCTGACAAAGGAAAGTTTATGTCCTGAAACAAAACAGTCAGGGGCCAGAATCCATGTAGCACTGACAATTTGTGAGGCAGTTCCTCCCAGCTTTATATATGTTACCTGTTTTAATACTCATGAAATCCTACATGGTGGCGTATCAGTCAGAATTGGCTAGGTTTTGCTGCAGTAACAAACATCTAATCATCAGAGGTTTACACAGCTGATATTTACTTCCTGTTGGTGCAGTGTTTTTTGGTGTCCTCAGGGCTTCTGAGGACACCTCCCTCCATGCATTGGCACAGCTGCAGGCTGATTAGTCTTTGGGCGTCTTTCTGTTCACACGTCCCTCCACGAAGTCAAGGGGAGGGGAAGATCAGGATAGAAAATAGAGCACAGGCTATTCAGTGCTTCTCTCTGGAAGGGACCCAAGTCACTTTCATCCACATTTTATTGACCAAAGAAGTCACATGATCATGACCCCCTTCCAAGGGTTTGGGAAATGTGTCCTCCCTCTCCATGCCTGCAAGGATGGAGAACTGCCTTTAGTGCCCTGCAGCCATGCAGACCCCAGGGGTGAACTACTCACAATGCAGTTTTATTGAGGAATAAAATGCAGTACAGGCAGGTCACATGATCAGCAATGACTGTGCTGAGCTTGACCCAGGTAGCCCCTCTGTGGAACTGACCCTTTAACCACCATCGTAGTTGCTCCATTATAATGTGGCATTGCACCCAGAACCCAAGTGGTGGAGTAAAACACAGAGTGGTCACCTCAGGGAGTGGTGCCTAGAGTTTCCTTGGATTCCAGCCAGGTCTGGGAGCTGGAAAAGGGTGCCCTGCCAGGCAGCAGTGGCCATGGTCCTTCAGAACCAGAGGAGGGAATTAGGGGATTCAGGAAGGCTGTGTCCAGCATGGGCAGTAAGGATCAGGATGTGGGATGGAGACTGAATGTCAAGTGTTTGCATGGCCAGGTCCAAACGAGCCCTAGGCCACAACTGTGGTTTACCTGCAGGAGGCCCTCATCTGGCCACTGGCCTCTGATTCACTGTTGAAGCAGCCTTGATGAACTGAAACAGGTGGAGGCTTTTTATTCTTGTTTACAGCCATTTACTCCACAGCAAGGTGCGAGGCATGGCTGTGACCCATGGAGGGGGGGTCACTTGTCAAGCTTGTTGATACTGTCCCTGAGAGACCAGACAATGTGTATAATTTTTTAATTGAAACATATTTGATATATAATATTATGTAAGTTTCAGGTGTACTATGTAGTGATTTGACTTTTGCATATATTATGAAATGATCACCACAAGAGTCTGGTAACCATCTGTCCCCATACAAGTTATTACGATATTATTGCCTATATCTCTTATGTAGTTTATTACATCCCCTTGGCGTATTTATTTTGTAACTGGAGGTTTGTACCTCTTAATCCCCTTCACCTGTTTCGCCCCCACCTCATGCCCCCCCCGACAACCACCATTTTGTTCTCTGTATCCATGAGTTTGTTTTTGTTTTGTTTCATTTGTTTGTTTGTTTTTTACGATTTCACATATAAGTGAGATAGTACAATATTTGTCTTTTGATATTTGTCTTTGTCTGTCTGACTTATTACACTTAGCATAATATCCTCTAGGTCCATCCACGTTGTTATAAATGGCAAGATTTCATTTTTATTATGGATAATATTCTATTATTTATAGGTCTATATCTATATCTATATCACATCTTCTTTATCCATTCATCTATTGATGGGCACTTAGGTTGCTTCCATATCTTGGTTATTGAAAATAATGCCACAATGAACATTGGTGTGCATATATTTTTTTGAATTAGTGTTTTTTTTTTTCAGGTAAATACCCAGAAGTGGAATTGCTTGATCATATGGTAGCTCTATTTTTAGTTTTTTGAGCAACCTCCATACTGTTTTCCATAGTGGTTGCGCCAATTTACATTCCTACCAACAGTGTATGAGGATTCCCTTTTTTCCACATCTTTGCCAACATTTGATATTTCTTGTCTTTTTGATGATGGTCATTCTGATAGGTGTGAGGTGATTGTCTCATTGTGGTTTTGATTTGTGTTTCCCTGATGATTAGTGATGTTGAGCATCCTTTGATGTGCCTGTTGACAATTTGTATGTCTTCTTTGGAAAAATGTCTGTAAGTGTCAAGAATGGGTATCTTTGTCTTAATACTGACTTTAAAGGAAATGCTTTCCACTTTCCACTGTTGAGTATGATGTTGACTGTAGGTTTGTCTTATATGGCCTTAATATGTTGAGATATGTTCCCTCTATGCCCACTTTGTTGAGAGTTTTTATCATAAATGTTTGTTGAATTTTGTCAAAATATTTTTCTACATCTATTGAGATGATCATATGGTTTTTATTCTTCAATTTGTTCATGTGGTGTGTCATATCAACTGATTTGTTGATATTGCACCATCTTTGGATCCCTGAGATAAATCCCATTTGATCATGGTGCATGATCCTTTTATTGTACTGTTGAATTTGGTATGCTAACATTCTGTTGAGGATTTTTGCATCTATGTTATCAGTAATACTGTCCTGAAATTTTCTTTTATTTGTGGTGTCTTCGTTTTATTTTGCTATTATCACAATGATAGCCACATAGAATGAGTTTGGAAGCATTCCTTCTTCTTCAGGTTTTTTATAGTTTGGGAAGGATAGATGTTAACTTTTGGTTTGGTAGAATTCACCTGTGAAGCCATCTGGTCTGGAACAATTTTGTTTGATGAGAGGTTTTGTTTGTTTGTTTGTTTTTCTGCTTATTCAATTTCATTACCTGTAATCAGTCTTCATATTTTCTGTTTCTTCCTGATTCAGTCTTGGGATACCGTATATTTCCAGGAATTTATCCATTTCTTCTAGGTTATCCATTTTATTGGTGTATAATTGTTCATAGTTGTCTCTTATGATCCTTTGTATTTCTGTGGGGTTGGTTAAAACTTCTCTTTTTTCATTTCAGATTTTATTTGGGGTGGGGGGTCCTCTTTCTTTTTTTCTTGATGAGTCTGGCTAAAGTTTTATCAATTTTGTTTATCTTTTCAAAAAACCAGATCTTAGTTTCACTGATCAATTTTTTAGGCTCTATTTTATTTATTTCTACTTTGATCTTTATTATTTCCTTCCTTCTACTAACTTTGGGTTTTGTTTATTCTTTTTTCTAGTTCCTTTAGGTGTAAGGTTAGATTGTTTATTTGTGATTTTTCTTGTTTCCTGAGGTAAGCTTGTATTGCTATAAACTTGCATCTTAGAATTTCTTTTGCTGTGTCTCATAGATTCTGGAATACTGCATTTCCATTTTCATTCGTCCTTAGGTATTGTTTTATTTCCTCTGATTTCTTCAGTGACTCATTGATGGTTTAGCAGCATCTGGTTTGGACTCCATGCATTTGTGTTTTTTGCAGATTTTGCTTCTTATAGTTCATTTCTAGTCTCATATCATTGTATGGGAAAACATGCTAGGTAAGCATAGATGCTTGATATGATTTCAATCTTCTTAAATTTATTGGGATGTGCTTTGTAGCTTAGTTGTGATCTATCCTGGAGAATGTTCCATGTGCACTTGAAAAGCATATATATTCTGCTGCTATTGGATGGAATGCTTTCTATATATCTATTAAATCCATCTGATCTACTGTGGCATTTAAGGCCTGTGTTTCCTTGTTGTTTTTCTATCTGGAAGATCCATCCATTGAGGTAAGTAGGGTGTTAAACTCCCCCACTAGTATTGTGTTACTGTCAATTTCTATCATTATGAGTGTTAATATTTGCTTTATGTATTTAGGTGTTCCTATGTTAGGTGCATATATATTTACAGTTGTTATATCTTCTTGTTGGATTGATTCCTTTATCATTATGTAATGTCCTTCTTTGTATCTTGTAACAATCTTTGCTTTAAAGTCTATCTTGTCTCATATGAGTATTGTGTATAATTTTTGTTAAGTAGAATTTTTTGACCTGGCTAATATAATTTGCTTAGTTCCAATGATTATCTACAAATTTTTCTTTATTTGTTGCAGGGTTAAAAATAATAATGCTTGAAATTGCAACATAAAATGTGTTAGCCATGTTTCTTGAATCTGAGTAATTCTTAAACCCCTTCAAAATTCTTGCATGCTCCCATTGTTCACTTAATTTGACTTTTTTGTACTATTTCTTAAATATGTATAATTTGAAAGGTGGGTATAAGTGTCTATTCTTACATCAGCCATACAACTATAAAGCTAAAACATATTTTAAATTAAATACAAACAAAATTTCAAATCCAATATAATTCCAATTGCAATATAAATTTAATGTGACAGATAAGATTGTTTTGTTGAAACACAATTGGAGAAGGACAGAAGGTCAGCCCGCCTCATGATCTTGTATTACTTGTCCATAGTGCCTATAATCTCATATTAGAGAGTAATTCAACTAACATTCAAATATCCCAGGAGGGGTGATATGTTAACTCATGTTCATCAATCCATGTCTCTGCTCTGGAGTTCTGAGAAAATTCAAGGTTCTCTGGTTCCAAAAATGTTTGATCCTGATTTCACCATAAGAAGAATGCTTTTAAACTCTAAGTTTAAAATAATACACAAGTCAATGCATTGTAAACCAGATGGAACCACTGGGGGTCCTGACATGTGAAAAGTAGCTCTGGTCACTGGGCAGTTTCAGAATAGAGCCTTTCCTTCAATCTGTGCCTACATCTAGACATGGCTGTTGGATGAGGAATGCTGTGGCTCTGTATGGTCATTTAAGAACAAAGCCTGTGTGTATCTGCTGATGTAAAAGCACATGGAATCTTGGCATCCCTAATAGTTGTGCAAAAACAAATTAACATATGACACATCTCACATAGTAGAGCATATACTTATTACATTTTGGAAGTTTTAATAACTCTTAGCTGACCTTTAAAAAGATGAATAACCTAATTGGACAACTCGGGGTCAAAATATTATAATGCTTAGACCTGGGCATCAGGCCAGGGAAGAGATGGAAATTTTAAGAAACAGACATAACTTCTGGTTGTTTTGAAACTTTGAGTAGGTACCTGACTGAAGTCAACACTGAGGTGTGTGAGGTATTAAAGTCATGATACCATTTAAGTTACACTTGAAAGATACTTTATATGGAAGAATGAAGATTCAAACTGACTGTGGAAACATCCATCAGATTTATGGACTCCCTCTGATCACATGCTTAGAAAACACAAGATGTGGTTTGGTGCTATTATGCATCCTCAGTGATTTAACTTCACAACTGTAATTTTTTTTTTTTTTTCTGTTCAAGCTGCTATATTGGTTCAATTGAAACACGACTTTGCAATTAGAAAGGTTGATTTTTCAATTTAAAAAGTTGTCACCAGCTGCAGTTGCTTATTTTTGTAAGTTGGAGGATTCGTGGTGCTGTATAAGTTGAATAAATTATCATAAAAATGAGTGATAAGGCAAATATGAGTATAGTTAATAACCCTAATTAAAATTTTGTATTCATGAAAACGTCTCAATTTTCTGATTGATGTTTGCTAAATGTTCATATAAACTTGAACATATCCAATTAATTTATATGACTCAAATACTACTTTCCTCTCTTTTATATCCCAAGGCTTTAAAGAAAAAAATAATTTTAAGAAATAGCTATGCTGTAAACAAAAGTTATCAATGTGTTGAAAAAACTTTTCCTTGAAAAGTAGAGACAGAAATATTGGAAATAAAGATTAAATTTTTTAAATGAAATCATTTTGATTAAAGAACGGAAAAATAGGCATAGAATATTATAAAGAGAGAGTTTAGGGATAGGACACTGAGAACTTCCTTGGAACAACGTATAACACTGGAGCCCTAAGTGGGAGTGAAGAAGGGAAACACAGTATCATTTATATCTCACTCAACCCATTGTCCTGAGTATGTTGAGACGCCAATATCAACACATAGGCTACCACATATAAAGCTAGTTTGATACTGAAGTTTTCAAATTTTTCTATTATTTTTTCAATTCAAAATTGATGAAATATAAATTTACTTACACAGTTCTGGTGTTGATAATGCATTATTGAGAGTATATTAGATATACAATACGTCATGATTAAATTGAGTTGATTTTACATATTCGGTAATGTTCAATGATAAGAAAACTATTAAAATAAGTCTTCACATCAACCAGTCAATAGGCAAAAATAGATAATTAGATGATAAAAATATTTTTAAAATATTAATTACTAACCAAAAATTCTCTTAGTGATCAAGAAATAGAAATTAAAATTTCTTAATATATTTTTTAAAGATATCCACCTCAAACAAATAGCTAAGGTCAGATTTAGTGTTAAATCAAAAGAAGTTTATATTAAATTTAAGAACCAGAAATAATCTCATAGTCAATGCTATCATTTTTTTCTCTATCAGTTCAAGCCAATGCAATAAGGAAAGAAAAATATATGATTTATGAATAATGGAGAGGAGACAACATTGTCATATTTGCATAAGATAAAAATGTCTTCCTGGAAATTTAAGAGACTTAACTGAAGCACTCTTAGAACTGATAAGAGAGGTGGCTTGTTAGGATAAACACATACAAAATTTACTTGCTGATCAAATATCAGCAGATGCATAAACTATATGGAAAAATATATACAATTTATAGTGATGTGTAGAGGAAAAATACAGAGATATGTAAATATAGTAATACAGCTTTAGTAAGGTGCATAGAAGGAGGCTTTGAATAAGGGAAAAGACACAAATAGGTTTATGAATGGAACTCTCAGTGCTATAAATATGTCAAATTTTGTAAAGTAACTTGTAAATTGTTAGTCCAGCATATATTTTTTTCTAAATTTACTTAGGATATTACTAATTCTTCTAAAGGTTATTTGGAAGAATAAATACATAGCAAATTGTCACTTTAAGATGCCAAGCAGTAAAGCATCTTACAAAAGCATGATAATTAATACACTGTGAGTGGGCCAATGAGATATACTGGGAAGCCCAGACACAGGCCCAACTATGACTAAGAACTTAATTTAAGTCAGTATTTCCGATCATCAGAAAGGAGCCATTATTTTAAAAAAATGGTTTTGAGCTATTGCCTAATCATTTCTTAAAAAAATCACATAACACCAAAACAAATTTCTGATGGCATATATATAATTATACATATATATTTATATAGGTGTAATGTAAATACACATTATACACAAATAATATGTATGTGAAGGTATATGTATATGTACATAAAATATATAATTTGTGCATAGGTACACATATAGATAATATGTGTATATAATTATAAATGTAAAGTAAAATACACCAGGAGAGTGTTGTACAATGGAAATATAATGTGAGCTACAGATACAATTTTAAATGTCCTAGTAGCCACATAGAAACAAAAGTATGGGAAATAGGTGAAATTAATTTTAATATATTTTATTTAATCTAATATATCATAATTATGCCATTTCAACATGTACTCAATATGAAAAATATTTTTAAGTACTTTTAGTGTTTTTTTCATGCTAAGACCTTGTAATCCAGTGTGTATTTTGTATTTTAAGCACACCTCATTTACACTAGCCATGTTTTAGCTGCACTGGGCAATAGGGCCCTAGAAGATAAAAACAAGTGCGCATTTACCATTATAATCTCCTATGAGAAAAGTCCTCCTAAGCATAACACCAAAGGCAAAAAACACAAAGTAAAAGATTAACGTTGTGTCCATATTTGTTTAAAATATTGCCTATGTAAAAATAATTATTAAAATAACACAAATATCAAGGTAAAACTTGAAAATAAAAAAATGAACAAAGATCATTCATCAGTTCATAAAAGTAAAACACAAGAAGTCAGCAAGCAAATAAAATGGAAAAGAACTTTAAAAGTCATGCAAATTCAAACAGTGGACCTTTTAAAACCATCTCCCTCTGATCCTCTGTTGCTTCATTTGTAAAATCAGAACAAGAATGAGGTCTCCACCATATGGCTATAGTGAGGATTAAATAAGAGAGTGAACGTAGGACCTGGAACGCAGCAGACAAGCAATAAATCTTACCTCATTACCAGAGACAATTTTTTGGATGATAAACATACATTGAGAAAACCAATTTGTACATTAGAATTATTTATACAATTATTTAGCCAATTAAAACAATCTTATTTTTATAGCACACTGATCATTTTCTGTAAGTAAGAGAAACATAATTTAATTTGACAAATAAGTGCATTGCATCTTCTTATCTCTCTCTGGGTTCTTTTCAGTCATTACTTGTGAATAAATATAGTTTAGAGAAGGCCTAGAGAGTTCAACTTAACAATCATTAACTTTTGCATTACAGGGCTGGGTTTCATCAAACCCACCAGTACCTGGGGACCCTTGGTACCTACGAGCCCATCTATTGCCTAAAGACCAGTTATAGGGGGCTAACCCTGGGATGGAAGGACGATCAATATGAAGACTTCTTAAAGCTTGTTTACATTTGTATTTATATCCATTTCTGTGTTGTTTTCATTCCTATCCTCAGTTCTCCATGAATAATAATGCACTCAAATTTTGAATTTCAGACACTGTGCAATTAACTGTAAAAAATGCCATTTGATTATTATTTTATCATCACATATTTTTAGGGCTGGAAGACATTTAGAAAATATTTAGTCTAAAAGTATTTTAAGTAAATTTGGAAACGAAAGTTGGAAAAAAAAATTGGTGCAAGCCACGAGCCTAAAATCCAGAACCTCAGGCACCCAAGTCGTGATTTTTTCATGGTGTCTCCTTGGGCAGAATTTTTTTAAGTTAACAGACGTCTAACCTTCAGAATGGAGTTTAATTTTAATGTCTGTTTAATAAATTGTGCTTTTCTGATGGAAACAGTTGCCACAGGGGTGTTTGGTCTAAACACACAGGCACTAGCACACGCATGCACGCATACCCTCGTACACAATCCACACCGGCAAGGGCAGCCAAGCTTTTGAACCTTCAATGTCACAGAACTGCTAGATCCTGACAACGGCCGGAAGCTGAAATCACTACCTTGCAGGTGTCCACATTTGGTTGAGTCTCCAAATTAACTGCTTCAAATAAAGACTTAATTTAGATTTAATAGGACAGCTAGTGCATGCTAATTAAAGACAAAATGATTCTGTAAAAGGCATTTACTGAGGTTTAACAACTATGTGACAGAAGCCGACCAGTCATATACTGTGCTTGCTAAACCTCCATAGCTGGGTTTTTATTAATCAATTGGGGTTTAATCATCAGGAAAGACCTTTCTCGGTAAATCTCAATCACTTTATAGGGTAGAATTCGCTACTGCAGCTAAACGTCTGGGGCTTAATTGTTTCGAAGCACACCACTGGCATTCACAAGACAGCTTTGCCATAATTCACTGAGTCCTTTTACTTTGTTATCCTTTTCCCTCAATGTAATATTGTTATTTTTTCTTATTTTAATTGATACCATTCAGACATTCTTATACTTTACACTGCTTTATATATTTTTACAGTTTATAGTGAAACATTAAAATTAAAATGAGATTTTCAGTACTTTTCTATTTTTAGGGTTGAGATATTTTTATGCACTGCGCAAAAATCCATGTTGAAAAAAACGGAGGCATCATTAGAAATACATTCAAATGATTAAACTTTTTTGATCCAGTAAAAATTAATGAGTCAATAAATCAGAACCCACTTATCTTAGTCAGCTCGGGCTCCAAAACAAATACCACAGATAGGGCAGCTTAAACAACAGACGTTTATTGCTCACAGTTTTGGAGGTTGGGAGCAGGGTCCAGGAAGGTCGGTTCCTGGTGACAACTCTCTGCCCGGTTTGCAGATAGCCGCCGTCTCACTGTGACCTCCCATGGCCTTTGCACGGAGAGCATGTGTGGAGAGGGCTCTCTGGTGCCTCTTCCTCTTCTTATAAGGACACCAGTCCTATTGGATCAGAGGCAACTCCTTAACTACCTCCTTAGAGGTCCCATCTCCAAATACAGTCATGGGTGTTAGGGGTTCAGCATAGGGACGGGGGTGGGCGGGCACAGTTCAGGTCACTGTGGAAAGACTAAAGGTATGCTTCCCATTGAAAATAAGGGATCAAGGAAAGAATGTAAATATAGCATCATGATTTCTTAATCTTTACCAAATTCTTTTCTTGTAGCTAGTTTCCTAGCACATCAATAGAATGCCCCTCCTCCCCGGTCCTGGGAATATAGGAAATACTGGACCAGCTCCAAGTCTGCACAGGTATTTTAAGTAACAACCAATACATAGTTCATAATAGTTGTACCCAATATTCAGTTTTGTAAGGACAGAGAAATGACCAGCAAATACACCTATTTCACTGCTTGGCTCCTCCCCAGCTTGGAGACTCCCAGGAACCAGGTCCATCCTTCCAATGGATGCCTTGGACCAAGGAATCCACTTCCTTCGGTTCTGCCTTCCAGGTGGCTGCGGGCAACTCTGGCTGCCACCTGTGGACCGTCTTTCTGCCAAGGACCACAGTCTGGGGAGAGGCCACACGGCGCCCTGGGACCGTGCAGGAGTGGGTGGGCTGTGGGTGGCCAGCTTTGTCAGAGGTGCCCCCTCGTCTCCTGCTGGCCAGACTGTCACTCCCCTGCCCTTTGGACCCCCAGCCCACTTCCCACTGCCATGGGGGTTCTGTTTTCTTGGGGTGATCCCTGGGTACCGGGAGTCTGGTTGGTGGTGCGGTAGGAAGCGGGCTAGCGGCCCGGAGAGGGGAGTACATGCAGGGCCGGGAAGGACAGTAGGAAGACCTCGTGAGGCTCCTGCCAAGGTGAGTGGTGGGGGTAAGTCCCCAGGTAAGGCTCATCCAAGCTCTTGTGAGGATCCAGGGTGACCTCTGCCTGGAACCCTGGAGAGGGAGGGCACACACTTTGTTTCCTCCTGGCTAGACTGGGTGCTCAGCAAATAGCTGGAGAGTAAACGATTTATCACAAACACTAGGGGATGCCTGAGACCCCAGCACACTCTTCTCCCCACGTGGAGCACTTGAACAGAGTACGTGAGCACCACGTGCTGGGTGGAAACCACGGCAAGGCTCCTTCCACCTCATTTATAATCAGAGGAGACTATTTCTTCATATTCAACTTCCCAGAAGTTTGTGCTATCTGAGAGGTTCCCCTGTGTTGGGCTCACCCAGGCACCGGGAGCTGAGCCCTGTCCTGAGACCACGCTGCTCTCTACCTGGCATCACACGCGACCTGGATTCTCTCTTCTTTATAAGCGATGAGCTTCTCACCGTGGATGAGCTTTCAAACCTAGTGGCGTGCCTTTTCCTCAACAGTCACAACAATGTCAGAAAACCACCCTCTGGGACAGCTAACTCTGATCATAAAATTATTAAATTCTAATTATAACAGCATATTTAGACTGGATGTTTTTCAAAAAGAAAAGCTTCGGAAGAAACCTAATTGTTCATTTTTCTGAATGGCGCATGCATCTGGGCAAACCTGTGTAAATGCAATTCTATACATAGAATTTTAAAAGTAATTTTTCAAATGGCATTTAAATAATTTTTTAATAATTAAATAGGAATGTTAGTGGAGATTTGTTCTTTAGAAAGAATTGCATCGTTCTTCATCTTTTTTTTCATTACTAATTTCACCTAACGAATCATGATAGGATGAGGGTGGAATTTTAATGTTAACTGTACACATCTCTGAGTGATGTATACTCTACTGACTGCTCCAAACTTCATCATAATTATGTCACGTATCATTGGGGTTTTAATAATACAATGCGTTTGATGGTTGCTGGGAAAAGCAGATGTGGGTGCCAGGCACAGCCAAAGAGGTGAGCATTTAGTCTCTCTCAAATTCAATAAAGGGGCATGAGAATTTATAATAAAGCAATGATTTCAAAATCTTTCTACCTAAATAGTGAAAACATATGATTTATTATCCACACTGAAGTGAACCTGACATTATTACATGTACCAGGACAACAGGCAGAAAACAGATGGCCCCAGGTAAGTTCAGCCACAGGGTCAGAATAATAATAATGAAATTAACAACAATAACCACAACCAAGAAGACAGCACAGCCTCTGTGCCTGGTCTTGCCTAGTCAGCTCACACGAGTCACTCGTTTGCTTCTCACAATGAACCCAAGTGGAAGGTTCCGTTAGGAGGACCCACGTTCACAGATGAGGGTGTGGAGGCTCGGTGGGTCTGAGTAACTCACACAGGACTCAGGGCCAGGATGTGGTGGCCCCAGGTCCAGACTCAGCTGCCAGCCAAGAATACCTGCCTCACTGCTTTACACAGGACTGCTTCTTCCACAGCCCACGTGAGCACACGCACACACACACAATCCCAGACACCACATGCACTCGTGGACTTTAACACACATGTCTGTGCACATGTACACATTCACACAGGCGTGTTTATGCACCCATAGCCATGTGTGTCTGCATGTGCACACAGACACACATGTGCACACACTCACACGCCTCCCACTCAGGTGTGCACACGTGTATGTGAACACACCAGGCAGACACTGACACAGAGACACAAAGGCACACATGTGTAAAATGCATGCACACAAGCAAGCACATATGAACACGTATACAAAGCACGTGTGCATACATGAACACAAAAGAACAGGTACTCACACAGGTGCAGGCGCACACATACAAGTGTAGCCTCACAAGGCTACCCACAAACATACACACAAACACACATGCATACCCACACATGCATGCTCACAGTGGCACTCACACACTCGTGCACGTGTGCACATGCACATGAAAGCACATTTGGCGCACTACCACACATGCACACACACCTAAATATCATGTGCAGATTCATTTTCACATATGTGCATATGTGCACACATGAACCTCCATGTGCATGCTCACACACAGGTGCACACAGATGTGTACATGAACATATACACTCACAGGCATGTGAAACCATGCACATATGTGTAGTGTATGCACACACAAGCACTCGTGCACACAGGGGCACACATTCATGCAGGTACTTGTGCACACACACACACTCACATGCATTCACTTGTGGCTCACACACAAGTGTACACACAAACATGCACGCACATAGGCACTCATCCATACACGTGGGCACACACCCTACCCCCATGTGTGTGCACCCACTAACACACACAAATGTGCACACACACTTTTGCACATAAACACACATGCACACATGTGCCCACACTCAGAGGCACGTGCAAACACTCACACTCATGCACACATAAGTACACACACACGCCCACACCCGTCAGGCCCTCGCACAGCTGCATGCACACACATGCGGCCACTTGCACCCATGCACCAGTGCACACAGCCAGGCACCCCTCCCCCACATACACAGGTCCACGCCAGCATGAAGGTCAGCTCTGCTGGTGTGGCCGAGAGGGCTGGACGTGCAGTCTGGGAAGGCCTGCGGTGTGACAGCGCTTCATCTCTACCTGAATTCTTGGGGAGCAGTCACCAAGGAAGGCTTGAGCTCTCAGGGCAATCAGCTAATCACTGCCATCACTTACACGAGACACACACACATAACAGACAACCGACGGTCCACACCAGCCGCTGCTGACCCCTCGTCTCCCACAGCTGGCAAAGCACATCAGCTTGGAACAAATGCACTGACAGAGACGTCTCTGGGTGGGATCTTCCACTTTTGGCTGCTCTGTCCCCCAACTGCTCCTGTGGCAGCTGAGCCTGTGATCCTGGGCACACCCGCTCCTCAGGACCCAAATCCCACCCAGAAACGCCCTGAGCGGATGGGCACCTACTGTCGAGTCACATGGGCGCTCTCTACCCGTGGTCCCTCCTGACACGAACATGCGTCCAGGCCCCTGTCTGCACACCTGGCCCGTGTGAGACAAGATTGCCCAACACTGATTGAGCACCCACTTTGCACGAACACAAGGCAGAGCTCTTACGAGCCAAGTCACAGGGCGAAGACCCACTGTCTTACCTGCATGTCACCTGCCTGCAGTGTGGCCTGGGGGCTGCCACCTTGTGACCATCTACCACACTGCTGCTTGCCTGGTCACTGCCCTCTTTTCAGGAGGTGTCTGGGTCTGGGCTTGGCATCCAGACTCCTCTCAGCCCTTCGGGGGCCGGAGCACCATACCATCCCCGTGATGGGACAGCTCACGGTCGGCACCTGCAGCTCCCACGGGACTGGGACCGCAGCCCCCTCCCCCTCTCCCAGTTCAGGCTTTGAGGGGAGGGCTCTTTCCAAGAGCTGACCTCTCTCTGCCTGGGGCTCTCACTGCCCCACTGGGGTCTCCTTGTTTTCCACGATGCTGCTTCACCCCAAGCCGTGGACACACTCGCATCTTCCCAGAAGACGTGCGTCTTTCCCCAAAGGCCCAGGCACAACTGTTTCTGGGAGTGGCCGGCTTCTGCACAGCTGTCCATCGGGTACCGGTGTGTGTGCAGGGTCGGCAGCCTTGGCCACAGGGCAGGAGCAAGAATGACACCCAGCAAGACCCTGTTGAGGCTCTGTCTTGGCCAGGACGGCCCTAAACCTCGTGCACCAGCCTCTCCCTGTGCCCCATGAGGCCTCTCCTTCCAGCCCACGTCCTGCTCCAATTCAGCCCCCAGGCGGGGAGGTCCCTCGCTGTTCTGGTGTCCTGGAGGCAGCTCTCCTTGGGGCAGGGTTTGCTCGCCTGTCTCAGCATCTGCTTCTGATGCGTCCTCTGGGCTGAAGCAGTTCTCCCGACCCCAGAGGCTGGTGCCCCTGGCTCTACACCCCCATACACATGCTCCAAGCACAACCAGGAGTAAGCCACGCTTCTTGGAAACACCTCATTTTCAACTTAATTGGGTGGTTTTCTGAGTAGTTGATTGAACATGTGCGTGCCTACTTCTCAGCATCTTTGCCCCTCGCCTCCCAGATCAGGTCGGGACCTCACAGTTGACAATTTTTCCCATCCAGATAACTACCCCTTAAGAACCAGCAAGCTGTCCCCAAACTTTAACCAGCCCATAACCAGTTCACAAGGGTTTGTTAACTCACTTGTCTCAGAATCTTTTGTAGCTTAATCCAATTATTTAAAAACCAAGTTGCATCCTATTTTGAGTCATGTAATAAGCTTTCCTGCCTTCTTACAACTGTAATGTGCCAATTTGTAATAGCTGTTTGAGGAGCTTAATACATGCACAGACAGCACGTAGTGATGCTTCCTGCTCTCCTCGTGGCGGCATCCGCCCCTCAGTCCCCCAGGCCCTGGGCCCCGACCCCCGGGGGCACACAGGGAGACACTCTCAACATGAAAACATGCTGTACCTGTTCATCCAAACCTGAGCGCTCCTGGGAGACTGAGACCTCTTGTACTGTCCGAAAGATCCAACTTACTTCATTCTTAATTTCTGTTTAATGATCCCATGCTGTATCTTCATCCAATAATGAGTACGTTTTAAACAGAGGGAATTAAATTTCATTGAGGAACAACCTTCAGAACTCAAACAAAAATGTCATCTTTCTCCTTGTGCCTTATTACCTACGGTGTTGGGAAAGGCTTTTCTGAGCATCATTTCGTGAGAAATGTGTAGCACTATGGACGATTTAAGAAGAAACATTTGCCTTTGGGAAAGCCAGAACATCTGTTTCACTTGGGGCTGGGGAGGGAATTGGTCATGACCGGGAAAATTGGTGCTGGCAGCCAGCTCATCACCCTGTGAATGGACAAGACAGGGTCTAAACAGGAGAATTTGTCTTCAGAACCAGACCCACCAAATCATTTAAAAGAAAGGTTCCCCTGACAATTGCCGAAGTTAGAGCTAGCAGGAATCTTCCTTGTTCCTTATTAATAACCTATCCCGAGGATTTACAGCCCACGCCTGCCTTTGTCTTCAGCAGGGGTCTTCAGTTTTGTTTCCTTTTTATGCTTCAGAAGCTGAAGCTGTGAGAGGTGGTGGAGTGGCTTCCTGCTCCCATACTCGGGCTCTTGTGAAGGGAACTGGGGCACGCAGCTGGATCTCAGCATTAATTCCTCAATAATTAATAACTCGCCAATGAAACTTTAATGCAAGTTGATAAGTAATGGTGCGGCTGCCATGTCACTTGATTGCTCACAGAGCAAGTTGTCTGGAAATGTTCTGGATGTTCTGTCTGAACCCAACATAATGGAGGTAAAGGAATAAAGCAGAAAGGGAGAGTTTAAGGAAATGCTTTGCCATCTTGTAGCCACTTAGAAGTAAGCAGATTATCATTTGGGAAAGTGAAAATTCATTAACACATTGGGTGAACGGCCACAGAAACTCAACTTGGTGCCCTCCATCCCAGCCCACCTTAGAAATAAGCATCATGGTATCTTTAGACTAGTCACATATTTGGATAGTATTGAAAGAGAAGAAAAAAATGTATATATATAAATATATACATCGCAGTAGTTTCAAAGAGAACCAGGGCCAATGAGTGGGTGTTACGGGAAGGCAATGAGGGCTCATTATAAGGAAGACCTTCCAGTAGAGTCGTCATGAAAGTATGAGAGGCCTTATGGCAGGGGGAGAGGTGAATACTCAGATAGAAAATGGAAAAATTAAATGTTGAGGGCGTGAAATCAAATTATGCAGTTTCTATGGAAACTGGCGAGGACCCTTTCCAAGCCACCCCGCTTGGTGTCTCCAGCAGATGAAAGCCTGGGCCACTTGTTCCATGGCTGCCATTGCCACTGACCGCTGCACATGCCCTTCCAGCTGTGAAGCCTGGGATGCTTTCCTGAGAAGGTGCCAGGGCTGGACGCAGCAGGAGACACTGACATGGTCTTCCAGAGCCAACTTCCATCAGGTCTGACCTCTGGATCCTTGACATCGCCCCATTACCCAAGTAAGCACAATGGCAAGAAGAAGAAAAGGCAAGAAAGTCGGAGACATTTGGGGCCAGCACTGACCTCCCCACTGAGCACAGTAGGCCCTGCCTGGGCAGACGGCACTTTTGGGGGCCCATGGAAATGTTTTAATTCCTTTTAAAATTAGAGGGAAAATAATTTTCAGGTCAAAGAAAACATTTTAATATGTAATGTGGATGTAGTTGTCTTTACACCAACACTGCTGCATAATATAACTTTTCTTTATGTGCTGAATGTTTGTTCTAAGCAGGAAAGGACCCCTGCAGGGGCAGAAAGGTTGGAGCCCATGGAGTTCCCAGCGTCG
This sequence comes from Balaenoptera musculus, assembly GCF_009873245.2. NCBI lineage: Eukaryota > Metazoa > Chordata > Mammalia > Artiodactyla > Balaenopteridae > Balaenoptera > Balaenoptera musculus. The sequence goes on along the minus strand of NC_045787.1, from coordinate 1,643,385 downwards.
TTCCACTCAGGGTACTTGAGGACATTCAGTGGCACGGCCCAGGGAGGACCCTTGTGATAAAAGTGTGAAAGATCTGAGCCCTGCAAACAGATGCAGGGCATGGTGCACACAGGCCTGAGGGTCAGAGTGGAGTGGGGTCAGCCTGGAGGAAAAGAGGAGCACAAGGGAGTGGTGAGTCTTACAGACAAATTCTGGGCATCTATTCGTTTATTTTTTCACCACACCACACTGTCTTCATTACTGTAGCTTGACAGTAAGTCTAGGAGTAGGGTAGTGTTTGTTCTCCAACTTCGTTTTTGTCCTTCAATATTATGTTGGCTACTCTGGGTCTTTTGCATCTCTACATAAACTCTAGAATCAGTTTGTCAGTATCCAAAAAACAACTCACTCGGATTTTCATTGGAATTTCATTGAATCTATAGATTGAGTTGGGAAGAACTGACATCTTGACAATATTAAATCTTCCTATCCATGAACATGGAATGTCTCTGCATTTATATTGTGCTTTGATTTTATTCATCAGAGTTTAGTAGTTTTTCTTACATAGATATTGTATATATTTTATTAGATTTATACTTAAGCATTTCATTTGTGGTGGTGTTAATTCAGTGTTACTGAGTTTTTAATTACAAGTTGAATTGTTCGCTGCTGGTATATAGGAAAGCGATTGAATTTTGTACATTAAGTTTGTATTCTGAAAACTTTCTTTAATTGCTTATTAGTTCCCAGAGGTTTTCGTCAATTATTTAGAATTTTCTAGATAGATAATCATAACATCTGTGAACAAAGACAGTTTTTTCTCTTCTTGCCAGTTTGTATACATTTTCTTTCCTTTTCTTACCACATTGCGTTAGCTAGAATTTCCAGTATGATGTTGAAAAGGAGTGGTGAGAGGGGACATTCTTGTCTTGTACCTGATATTAAAGCTTTGAGTTTCTCACCATTAAGTATTTTGTTAGCTGCAGTTTTCTTTTGGTTATTGAATGAAAGATTCTTTAAATTCTATAGTGCTTTACAGTTTTCAAAAGTTCACACTCATGATTACATATAATTGGATAATAACCCTGCCTTTCCCCCACCCTTATGTTACCCCCTCCCCTTCCCTCTGCCCACTAGTAACCACTAGTTTGTTCTTTATATCTGAGAGTCTACTTCTTTTTTGTTTTATTCACTAGTTTGTTTTTATATTTTAGATTTCACATATAAGTGATATCATACAGTATTTGTCTTTCTCTGTCTGACTTATTTCACTAAGCATAATGCCATCCAAATCCACCTGTGTTGCTGCAAATGGCAAAATTTCATTTTTTTAATGGCTGACTAATATATATATATATATTCTTTATCCATTCATCTGTTGATGGATACTTAGTTTGCTTCCATACCTTGGCAATTGTAAATAATGCTGCTAAGAACATTGGGGTGCATGTATCTTTTCAAATTAGTGTTTTTGTTTTTTGATATATACCCAGGAGTGGAATTGCTGGGTCATGTGGTAATTATATCTTTAGTTTTTTGAGAATCCTGCATGCTGTTTTCCACAGTGGCTGCACCAATTTACATTTCCACCAATAGTGTAGGAGGGTTCCCTTTTCTCCACATCCTCACCAACGTTTGTTATTTGTGTTCTTTTTGATGATAGCCATTCTGACAGGTGTGAGGTGATATCTCACTGTGGTTTTGATTTGCATTTCCCTGATGATTAGCAATGTTGAGCATCTTTTCATGTGCCTGTTGGCCACCTGCATTTCCTCTTTGGAAAAATGTCTATTCATTTCTTCTGCCCATTTTTTAAATCAGTTTTTTTTTTTCCTTTGATGTTGAGTTGTATGAGCTATTTATACATGTTGGATATTAACCCCTTATCATTCATATCATTTGCAAATATCTTCTCCCATTCTTTTCGTTTTGTTGATGGTTTCCTTTGCCGTGTAAAAGCTTTTAAGTTTAATTAGGTCCCATTTGCTTATTTTTGCTTCTGTTTCCTTTGTCTTAGAAGAAAGATCCAAAAAAATTATTTCTGTGATTTATGTCAAAGAGTGTTCTACCTATGTTTTCCTCTAGGTGTTTTACAGTATCCAGTCTTACATTTAGGTCTTTAATTCATTTTGAGTTTAATTTTGTATATGGTAGTAGAGAATGTTCTAATTTTATTCTGTTACATGTAGCTGTCCAGTTTTCCATACCATACCACTTATTGAAGAGGCTGTCTTTTCTTCATTGTATATTCTTGCCTCCTTTGTTGTAGATTATTTGTTGTAGTTTATTTCTGGGTTCTCTACCCTGTTCCATTGATCTATGTGTCTGTTTTTGTGCCAGTACCATACTGTTTTGATTACTCTAGATTTGTAGTACAGTCTGAAGTCAGGGAGCCTGATTCTTCCAGCTCTGTTCTGCAGTCAGTTGCCTCATGACCAGCAGCCAGCAGCATCCACATAAGGCAGGGCCCAGCAACCAAGTAGGCCAGAGGCCAACCAAGCCTACCAGAGCACCCACATAATCAGCCCACCACAACAGAAGGACCTACACAGACCTCTTAGGGAGCATATAGCTTGCGTGATGAGAGGGGAGTGCACAGTAGAGACACATAGGACTTTTGAGTTATTTTTTTGTTTTTGTTTTGTTTTGTTTTTTACAGATATTCTTTGTCAAGTTGAGGAAGTTCTCCTTTATTCTTAGTTTATTGAGATTTCTTATCATGAATGGAAGTTGGATTTTGTCAAAATTTTTTTCTACATCTATTGATAAGATCATGTGATTTTCCTTCTTTAGCCTGTTGATGTGTTGGTACAGTGGTTAGGACTTTGCCTTTCAGTGCAGGGGGTGTGGGTTTGATCCCTGGTCAGGGAGCTGAGATCCCACATGCTTAACGGCCGAAAAACCAAAATGTAAGTCAGAAACTATATTGTAATAAATTCAATAAAGACTTTAAAAATGGTCCACATCAAAAAAACAAAAACCTGATGTGTTGGATTACATTGATTTTTGAATGTTGAACAAGCCTTGCATTCCTGAAATAAACCTGCTTCATCATGATGTTTAATTTTCTTCCCATCATTAGCTTCAATTTACTAAGGATTTTTACATCTATATTCATAAGAGATATTGGTCTGTAGTTTTGTTTTATTTTTTGTTTGTTTTCTTTTTGTTTGTTTTTGTAATGTCTGTGTGTGGGGTTGCTATTAAGATAGTGCTGGCTCCCTGGCCACTTTCTGCAGGTTTTCTGTCTCACCCCTTCCTGAAGGGCCAATGCTGGAGGTTGATTATGGCTCTCCAAGGTTCCCCTCTCAGGACTCACTTGGGGTCATCTCTCCTACCTGTTCCAGTTACAGCCTTGAACAGGCACCTTCACCACACTCTGCCTCACTCACAACCTGAGCCCTTGGCTCTCTGTGAACATGAAACTACAAATCCAAAATGGGCCTCTTTCCTCCCATAAACCCTATCTCTGTGAAGACTCTACCATATTCTCAGTTCTTGTGACCAGACACCTGTGTCACCTCTGAAGACCTTTTCGCATTTCCTTCATGCATGTCCTCAGATTCAGTTCCCATGTTCTGGCTGAGTCCAGGTCTCCACTTGGGCTGGGCTACATCAATGTTTTCTTTGTGGGTCTTCCTCTTTCCACCATCCAGCTCCTATCCCTGTGTTGGTCTCCTATTTATATTGCAAAGGACTTTCCCGGCATGGAAATCTGACCCTGCCACACCAGTGGTTAAAATATTAAACTAAATATTTAAACTAATATTTAAACTAAATATTATCATGGCATTTTATTATTGTTTATAAATTAATGAATTTATAGGCATGGCTATTTGAGCTTAAAATTTTTTAAATTTTAATCATGTATTTAATTTCATAGTAAATTCAGGGCTAGTTCAATATTCTACTTCTTCTCGTGTCAGTTTTAGAAAGTTGTGTTTTTCTAGTAACTTAACCATTTCATTTAAGTTTTCAAATTCATTGTCATAGATTATTCATAGTTTTTTTTCTTTCCATATCTGTGAGATCTCTAGTGATATCACCTTTTTCACTAGCATATTGATTTTTTGCCTTCTGCCTATCTTCCTTGCAACCCTCCCACCTCCACCCTGGTGATCTCTCTTGCCAAGTCTTTATTAATTGTATTAGTTTATCCAAGCCAACCTTTTAGCTTTGATAATTATCTTCACTATATTTTTCATGTCCATTTCATTAATTTTAGCTCATATTTTATTATGCTCTACTTTTTTGCTAATTTCTTGATGCATAAATTATGAAAAATACATTTAATACCATAATGTTTCTCAGACAAAACTTTGGAGGCATTATTCAAGTTTTTATATAACATTTTAATTTTTCTTTAGTTGAAACTATTTTCTAATTGGCATTGTGATTTATTCCTTACATATTAGTCATTCAGAAGTGCATTGCTTAATTTGAAATATATGGATATTTTCTAGTTTCTTTCTCTTGTTTTTGATTTATGGCTTACTTCCACTGTTGTCAGGGTGTGTACTGTGAATGATATCAGGTGTTTGAAATGTTTTGAATCTTATTTTATGCCTCAGCATATGGCCATCTTTCATAAATGTTCTATGAGTCTTCAAAAAAATTCATATTGGGACTTCCCTGGTGGCGCAGTGGTTAAGATTCCGCCTGCCAATGCAGGGGACACGGGTTCGAGCCCTGGTCTGGGAAGATCCCACATGCCACGGAGCAACTAAGCCCGTGTGCCACAACTACTGAGCCTGTGCTCTAGAGCCCACGAGCCACAACTACTGAAGCCCGCGTGCCTAGAGGCCGTGCTCCGCAACAAGAGAAGCCACCACAATGAGAAGCCTGCACATTGCAAGGAAGAGTAGCTCCCACTTGCTGCAACTAGAGAAAGCCCGCGCACAGCAATGAAGACCCAACGCAACCAAAGGTAAATAAATTAATAAATTAATAAAAAAAAATAATTCATATTTTGTAGTAATTAGCTCCAATGTTTTGAGTATGTTAATTAGAACATACTTATTAACATTTTGTTCAAATCTATATCTCTATTGGAATTTGCCTTTATACACTATAGATACAAATCCCTTATCAGGTATATGATTTATAAATATTTTCTCCTATTCTGTGTGTTAACTTTTTATTTTCTAGATATTGTCCTTTGAAGCACAAGTGTTTTGTTTTGTTTTTTTTAATTTGATGAAGTCCAATGAAGCTTTTTTTTGTTTGTTTTTGTTTTTGTTTTTTGCTTTATTTTTATTTTGGGGTTTTTGTCTTGTTTTGTTTTATTTTGTTTTGTTTTTTCTTTTGTTTGTGCTTTTGGTGTTATGACTAAGAAACCATTGCCTAATCTAAGGTCAGAAAGATTCACACTTATGTTTTATTCTAAGAATCTTATGGATTTATTGCTTATATTTAGGTCTTTAGTCCATTTTGAGTAAAAATTTTTATATGGTGTGAGGTAGAGGTCAAATTTCATTGTTTTCCATGTAGATATACTGTTGTCCCAGCATCTTTAGTTAAAAAGACTATTTTTCCCCCACAGAATGGTCTTGACCCCTTGTCAAAAATCAGTTGACCATGGATATATGAGTTTATTTCTAGAGTCTCAATTCTATTCCATTGATCTCTATCTTTATGTCATTTTCACACAGTATTGATTACTGCATATGTGTATTGAAATTGAAATTATATAGTATGAGTCTTCTAACTTTGTTCTTTTTCAAGTTTGTTTCAATTACTTTGGATCACTTGCATTTTCATATGAATTTTAGGATCAGCTTTACAATTTCTGCACACACACACACACACACACACAACTCCAGTTGGGAAATTGACAGATATTGTTTTAAATCTACAGATTAATTTGGGGAGTATTGCCATCTTGAGAACATTAAGTCTTCCAATCCAGACACAGATGTATTTCCATTAATTTAAGTTTTATTTAACTTCTTTCAATGATGTTTTGAAGTGTTAAGTGTACAAGTCTTATACTTCCTTTGTAAAATTTATTTCTATATGTATTAGATGCTATTCTAAATGGATTGTTTTCTTAAAATCATTTTCAGATTGTTCATTCCTACCTAGAGTAAAGAAATACAACTGATATTTATGTATTCATCTTTTATTCTGAAACTTTGCTGATCTCAATTTATTAGTTTTAATATATTGGTTTTCCTTCAGTGTGCATGTGCAAGCAAATGTGTGAATTCCTTTGGATTTTCTATGTATAAGAACATGTCATTTACAAACCGAAGTACTCTCATTTTTATTTTGAAGACTGGATGCCCCCCCCCTTTTTGTTCTTGTCTAATGGTCCTGGCTAGAATGTCCAGAACTATTTTGCATAGAAATGATGAGCAGATTCTTTTGTCTTGTTCCTGATCTTAGCAAAAAAGTTTTCAGTCATTCACCGTTGAGTATGATGTTAACTACGTGTTTTGTTTTGTTTTAAATAAATTTCCTTTACTAAGTTGAGAGCGTCCCCTCCAATTCCTAGTTTGTTGTGTTTTTATCGCACAAAAGTGTTAAATTTAGACAAATGATTTTTCCACATCAATTGAGATTGTCAAGTGCTTTTTGTCCTTTATTCTACTAATATAGTATATTCATCCATTGATTTTCATATACGGAACATTTTTGCATTCCTAGGATAAATTCTACTTGGTCATGGTATATAATCCTTTTTATATATTGCTGGATTAGGTTTACTAGTATTTTATTGAAAATTTTTGTGTCTGTATTTATTGTTTTGTATTTTTTCTTTCTTTTGTTTTCTTTAATGATGTTTTTGTCTCATTTTGGTATCAGGGTAATGCTGGTATCATAAAGTGAGTTTAAAAATGTTACCTGATATTCTGTTTTCTGGAAGTGTTTGTGAGGGGTTGGTATCAATTTTTCTTTAAATGTTTAGTGGAATTTACCAATAAGGTCATCTTCTCCTGAGTGTTTCTTTGTGGAAAATTTTTGAGTACTAATTCAATCTTTTTATTTGTTATAGGTTTATTCAATTTTTAAATGTCTTTTCGTCAGTTTCAGTAGTTTGTGCCTTTCTGGGAATTTTTTCATTTCATCAAGTTTGTCTAATTGTTGGTATACAGTTTTCCACAGTATTCTATCATGGTTGTTATTTCTTTAAGGACAGAAGTTATATCTCCTCTTTCATTCCCTTTTAATAATTTGAGTCTTCTTTTTCCCCTTGATCATTCTAGCTAATGGTTTGTCATTTTTTGTTGATCTTTACAAAGAACTAACTTTTCAATTCATTGATTTTCTCTATTTTTTAAATCTATTCAATTTATTATGCTCAATACTTATGATTCCCTTCCTTCTGCTTGTTTTGGGTTCTGTATGCTCTTCTTTTTTCTAGTTATTCAGATGGGCAATGAGGTTGAGATCTTTCTTCTTTAATACAGGCAATGTAGCTATGAATTTCCCTCTAAGCATTGCTTCACCTGAATGCCATAAAATTTTGTATACTGTTTTTGTTTTCGTTTATTTGAAAGTATTCCTATTTTATCTTGTGATTACTTTTTGACTCAATTATTATTTTAAATTGTGTGGTTCAAATTGCCTATGTTTGTGAATTTCTCAAATTACTTTAGATATGATTTCCAATTTTATTCTATTTTGGTCAGAGAACATACTTTGTAAGATTTCAGTGTTTTTAAAGGTATTGAGACTTTTTTTTTTACTGTCCCAACATATGACCTATTCTGCTAGTAACACATTTGTCCAGTTTTTCTTTACTGTGGAACGTCTCATTTTCTCCTTCATTTGTAAAGAATAGTTTTTCAGGATATACTTGCTTGGTTGACAGACTTTTGTCCTCTGGCCTCCCTGGTGTCTGATAAGAACACATTATTAATCTTACTGAGAAACCCATGTGACTGCACTGTCTGACCATCACTTCTTTAGAAACCTCCTGTGCTCCTTTGTGTTTCTTCTCTGCTCTCAATCCCACGATGCATATGTTTGCACACTTGATGGTTTCCACAGGCCTCTGTTTACTTCTCTTCATTCTTTATTTTTCCTGTTCTTCCAACTGCATAATTTCAGTTGACCTTCCTTCAAATCCATGGAATTCTGTTCAAACCGGCTGTCAAGCCTCTTTAGTAAAATTTTCATTTCAGTCATTATACTTTTCAGATTCACATCTGTATTTAGTTCAGATTCACATTTGTATTTAGTATCAGATTCACATTTGTATTTAGTTCTTTTTTCCCCTAATTTATATATATATTTTTATATTTGCTGTTTGGTGAGACATGCTTCTCATACTTTGTTATTTTGACATGGTTCCCTTTAGTTCTTTGAAAATACTTAAAATAGATTATTTAAATGTGTTGACTATTATGTCCAATGTCTGGGTTCCTAAAGGATAGTTTCTATTTACTGCTCTTTTTCCCCCTGTGTTTGGGCCATACATTCTTGCATGTTTCATATTTGCATGTTTCATATTTGCTTTTATGTTGAAAATTGCATTTTCAATCACATAACATGACAGTTCTGGAGGTCAGACCCTCCCCACCTGCACTGTTTTGTGTTGTTGCGCTTTCCTGCTGTCTGGATTTGTTTATTCACTTTTTAAACTAATTCTGTAAGTCCGTATTCTCTGTCATGTGTGGCCACTGATATCTCTGCTTAGGTAGTTTAGTGGCCAGCTAATGTCTGAACAGAGATGTCCACAAGTTTCTCAGTCTTTGCTGAGGGTCTGTGTGTGTGGTGGGGAACGCCTTCAACAGACAGCAGGCAGGTTGCAACTCTGCCTCTTCCTTCCTGCTTGTGCAGAGCCTTGAGAGTAGGAAAGGTGAGAGCTTAGGGCGTCCTCAGCTCTTTCTGGAGCACAAGCACAGCTCCGGACACATGTCTGTCCATATTCCAGGAACTATCTTGGAGTTTCTTAAGCTTCCATGGACATCTCATTCCCTAGCTTTCTGGGTGGGTCTAACAGTTTCCCCAACTGTGATCTACTGCCTCAAACAAGCTCAGTGTTCAGCAATTGTCTGCAATTGTTTTCAGAATTCTCCACTGGGAAAAAGGCTGTTCTGCTGGGTGAGCTCCAAATCGAGTCAAAGAAAGACAACCTCATGAGTGAGTCTCCCAGGGAACTACCAGACAGGTCAAACAAGGCCAGTTCTTGGGAAGGGAGTTTGAAGAATCTTCCACATTCTTCCTGCTTCAGTCACCGCCAGGCTGCTGTTTACCACCATGAATATGGGCTATTTATTTTAAAGCCAACTGTAGAACTTGGGGGGTGGGGCGGGAAGAGGATGGAAATAGGGTAAATTAAAATGCCCACAGCTCACTCTTCCTAATGAGATTCATATGTGTTTTGTTTTCTGCTTTTTCTTGAATAAACACTCCCTGGTTTGCTACAAGCCTTTGGTTAATTTCCAGAGTTTTGAAAAAGTTGATGCTTGTAAATTTTGTACAGTGCTCACCTTGGTTTTATGGGTGAGACAATTTTCAGAGGTCCTTTCACTGCTGCTTTCATTGACATTCTCTTTCCTGCCATGGCTTTTGAAGGTTTGTGTCACGTAGCATAGAGTTCTATTTTGGCAGTTGTTTTCCTTCTACATTGAAAATATGTCATATATTATATTCTAGTTTCCATCATTTCCATTGAGCAGTCAGCCATCAGTCTTATTGCCTTAGTTTTGAAATTGGTACGACTTTTCTTTCTGGCCCCTTCAAGATTTATTTATTGTTTGTTTGTTTTTAGTGGTTCTCTCTTCTGCTAGATATTTGAGATGTGTGGGAGCACTTTTATTGTCACAATGACTGATATCATTACTGGCATTTGTTGGCAAAAGTCAGGGATTATATTGATAAAATTTCTGTACTGCATGGGAGAGCTCCACAATGCCGTAAAGAATTCCTGGCTAAAGTTCCAATGATTCCTCACTGACAAATTATGGCAGAGGTGAGTTTCAATGACTGGAGAGAAATCTGTCCCACATTTGGACCTCCAGCCTGTGGCATTTGAAACTTCTGGACCCTCCACTGGTGGGACTGAGGTTCTTAATTCAAATTTCCAAGGGCAACATGAGCTCAGGATCTGGGCAAGTCTGGTCTCCAGAAGAAAGTCCTCAGAGGTTCCTACTGCTGTGTATCTTGGGAAGCCACTTAGAGAAAAACGGAGCAGGAATTAAAATATACTTTCCCTCAGAAATTGGCAGTCAGATGGAGGGAGGGATAGAATCCTTGTCCCAGAGGAGACAAAAGATCAGATTAAATTCCACAAGGCACTTCTGTTCTGAGATGCCTTGATGAACCTCACAGTGGAGATGTTGAGTGGTGGGACCCAGAATTCAGGAAAACACCTGATTTGGCCAGACTTGGTTTTCAAAAAGTTACTCTATAACAATAGAGTAGATGGAGAACGATGGAATGATTCCATCTCTCACTACCAAGTAAAGGATAAAACTTTAAAAAACCCATCCATAGTTTTCCAACAACCAACTCTCTCAGTTTTATTTCCATGGAGGCAAAGATGTACATTCTTCATGTACAATACATCCTTCAATTTGAGGAATTTGTAAGGGACAACGTTCTAAAAGGGAAAGAGCTCTCTAAAACCACCTCATGCCCCCTACAATTCCTAACTATTAACCTGAGGTCAATTCACTTCTCCCTTGTGAATTCTGAACTCAAGCTAAAGAGGAATATGAACGATGAGATACTTTCTGTGTGTCATGTTAGTGAGATGTTCATTTTCCTATGAATATTGTCCTTTCATTAAGGAAGTAGGGAATAGCTGAGATGCTCAAAATGTTCTCACTGATGTAATTCTTCAAGGGAAAAAGCAAATAAAAGTATTTCCTATGTGGTCAATAGTCAGTTTTCATGTTACTACATTCTTGCTGAATGGCTTTCTGTAGATAAATTCCTGGGGTTGTAAAAGTGCCTAGTGAATCATTTTAGACAGATAAGTATATCGTTCTATGGCAACCTCAGTGGCCACCCACGACCCTGGTGTCATCTCCAGAGAATTGTGTTCTCTGGTCTGTTCATCTTCTCAGCCCAGAGAGATATATATTCTCCGTGTTACATAAAGTCAGCCTATTCCAGTGTCCTATGACCCTGCTCCCGAATACATGCATTTACTTCCGGCTGTCTGAACCAGTCACCTGAAATCCCTCCCCCACATGCATGCTCACTGTAACCCCAGTGCCCTCAGTGTCTGGAGACTTGTATTCTTGCTGCTTTCTTAAGAGAATAAATGCCATATTCCACGTCCTGCAAGCCAGCCCACTAGGGGAAAGGGCAGCTTTTGTAACTCAGGAGTGCTCCGAAAATTTGCATAGGTAATTAGATTTCATCGTGGCAAGAACAACAAGACCATTTAATGGGGAGGAAGAGGGTTTTGAATAATAGAAACTCCTATTAGGTGAATTTATGAAGAAACTGTGAAAAGTTATAACAATAATGTGTACCCTTCAGTACATCCTACTCAGTGAATAGATAAGTGGTCCTGAATCATTTATGCCAACATGCAGGAACCTGATAAATTTTGAACAAATTAAATTGAAATCCCCCCTGGAGTGAGTGTGAAAGGAGGATTAAATTTAATGGTCTCATGAGCGTCGCAGCACTAGATGGCTCCCTTCTGAAGACTCTCTTTTTCCCCCCGAAATAAAAGATTCCAAACCTCAATCAGAACAGATGTGAGTTTAATCACATTGCAGAAATGAAAAGCATGTGACTTTGTCATGTAATGAGACCTAAAGAATATGTCTAACCAGACAGACCATACATTTAGCTTCATTTTAATAGTGGGATACACGAGAGGTGAGCCCTGGTAGGAGGACCACATCCCCTCTTGGGGGGCTGCGCCCCCCACCCCCCCGGCATCCTGTGAACCTCACACACGTCCTGAGCAGGTTAGGGGTGTCTGGGATCCATGGCAGGACGCCCACAGCATCACCTGGCCCCACTGCATGGCTTACTCAGAATTCACCACTTTTCAAACTTACTGGTTACAAATTCTTGATTGGCAGATGAGCGGACTGCCCATCTCCATGGTCTGCAAAGGCAGCTGGCTCTTCCACACCCTGGGAAGGTTGGGTGGCATGGATTCCCTGAAATCCAAACCACTCCGTCTGGTAGGGAGCCTCGTGTGGTCTTCCAGAAGGACCCAGAATCAATGTCAGAGGCAGAGAGGGGGCACCCACTTCTGCGATGGTGGTCTGTACTCTGAATGACCAGCGGACTCAGGGTCTTCTGTCTCCCACACGGGGAAGTTTGCGCATCCTGGGAGAGCTCAGTTCCACCCCCCCAACCTCTGAGTGTGGTCGTGGGTGGCAAGCCATCCTCTGTCTCACAGAGGCCCCTGGTGGTTGGGGGGTCTACCCCTCGCTGACTTAGAGCTGATGGCCCAGGTGCTGCTGGTTTCTCTTCTGAGCCTCAGTGGACGCTGACACGAGCAGGAAGGGGCTGGAGCTGGTTCTTTCAATCAGGCTGGTGCCTGTGTCCAGTGAGAACCCCTGAGGGGGTGCTGAGAACCCACCCTTTCTCTCACTCAGGGGTCCTTGGACCCTCGGTCAGGAGCTGGCCTGTGGGTGTTGGATTGCAACCCTGAGAAAACTATGTCTGTTAATGGAATGAGGGGTGTCGTGACCAGTGTCTTAGCCGGTTGGGGCTCCTACAAAGGAAAGCCACGACAGGGCGTCTTAAACAACAGACATTTCTTTCTCCCAGGTCTGGAGGCTGGACATCCACGATCAAGGCACCTGCAGATTCCATGTCTGGTGAGGGCCTCCTGCTGGTTCACATACGCATCTCCTCACTGTGTCCTCACGTGGAGGAGGGGCAGGGAGCTCTGTGGGGTCTCTGTTATCAGGATACTAATCCCATCATGAGGTCTCCACCCTCGTGACCTCGTCACCTCCCAAAGACCCCACCTCCTGACACCCACTCATTGGGGGTTAGGATTCAACTCTGGGAATTCTGGGGGGAATCAGATATTCAGTCTCTAGCAACCAGGAAAAGGAAATGAGGTGATTAGAGCCCCAACCTTCATTTCAGCTGAGGTTTCCGTAAACAAAATAATCATTTCTACACGGGAACAGAATTTAAGACAAAAACAAAAAATAGTTGCCGCAGGCGTCAGGGAGAGACCGGGAGCTGCAGCTCTGGGAAGGATTCCACGAGGTCCTGGGCGCCTGTGGCGGGATGGCGGGTGCTGGGGCCATGGTCAGGGGGCTGGGGGGGGCGTCCTGTTTGGCCCCCCAGGAGAGGAGGGAGGGAGGGGCTCTCCCCAAGGGACAGTGCCGACAGCACCACGCGTGGGCTGCCTGTGGCTGCGTGGACCGCACGGGGCCGGCCTCACCCGCCTTCACAAACAGGCGGTGGTGGCGTTAGTCATGATGTAACACCCTGGAGGAAGAGAAATCGAATCACCACGAAGGAGCTGCGGACTCCCTCATTTCAAGTCTGGGTTTCCATGAGAATTCCAGTTCAACAGAAAACGAGACTGTTTTTTTAAAGAATCCTTTCCACAGCCTCTGCAGTTTTTATTTTCCATTTTAATTTCCATTTTGCAGATACTGCCCAATAAAGTCTCTCTCCCTCTCTCTCTCTGTTCTTTCTGTCTCCCCCTCTCTCTCTTTTCTCTCCCCACCCCACCTCCCCATAAATATGTATTTGTCTCCCTTTGTGGAGTCCCTCCTATGATATTCTGAAGCCAGCAGGGTCCAGCACGTCCACACAGCAGAGTATTTTCCATCATGAGGTGGCCCCTCCAGCCCTGCAACAGCACAGCCATGTAGGAAACATGAGGTGTGAACAGCTTCCAGAATGTTCGCTGAAACGCCTGAGGGCAAATTAAAGAGGGCAGTTCTGGGTCCTCTTCTCCATAACCAAGCTGGGCTCAGCCCAGCTGAATTCACCAGTGTTCGTCCCAACTCTTGCATTTCAACTTCATTTCCAGATATAAAGCCTTCAGCTGTGTCAGGCACTTTGATTTCTCTGGATGTCGGGCTTGGTTTTCAAATGTAAATGTGCCCCCAGGTTAGTCTCAGTAAGTTACCTGGCGGGGCACCAGGAGCACACCTGTCAGGTGTAGCTCTGTCCTTCTCCCTCCGTGTGATCCTTCATGTCTCGTATCAAAGACACCCTCCTGCCCGGAGCTGAAAGCAAAATTATTCTCAAAGGAATTTATGACAAATACAATAATTCCTTTTAATGCAGGAATGTTTTATCTACCAGCACATTAAGTACATATGCTACCAGGAAATAACCATTATGTCTATGATTCCCATATTATATTTAGAGAACACAATTAATCCATTAATTGGAGCGAGAAATATATGGTTTCCTCTGTACAGCTGCTCTGAGGCTCATCGGTGGAAAAACGTTGGTACCAGACCTTCATCTCAACCCACGACCCCTTCGACAATGCTGTGGCAGCATCTTTGGGGCAAGGTCATCTCCAGGGGGAAACTCCATGGTTGTTCACACCTTTCAGGGGAATTGTGGATGGGAATGGCTTCACCAAGCCCTGGCTGAGGTCTCCTTCTTTCCTTTCAGGTCACGACAGTTTGATTTTCCCCATGGGAAGGTAGAAATCGCTCAGATTCAGTCTTTTACTAACAGAATGGCAGGGGGGCTGGTGTCATCCTCCCCCTCCCCAGGCACCCTAAGACCTCCTAGGGATTTCTATTCTCACCTGAAGCTTCACTCGCTGTATTTAAAGTCCCCAGATCAGGTGTTAAAACGAGCCTGGGAACTCACAGTTACTCGTTCATTTAAAGAAGAGACAGTAAGTCAGGCACAGCGTGACGGCAGACAGGCATTGTGTAACTTCCTTCTTCTCCCAAAAATGTGTTACGGTGTCTTTCCACATCACAGGCCTCCCCCAGAACCTCTCTGAGAGTCTGTGCTGTAGTCCCTGCACAATTCCCGCTTGCCTATCAGAATTTCAGGTGGTTCCATTTTTCCTCATTATTATGAGAAATGGTCCAATGGGCATGTGACCTTCCTTTTCAGTTCATAATATATGGGGAACATTTTTCCTGGACATAAATTTTACATGAATATATGATTTTAAATGTTCTGATTATGAAATCAGCAATTTAGAAAATAGTAAAGAATGTATTTTTTAAAAAGAAAAAGAAATAACCTGTAATCTTACTTCCGAAGTCCATTTTAAACTCATCAGGGTAGCTTTATCCCCACACCTTTTTTTTCCACCCTCCCTGCCACCCCCCCAAAAAAGAATTCTTTTAACGTCCTGTTGCTTCACGGGGTACTTTCCAAGTGGGTGTCATGTGGCCACATTCTGTAACATCCAAGAGCGTGTGTGCGTCTCCCCAGACCTTTTTATTTTTATTTTTCAACAGAAGGCTCTGCATATCATATTTATTCAATTGATTTTTAAAAATTTAATTGAAATATAGTTGATTTACAATGTTATGTTAGTTTCAGGTGTACAGCAAAGTGGCAGGGAACTATCCCCAGACATTTCTTAATGTATATATAGATATTCAAGCTTTCCTCTTTTAAGTTTGGAACCATTATGTGGTTGCCTTTTTAAAAACATTCTACTGTTTGAATGTTCATGGTCTGAGACATTTTGCGTGCCATCGCGTGGGGTTTTACTACATGGACACACTGTACCATATCAATCCTTGCCCGACGGGTGGACTTCTAAGCTATTTCACGTTGCTGTTATGAATTGCATTACAATGTACATGCGTGTGCATAACTCCACTTGGCATTTCTAATTATTTTCATAGGCTGTAAGTCACAGGAGGTGATCCCTCAGTGTAACCAAACAACCTGGTATGAAGACACATTAGACAGGGGGGTCGTGTTCCATCCTCTGAGGAGAATGGGGTTCGGAGGGGCCGGCGCTCTGCTAGGACGTGGCTCCAGGGAGACTTCCTGCAACTGTAGGGCCAATGCCTCTCATCCTCTTGCCCTCCAGTCACCCGGATGCATTAAAATCAAAGTAAAATAAGCGGAATCTGATTATTCAGTAAAATAACCTGATCCAGGTAAATATTTCTTCCTTCTCAGGAGGGCTGTGGGTCAAGCCAAACCAAACCAACCAACAAAAATTAAGACATCACTGTAGAACCCTCAGTTTAGGACTCTGTGAACTTTGTAAATGAGGAGTGGTGGCCGGTGGTCACTAGGAGGACAGGGAATCAGAAGTAAACCCAGAAGGGGTGCAAGTGGTGCTTTGTCTGGGTCTTTATAAGAAAGTATCTGAATCGAGGGCACACTTTTTGCACAATTTCTGTTGTGAGTTATGTATTTCCACATGGCCCTTCTAGATATTTTATGTTCAAGGCTGTGTCCTTTGGGACAGTTACGATGACGAGAACTGTTGTAAATACACATGACTCCACTCTCATTTTCATCTGCTGTTGGTGAAGAGAAATCAAGGATTAAGTGATAACTGAGACAGCCATTTGTTTGCTCAACATTTTTAAAGATTACTTTCTGCACAGCAGAACGAACTGGAGCTAGCCATTGGCCGCTGGATTTGGACAAAGAGAGGCTTTGGATGATGCAGGTGCGTGGGAAAGGTGTTCTTCTGCTCCTGGGAAAAAGTCCTGGGCGGGGGGTAGTTTCTCCCAGAAGCTACTTCCGGGGACTTAACATAGTTTCAGGGGCCACACGGAGCTGTGATCCACAGATAAAAATCTACAGTGTGAAAGGTTTGACAAATGTCTGTTGCTCTTTATTGTGCAACTGCAAATTCAAGTCTGCATGAAAATAGAGCGTCTCTTTGAAGATGTTCAAAGGCGTCCCTTCCATTTTCTGAAGCTGTTTATGAAAAGATGGCTATTAATGTGTTCTTATGGGAGTGGCATTTTACCGGGGCCTTTGTGTTAAAGAGTTCAAGTACATAGGAGGCAGATCGTCTGAGAGTGCATTAGTTATTACACGAGGTTGAACTCTCCAAGGACCCTGCCCTGGAGTGAGAGTCTAAGCTTCGTGGCATAGCACAGTCTAGAGGGTTAGGAAGAGAAATATTAAGGGCTTTTATGATTTTTAGCACCATCTGTGTTGTGGTCTTGACTGTAGCAGAATTGCTTCCACCCATGAGTGTGTGTGGGGCTAATTCTTGCCTGTGATTTTACTTAAGGATTCTGTGGATATGACTTCACACGAAGGCAAGGCTGACAAGTCTGTGCTATAGAAAAGTATGAGATTCCGCGTGATTCCATGATTCCGATCTTTCTCATTAACTGAGCTACGGCCAGATTAAAATAATGTTGCAAAAATAGGTTGTGTGGGTGGTACTTCCCCTGGCAAAGTAACAGGTCACGAGACAGAGCCATGACCAGGAAAGAAAGAAGCACTTAACTGAAAACTAAAACAGAATGGTGCATTGTTTTGCAGAAGGGAAATGGAATTCCTGTAGGGCTGGCCTTGTCTGCAAGTGTGTTTGCGTGCGTGGTGTGTGACTTTGCCTGGAGTCGTTAGGAATGTGAACACAGTCTGATTTGGGGGCTTGTTCTCCTGGTCTCATCGCCTTTGACCTCAGAGTCCCAGCCAGCCCACAGATCACTCTGGGTCCAACTGACAAAGCAACCCGCCGTTTCTCCCCCAAGTACCAAGCCCACACCTCCTATGTTTTATCCGAAAGCCACATTTTTCATAGAAGAAGAAAGTTCCTGTGCAAACATACTATCCACCTATGTCCTGACAGTTTGCTTTGCTTGCTTTTGTTAACAGGAACCCACTGTTGGCGAGAGAAGGCCCTTGGGGGAGATGTTTGTTTATTTTTTATTTGGTGTATTTGTTTGCTTATTTAGTTAGTTTTATACCACATTACAGACACAACTGAAAGATCCTTTGAAAGTATTTTTTTTTGTAGCTGCTAAACAAGCAGACCGGCAGGCTTGGACCGTCTCCTGTGTGTGTTTGTGAAAACAGCGCTCAGCGGATGCTGACAGCACCTCAGGTTCACTGCGCCCCGGCGCGGGCTGTGGCTTTACCTCTGTCATCACATTTGCTCAGCCCAACAGCTCTCCCAGGTGGGACCTCTGATCACGGCTCTATTTTATGGGGGAGGAAATGGACGCTTTTGGAGGTTGGATGATTCTTCCGGGGTCCCACGAGCCAGGGAAAAGTAAGGCTCAGATCTTGTGAGGTCCAGCTGTGGCCCAGCCTGCAGGTCCAGCCGAGGTCCCCCCAGCTCCCCTGACACGTTGGGCCGGGCTGTTCCTGGCGGTGGGCTGGCCCTTGGCCCCTGTCGGGACACTTGGTGGCATTACTGGCCTTGACCCACCAGTCCTGACACCAAGAGTGTCTCCAGTGCCAGACGCCCTCTGGTTGAGAGCAGGTTTTCTCCTCCCTCCCCTGACGCATCCACCTCTGTCTTCCTCCCAGCGCTGGGCTCCAGGCCCCGGACCGGCCGGCCCTGTGGCTGTGGCCCTTTGGCCTGTGTCTGTCCCTCAGTGCTGTGATGTCCTTCACCCCTTGGCTGTCCGGGAGCTGTACC
This sequence comes from Balaenoptera musculus, assembly GCF_009873245.2. Taxonomy (NCBI): domain Eukaryota; kingdom Metazoa; phylum Chordata; class Mammalia; order Artiodactyla; family Balaenopteridae; genus Balaenoptera; species Balaenoptera musculus. The sequence continues at coordinate 1,624,946 of NC_045787.1, read as the reverse complement.
CACGGCAGCCGGGGTTGAAGAGCTCACGCGTGTGGGGAGAGACCACACGGCATCCGCCCCCTCAGGGGAGCTCCGGCCACCTGGTGATTCCCAGGTCCCTGTGTCCCGTGGGCGAGTGCAGCCAGGACAAGGTGGACCCAAATCTCACCAGAAATGCAAGAGGTCCAGGATGGCTAGCACTTCCACAAGACGGGCCTGAGCAGCCTAACCCAGGGACCCCTCCCGGGAGGCGGCCTCCCCTGGACGACAGTGGAGGCCCTGCCCTCGGCCTGGCACCCACCCCAGGCGTGTCCACGCCTCCTGCCCAGTCCCCCTTGGGGAGATGCAGGAACCTGGCCTCCTGGACTCTTCATGAAGATGCCACACAAAAGCCCAGGGACCCGCAGTCTTCCGTTCAGGTACACGGAGCCTGGGATTCCTACCGCAGCCCCATGACAGCAGAACAGTTCACGTGCCACGGCTGCCAAGGATGTCTGAGGCGGGAGACGGTGGACCCGCAGGAGGAGCAAGGCCTTCACGTGTGGGCCAGAGACACAGCGAAGAGGGAGGGGCAGCAGAGGACCCGGATCTGGGGGCGGGGGGGAGGAGGGACGCAGGGCAGGAGGTGGGGGCCACGCAAGCTGGGGCAGGAGCCCCTCACCGCAAGGCAGGGGCAATGGTCAATGCTCTCAATGATGATAATAAAGAAGAAACATCATACAATTGTGCCATGGTTATTCACAAACTCACTTTTTCCTATTTTATCCCCATACACCACGTTGAGAGGCCCAGGGACCTTTGTTTTAGTTTTTCACTCGCTGGTTCTGGTTCTTGCTGCCTCTTCATCATTTACCAGTTACAGAGCAATTCATACACAGCGACCGCCGTCAGGGCGGGCAGCCCCCGCCTTCCCTGCTGGGCCCTTTCCTGCGCAGGGACCGGCAGGTGGGCTGATGCAGGGCCAGTGCCGAGCCTGGGACTCGGCCGCCGCTGTTCCCACGATGTGCTCTTCTCACAACACCCACCTGAATCAATTATTTTTAAAACATACATTTCCATTTAGTGATTCATGCTGGGTCTAATTCACTCGCCATTTAATATCACTTAGAATCATCCAGGGACTAAAACAGGTCCACAGAGAACAGATTTTAAAAGTATATTTTAAAGATAAAAATGGGCCTTTAATATTCTACAGGATTTCAAATCCCTGGACAAAGAGTGTCTGCTTAAATTTAAAAGAAGCCCTCTCATACCTGTCTTTGATAAAAGAAAAAGGCAGCCCGGGCCTTCGCAAAAGCAGAGGACTCACCTTTTTCAAATTACAGTTTTCAGGTCTGATACAGCCAGATAATCATCAGCAGCTCAAATAAAATCATTATTTTGTCAGAGAGAGAAAGCATGTTCAAGGGGGAAATTAATGACAGCAGAGAAAGAATGCACTTGAGCCCTAATCCAAAGACAGTTGCCAAGATGAAAGGAGTGCGGATGCTTCACTTTGCTTCAGGTGCTACTCTAGACTCTTCTGAAAGGCGGCACCAAAGTCTTGCCTTGAAAGCAGGGATTGGAAAATGCTTTCTGCAGAAATGAGAAACTTAACTCCCACCCACATCACAACGTTCAGAGAGATCTGTTTCCCACAGGCTTTTCCCTCTTTTCATCCTAAATATCACAACATCATTTTAGCTTAGGGACCAAAGCAGGAATAGAAATGATGGTAACCCCACACCAGCATGCCCTCCTGTGGAAAAGAGAAAAAAGTTCATCCTTGATGATTCAGAAGGACATTTACAGGGGCATCTAAACCTTTTGGATCTAAACTCAAAGTGCAAACTCTTGGAAGTCATGTGGCCTTATCCTGGCCACCAGCTCTTCCCCTGAACATCACCAGATTTCAAGTGGGGGACTGAGGTTTGGGAGGGAGGGGTGAGTTGTCCTTTTCCTGAAGTGCTGCATCCCTGGTGTCTTCCTACGGGACCTGAGAGCAGGATGGGTCTGGCCAGGGCTGGGAGGCCGGGGGCTCACTGCCCGGAGTGGCTTCTGAAGGACCAGAACCCTCCCCTTCCCAATGGTCCCTCCTGCTGGGGTCTGGACACAGGTCTCATCCCTGCAGCCACACTGGTCCCGTCGTGACCCTCGGGCTCCCATACAGGTGATGGAGCTGCAGTGATGGGCCCCGCCACTGCCTGGAAGCCTGGGGCAGGTCGAGGGCTTTGAGGTCGGCACAGGAGGGCAGGAAGGACAAGGTTGGGAGCCACGGGCAAAGGAGGCCCCCGAGTGTCCGTGTCACTCAGAGTCCCTAGGACGCCGTCCCATCCTTCCACAGGCTGACTCAGAACCTCATGGGGGGACTGTCCTCAGTCAGCTACTGGGCACCTTTTCTTCCTTTGTTTTCTGCTCTCTGGCAGGTATAAGGTGCTCAGAGGTGCAGAGCAGGGAAGGCATGCACCTGGCCCAGTCACAGCTGACCTGTTCCTAATCCCCACTCCTTCCCTGTTTCAAGAAGCCCCTGGTCCAGTGGGAACTCCTATAAGAGAATAATTTCATTCCTTGCTAGTTACTGGGATTTGGGAGAAGGAGGAGTATCTGATATTAGGATCTGTTAGTGCACTTCACTTGAATGGAATCCTAATAAAAATAGTAAGTTTAACAGTCTTGGCATGGCCGCCAGGACACGTGTGAATTGTGCCCCAGTTTTTCCTGATGCTGAGTGAGTTCACCTACACGAACAGCGCCCAGGTCTCCTGAGGCCGGGTTGTTTGCATAGCCTACATTTCCAAACTTTTGACTTTGAATAACGTGGAAATATTTATCATAGGCCATTTCTAGAGAGTTCTGGGTCTACAGGACTGAATTAGGATATGAGGAGTTCTGTTTCTGCAGCCCTCGAAAGCCTGGTCATTCCATACACGCCTCCACCAACTGACGTGCCAACAAGATGCACTCAGGGCAGGAATTTGGGGAAGATGAAAGCGTCAAAACAGCACACCTTCCTCAGTCCTGGGCACAATGTGTGCTTTGGCTGAGGGTCAGTTAGTGTCTCTGCTGGGGAAGGCCGATTTACACAGTCCCACTAGAGAAACTTACTTCTGGTTCTCTTATGAAGGTTAATGTTTGCATTCAGAGCCTCACAATAGCAACCAGTGTCTGAGGGCAATGGACCCAGCACTGGGCACGGCACTGCTGTACGGGCCACACGGGCAGGAGGGCACAGGCAGGAGGAGGAGCCAAGGTTTCCCGGCCATGAGGTGCCCGATGCTCAAGGAGCTGGGGAGGCCCACGCCTGCATGTGGGGATCTGTTGCGGGTGCTGAGGAAGCCCGGGCCGCCCTGATGTGCCTACTGACTGCCTTGTCCATAAGAACGAACACAGTTACAGGTATTTCACATCTTTTAAGTTTCTCCTCAAAGGAAAAAAACAAAGAAGCTTCAAGTTCAAAACCTGCCTGGAATCTAGTCCCCGCAGCGTAGGCTTTATTCAAGTGCGAACAGAATAGCTGGACTTGAGCATCTGTCCAGGGACAGAACACAGGCTTGCTCTTGGGAAATTTTACTTCCTGTGAAAGATATTGCCTTTCTAAAGAGCAGAGAGAGAGAGGGCACGCACACATCTTGCAAACAAGTAACGAGCTTGAAATGGAGAGATCAAGGGTATGCAAACTAGAGCCAGCCATCCCGCCTGGACTCTGGGGCTGCCCTGCCTGCAACCTGAGGTGCTCACCTGGGACCTGCACTTCTCATATCTCTGGTCGTGGAGACAGCTTTTCTGACCTGCTGAGTCAGAAACTGGGAGTGCAGAGGCGCCGCTGGTTAATCACTCTCTCTCCTCTCGGAATTCCAAGCGAACGGAGTGAGTGGGGGATGGGGGCAGATGTGAATCCAGCAACACAGAAGTTGCCCCCAAGGGAAGAAGTGTCTGGTGAAGACGGCGCCCGTGCCAGAAAGCGTCTGCTACAAGTTTCCGCACAACCGGGGAGGGACTGCAGCTGAAGTGGCTGAGAACTACCCAGAACACGACCCAGTGTCAGGAGGGTACATGTGTCCAACCAGGAATGGCCTGGGCTCCACAGGACCTGATGGACAGATTTATGCCTGATGTGTGTGGGGTTATATCTAAAGATGCACATTGCTATATTTAAAATGGATAACCATCAAGGACTTCCTGTGTAGCACAGGGAACTCTGCTCAATGTTACATAACAACCTAAATGGGAAAAGAATTTGAAAAAGCATAGATACATGTATATGTACAGCTGAATCACTTTGCTGTACACCTGAAACTAACACAACATTGTTAATCAATTACACTCCAATATAAAATAAAAAGCTAAAGAAAAAGATGGACATCAGCACAGGAGCCTCAGTTTTCCTTGGATCTTAGAAACGTATGATGCTTAATTCTAAGCAGTCAGCTTGGTACCAGCGAGCTTATGAAGAGATGTTAGTTCAGAATGGTGTTGACCACGTCACTATGTGCACCCATTCTTTTAGGGGATGATTACGGGTGCTCAGGACACACATTAGGGCTAAGTCAATGCGGTTCTCTCAGCCTCCTGTGCGATATTTTTCTTGGAGCTCGTGTATAACCGAGTCCTAGGAGCGGTGTGGGTAGAACTCCGCTCTGCTTATGCAAAGAAGCCATGATTGTCACCAGTTCCGACTGATGACAGATATGCTTAAGGCTCTTAGGCAGGCTTTGGCAGTGATGTTTACTTTTGGGGTGAGCGCAAACATTACGATACCGTCAGGACTATGAATGGAGCTTTTGTTACAGGGTATTATGGGAATTACAGTATTTAAAGAGTACATCTCACTCAAAGATAACTTTGAATGTACTTAAAGTGCATTTCTTGACAGACTGTTATTGTAAGTTGATCTGGTTAAATCACCCATACTTTTAGGAATTCTGTATCACAAGAGGTGGCCCTGCCTTGTGACCCTACAGTAGGAGCACAGGAGACAGTGAGAAACACTGATGGGGAAGACTTACCAATCATCTGCCCAGCCTTTTCCCATCCAGGACCAAGTTTTAAAATCAAGGCAGTTGCTTCAGAGCAACTGACTTTCTGACTTGCAAGTAGACCCATAACCAGGCACAACCAGAAAGAAGGTGCCGTCCTCCGGGTGGCACAGCTCCTTGGGGAGGGGGATCTCCCCTCAAGGGAGGGTCCTGCCCCATCCCAGAGGAAATGTCAGAGAGTCTGAGGAAAGGCACATGTTGCAGAAGTTCACTTGCATGAAGGATGTGTATTGTCATGGATACGGAAAATACTGTATAAATTCTCCAAAGCAATGTTGGACGATTAAGGGATTGAAAAACAAAATAAGAATGTGGAGGAAAGCTTTAAAAACCTGCATTATTAAATTGGAGAGAAGAGAAAGAGTCATCCCCTGTCCTCTCTTACTTCCAGAAAAGACCGAGAAGGATTGGCAGCCAAGGACTGCATTTTCAAGGTAGGTTTTAGGGAACCTTAAAAGGTTCAGCTGCATCACTAGAGTTCTGGAATAATCTAGCGGTGTGTCTGTGTCAAAGCAGTTAAATGACCTCAGTGACACTGGCTGACTCCAAGTTCTTTACTTCCCAATATCATAAGCACAGATTTAACCAGTAATGTATCTATTGGGCATCAACCATGTGTCACTATGGTAGGCAGTGCCGGGAAAAAGAATGAAGACTAATGTACAACATGCACGCAAGTTGGGGGCTCGTAAGATAGTGAGAAGGAGGTTTAAGACACGGTCACCATTTACCCTGCAAATACCAAAGACCTGATTAATCGGTAAGGACACGCCACGGTCACCATGCACAAGGCTCGTCCACGTCTACACAGATGCCCGGCCCTGCGAGGGCAGTGTGCACCTCCAGCTGGCTCACACCCACCTCCTGACCCAGCATGCCGACTCACCACCCTGCCACCTGTGTGAGTTACAGACCTTAAAATATTTATCCTATATGGTTATGGAAACTTGATACTAGTATAAAACATTTGATCTTGTTCCCTAAAAAAAAAAGTCAAAGGATGAGAGAGGAATGGAATTGCATCTCGGCGATCAGGGCTTCCTCTAGGAGAGCCATGTGGAAGGTCATTTCCGCTGTCACGATCAGAGACTCCCTCCCCCCGCCCAACTCCCGTAGCATGGATCAAGTTAATGAGGAAAGCTGCAAGGTTTAAGTCTGAAATTAATGTACTGGCAGCCAAATGTCAAAGCAAAATGTCCTTATTCAGAGCAAAGAGCTTAAGACAAGAGAGCTCTTGAGTGGGGACAGGTGAAAATGACCAAATTAACAATTTGCCATAAAATGTACAAAATTCAGTTCGATTCCTAAGTAGAAAGGGTAATATAATCCCATCCGTGCAACAAAATAGTATTTAAGCATTTGCAAGGGCCAGCACAGTTGTACCAAATACACAGGAAATCAAAGCACGCGTCTGTGTAACTACTTCAAGCTTGATGGGGACTAAAGCCTCAGTGGGCTGCCTTGCCTGTCCTGCTCTGGACCCTACTTTAGTGAAGTGAGTCTGGGTCCTACCGTGATCGTGACACCCTGAACAAAGCCCTGCACGCTACTCTAACCATCAGGTGGGAAAGCAAATCACAACGAGATGAAGACGTACATTTAGCACCTTCTGGATGGGCATCCTTAACTAGCCAACCAAACAGCTGAAATCTGGTAACCGTGACGAGAAATTCAAATTGTATATATAACCTGGAGGCTGTCAGGGCCAAGTTTTGGGGGGAGACAAGTCAAGGGAGACCTCAGTAAGCACAGGTTTATATGCTCTTCCGTAAAGCACAGGCAGGACAGGGGTCTTGATCCCCCCATGGAAACAGAGGGCAGGGCCGCTCTTGGGCAGTGGAGGAAGGCAGTTGAGGACAGCAGTCTGGCCAAGGAGCAAACACAGGGCCCCTGGAGGGATGAGCTCAGTCCGGCCTGGGCGAGGACTGCATCCAGAAGCCACCTCTGGAAAAGGTCATGCGGCCCCAGCCCTCTGTGCACAGGGAAGGTTTTACCACATCTGGACCGCGGGACCCGCTGATGGGGGATGGGGATGAATCTAAGTAAAGTCTCAGGAAAGAGACGGAGACTCAGACCCCTCAGGGCCTGAGGGGATGAGGCACAGCACGATTGGCTTAGGACCAGGGGGTGAAAACTGTTTTGCTTCTTCACTTTTCCCCTTTGTGACCCAGAAGAGCTCGGCAAAGGGAGTCTGGGTGGGAACGGTGTCCGAGCAGATGAGGCAGGGCTCTTTGGGGCCTGGACCAGCCGGGATGGCCCTCAGCCCTCGTCCCTCCGCAAGGGCCAGCCTTTCTCCGCGGCACAGTCCAAGTCCTAGGCGGGCGCAGTGCGGTCTGGGCGTTGACCTGTGGGCCCGGTCCGGCTGTGCTTTCGACCCGGCAGTGATCACGGGCGGCCCTGGGCTGCAGACACGGCCGGAGCATCGCCTGCACAGCGTGCCGGGTGTGGCGGCCTGCCCGTCCCCAGGGCCCACGCCTCCCAGCGCTGCTTCCTCCATGTCAGGGAGCTCTCCGCTCACCACACCTCGTCCCATCTGAGGGCCTCTGTGCACCTCGGCTGAGTCTCACATCCTGTGTAGCTACAGACACCTGCACCCCACACGCAGGGAGGGGCCTTCCCACGGGAGGAGGAACACCGCCCGGACCTGGATCCCATCTTGACTCCTCCGGGCCCAGCATCCTTTGTTGCCCCACAGCGACTGCGCCAGCGTTCACCTGGGCACCCAGGTGTCCACTGCCTCAGCCGCTCCAGTGAACTGATGCTGACGCAGGATGGCTGGCCTTCTCTGATGGAGTCCCCCTCCCCACAAGAGACCCGAGCCGTAACCCTCACAAGACTGGGGGTGGGTCATATCCTCGTCACCGTGTACAGAGGTCAGGGCTGGGCGCATGGAGTCCAAGGAACTGCCAGGGACCCAGCCAGAGCACAGCAGATCTGGAGTGCCCACTGGGTGTTACCCCAGTATCCATGTCCTTCACCCTGGCGGCCACTGTCAGGGTCCTCGGGTTCCCTCTGGAGCCGGGAGCCGTGGGAAAGCAGACAATGGGGCGGGACTGGGGCAAGGAGAGGGAGGCACACACCTGGTGGACCGTGTCCTGGGGCTGTGCTGACAAAGTAGCCAAGACCAGGCGGCTTGAAACAACGGAAACTTATTCTCTCACGGTTCTGCAGATGAGAAGCCCAAAATCTAGGTGTCTAGGAGGCCGTGAATCTGTCCCAGGCCGCTCTCCATCTTCTGGGGGTGTGCTGGCCACCACCTGTGTTCCTTGGCTTCTTCCTTGTTCCTTGATCCTTGGCGATGGCTCCTTTGAAGCATTGCCCCATCTCTGCCTTCACGTTCACAGGTATCTCCCTGTGTGTGTCTGTGCCCACACTTCCTCTCCTTTCCAAACGCCAGTCCTGTGGGGTTAGGGGTCCACTACTCCAGCTTGACCTCATCTTAACTAATTACATCTGCTGTGACCCTATTTCCATAGAAGGTCACATTCCAAGATCCTGGGGGTTAGGACTTCCATATAAGAAGTGGAGGTGGGGATACAATTCGTCCCACAGCATCTCAGGCACAACATTTAGGGGTGCCGGAAACTCAATCCTCAAGATAAATAGTATTGTATTGAAGAATATCAAATTGAAGATTTGAAGAACTGAAGAATATCCAAATTCATGCAGCAAATCCATGGTGGACAAAATGTAGGGAGTTTGCATACACACAGGATCAGTACTGCTGATTTGCCCTTCTCCCTTGGGCTCAGAGCTGGCTCAGCTCAGCTCAGCCTTTATTTAAAAATTTGCTCTTTTCTTAACATGGACTTTTGTTAGCATTCATGTTCATTTTCTGAAATAGCTCATTAAATATTATTTATCTTGATGACTGAGGCTGTTGGTGCCCCTCAAGCATCACCCACCCAAGGCAAGCGCCTCCCCCTCCCCAGGCTTCCATAGGGTTCAGTCCCAGAGGCCAAACCATTGGCCCAGCCAGTGAGGAAGCTGCACCCCGGGGCTATCAGTACCCGTGGATGATGGTCCTCCCACGTGCACCCTGAGACCTGAGTGTGAGGGGAGCCTCGCCCTTGTGTCAGGGCTGCCCCCACGGAGACCCCGATAGAGGCCAGGGAGGGAAGACCACTGGATTTCCTGAGAGAGACCGGACCCCCGCCCATTGACTCCCCAACCCCAGACTGTCCTTCCTGCGGCAGAGAGCAGGGCGGGTGTGCGTGCAGCGGGCACGGGCTCCATGCGTCATGGGGAAGCAGGAGACCCACCGCCCCGAGTCTCCCCGAGGAGGGTCTTCTTCAACCTTCCCGGGAGGGGCACTTGGAAGAGAAGGGGGAGCTGACTGGCGGTCGAGTGATGGTGGCCTGCCCCTGACCCCAGCCTCCCCCAGGCATGAATCCCCACCTCCTCCCCGGCCTCTGGGGAGTAACAGTAGCCTTCTTGCGGCACTGAGCTGACCCTCTGGCCAGTATCACTGCATCCCAGTGACCCCGGGTCACCGATTTCCCCAGAACCACGTGAGGCCTGGCCTGGGAGAAAGTCTACCTGCCCCTTTTGTTTAACGGGGCTCCTGGTAATCAAACTTGTACAATGATCAGAAGAACGATCGCATCTTCGGGGACCGGCCAGGCCCTCTTCATGCATTAGTAATGCGGCTTTTCCGTAAAGCCTCACGTGCTTTCTGCTGACGATTGTTTAACTTTTCCTAACACCGCGCAGCTCCTGCTCTTTTAGCAGCAAGACAGAGCTGAGCGCTAGGGCTGGGAAACGCTTCCACTGGCACGTGGTTTAATCATGGGTGTCCCGCACAGGACATCTGTCCACAGGCTTCTTCCCTCCCAGTGAAGACTCGGAGGGTGTCCAGCATCAGTCAGCGATCACGGACAGGTGGGGGGAAAAGCTGCATATTCACAGGCCCAGCCCGAGCTGGCCTTACCCTATATCACTGATTTGCTGTCCTCCAGTCCCCTCATCAAACTCACTCAAAGATCCCATCACTGGCATCCCCACGGCCTGCGCTGAGCATCTCAGCAGATCTTTCCCCCCTAGGCGGCTGCAGTCCAGAAGCTAGAGCTGCACTCTGCTCTCTGAGTCCATCGAGCAAAGTTAGGGCCTCAGACAGGCTGGTAATGAGCTGCGGAGAGTTCCTCCCGGCCTTTGCCCATCCTCCATGGGTCTTCAAGAGGCTAGAGCTTCTGGAAAGCAGTGATGTGTTCTGGACTTTCTGAGATCTTTTCTGCCTGCTTTAATCATGTGTTTAACTGATGCTAATCCAACGAGTTGCCCAGCACCAAGGATGCCAAATGGAACGAGGACACAGCCAACCTAAACTCTGCCATCAGTGGGAAGACATGGTTGGATAGTTATTCCAAAGTCTCCAAGAGACGCCTGGCTAGACCGTCCTGCCCTCCGAGCCCAGCTTTGGCTTTATTATGAAGACCGTGGTTTCAGTCTGATCCTTGAGATTGGCTGATGGTTGATTCGATTATGCACTTGGATCTTGATTTGGAATATTCCAGGTAAAACAGGCAAAATAGATTAGGGCCCATCATATTGGCCATTTCTCTGTTTTCTCTCACCTTGTGTTGGAGAGTCACCCGCCCTCCCTGTTGGCACCGAAAGGCCCCTGAGTCTCCAGGGTCAGGGCTGGACCCCAGACGTCTGCCCCTCACACCAGGTGAAACAAGCTGTGGAGATGAAGTAAGTGCACGTTTATCCAATGGCATGAAGGTGTCACCTTCTTTTCCTAAGCTGTGCCAGACTCCCATCCTGGAAGAGGTTCCCTATGACATGGTGCCCGAAGGGGCCCTGAGGGTCGGTCCCGTGCCAGCCCTGCTGCCCCAGCACACACGCGCACGTTCACTCGCCCACACACAAGCCTCTGGCTCCGCGGGGTTCTGGCCTGCGCTCGTTGCTGCTGCGCCCCCAGGAGAGGCTGCATCTAGCCCATCGCTGCTTAGATATTTGTTTCTCTGGAGAAGTGCTGCTGCATGCTGCTGTGTAAGACAGACACACGACTCTACATTTATGTGTGTCTGAAGTTTTTAAACGAAAATATTCCTGCTAGTTCGAGATGCAAAACGATTCCCACACCTCCTCCTTGATGTGTATTTTTTTAAGCGCTCAGAGGGATTTCTGGGCGGCCGTGTGAGTCCCCTTTGTTTCTAGAGTGTTTGGTTGATGTGTTTCAGAGTAGCGGTGAGAGCAACCGCGGGCAGACTTCGGGGTGTTTATGGTGGACTCTGGGGTCCTAGGGCCACGCGCCTGCTCCCGGGAGCAGCAATTCAGCCCCTAATGCCGCGCCCTCTGCGTTGAAAACATATCCCCCACACAGCTGTACTAGCGCAAACAATAGGCAGCTGGTTTTGTGTGTTTTTTTTTGTTTTTTGTTTTTTTTTATCATTTCCAGGTGGATTTGAGGGAGAGGAGAGTTCTAATGGATCTCAGTGGTCTGTGTGATCTAAACCCCAAAGTTATACCAACGTATTTCAATGAGATATTGCTTTGGAGACTTGAAGGAAGAGAAAATGTCCCCAAATCGTGCCTCCAGAACAGCATCACCATTCAACACATTTACAATAAATGCTTAAACACCATTTTCTCTCCTGGCTAGTCTTTTTTCAGGTGCTATTTTCTGATTCCAAATTCTGGGAAGAGATGGCCCTGCCGCCGGCCAGGGGGACCTGTGGTACTAGGCTGTGTCTGTGCCCAAAGAGATGAGGACTCAAGTTCCAATTTAAGAACAGAGGCCGGGGCTTCCCTGGTGGCGCAGTGGTTAGGAATCCACCTGCCAATGCAGGGGACACGGGTTCGTGCCCCGGTCCGGGAAGATCCCACATGCCGCGGAGCAACTGAGCCCGTGAGCCACAATTACTGAGCCTGCGCGTCTGGAGCCTGTGCTCCGCAACGGGAGAGGCCGCGACAGTGAGAGGCCCACGCACCACGATGAAGAGTGGCCCCCGCTCTCCGCAACTGGAGAAAGCCCTTGCACAGAAACGAAGACCCAACACAGTCAAAATAAACACATTAATTTAAAAAAAAAAAAAAAAAAGAACAGAGGCCGGACGCCAGCTTTCACCTCCAGACCCTGGGGCTCCCCAGCCGGCTGGGCGACCCCAGAACTCAGACTCTCGGATGGCAATTACACGTCCTACTCGGGCAAACAGGTTCTCTCCCTGTTTCAGAGAGAACGCGGTGTCCTAACTATGCTTTACAAGGTTGAAATCTGACAAGAAATGTATTTCTCATGAAAATGTTCACCAATTTCGGTCTGTTGAAGCAAACGTGCGATTCATGTTTTGTTTTATTTCTTATTTTTATTTTTTTTGAGTAGGATTAATTTAGTACATCCAGGTGGGGAGCTTTAATTTTGGACCTGGGGTAGATTTCATCCACCACTCAAAGTTGTACATTTCACCTTGGGTTCTTCGGAGTATGACTTTGGGACAAAAGGCTAATTGAAGAGACCCAGGAAGCAGCCACCCGTCTGGTGACAAAGAGGGCATCCTCGCTGTGCCCAGGCCCTGAGCTGCAGAACCCCCAGGGCTCTCCGTGGGGCACCCCAGGACTGCCCGAGTCCCCTCATCCTGAGGAGCCCTGACCGGTCATCACCTCCCCCTCGAAGTGCTTTCAAAAGCCCTGATCATTGAAAGTACATATATTCCGGCCTCTAGAGGCCCCCCTCCCTGCCCTCCATTTACCAAGTGTGTTTCCCACTACCCCCCGTCACTGAGCCCCATTTCCTTAGGCTGTTATGGCACCCAATGTCCCAGCGTGTCACCCCCAACCTGCCTCCTGATCTGGGGCATCTGCCTCAGCGACTGCATCCAGTCCAGACTCAGAGGCATGAGATCACACCCTGCCTTCACGAGTCTCCAGATAACAAGGCACTCCCCACCCCACCCTACCCTGCACCCCCTTCTGTGTCCCATGTGGGCGCAGGGACTATCAGAGACCATTCGTGCCTCGTTGGTGCCCCGGCACCCAGTCAAGGTCTGGGATCACGTTCCTGCCTGGACACACTTCTGCTTTAAATCCTCCTCGGGAATTGAGGACACCCCTGGGCCCAGCACTCTGCATCCAGTCCCTGTCCCCTCACTGACTCAGGGCCCCTATTGCTTTCCACGTGGCAAGGTCTCGGCAATGAGGAGCAGGTGACAGAGCTATCAGGGCACCGGGGTGACACCCAGTGTTCCCCTGACAGAGGGTGAGACGCCAGGACACCTGTTCATTGCCCAGGATGATGTGAGGACACTGGTTCGGGGGCAAGACCTGGGCAGAGGGTGCTGACCCGGAAGGGGGGCCAGAGGGGTCCAGTTCCTCTTCACGTTTCCTGCCAATGCGTCCTTGGTAGCCATTTTAATAACTGCCTACTCTTGAAATCTGCCACTGTCCTCTGTTTACCAGAATCAGGGCCTCATGTCAATTGGGTCTCCCTTGCACACCTTCTCTGATGGTCAAGAATTCTCCCGAACATGCCAAGGGATCCTTGATGGAGTTTTGCCTCTTTATCCAGGTCTAGCTGAGAATTAACATTGATACTCACGGGAAGCCTGGCCCAGTCCCTTTAGGTCACAGGCCAACAGCACTTGCACCCGGTCTTTACTGCAGCTCTTGGGGCCTTTACGCCTTTTGATACATATTTTTTTTAAATGTATTACAAGAATATTTAATAAGTGTAAGCAACCTGCTGATGACTTTCATTAAATAACCTTGTAAATGAACAAGCCTCTTTGGTTGGATAATCATCCACGAGATGCTTCTTAGAGTTCAAGGCACGTCATTAAAGGCACAAATCCTTTTTCTTCTAAATTTCACCTTGTTGAAAGGAACAATCATTGCCTCTAAAGTACTTGAAAAGGACTGTGAGTGAAGAGGGTTGGAGATGAATGTGTCCATTTTAATGCATCTCACCATTTCTGGCTGCAGAATTACTGATGTAATTTGTGAAATTGGATTAATTTAATGCAAGATAAATATTTATGTACAGGCCCCTGAGATAGATGAGCTCTCTGTGAAAGAATAAAGGTAAAGGCCATTATTTTCAGAGAGCAGGTCACTAGTGGGCTGGCAGAGAGGATGAATGCTATGTGTGGAAGCCCCACGGTGGTCTGTCCGCGCTGTGGCCCCCAGAGCCAGCCCCGTCTGGACGGCAAGATGCGCTTAGGACTCAGCACAGGCTGAGCCCTGCTCTCCTTTCTCTGAAACGCAGTGTATCTCACATCCATGAGAGCACACACTCACGTACACAAATGCACGTGCACACACATGGAGATATCCCCTCATCTGTACAAGCGTGTGGATGACACCTGACAATGTCTAGTACAGTGTCTTAAAGGGAGTGGCCAAGAGGTGCCAGGTTGGAGGAGGGAGGCCTCACCCGGCGGCCCTGGCAGTGGGGCTTGGGAGGCCCGGGTGGGCTGCGAGCAGTGGGGGGGCGTTCTTATGATGCTGTATATTTGCCACCCTTATCCTGGAATGTGAGGCATCCTTGTGCAGGATGAGTGCTCCCACCATTGAAAAGAAGCGGCTGCTTCAGAGAGGTTCTGGATTTCCACGCATTCTTCCCAACACACCAACGGCTCCTTGGTGGAGTTTGGCAGCTGTGTTCAGGTCTAGCTGAGAACTAGCCTTGACACCCATGAGAAGCCTGGCTCTGTCCCTTTAGGTCACAGGTCAATAGCACTTTGCACCTGGTCTTTATTGTAGCTCTCGGGACCTTGTACTCCTTTGGATACACACTTTCTTTTGTTTTATTTAAATCACAGAATGTGAACGCAACAGCAATATCATGATCAAGTGTTAATTTATTCTATAGAACAATGTTTTAATCAATACTGTAAACAAACACCTCATTCTTCTGCACTGAGCTGGGAGAATGATGTGCAATGGAGGAAAAGAGCCCCTTCAAACTCCTGGTGAGGGGACCAGGGTGCTGTCTGGGGGTCAGAAAATCTGTACTTTGAACCTTGCATGACCAACTGCCCGGCAAGCTGGTCTTTTTCTGCTCCTATCTGAGTGATGGGGAGCTCAGGGGCCACTAGGACAATAGCTCCCAGGCCTGTCAGAGCTCCTGGCAGGAGCCTCTGCTTCTGAGAACCACCCTGGACACTGCAGCAGTCAGCTTGACCTGCAACTGTGGAGGTAAGCACTGCCCTCGGAACTTTCCACGTAAAAGGTAAAAGGCAGGGGAGGGATATTGAACCCTGTTGCCGTGGGGTCCCTCTATCAGCCACTTGAGTGCTGTTGTCAGCCTAGACCTTATCAGGCCAATTGCAGAAGGATGGTCCCCATTATATCTGTAACTCTTCCTTCTGGCCCCATAATTTGGGGGATGGAGGCCCAGCAGGTTCTTCTGGGTGGGCTCAGAATGTGATGAAGGGTTTGGGCACCAAGGTAAGTACCTAGAGTCTGATTGCTGGTGTTCAAAAAGTCATGACAGACAGGCAGAATACAGCCTGTCTTGGAAAAAAGTGTTCTACAACGATCATATGTCTTTTCATGGAGAGAGCAAAGTACTTTACGAATATAACTTCAAAAGGAAATTTTAAACCTGACTGATTAAGGCATTTGCCAAAAGAAAGGATATTTGGAGAATGGTGCTGAGAAAATAATGCTGCTTGAGTTTCCAAGAGATCATATTATCCATGAGTTCAGTTCAGAGTGGAACACTGGAAAAACACATGCTGATGGTGTTCATGTGTGTGAGGATGTGTGTGTGGTTTCTGTGTGATGTGCGTGTGTCTGCTTTGCATGTGATGTGCATGTGTGTGTGCTTTGTGTGTCATGTGCATGTGTGTGCATGTGTGCATGATGCGTGTGTGTGTATGCGTATTTTTTTTCAGCCAGTCATGAACTTCCCTGCTTTCACTGCTCTGGTTCAAAGTTGTGTCTAAAATAAGCAGGTGCGTGATCTCTAGAAGGGCCCTCAGGTTTGCCTGAGTGTCTGCATCTACCCAGTGAGATGTGAGGTGAGCCATGTGACTTAGGTCTCCACTGAAGGCATCCACACCCTCAAGATCTCCATCACTAGAGAGGGGGATCTGCCCAGAGGAGACCCCACTGTGACCCATTCAGTGCAGCCCAGAGACAGACGAATGACCTGCTTGCCAGCTGTGCCACACCTCAGAATTCCATCTGGATACTGCACATCTGTTTTACTTCTTATCTGAATTTCTTATCAAATTAAAAAGAAAGAGATTCTATTTGACTGGATTTCTTGTCAATATTGAGATGGCAAGTTGGCCTCTTGTTGTCTTCACTTGTGAGTGAGAAAGTGTCTATTTGTGGAAAGACACTTTTTGATTCTGGGGAAGAACTGAAGGCTTTCCTCTAGTGGGTGCCCATCCACCAGAGGGGTGTCCACAGGAACCCCCCAGCCTCTCCTCTGCCCTCCATTCTATGGTTTCATCCACCTGGTAAATACTGTTGAGAGTACCCAGGAAATAATGGAAACCTGGCACAGCAGGTCGAGTTACAAGGGAAATTCCACATTAGTCAGTCGAAGTTGGACTGGATCCCATGAAAATCAAATACTCAGTTGACAAAATGATCTCATTAGGGGGTAGATTGAGCTACTCGATGGTCCCTCATGTGGATTCCTAAAGAGATTATTCAAAAGTAGTTAGAGTGTATTTTGTTTCTTGGAAAATTGAGTTAATCAAGTAGTGATAATATGTTTATTAGAAATGAGTATCAGTTATTACAAATATTCAACAAGAATCTATTGAGCATGGATCATATGCCAGCGTGTCTGGGTCCCGGGACACAGCTGTGATGATCATAGCCCCAGGCCTCATCATCCTTATCATCTCCCACACTTTATCTCCCATTTAGAATAATTTATCTCCTTAACTCCTTTATTACTAGCTCTTTATTGTGTCCCTATGGTTATTATATTTTAACTTATAAAAAGCAATAAGATGTAACCATACTCATTTGGTGTTACTGCCTGATTGATGGTTTCTAGAGCCAATCTAGGTATTGGCAATAATTACAGAAATTTATCCTGCTCCTTAGCATATCCAGTATTCTAAGAAAATCTCACTTAAATTTATAAAACTGTTAAGGAGTAAGATTTTTCTTGTTTTATCAACACATGGCATGTAGAATTTCTTTAAACAGCAATGCCATAGTCAGGATCAAATTATGATTCCATTTATATAAATCACTCCTCCAAATTCCACAGCAGAGACTATGTCAGGGCCTGTGCCTCGTCTGATTGGGGTCACAGTCTGGGTCTGTGCCACCACGGGAGAGCTTAGGAAATGGAAATACCTCGTCGGCACCAGATTTACCAATGTCCGTGACCTGGGCTGACCACACGACTTATCACCGAAGGCCTCTTGTGGCCTGGTCTCTGAAGCCCTGGGATGATCAACTATCTCTGGATGCTGAGGGCAGAGTGTTTTCCTGGGATGCTGGTTTCAGTGCTAAACCTTGGAGAGTCCAGGCAGTTGGGACAGGCTGGCCACTCCACTCCCAGCACAGCCCACTGGTCAAGGAAGTCACTAAAGCACCTCAGAGTCCAGAGGAAAGGTATCGGGAGGAGCAGCAAAGATGCTGTGTCCGTCTTTCCTCTGCCACACACCACACAAGGGACAAACTGGCCCAGTGGAAAAGACACTTCCTGGAGAAAGACTCGTTATCGCAAAGATAACGTTCTCCCCAAATCCCAAGGGTGCTGCCCCTGCGTCCATCATTTTTCTATTTCTTTTAGAAAGATGGCTAATAGGAGCAAACTACAGGATTTCAGATGGAAGTGTGTTGGGTATAACATATTCTCTAGATTTTTCTCTAGACTTTTTATGAGCAAATGGGCCAGAGGAGATTGTCCAGGAGATGTGGCCCAGGAGCAAACAGAGGTGGCATATCGTGTCCACTCAAAGGAAGACGACCTGCCACCTGTCACTGGGGGAAACGGCTCCCAAAGTCTCCACCAGGCTTGATTTTGTTCGTTTATTTTAGCAGAGTAATTCTCAAAGGTCTCTCAAAGACAAGAAATGTACAGAAATAGGTAACTAAATAGAAGTGAGAATAACCTGGATTAAATAAATCAACTTCTAAAGTCCCTGGTGTGTTCCATTGGGAATGGCAGTGAGTGCTTTAAAGGTGAACAAATCCACTTAGATTTTCCATCTACTTGCTGGTCATCTCCATCCTAAGTGGGCTCATGTTGGTAGGAAGTGACTTGTCCTTTCATCCACATCATAATGTAAATTTCACTTCTGGAAACATCCTTGCAATGGGAAGTGAGTAGGTCTCAGGTAACATGACAAATTTAGAGCAAGAGAACTTGGATGTCTTGGTTCTTACTTGTTGCAGGTTGGGTTTCCCAAATAGCTGCAGGCTGAGACAGAGATTGGGGTTCAGGCTGTCCTTAGGGGGTGCCCTTGGGTTGGCGGCCTTGGAAGGTGGAGGAGAATGCAGGGTCAGGCTGTCTCCACGGAGGTCGTGGCTGAGCCCTTGAACAGCTCTGAAGGGAGATGCTTGGGGTGGTGACAGTTGCCACTGGAAGGAGGTGTGACTTGGGAAGGGACAGTTCTGCATCTGAGGGGATCCCTACAGACAGCTGACTGCTGAGGGCTGCCTGCTGGCCTCTTCCCAACAGCTGAGGAAATCATTTCTGCATCTGTCCACCCCTGAAGGGACATCTGGGTGACATCTCCAGTGTCACCCACCCCAGACTTATTATATAAGCAAGGGAGCTCTGGGTTCATATAAAATCCTAAAGCACTTTACACTTTAAAACATGAGATTAATGACTCTCGGTGAAGCTTGAGTTACACAAAACCAACCCTCCTATAGTTCAGTCTATCTTCTAGACGTTTTATTAGGGGTTCAATTTTGTTTTATTGAGTTTTATTGGGTAAGTTGTTGTTGGGAAGTAATTTCGATTATTAGAGAAGTTATATGGAGTTCATATCTTCCTTCCTTCAGGGTCCATGTGATTCAATTGCACTCAGACCCATCCAGCTCCAGCGCCGTGTTCCATGCATCACTGTGGCTGGGTGAGCTCCTCCAGCCGCGCTCTCGACCCCCTTCCATCACTGAGCCCAAACCTGGAGCAGTGATGTTCTCCCAAGTGCATATTCTCCTCTCTGGGCACCCGAGGCTCT
Source organism: Balaenoptera musculus (assembly GCF_009873245.2). NCBI lineage: Eukaryota > Metazoa > Chordata > Mammalia > Artiodactyla > Balaenopteridae > Balaenoptera > Balaenoptera musculus. The sequence continues at coordinate 1,605,841 of NC_045787.1, read as the reverse complement.
AATCAGCACTGTGAAAAGAGCCCAGGCTGGGAAAGGAGCAGCCTGGATTCAAATCTGTTCCTCCCTCTGACCTGGGCAGACTGGAGACCTTCGTAGCCTCTGAAATGTTAGTTTTCTCACCACATAATCTGGAGTTGACACTACTTTCTGCATAGAGCAGTTTTTAAGAACAAACTAGACTACATCTATTAAATGTCTGCTTAGATGTAAGTACTGGACTAATGCAAATTTTTGTTTATCCCATTCCTTTGAGATGCTACTGGATTTTCCCACCTCATTTGAAATAACCAGTTGCCCTTGTGTCATTTACTAAACAACTCTTTCCCCAAATAGTTGGATATGTTTTCTTAAAAAATTATAAATACATGTACGAGAGGCAGATATCTACCCTGCTCTGATAACCTGCTTGCCTACACTGTGCCAGCACCACATCCCATCCATCAGCCCCTCTGGGCTCCATCGGGTTCTGAGACAAGCGGGGATCTAGATTTGGAGTTGGCCGATTCCACAGAGCCTTGACCTTGGACTCTGGTGTCCCGCACGCTCCCCTGTCCACTCTGTGGACACCCAGATCTGCATGGCCCTGGTGTTTGTAGCTTGGTTCCCCTCCGGGCCCAGAAGTGTTTCTGGAGGCACCACTGGAAGATTCCTGACGCTCCCACAGCATGTCTCTCATATTAACAGATGCGGTTGGCTCTCCCAGGATGCTCCCAACCTCTCCTTTCTCTGGACATTCCCCGCAAAATCTCCCTAAAACTTTGCCACTTCCATGGAGTTGCTCCCTGCCCAACCCTTCAATGGGTGTCCTTTATCAGGCAAATCGGGGTAGTTTGTCCTCCTCCAGGAGCCAGGGTCCCTGCTGTTTCCCTCAGGCAGCTCCCCTACACCTTCCTGGGCCCCCATCCCTCCTCCTCTCGGGCAGCACCCCCGAGGACCCCTGCCTGTGCAGGACACCCTTCAGTGTCCTTCCTGGGATGCTGGAGGCCAAGGTCTCTCCCTACACTCAATTCCATCCTGCGATGCTTCTCCCCCTAAAATCCTGAATGGCTCTGCTGCCTTTGCCAACCCCCCGACTTCTCTCTCCTCTCACGGTGAGCTTCTCAACGTGATGGACGATAAAACTGATTCTTCATCAGCTTCTCCTTGATCTGTGACTCGGCATCCCCTCCCTCCATTACCCTTGTTCTCTCCTCCCAAGGGCTCTCCGCAGCCCCGGGTCCACCATCCTGTCCACAGTCTGCTTTGTGCGTCGGTCCTGACCGATGGATGTGGTGATAACCTACCCCTGGAACAGACCTCTCCCCTCCCTCCTGGACTGACTCCTGCTTCTGGTTCCTTCATCCTGGCTGGCACTCATCTGCCGCCGGCCCTTCCTCTTCCCAGCTCACTTAAATCTGCCGTTGCTCCTCATGGGATTCTCAGCCTCACCTCTGCTTTTACCCCAGCTCTGAATTATTTGAATGATCCTCTCACCTTCAAATAATACCTTGAAGATGATTATTCTTAGTTCCGTGTCTCCAGTCTCACCCTCGCTCCTGACTCCCAGCCCTTTATTTGCAATACGCCTTGAACATTTCTATTCGGCTGTCTCAGCTTAACCTCGACGTGTCATACACTGAACATATTCCCCCACCCAGCTGTCTTCTCTGTGACCAGAATTCCTATTTCCTTTACCAGGAATAGCTCCCAGGGTGTGAACACATGGCCTCACTTCTAACCCCATCCTTTTCCTTCTTCTGATTTAACTCCCCCCCACCAACAGAGTATGGATTTCTAGAAACAAGAGATTATACTCCTTTTCCATTTGAAATGTATGTCAAGGGTTTTACACAAAGAAGCACCTTACATGTTTCAAGACATCTGTTGAATTAACCCAGTCACCTAAATTTGTGTCTTCGTCCAATTTCAGTGGCCCCTGGACTAACGCAGGAAATTTAGTGAAATGATCCCCTGTTGCTCTCCCCTCTAGCTTGGTCTCTTTCTAGAGACGCTCTTTCACAGCGTCTGCGTGTTGTGTGTGTGCACTCACGTGTGTGTGAATTTTCCCATAAGGACTTTGTGCTTCTTTATGTCTATATAATTAATTTTCATCCATCACCCAGCCTATTGTGAAGTGATTAGAACGTTCCTCTTAATAACCACCCTGCGGCAGTCTGCCATCTGTCTGTGTGGGGTGGTACCTGTCTCCTCATTAAAGACACTGATGCAACTGTTGGACAATAAGAACCTAGGACAGGGTCTGAGGACATCGCTAGGTGTCCTCTTCCAGGCTGGTGTGGATCCACTGGACCCATCCTTGGTGCTGTCAGATGATGCGCTGAAATTCACATCCTATAGGAAGAACAGGTGCCTTTTGCTGAAAGCTGATTAGGTGTGGACACTTCCATATATTATGTTATTGAATTCTTACAGTTGATGGGGTGGCTGTTACTGTCCACTGCGTAGGGAGAAGGACCTCAAGGTCGACCTCTGTGGTTCCATGGGCCACCCAACCCCCTTTGTCAAGCTCCTCTGCTGGAGTCATTCTCACCAATCAAACATGCTCGTTCACAGTTTCCTAAAACCTCCACACTTGTCCACTCCCTTTTTTTTTTTTACGGAAGTATAGTTGATTCACAATGTTGTGTTAGTTTCAGGTGTACAGCAAAGTGAATCAGTTATACATGTATAGTTTTATATATATATATATATATATATATATATATATATATATGTTCTTTTTCAGATTCTTTTCCCTTGTATGTTATTACAAAATATCGAGTATAATTCCCTGTGCTATACAGTACGTCCTTGTTGGTTATCTATCTTATACACAGTAGTGTGTGTATGTTAATCCCAAACTCTTAATTTATCCCTCCACCTTCCTTTCCTCTTTGGTATCTATAAGTTTATTTTCTATGTCTGTGGGTCTATTTCTGTGGTGTAAATAAATTCATTTGTATGGACAGACGAATTAATAAAGAAGATATGGTACATATATACAATGGAATATTACTCAGCCATAAAAAGGAATGAAATAATGCCATTTGCAGCAACATGGATGGACCATGTTGAGATTGTCATTCTAAATGAAGTCAGTCAGACAGAGAAAGATAAATATCATATGATATCTCTTATATGTAGAATCTTAAAAAAAAAAAAATACCCTCTTTGCTTTTGTTTAACCCATTCAGCCTGCCTGAAACACCCCCTCCCGCCGCTCTGCCCGACCAGACTGCACCCACTGACTCTCTCCCTCCAGACATCGACCCCTCCCAGCCTTGCGGTGTGACTTCAAGTAAATTCCACGTCCGAACAGTCTCTGCTGTAAGGTCTGTAAAAGAGAGCTGCTAAGGTGGTATTCTAAGGTTGTTATGAGATGAAATGGAATAATGTATAGAAAGCATTTACATCATGCTAAAGCATTTACATCATGCTAAACATTTACAATGCTAAAGTTAGCATTCAGGCCTTTTCCTACCTTTCTCCAAAGTGATATGACTGCTTCCTATAAGGGTCATTGCTGATAAATCATCCATTTACTTGTAGCATTGATTTTCTATTAACATGAACGCTCCTGAAAGCATTTTATTTCTATGTCTATTTGTTTGTTTTCAAGTGCTTACTGCCTTACTAGATTAGAAGCTCCCTGGAAGCAAGAAGAAGTAAAAATATTTTATGTTCCCTGAGAGCACAGTGTTTTCATGGAGTTTCTCCAGGATCCCAGCCTTTATATGCATAATGATACCAATTTATATCATTATAGATACTAAATACAATAAATGTATAATATAAATTCTGTAACATTTTAAAAATTATGGAGAAGTGTGGACAATAAAATACAAATTACTTATAATTCTATAACTGAGTACTTCAGATCAAGAAAGATATATATATATAATTTGATATATTTTATATAATATATATTATATATTTATACATCTGTATTATAATTACACCTAAGAATATATTTATAAAATATGTAAAATTATATATCTATAATTGTTTAAATTTTACAGAATAAACTGCTTTTTTTATAATTATATGAGAGAATACATCTTATTAAATGGCACAGAAACACATGAAATTCACTGATTTGATCTTTTAATTTCTTGTGTGTCAACTCTGTGTGTCAGAGCCCAGCTGTGTGATATGAGTGACTCTATCTACTAATAGATGAAAAGATGGAGACACAGGAGAGTAAAATGAAATGCCCCAGACATAGATTTTGATAAATAAATGTTGATTTGCGACAACACACACTAACAATGCCAAAAAGAAAAGAAAACACAGCGGCTTCTCTGCAGTCTGATACCGTGGCTCCCGTATCTCTCAGTGCTGTCGAGGTGTCCGGCAGCGCCCGATAGCTGGCCCGGCCCTGATGGGGAGAGAGATGGGTCATTAATCTTGGTTAGGGCTGGCTCTGCTGACACAGGGCCCTTCCCAGAGCACTTTGCCCTGTGGACACAGAGATCCTCTTGATGCCCAAGAGAGGGTCCAGCATGTAGATAATTTAAATCTTTAAAAGCAAACCTAAGGTTACCAAAGGGGAAACTTGGTGGGGAGGGATAAATTAGGAGCTTGGGATTAACATGTACACACTACTATATATAAAATAGATAACCAACAAGGACCTACTGTACAGCACAGGGAGCTATAGTCAATATTCTGTAATAACCTATATGGGAAAAGAATCTGAAAGAGAATGGGTACATGTATATATATAACTGAACTACTTTGCTGTACACCTGAAGCTAACACATTCTATACTACAATAAGATATTTTAAAAACCTTAAAAAATTATAAAACAAATGTATTTATTCATTTCTGCAAGGGAACAGGGTGAGCATTATTTTTAAAGCCTTCATTCCTGAGCCCCAGGCTTCGTTACGACGAAGTTGAAGAGTTGCCCTGTGTCCCGACAAGGAGAGGAGGACTGGGGAGGATCAAGTCCATAGGAGCAGCCGGTGAGGTTCCTCTGAGAAAGCCCAGGCTCGGACCTATGGATGGGGAAGGAGGAGGAGCGGGGGGAGGGCGGAGCGAGGGGGCCAAGACCCGCAGGGGGACGGGATGCTTGTCCATCCCCGGGCGGCCGGAGCTGACCACGGCTGTCCGCATCGACCCTGGGAAAGAGGACCAATCAGTAAATCAGCAGCCTGTTTCAAGAATGACGTCAAACAGATGACCATTGATGAACAACAGAGCTTATTGCCTCAGCCATCAGTAGCTGACAAAACCCATCAGCAAAGAGCACAGACGAAAAGTAACTTCTCTTGGGAAACATCCGCATGTCTTTAGGGGTTTTGCTTCAGTCATAAGCTGGGAGGTTTATTTTTAACCTTATATATTTCATGAATGAATCTTAATAGAAAAGGAACAAAACGTGTTTTCCTTGCCTTTGTTACCTTTCAACCCATAAACTTTTGGAAGATGGAAGGCAGCCAGGCTCACAGCGATTGCACAAAATATGAATGAAGTTGGAAATTGTTCCTGCTTCAACCAACAAGCACAGATGCACACGGGCATTGTTCTTTACGCTTGGCGGCTCTGTTCAAATGCAGGCGTGGCCTCTTGTTCTAAATTTAGCTCCCCGGTCTCAGGGTAGGTTATCTGGGTTTTCCAAAAGTTGCCCTGTGTTAGTTCTGGTAAAAATGAGGTACTGATGCCCACATTCTTGGGCTCCACTGTGAGTGCGCCCAGGGAAAAGAGTGGGAGGGGGCCCAGCTGGGCTAGACCTGGGACAGCCGGACCCCAAGCAGTGGCAAGGAGTCTGTTAGCAGGTGAGGCGCCATCAGTTCTAAAGGCCTGCTGAGGGACTTCCTAGGAGGTCCAGTGGTGAAGACTCCGAGCTTCCACTGCAGGGGGCACGGGTTCGATCCCTGGTCCTGGTGGGGGAACTAATATCCCATATGCCTTGCAGTGCGGCCAAAAGAAAAAAGCCTGCTGATGCACCGAGGATGGCTTTCTTCTTCCATAAGTTAGAGCAGATTGAAGGGTGGTCAGGTAATAATAATGTTACACTCCCTGACTTACATTCTAGAACGTTCTCTGGAATGCGAGAGAAAAAGCTGGGAGTGTAGCTGCTGGCTGTCCCTGGCCAGAGCAGGGGCTGCTTCCCCAGCTGCTGTGCTGTGCTGCTCTGCCCACGGCTCCCATCCTGCCGCTCTCTGCAAAACCCTTGGCCATGAAGACGCGGGTGAGCAAGCCTGTGCTGGGGATGCAGCTGCCCCTGGCCAAAGCCTCCCCACCGGGACAGTGGGGGGAACGAGGCCCGTGTGCGGTGTCCCCGGAGCCGTGTCTCTGTTCTGATCTCTGTTCTCACTGAGAATGAAGCTTTGCAAAGCAGCTCTGGACTTGCCCCGCTGACCAGAGGACAAGAGCTTCGTAGGAACTCCTGGACGTTCATATTTTTAAAAAATAATTGCCAATTTTAATTGGCAAAAATGTTATTCCATTCCTTGCATATGTACATATCCGATTCTTTGTGAGACTGAACGTATTTCCACACTTAAATATTCATGTATTTGCCTGTTTGTGAATTTCCATCTGTTTCCTTCTCTGACTTTTCAGTTGAAGCGTTCATGGTTTGCATATGGATCCCAGCCCTGCATCTCCGGACCTCCCAGGGCCATCCGACCCGTCGTCCCCATAACCCGGTGGCAGCTGTGGTGCCAACTGTGAGCCGGCCACGGAAGCCCTGGGGTGTGCACCACCCACACCACCGCCCTGGCTTGGAAGACCCATGGCCACGCTCTGGGGCCTGGAACCCGCCACACAGATCCCCGGGCAGGTGTCAGCAAGGCCAGGTCTCAGGCACGGGGGTTAGTTCTCGCCTTTATGACACTGAAGAGCCTTTGTGTACTTGACTTCAAACAGAGCATTGCTCTAGCCTGCATTGACTCCAGTGTGGCCTTAGCCCTGTGCACGGCTCTCTTCAAAGCCGTGGGGTCCGGGGTGGGCATTTCTTCATTTGCAGAGACAAGAGCGGGGGCACCAAGGGGCAGGGCGCCCCGGGCCAGCCTCCTTTCTCTCCGCTGACCGGCCGCTCGCGCCTCCTGACCTGTGACACCCTCCAATTGTTATCTAATCAATTCAGCCGAAATTAAAAAGATGTGTTTGTGTTTGCTTGAACACTCACTCCGATGTCCGTGGCGGTGACCTTTCCGTATTGGATTCCACTGCTGAGAGCACGCGGCCTGCCAGATTGCTGGGCTAATAAATAATGAAGCGCCTTGTGAGGAAGAAGCCAGCAGCGTGCAGGGCTGGGCGGGGGTCCTGCACCCACCCACCCCCGACCCCTCCCGGAGTCCCAGCTCTGAACCAAATGGCCAGCCTCCAAGGGCTGCTCCGGAACCGTGCTGCTTTTTTGTTTGTTTGTTTTACTTTCAGTGCATTTGCTTGATTTGCAGGGGGATTGATTTTTAACATTTTTTTTATTGTAGCAAAATGCACAGAACATAAAACTGACAAATTGAACCATTTCTAAGTGTACGATTCAGTGGCATTATATTCACAATGTGTAACCATCATCACTATTTCCAGAACTTTTTCACATCTTGAACAGCTTCGGACCCATTAAATAATAACACCCCATCCTTTCCCTCCCCAACCCCGGAAAGCTCTGCTGCACTTCTGTCTCCATGAACTGCCTATTCTAGATGTTTCATGTAAGTAGAATCATGTCACATTTGTCCTTTTGTGTCTGGCTTCTTTCACTTAGCATAATGTTTCCCAGGTTCATCCACGTCTTAGCACGAACCAATACGTCATAAACAAGAGGTCAGTTTTTAGTATTTTCATTTCTTCTGCCACATACAAATAAGTTAGGAATTCTTAAAGGAAAGATGGAATACATTTTAATATCAAACCAAAGCTCCCATAGAAAATGTACTTCTCTGAAAAGGAAGAGTCTCAGCTGCTTTGGAGTTCACAAAATTAAAAGGTCACTTGAAAGTAATTCCTGAAAACTAAGAGTGGGTTCACTCTAATGAATATTTCAAAGGCTAAAGAATTGGCAATCTAGCTTTGGTATAGAACATAGATCAGGAAAATATCATGTGTGTATAATCATTGTCATCATTTTTTGTGTTTTTTCATTGCAGTGATTTCCATGCTAGAGTCATAGCTGTACAAAACTTGTTAACTTTACAAATGTGAGCCAACATTTAATTGAAGGCTATAAGAAAATGTAAAATAAATTATGATAATAATGAGGATGGAAAGTAGCCAATTTTTTGAAATATATATAATTTGGTATTTATTTTTAATTTTGAACTCAAGAATATACAGAAAAAAGTTAAAAGTAACCATGTGAGATTTCTCCTGTTAACCAGATATTCTATGTGTTTCTGACGTTTGGTTTTCTGAGTGTCTATGTCCAAAGCAGCTGTTGCATCTGTGGCATCGTAACATTCTAGCCCCATCTCTGACGTCCCAGAGGCTCTGAGGAAGACGTGGGGATGCAGAACAACAGGGACACAGGCCAGATTGTCCTGCTCTGCCCCTCCTTTGGGCTGCAGGGTCATAAACATAGGACCTGGTGCTTGGCAGTTGAGGTATCAATAGTGAACATATTAAGAAGGAGAGTGACCAAGAGAGGACCGTCTCACGGAGCATTGTGGAATGTGCTCACCTTCCTATCAAAGCACCCAGAAGACACCCTGCCGCTCAAGGGACACTTGGGCAGCGTGACTCAAGGGCAGGTATCTCATGTGTCCCCTGAGATGGGCCTTCTTCTGGGCCACATCCATCGACTCCTAGAGGCTGAATTTTGTGATCCTTAAGACTCTTTCCGTTCTTAGAGCTCTAGTTTCTCTCTATTTGAGGTACTTAAAGGACAATGATGGTGGTGGTGGTGATGATGGTCATATTGACGATGACAATAAGGATGTGACGATGATGGTGATGGTGGTAATGATGGTAATCGTGCTGCTGCTGATGACAATGATGGTGATGGTGGTTATAATGGTGGTATGGTGATGGTTACTATGGTGATAAGGATGGTGATATGATGGTGATGGTGGTTATAATGATGGTGATGGTGATGGTTACTATGGTGATAAGGATGGTGATATGATGGTGATGGTGGTTATAATGATCATGATGATTATGATGGTAATAAGGATGGTGATAATGATAATGGTGATGGTGGTGATGGTAATACAAAAAACTTCAATTCCTTGAATTCCTACTACATGCTGGGCATAACAGGAGTTCTCTGCATTCCTTACCTCAAAGTAGAAAAGTATAACTCTGTCCCTCTGCATGAGGACAGGTCAGCAAGAAGAAGCAGCTAGCTTGTTCAAGGTCACCCAGCTCAGAAGTGGCAGAACTAGTTGACAGGTCTTGCTTGCTGCCTCTGAAGTCTTTAATCTTCAGTGTTTAATGCTGGTTGCTAGAGAGACCTGACTGTGAGCTTCTTTTTTTTTTTTTTTTTACAATGTTCCAGAAGTGACAACTAGTCTAAAAGGCACAGGTTTTGCAAACTTGAACTCTATGTTTGGTCTGTTAGGTAATGGGATTTCCCCCCTTTGCATGTAATTCTTTGGCTCTACAGTCTACTCTTTCCAGGTGCTGTTTAAACATGGATTACTTCCTACTGCCTTAGTCATGTCCCTTAACTTTCTTCTCTTATGTGCCTCTGTGCAACATGCACCTGCCTTCCTTCCTCTGTGTTCTCACAGAGGGCTTGGAGCTGTCGAATTCAAGGGGAGAGCCAGAGTTGCAGGGGTAAGTATAAATATTGTAGGTTATTAATATAGTTTGAAATAAAGGAAATTGTTTTTTCCTCATCTCACATTATTTTAAAGGTATGGATACACAGACTTCTCTATTTTAAAGCAATGCCTTTTGTATTTTTAGAAAATAATTGAAAAAATAGAATGTAAAGAAGCTTTAAAAAGGAGTTTAATGTTCATGTAAAGCTGATCCTTTGCTTTCATGCTTAATCAGAAACTCCATTAAAGCAAATGAAATTTTAAAGGATTTTCAACATTTTGATTACATTATGAGAATGCCAGTAACTTAAGACTTTTTTTTACTTGAATGTGACATGACACCCTATCACCACCTTATATATTCACATCATTTGTATGTAACAGAAAGAGGAAGATTATTATGTTGTTGTGAGACACAAATATTTCTATTATTACAGCAGAATATTTCATTCAAAATCACACAAAAATGAAGCTCTTTAATTATAATGTTAAATACTTTTTGAGGTGGAATAATGCTTTATTTTTGTTAAAAACCTGACAAATATATTTTTCTATGCATTTACTATATATATTAAATTGACTTTTTTCACTCTATGCCACTGACTTTTATGATAGCCTTAGATGACTTAAATAACTCAAGATGAATGTCTGAATTTCAATGGCTTAGCTGATTAGGTATAAGAAGTAAGTGCAAAAAACAAACAAACAAAAAATACAGCTTGAGTTGATCCTGTGAGGAAGCAAACATAAAGGACCTGGAGAGTAGCACTGACATATATACACGACCATGTGTAAAAGAGATAGCTAGTGGGAAGCTGCTGTATAGCACAGGGAGATCAGCTTGATGCTTTGTGACGACCTACAGGGGTGGGATGGGGAGGGTGGGAGGGAGGGAGGCTGAAGAGGGAGGGGATATAGGGATATATGTATACTTGTAGCTGATTCACTTTGTTATACAGCAGAAACTAACACAACATTGTAAAGCAATTATACTCCAATAAAGATTTAAAAGAATAAATAAATAAATAAGAACCTGGAGAGTAACAGGTGTTTTCAAAATATGAAAAGTGAAGATTATTGGAAAAGTGTTATCTACTGTGCATGGCTGGCTGAACTGGCAAATCTCCTTGGTCACTGTAGTCAGTAAACTGGGATAATGAGCTAGGAGATAGAAGAGTAGTTATATTTGTACAACATTTTACGGGTTAAACTACTTTTTAAGTTCTAAGCTCCTTGAGCCAGGAGGCTTCTCTTATATTTCCCTACAGAGCTCAAGAAAGTCATGGACATGTAATAGATAATCCATAAATGATTTCTGATTTTTAATTTGTCTCAAATGATATTTAGAAGCTTATATGTAATATGGTTATGGCGTTCTCCCTAATCTTGTGCACATTACCACTCTGTGGCACATGATTTGTAGATATAGGACATTACAAACCTTTCTTTTTCTCTTTTCTGATTTGGTAAGTGGGTCTACAAATGTATGGGTTTTGTACATTTTACCTGAAATTCTTTAAAATGACTTATAAACATTAATACTTTTTTCCCTCAACATTCAGAACCTTTCCATCATAAAAGAGTATTGAAAGAGAACAATGTTTTGACAAATTGAAAATGTTCATATTTGTTTAGGAATTTGTCAGAAAAATCTTAATTTGCATATTAGAATCCCCTGAGTTTCTACTGGGGACAAGGAGTGGTGGAGAATATTTTTTTGACTAAGAGCGAACTCTGTTTTAAAATAAAATACCAAATTTAACAAAGAATATCACATGGTAATATTATGGCGAAGTATCTTGGTTATTTTTTCACTTACTCCAGGACAATCTATTTATTTCTGGGTATCTCAGCCAATTTTGAATGGGCATTTTTAGACCTTTGGTGTTAGATGAAAGTGTAATTATTCCCATGAAATAGTGAGAGGACTGGTTTGTTTGTAATATTAAGGCAGATTTTTGAAGGGGAAGTATTGATAGATAAGGCTGAAAATTATGTTAGAAGGACCTCCACCTTCAGCACAGAGGAGTGAACACTTACCTAATAGGTCTTGCAATAAATCACAGCTTTAAACTATGAATAAAATATGGAAACAATGTTCTGGACCTCTGGACATTGAACAATGTCTAGGATATAATCCAAACTAACTTGACATAAAAAGATCCAGAAAAATGTGGCCCAATCTCGAGGGAAAAGGCAAACAACAGATGCCAACCCCAGATGACTCAGATGTTGGGTTTATCAGACAAAGACTTTAAAGTGACTATTATAGGTATGCTCAGTAAAATAAAAGAAAGTATGTTTGTAATGAATGAAAAGATAGGGCACTTGATATAAATATTTTTTAAAATGGAAATTTTACAACCAAAAAAACCTGAAATAAAAAGAAATCATGGGATAGGCTTAATCTCAAATGGAAACAACAGATGAAAAATTCAATGACTTTGAAAATAGATCAAGAAAGATCATCTCACATAACTAAGAGGAAAACAGGTAACTGGAATTTCAGTAGAAGAAGAAGCAGAGAATGGGATAGAAAATAAATATTTGGAAATTAACTTAAAATTAAATTGCAGTGACTTGAATGTCTTATGAAGGATCTCAGACCCTGAAGTGAAAGGCCTTCAAAGACTTTTGGACTCTGGAGAAAATTTAGAATAAAGGTAAGCACAGACTAAGCTGGGGACATGGCAGAGATGTGGACGCCAGCTGGAACCTGCTGGAGTTTTCCACATGAGAATGATAAGGATAGAAGCTAGACATTAGTGCTGGGAATAGGGATGAGGATGCTATTTGAGAGACACTTTTGAAACTGAATGGACAGAACAAGATTCTGTTAAAGGAAAGTAATTAGTTAACATTGCCTTTGAAGTTTCCAGCTTGGGTGGCTGGATAATGTTGAAATAGTGCATTTTCTGGGGCCTGGGCAAGGCAGCTCATCTTGCTCCCCTACCTAATTTATCAATCATAGCTCTATATGATTATGTTTTATGTTTCTACAACATACCTGTGTGTGCAAAAGATGAAGATTGGCTGTCACCATGGATGTTTCAGATAAGGTGTTGGATACTAGTGTCCATATCCTTGGGTCAGACTCATACATTTCTCTGTATATTTTTCTATTGTCACTCAAGCATATTGGCTCCCACAACCCCTAATGGAGCCAAGCCAGAGGGTCTACTGCAGTGAGACAGGAAGGGAGTGGACCATGAGCTGCCTATGATGGGACTTCATATGGTCACCTTTTCAGGCAAATGTGGCATCGCATGGTCAGCCCACCCGGGCCAGGAGGCAGATGGTACAGCTTTCCCAGAGGCATCAGAAGAAATGCAGTGAGGCATCCAGGGGCCAGAGGATGAATGGTCTTCCCTCGGGCACAGACCAGTCTGAGCAGTATGGGGTCCACCCTGGGTGTAGGAGTTGGAGAGGGAGGTCAGTGCTAGCGCCTTGGAGGCTGGGGTCTAGCTGTGTCAGAGAGATCTGTGTACAGCTGAAGGGAGCAGTTCCTAGTGCTCAAAGCAGGGAGAACGAAGGTTCAATCAAGCCCAGTCTGGGGAGGAGAGGCTTGGCTTTCCAGGGGACATAGGGTCAAGGAGCAGGGGCTCTGAAAGGCTGGAGGGGTGCATGGTCTGTGCGTGGACAGCCCTCCAGCAGGAAAGCCACATGAATGTAAGGTTCTCTATGGCTCTGACACGCAGGATTTAAATACCACTGATGTCTTGGATGGTTTGATGCAGGAAACCATCCAAGATGGTTTTGGATGTAAGAAACCTCTTGGGATCCCAGGACACTCCAGGCCCAAACCGTGTGCTTTTTTTTCCCATTGCTTTTGTTTTCTTTTGATCAGCACTGTGTCCCCTGCAGCAGTTAACATTTTGGAGTGAATAGAGCACTGGACATGCTTACCTGGCCACTTCCAACAAGAGTGAGGGCCCTGCCCCAGCAGCTTCCTGAGGGAGTGGGGGCTTGCAGATCCCTGGGCAACCTGTGGCCGTGCCCCTTAGTGAGCGCTGGCAGGACGGACCAGGGAAGGCCCAGCTCCCTGAGGTCGGGGGCAGGGGTGGGCCCAGCACTGGCCCCTCTGCTGTGTGTGTGCACCTGTTATCCTGCGTGATTGCCGAGACCCCATAGCCCCTTGCTTCCCTTCCTGCCTGAGGACCCTCTCTGTCTTCACGGCAGTGGTGGAGGGGGTTTCTGTCTGTGTGCTCCAAGTCTCCTCACCTAGAAGAGAAAGTTTGGACTTAACTCTCCCCTGAGGAGAGCGAATCCATGAATTTCAGGTTAGAGCCAGTCCAGGTCGGGGCGAGACCTTCCAGGTTCCCTTTCCCTCTTGAGCTTGGCAGCAGCGGCAGCATCCCCCATGAGGCCATTCCTTCAGCCTGGATCCTGAGGGGCTGTGATCAGAACTGCCCCCCACCACCTCTGCCGCCTAAGGAAACCTGGCTGCTATGAAAGCTGCTGAGCTTCCCGGCTTCTTTGTTACTAAGCATGACTCAGCTCAGCTCTCTGACTGATGCAGGTGGTTGTGGTCAACTAAGATCCTCCACGCAGGAAGTGTGCTCTCCCCATGGAATTATGTAAGTGTGGGCTCTGAAATAGCAGTAATACTCATAGCCATGACACCAGAGAGCCCTGGAGGGCCTACCAGGTGGCTTTATATGCAGTGCCTCATTGAACCCCCAGGAAGAGGCCTTTATTATCATTGCTCTATTTTATGATAGAGGAAGAGGAGGTTCAGGGAGGTTGGGGAGTCTACAGACCCAGCAGCTCCGGGGCTCCTGTCTCTGGATCCCTGTGCTACCCCATGGAGGGGTTTTCACCCCATGGTTCGCTTGCAGTGGTGTTTGAGGATGACTCAGTCCTTACAGAGATCAACGTATTTTCCGCAGCCCTGGGTGCCTGTGTCTAATAGAGGGTGTTTTTCAAAATCAAGTTCTCCGAGCCAGCACAGCTTCCATGTGCATAAGTCAGTGAGGCTCTGCTCCTCCAGTCCCATCAGCAGAAGAGGTGACAGAGCCCAAACTCCTCCCCGCCACGGCCATGGGGCCAGCCCTGGGCTGGACTCGGGGACAGAAACATCAAGGGGCAGAGAAGACCAGCCTGAAAAAGGTGAGGGTCTGTGAAAAGGCAGAACTTAAGTATCTGGCGGAGGGTGCATGACAGCAGAGGAGGGAAAATATCAAGTGTGAGGGACATTCCCACTGGGCTCATAAGGAGTGGTCTGGACCTAGAAAACCCCTCAACGTGTGGGATGCAGGACAGAGGGCAGGGTGCCACACCCCGCCCCCCAGAAATGCTTCCCGATGGGGTGAGTCAAAGCCTCACCAAATGCTGGTCCAAACCTCCCTATTTAAATGTTATATTTATTTATTTAACCTATCTAATTAGCTAAATTTATTTAAATATATATTTATGTATGTGTGTGTAAACACATAACAATGTGTGCATATATGTATATATACAAATATATACGTATAAATATACAAATTTATAAATAATGGATTATATAAATGTGTATATAAATGCATAAATATATATATGAAAACATGTATACATATATACAGGTGTGTATGCAAATACATATACCCACACTTTTTTTTTTTTGCCTGTGCAACTCCACATTCTACATAAGACCTTGATTTTGCAAACTGCTGAAGTTATTCTGGGGACCGCAGTCACCACAGCCCAGGTAGGGCTATTCCAAGCTTGTGAGCCTGTGCCTCACACAATGCAATAAGGGATGCTTCAGCTGTGAGATGCATGGAACCTTCCGAGGAAGATTGCACTGGGACTCATTTCCTGCCCCCGGGACGGGGCCGGATTAGAGTTCTTCCAAACTGCTTTGTTTGACGAGCTCCCAAGAACCAGCCACCCACAGCTGTCAAACCAACCATCAGAGAAGCAAAGGCCCTGGCTTGTCCTGGTGACACTGGGTCGTGAGGTCACATTCCTTCAATCCCACGTTCTGGTCGTCCCTGTATGTGTCTTTTCCCTTGGAAACCACGCAGGTGTAGTCACTGTGATGGAAACAGTTGGAAAATTCAATGCATTCATGGTTTCACAGTTATCATTCTATTTACACATGAACACATGCACGTGCAGGTACTGTCTACCTGTGTATGTTCTGATCATTTGAATTTGAAGTTTGATTCTGTTTGACACGAATTCATTCTATCCACTTTGGGAAAATATATAAACTAATAAGGCAGACACTCTACACAGCCGGGGTGGTGAGTACGGGGGTCTGGGAAGCCAGTGGGAACAGTGATGCCGCGTGGTTGGACTCAGAGCCTAAGAACCAAAACGTCTGCGCCAAGTGCGCCCTTGCCAGCCCGACGCCCAGACACTGACGCCCAGACACTGACACCCAGACACCGACGCCCAGACAGTGGCACCCACTGGGCCTCAGGCTCTGTCAGCAAGCTGAATTGTTCATGTTTGGATTTAATTTGTGCCTAAGATGCATTTTATTAGAAATATTTTAATCTTCCGTGGCAGATCCATCAAATGGAAGTTAATTGGCAAAAAAACGCTTATGATCGGTTATTCCCAATTGTTATTTTTGCATAATAAGAACTCGGTGAGTTGAGAAACGATGGAAGAGGCATTATTATTAATGAGGAAACACTTAATAGTAAAATATGGCCAATACGACTCGCAATACACACCACCTCACCGTGGTGTCCACAAAGACTCATTAAGGGCTCAAAAGAACACGCTCGGCTTCCAAAAATGCATAAAAAAATGCACTGTTCTCCAAACAAAGGTGAAGCGGAGAGACATAAACATTTCCCATGAGCACTCGGGGGAGTGAGAGTATTGGGTTTAATGATGGAGAATTAGAAGCAGGTCTGTCTGGAGGAGAAAAAGTGCGAGCATAAAAATTGCCTTGTGCTGGGAAGAAATTTGTTATTGCCCTGACGAGATTAACCACGGTAATTGGCACTGTTTTTTTTGTTCTTTTTTTTTTAACATATTGTGCAGCCCTGCAGAGGTGGTGGTAATAAATAATGTGCACTTAGCCGCACCATTGGTCATTGGAAGCCCTATCACAGCCACCTCCCCCATCCAGGGAAGATAAATGTGATTTAAATTAATAGCCAGTCCTAAATAACTCCTCAGCTGGTAAACGGCGCATTTATCAGGCCCAGACAGGCAGTGTCCTTTGATTCATGGTCCCCCCCTACAATGTGAAGGGTGCGTACAAAAATTGTTATTACTTTTTAATAAAGTGTAGCAGTCCGTCTGCAGTCATTTATCAGAAACGGTGGCATTCTGACAAACAGAAATATCTTAGCCCAGGATGAATGAGAGGGATAAAAGGACACATTTCTCAACAAAAATAATCACTGCCTAAATTATCTCATAAAAGTCAATTTTTAAGTACCTTGAAATAAATGTCTGCAGAAAGATACAGGCCTTGCGGATTGTTGAACTAAAAACTAAACAAAGTATTTTCATATTCACCTTTGCAGGAGGAAAATTCTTGTTATGGCCGTCAGCCCTGTGTGGTATGGATTCAAATGGATGTCGAACCAGTTTAAAGAGAGGCGCCCACACCCTTCTACCAACAGGACGTGCCAGAGCGAATCAGACACACAGAACCGACTGCAGGAATTAATAACGTGCAACGATTCTTACTACATTTTTAAAGTCGAGACTCCATGGCTGTTGCTTCTAATTCCCCTCCTTGACACATTTTTTTTTTCAGAACGGCAGCCCACTTGGTTGGATCTTGATTTATTTTGTGACTGATTCTCCCTGCTTTGAGAAACACGCTTACAATTACCCACATAATTGGATTGGTCAGAGAAAATTACAAAGGAGCCCAAAGCCTACTCTCCACCGAAACCCTTTCTCCCTTAATTAAATAACGAGCAAAGCCTCCCTGGTGTCAGAAGGTCATCCTTTCAGAGATATTGGGCAGGTTCAGAGCCCGCTGAAGGCTGACCCCATCCTCGGTGATTTTCTTTGTGCTTCAGGGGATCAGGCAGCCCTGGAGGCCCCCCCGACCGCTGCCTTTGGTCACACATAACCGTGTTGGTGGAACCGTTGGCCAAATCGACCTCTGTGGGCACACTGCCACCATAACCAAAGAGTTGGAAACATCAGAAAGGCTTAAGAGTGGAATGTGCTTTGCGATTTGTGGCGCTTGAGCTTGATACAATTTTCAAGCCTCACCAAAGTGTGACTTTCTGATGAATTGACACATCTTAAAGAAGGGACGCCTGGAAATCGATTTAGGTCTTCAGAAGTCTCCCTCTGGCCTGTGGTGTTTCTCCTTCTCTGACACCAGCCTAGTTAGGAAGGAGCATTTTACCTCTTTGCATTAGTTCGAACCTTTGTATTTTCATTGATTAGGAAGATTGATATGCATTTTAAATGAATTGACAGGTGTTGAGCACTCAGAACAACGTCCAGCTTACTCCAAGTCCCCTATGAGGGCTGCCGATTGTCATTATTTCACCCTAATAGCACCCATGTCCCCCTAGTAGATGGATGGCATGCAAAGGTGATGCAGATGGATCAACAAAAGTACAAATAATTAGAGAAGTGCACGCATGTCCTTCAGAGCGTTTGGGGTTTAAAAATAACATCGTCCCCCATCACAACCATGCAGACGTCCCAACTAGACTGCCATTTTCATTTCCTAGATATTTATTTCCCTGAAGAGTAAAGCTTGATTCTGGGTAAAAGGCTCAGCTAATCTGATCCGTGCGGTATTTGACTATCCTGGGAATTTTCAGGTCTGCAAATTTAAGCTCACAACACGAAAGATGTTCTAGGCTGGGCACTGCAACTCAATGTCACCTGTATACAAATAGGCATTTTTTGTGAAATGAGCAAAAAATTAATTTTGTTTTAGTGTGCCTTGTATTGCCGGTCTGTTTTCCCATAGAGACAATTAAAGAATTGTATTATTGTCCCCCATGGCTCAGGCATGGCCACCTCACAACCAAAGGCTCAACACAGGTGTCCTTCTTAGATGTGGGGGGCCCTGGGAAATCAGCTGCTCACCTAGGTGATAAACAGTCAAGGTTTCTTCCAGTCACATCTGCACGGGTCCTGGATTCTCGCAAGCTGCTGTTCGATTGTCAGATCAGACACACACTGGACAAGATAGATGCTCAGATACTTCTGTGGGTGAATATGATTCTTAGCTATTCAACTAACAGGATTTTTAAGGGAAACAGTTCTCATGGGGGGGAAGCAAAGGCTTGTTGTCTCTTGTGCTATGAGAGCTCCATTCAATCCCTGTTTTTAAAATCCATCTCCTCCTCTTTGTCACCCAAAATCCTTTTCAATCTATGGATCAATGGTTTAATTTTTGCCCCCTGATCCTTCACTACTACTGATTATACCAAGAGGGTCACTGACCACCACCGGGTGGCCTGTCCCATGTAAACGAGCTGTTAGGACCCAGTCGGGCCATTCCCCTTAGGGAATGGAGCCTATTTTCTTTCCCTGACGTGGTCCTTCTAAGTCTTCATAACGAAGGGCTTAGAGATGGGAACTCGTTGCTTGACGATCAGCAGGCCGACTCGCCCTCCAGCGCTGGCCTCAGTGACGCCCTCCGAGTTTCCCAGGAAGGACAGAATCCAGCCCCTGTCCTCCCGCTGTGCCCGGCCCGGGCCTCCTGCACAGGTGATAGTCAATCCATTAACCTTTGCTTGCCCTGCCTGCCTGGCGCCTCCCGCCTGCTCTTAACGCCGTCCCCTTAATAGTCGCCCGCCCACAGCCGCTGCTGGAGACCCTGGGCCGCAGTAATAGGCTCGGCCCCTCCCGCTCGCTGCCGCGGACGCCCATCCCTCTCTCTCCCTCTCTTTTTTTAGAAGCTAATCTAAAAGAGCTGCGGAGGCAGAGGTCGTGTTAAACTGTAACGCAAATGTTATTCCTCGATTATCTGGCTGGGGTAAATGTCAACCGCTTCGGGCTAAAGCAATTGGGGAGCGAGCGTGAGGCCGCGACAAAGCGGGGAGGCTGGGCCCACTGGCCCCTGCTCCTCCGGCCTCCCTTCCGCGCCTGCGCACGGCCGCCTGCTGCCCGCACCGTCCCCACCCGAGCCGGTCACCGGAAGACGGCTCCGCGAGCCAGGGCGCCCCGCTGAAGGTCACACCCCCGCCTGCGCAGGGGGAGAACCTTCAGTAAAAAGACACCCTGACCACATGCACACACCCGCACAGACATGCACATTCACACTCACCCACCATGCACACAGCCCACGTACACATGCACACACACACATGCACACACCTTGCACAGACATGAAGATGCACACACACCCTGCAACATGCACACACATGCACACACCCCACACAGACATGCACACACACACACACGCATGCACACACACACACACACGCACATACAAACTTGGATACTTATTTTTTTCTCCAGAGGTTTAATACAGCAAACTGAGTATGGCCTGTAGCCTAAAAGGGAAATTGTTACACGAAGTAGATTAAAGCCCTCATGTTTCATATGAAGATGTATATTTTATATTCCGCAAACCAGCAAAACATACAATGAATGACACTGGAAAATCTTTCAGCTCCGCCAGCCCACTAGTGAGGAGAGACAGGAGAAATGAGGAGATGCCCGGTCCCGGGGCTTAAAGGGCGGGTCCAGCTGACCGGTGTCGTGCCCCTGAGACCAGCCATCTCTGCAGTGCCAACAGCCTCTAACATCCTGGGACCCTGGTGACAAGAACGAGGCTGCCACCCTCAGTGAGCAGAGCAGCTGGCATTCCCTCAGTGGTCACCACGCCCTCGAAGCCCAGATCGCCAGCATTTCTGGCGGGGCGGCTCCAGAGCCCTCTTGTGGGGTGCCAGCACCCACCAGTCAGCTGAGGCGGAGGGAGGAGCCAGGGTCCCCAAGAGGAGCAGGTGTGTGTGGGGGACACCTGGGCCCCAGTGTGGACAGGGGAGTCCTTTTTGCTTTGGTCTTTTTTATTTCTTTTGTCTTTTTTTTTTGGTCCATTTCCCTGGGTGACAAAGGTATCTTATTACCGTCTAATTTTAGGTGTAGGGATCAAATTATTTACTTATTCATAATTTAAAGCCCGACAATTGCAGGTCACTTGCTGTCAAAATGACAGGCAGTAAATAGCATCTCAGGCTCCCTGCTTATGCAAGCAGTGGGAGGGGACACTGCCTAGGACAGAGCACTCGGACAGGGTCCCTGAGACAGGCTTGGAACCCGAGGAGCTGCAGCCAATTCTGTGCTCGGGGATGTGATTAGAGATCTGGTCCAGGCTGTGCTGTCCACCGTGGAGCCCGTGCTGAGACCCCTCTCCAAAGCTCCGGCGCCCCGGCAGACGCCCCCGAGTTCTCACCCCTCAGACACGCCCGAGACCATGAGCCTATGAACTCCTCGCCCTCCTCCACTCACTGCGGGATGAAGCCTGGATTCTCGTCACATCAGAGCAATACACCTTCCTCTGCTTCCCAGACTGCACCTGTGTGATTTCCAAGTGACGAACAAACACTTTTCCAAAATACACTCATAAAAGGGGATTCTAAAGTCCTGAAATCCGGTGCTCAAATCTGTTTTGTTATTAGATGCAACAGACATGAAATCACTCCATCCATTTGTTATGAAACACTCTCCTGGTGCTTACTCTCCGTGTCTCCCTTCACCTCCTCACGAGCTGATAGCGGTTTTCAGAATAGTTTGCTCTTCCCCTGATGATGTGAACATACATAAACAAGACTGGCTTCCTGTCTATTTTCCAAGATCCCTGTGGAAAGTGATGGCAATCGTAAAGTCTCCAGCTCACCAAGTGCCCTGAGGCCGTCTCTGCCAAAGATGGGCTCCCACTCCGTCGACGTAAACTATGAGATGATGTTACTTGACCTTTGAAATTTTACAGACACCAAAACCAGGGTGTGGAGGAGGAGTGCCTGACTATATCTGCTCACCCAGGACCTCGTCCCGAGTCCTGGCAGCAGCACCCCCTTCACCCCGGGAAGACAGGGGTCATGGGGGAGGCCCCATCCTGTGACGCAGGCCCTACCGATGGCACCCACCCAGAGACAAATCTGCGTCACCTCTCTCCCACCCCACACTGGGGTGAATGGGCCAGGGCTTACCTAGGACTAAAAAAAAAGTAAGTTCTTTTAATGCTTTCTTTTTTTATTTTTCAGAATAGAATAATTAGATATGTACACAACTCTTCTTTTAAACAGTAGGGGAAATACGCATTAAATGCAAACTGATGATTTATATTTTTCCTGTTCCAGCGAGAATTGGATATTTGAACATGAAAATAGAGAGAAAAGGTTTAAATTTAATTCTAGCTCTTTCAAAAGTTTAATTGTATTTTCATTTTAAAATAATAGATTAAAATGTTATCATGCACTGATATAACGTCTTTCTTCAAGAGAATTTCATGCATTCGTTGAATAGGAAAAAAAGGCTTTGTTAGCATCCTAGGACGAATTTTGGTGAGAACACGGCAGATGAATTATTTCATATAGTAATTAGCATAAAGGGCGCTGCCGGGGACACGGACTATTTTAAAGATTATTTATATTGCTCTCTTTCTAACAGGACTTTGCAAATATTTATGAAACGCCCATGTCAGTGTTGCTTCCTTTTATCTTTCTGTTCACCCAGCCCTGTTACAGCCTAATTGAAATACAATAATTATAAATGGGCTTAGTTCCTCCATTTAATTTCCTTGCAAGCAGGGCCATTTATTTTTCTTTGGCTTTGTTAACATGCTTTAATTAAAAGATTTAACGAAGCTCAGGAAACAAGATGCCATTGGGGGCATTGCATCCTGGGTGCCATCTCAACACAACACCGTGTAGCGTGTCCAAGGTCAGCTTCTGAGGGGTAGGAGGCAAAAAAGCCGCAGCCTCACCAGTCCAGGTGTGCAAAGCACTGATTAGTTCAAAGGCTTGACCAGCACAGCCCCTGGGGTTGTGGGCTCTGGAGTCGAGTTTGTAGCTGATTTGACCACATCCACAGTGGATGTTGGGCAGACAGTTAATTTCACTGAGTTTTCATTTCCTCACTTTTTAAGTGATGTCTGTACCATGGGGCAAGTGTGATTACCTGTTATTCTGCCAAAGCCTTCGTTTTCTGGCCCAAGGTGGGCTTCAAATGGGCTTCCCAAATTCGTATAAATCACCAATTTTTTTTAAACTTTATTTTATACTGGAGTATGATTGATTAGCAATGTTGCATTAATTGTAATGTAATGTTAACATACACACACTGCTATATTTAAAATGGATAACCATCAAGGACCGACTGTATAGCACAGGGAACTCTGCTCAGTATTATGTAACAAACTAAATGGGAAAAGAATTTGAAAAAGAATAGATACGGTATATGTATAACTGAATCACTTTGCTTTACACCTGAAACTAAGACAACACTGATAAATAATTTTTTAAGTGTAAGTAGCGAATATAGTATCATAATGGTAATAAAACATTCTGAGAAAACTTATTTCTACATCTCTTGAAAATGCAAATAGTCAGCTAATCCTGAGAAACATTTGAAATGGATTTATGAGATATATTGTCTGATCACAAAATACTCTGCTGCCACTCTTGACGCCTGGGTGCATGGCTACATCTACTCTGCTTAGGTTTGCAAATCAATGTAGAGACATTCTTATCCCAGGGGATGCGGAACAAGGGGGGACAGCACAGGATACCAAGGAGAAAGTGACTCTGGCATCAGAATCCATGCCAGCCCTGTGACTAACCAAGTACATGAACTTGAAAAGTCACCTCACTCCCGGCCTCAGTCTCCCCGACCCCCACCATCCCTGTTACATAGGCAGGTGGCACTTGATCATCCGGAAGACGTCCTTCCAGCATAGAGAAGCAGGGATGGTTTCCTGGTACAGGGGGCACAGGTCAAGACCTCCTGGGGTTCAAATTCCCACCCCTCCAGGGTCCCTCTGACTAAGTAGATGTCTGGGTTATCAGTGCAAGCACGAGCCCAAAACCTGCTAAGAAGTGAAGAGGCACTTGCTGGGTTTCAGTCTTGAATAGGTACCAGTAGCTTAAAAATCCATGAATGCACTCAAGACTCAGAACAATGGGAAATAAAAATAAATATGTCATACTCATCACTATCAAAGTGCCTTTTCTCTAGTTCAGAAAAAATTATATCAAAATAAATGTCAGCAAACATGCCTAGAAATAGAGTTCAGGCATGTCACATGTCATATGTCACATGTTAGCAGGGTTGTGCCTGGGGTTAGAAATCTCAAAGGAACTGCAGCTCTGGTGGGGCTGTGCTCACACTCGGCTGATCTCTGGCTGGACTTTCAACTGCTCTGAGTCTCAGCTGCATCACCTTAAAGTAGGGATAATAATCATTGTTCTACTATTTTAAGGATGAAACAAAATATTGTGCCTATAAATGTTTTGATAACTATGATGTCATATGAGTGTCAGTCTTCTTGTTAGTATTTTATTTCAAACTGTAAATTATTATGATGGTTGAGGAACACTTTTTGGTGGAGACGGAGCTTGACATGGGTTCTGAAAGATGACTCAAGTCAGGTAAGAAGAGATGAATTGAAGGTGGAATTTACCTGGGGGCTCCAGGGCTCAAGCACCTGCCTATCTGGAGCAGACATTGTGTGTTGGAAGAAGCATAGATTCAGATGAGAAGGCAAACAAAAGACCTGGGGCCTCCGGAGCCTACCCTGGGTCTGTTAATAAATTCAAATAAATACTGTCCTTCCATTGCTTTATGGACCACTCGCAATTTACACTACCTTCAGGGTTAAAAAGGTCACAGCTTAAGAAAAAAAGGACAACTTAGTGATGATTACAGTAATAAAAAATGTCAGTAAGTATCTCTATTTATCATGAAAATGCTAATGATCTGGTGACATAGCAGGGAGCCTAACATGCTGCTGTCCGCCCCCCAGGCTTCCTGACAGTGTCTGTACAAGGGTGCTCGGTTGTCCCAGTGTTACCGGGGGATGTGGACTTCATCATTTAAGTGGAAGAGGTAAGCGTCAACATCATCACCATTCTCCCTTCTAGGTCAGAAGTCAGAGTACATACTGTTGCTACAGAACTTGTGACAGTAAAGAATGAGGAAAACGTGAACACTTCTGTTATTCAACAATGTGGACAAAATATTTGGTACCAAAGGGAAGACAAGGACATGTAAAAGACATTATCATCCTACCTAGAATCTGATTTTTTTTTTTTTTTTTAGAATCTGATTTTAATGTAAAGTGATTTCCTGAAACGCTCATTGGCTTAGAAAGTTGTATTTCTTACAGCATCAAACCAAAAAGGGACTCGGAAAAATAACAGCTAATTTATCATATTTTTCAAAGTCAGTTGAAAAGTCCCTGGTAATTTTTTGGTAACTTCTACTATTGCCATGTACTTCTATTATTAGACAGATATAGTATTATTTCTCTATTTCTATGCAACCTGATAAAATATTTGACTATGTTTTGCCTGTGGATATTGTCTTTTATTTTTTTTTCCCCATGGACTTAAAAAGGGAAACAAAATAAATCAAAACAAAAATCCAGTCTGACAGAAAAAACAATTAACTCTAGTTTTATTCATTAAGCAAATATTTATTGAGGACCCACTCTATGTGAGGCAGCTGTGAGACTTGTCTGAGGTGCTGAGTTTGGAAAGGGTGGATGGGGGAGGACAAGGCTGGGAGACATCCAATAGCTCAGGAGTTGTGTGCTTGGTAGGATGGTCAGAGCAATGCCAAAGAGGGAGTACAACTCAACAGTCAATTTTAGTAAAGAGAAAACAGAATGCTTCTTGTAAGGAAAGTAAGAAAATTGACTTGGAGGCTATTTGTTTAGGAAATCGGAAAAAGGAAAGTACTGTTGATAGAATGAAACAATGGGTTAATATTATACGTGTTTTACTGAATACCTCAAGTTCATTAATTTATCCAAGATCATTTTTAGAAAGCTCCTTATGTGCTAAATGATAAGTAGAAAAGTAAAACAAAGTAAAAATATCACTTCTCAATTTGTCCAGTGAGCCAAGGTAATTAAATAATACAGTGTGATAAATTCTATAAAAGTAGTACTTAAAAAACTCTACCACTGAAAAAAATGATATAAAAAATATGGCAAAAAATCTAGTTCATTCAAATAGAATAGTAATATTGTATTGCTAATTACTATATTGCTAAGATTACTAAGATATATAGATATATTAACATATATATGTATACCTCTATATCTATCTATCTATATTCAAATAATTCAGAAGAAAGTAAGAAAGGGGAAGCAGAAGAACAAAAAACAGAAGAAACAAACAAAAAGAATTTAAATTGTAGATGTACATCAAAAATTTTGATAGCTACATTAAATGTAAATGGTCTAAAAGGCAGAGATTATTAAATTGTATTTAATTTATAAAAGACAACTATATGCTGTTTCCAGAAATCTACTTTAATAATAAAAACACATAGTTTTAAAGTAAAAATCATTTTTAAAAATTCTATTTAAATACTAAACAAATCTAGAGTGGCTATATTAATATCAGGCAACATAGACTTGGAACAAGAAATATTACCAAGGGCAAAAAGATATTATGTAATGATAAAAAGGTCAATTCAATACGAAGATATAACAATTCTGAATGTGACTGCACCTAACAACAGAGGTTCAAAGTACATAAGGTAAAAACTTCTTAGACAAATTCACAATCACTGTTGGAGACCTCCACACTCCTCTCTCAACAAGTAGACAGAGCTAGTACTTAAAAGAAAAAATTAAGACGGGACACAAACGAGCTGAATAACATTATCAACAAACTTGACCTAATTGACATTTGTAGAACACTTCATCCAACAGCAGGTTATGTATTCTTATCAAGTGTACATGTAACATTCACCAACATATACCATATCCTGAGCCATATGACAAGACTTAACAAATATTTTAAAAACCCTCAAATTATACAAAGTATGTCTCAGATCATAATGGAATTAATTTAGAAATAAATAACATAAAGTTATTAGGAAAATCCCCTAAATATTTGGTAAACAAAATATTTTTAAATAACTCATAGGTCAAAGAAAATAAAAAGAGGGATTGAAAAAATATGTTTAATTGAATGAAATGAAAAAAATCATGTGTAATGCAGCTAACCACCTATTTAAAAAGGAATTTTATAGCATTAAAATGCTTATATTAGAAAGAATAAAGATTTCAAATCCATGACCTAAGATACTGTCATGAGAAACTAGAAGGGGAGTAAAATACAACCAAAGCAATCAGAAGGAAGAAAATAACAAAGAGACAAGATATCAGTGGAATTGAAAACACAAAATTAATAGAAGGGAAATAGTTCTACAAAAAGATCAATGAAATTGATAAACCTGTGTCCAAATTGCTTAGGAAAATAAAAACAAAACACAAATTACCAGTATAGAAATGAAAGAGGTAAAATTACTTCAGATCCTACCAAAATTAAAAGTATAATAAGGAAATGTGATAAATAATGTGCTTAAAAATTTAGACAATTTAGATAAATAAAATAGATAAATTCCTTGAAAGACATATACTACAAATGCTCACTCAGAAGAAACAGATAATTTGAATAATCATATTCTGTTAAAAAATTGATCTTCTAGTTAAGAAACTTTCCACATATGAAGTTCCACTCCCATATTATACCAAACATTTGAGGAAGAAAAATTACTCTGAGTACACAAACTCTAAGAAAATTGAAAAGAGGGAGCACTTCCCAAGTCATTATATGTGACCAGTATTACTATGATAGAAAAAAAAAAAAAAAAAACAGAGAAAGACATTACAAGAAAACTGTAGACAAATATTGCTCATGAACATAGATACAAAAATCTTCAACAAAGTTTCAGCAAATCCAATCCAACAATATGTAAAGAGAATAATAAAATGACCACAAGAGATTTATGTTAGGAATGCAAGGCTGGATTAACATTCAAAAATCAATTCATGTAATTCACCTTATTAAGAGATTTTTAAAAGAAAAAAATAATTTCAATAAATGCAAAAACGTCATTTGACAAAATTTAATATCTATTCATGTTAAAAACTCTCAGCAAATTTCTAAGTCTTATAAATGTCTTACCCTATAAGATATCTTATCAATGGCATCTACAAGAAGTCTACAAGTTAATATCATACTTAATAGTGTAAGACTGAAAGCTTTCTCCTTAAGACTGGGAACTACGCAAGAATGTCTGCAATCTTTACTCCTATTCACCATTATACTGGAGACCCTGGAAAGTTCTAAAGAGCGAGAAAGAGGAAGAAAACCCTTATAAATTAGAAATGAAGAAATACATTCACTCTACTCCCAGACTAAAAGAAAAAAAATTTCTGTGGGTCATAGAGATAGTCTAAGGCTTTCAAGAGCAGCTGAATTTGAGGAGTGGGTTGGTGTTTGTCATCAACCAGGGGAGAGAAATGTCCTTCAAGGAGAGCCAAAGAGCAGGAAGACCTCCTGGAATATTCCTGGAACCCAGGTGGTCACTAAGAGTGGAGTCTCCAGATCCTGAGTGTGAGGGAGTGGAGGGGAAGAGGCTGTGCATTTGGCGAAGGCTGTGCCTGCATGAACACTGCTGGGCCCTGAGCCATATTCCACCGTCTCAAGGTCATGGACATGAGTGGAGGAGGGTGGGCACGGGACATTGGGGTGATGGTCCTCATTTTCTCAACCTCATCAACATGTCCCTCATGCTATTTTTTTAATTTGATTTTCTTCCTAATTTTTTAAAAAGCAAGAATTTTTACACAAATGGCGTGATTTAGTAGCCATGGAAGGAGGCTTGAGTTTGCATCTCTACATGGAAACAAGTTGGTCTGTGCTGAGGAGCAGTTGTCCTCCTTAAACATGTACATCAGCCACCTGTTCCCTGTGGAAACTTGCACTGGGTGTGCAGTGTGGGTCGGCAGAGTGGCTGTGGGCTGGATTCAGGAGGCCGAGGGGACCTGTGAGAAGTGATGGGTCTGGGGCTGAGGGAGCGAGGAGGAGGAAAGGGTTCAGAGAGATCTCTGGGAGATGGGTTCACCACGTAGTGCTGATTGGGGAAGAGAGTGGTGCTGTCTGTTGGATTCACCAGTGGGTTTGCACTGATGATTGTGACATTACCATCATCACCGTAACCACTCTCCTGACTGCTAACATGTTAATGTTTGTTAGCCAGAAACATTATTTGCCGTCTGTGTGTCTCCTGCTGCGCTGACCCCAGTGAGCTTGGTTCCAACAAGCATGGGAGCAAGGACCAGCCTGGAAGCAGAAGGCACCACCACGCACAGCTATACAGAATGGAATGTGACACCAGCAATAGGTGGGCCTATTGATGGGCGCTCCAGGTCCTCCTAACTTTCTCCTGTGATTTGGTTCAGAGGCAACACATGGGGCCTGAATAGTCACAACCAACAGCTTCTGCAAACTTTACTTGTACAAGTCACATGAAGAACTAAGGCCACTTTCCACTGCCTTTATTTTATGCTGAGATCTTATAATAAAAAATTCACCTTCAAAGTTAAAAAACAAAACAAGGTTGTTTGTCATCAAAAATGACACATTTTATGCTGAGATTTTATTTTATGATTTTATTTTATGATTTTATGCTGAGATTTTATTTTATGATTTTATTTTATGATTTTATGAGATCTTATAATAAAAAATTCACCTTCAAAGTTAAAAAACAAAACAAGGTTGTTTGTCATCAAAAATGACACACACTCCATTGACTGAGGAGATTGAAGGCTGCCCATTGGGCTCTGTCAGGGGCCCTGCTCCGTGAACCAGTCCTGTCTCCTAAATGCTCACCTTCTACATCCCTCAGTGTCCCATGCCTGTGCTCTGCCCTCGTGAGTCATCATGAGGGTGTAAAATGATGCTGGAAATTGGAAATGTTCTTAGGGGTTTTGTCACCACAGTAAATGCCTAAAACAATACCTCCGACCATGATTCTAAGACACTAATTTTTACCAAATCTGTGTTAATGTCCCTCTTTCTGAACCAGGTTTTTAGTTTGTGGGTTCCCTATATCATTACTTGAAAATGGGAATGATGTCTATTTGGCAGGGTTACAGTGAAATTCAGATTAATTTAATAACAAAAAAATCAGACTTTGAGAGCTCATTGTGAACTCTAAGATGCTAACAAGTGTCCGTGGTTATTTTCTTAGGAATATGAATCACACAAAAGAATTTGCTTTGTGCTAAAACGAGCAGAAACCCACGTGTTAAAAACAGAAAATCTATGGGTCCTGGTTCTCTCCCGCAGGAGAGGCCCAAGGTGGGTACATTTATCTTCTCGGTGTCCCAGGCATCTGCAGGCAGGGGCAGGACTCGGCGGTCTTCATCTTAAGTCCTTGAAAAGACATTTCGAGTGCTGTCCAAGGAATGTTTCAGGGCTTCGCCTGACATTTTATAGAAAATGACCTTTCCTGGGGGAGTTTATGAGGCTCTGACTGGCTGCAGTGCAGGAGCCCCTGGTCTCAATGTCTGTCTGCACACCACACACGGGGGTACAGTCTGCAGAGAGCAAGTGGGAGGATTGGAGGCCAGACCCAGACTCTTAAAGGTTTTCTCTTCACAGCTGTGAGCTGATGCTCGTGCTCCTAGGCTTCTTCCAGAAAACCAAACACCGTCAAACACGCTGCGTTAGCTCACGGACAAAGACTCAGAGTATTTGCGCTTTGTTAAGACCAATCTTTCTTGGCACTACAGTGTTAAATACAGTGGGAGGTTTTAATTAGATTTCTGTATTTCCAACCGCAGCATGCAATATAGGTGTTATGAGCAGAGAAATGAGTAATCAATTTGACATTAAGTTTGGGGTGGAAAGAATGGATCCAATCACTTCCTTCATCAGACATCTTCAGGGTTCAAACCATACTCAGAGTGGCCAGGAGATGTTATCCTCCGTTCCTGCAGAAAACCTGAAATGGTGGGCAGGAAATTGGACTGTTCCTACAGAGGAAATAACAGCACTCTGTCAAAATCTACAGGAGAAACACGTGTTCAAATTTGCTGTCAGGGCCCCGCATATCTGATCAGAGAGCGAGAGGGGACAAAATTACAGAAGTCGTGTAATCTCGGCGCAGGGCAGTGTCCACGGCAAGGGTTCAGCAGGAAGTGAGCACTGACTCAAAGAAATGGGCTGAATGCAGAGTTTTCACCAATAAACATATATATGTCCTATAAAATCTGCACATATACATTATACATGTGTTAAAATTCTCTGTTGATTTTGTATAACCAGATTTCTTGCCCATATCAGTATGTGGACCCCATGTTGTCAACAATTTTTTCTTGAGAAGTAACAGAAATGTGCATTTTATATCAAATCTCCAGGTCAGTATTTACTTTATTTAAAAAAAAGCTTTATTTTTAGAACAGTTGTAGAATTACAGAAAAATGTAAAGATAGTACAGAGAGCTTCCATCTACCCTGCACCCATTTTCCCAGATTATCCACATCTCAGTTCAATGAGGTGCATCTCTTACAATTAATGAACCAATATCAGTACATTGTTATTAACCAAAGTCCATACTTTATATTCAGACTCCCTGATTTTCTGCCTATTTGTCCAGGATCCCATACCGGATACCACGTTATATTAGTCGTCACAAAACCCAGGGTCCACTAGATTGCCTGCTATCCTTTCTTCTGAAACTCTTACAAGTTTTGTATTTTACATTTAGTTCCACGATGCACTTTGAGTTGATTTTTGTGAAGGGTGCAAGGTGTCTTGGCTCACTTTTTTTTTTTTTTTTTCTGCAGATGGATACCCAGTTGTTGCAGAAAAGACTATCCATTCTCCATTTAATTGTCTCACTCCTTTTTCAAGGAGTAAGTTGTATGTATTTGTGTGGATCTATACCTGGGCTCTCCATTGATCCATGCGTCTGTTCTCTAGCCAATACCAGGAGGACTGGATTACTGCAGCTTTATAGTGAATCTTGAACTGGGTAGTGGAAGTCCTTCAAATTTATTGTTCTTCCTCAGTATTGTGTTGGCTATTCCTGGTCTTTGCTTTTCAATATAAACTTTAGAATCAGTTTGTCAATATCTATAAAATAGCTTTCTGGGATTTTGGTTGAGATTCTGTTGAGTCTGTAAATCAAGTTGGAAAGAATCAACAGGTTAACAATACTGAGTCTTTCCATTCATGAACATGGAATTCTCCATTTTATTTAGAATTCTTTGATTTCTTTAATCAGAGTTCTGTGGTTTTCTGTGAGTAGATGGTGAACATATTTTGTTAGATTTGTATATATACATATATATATACACACACACACACACACGTATGTGTGTATGTGTGTAAAATTCCAATTGTTCATTACTGGTACATAGGAAATCAATTGATCTTTATATTCAGGCACACTTTCTTTTACTGTGCTTCACTTTATTACACTTCACAGATATTGTGTTTTATTATAAATTGAAGATTTGTGGCAACCCTGCATCCAGCATGTCTATTGGCATAATTTTTCCAACAGCATTTGCTTACTTCATGTCTCTGTGTCACATTTTGGTAATTCTAGCAATATTTCAAACCATCCAGCAAAAAGATTATGAGTCATATAAATATTTTAGCAATAAAATATTTTAAGTTAAGGTATGTATATTATTTTTTTAGACATAATACTATTGCACACACAGTAGACTACAGTCTGGTGTAAACATAACTTTTATATGCTGGGAACACAAAAAAAATGTGCGTGACTCACTCTATTGCCGTATTCACTTCATTGCCGTGGTATACAACCAACCAAAGTCATAATATCTCCAAGGTATGCCTATATTAATTTTATTAACTTTGTATCCTATAACCTTGCTATGCTTGCTTATTACTTCCAGGAGGGTTATATTTTTGTTTTTATTTTTATTTTCTTGTAATTCTTTACGATTTTCTACATAGACATCTATGTCATCTGTGAATACAGATAATTTTGTTCCTTCCCGATCTGTGTATGTCTTGTTCCTTTTTTTTTTTTTTTTTTTTTGTCCTCCTGTGGAGATTCCTAGTTTACGTCCCAGAGGAGTGGTGAATGAGGACACCCTTGAGTTGTTCCTGATACTGGGGAGAAAGCCTCCAGCTTCTCACCATTAAGAATGATATTAGCTGTATGTATTTTGTAGATACTTTTTCTTGTTGTAAAGAGGGAGGTGACCACTTCCATGTTCTTTATGTGTTGGTGATAAAATCAGAAGTTCATGGGTGTCCATGTTCATCTTCTTAAGTCATTGTTGGAATGAGAGGAGACAGAGATAAGTTAATGAAAACATATACAACCCACCGTTAACATCTAACATACACACCTGCACCACATCAACCTTCTTGAGCTCCTCGAGTCTCTCTTCCTTCCGTCCCCCACTCACCTGTGTTGCCTTGATCCCCACCAGATCTCAGCACTAATTTCATCCTTATACTGGGACCCTCAAATGTCACCCCCAAAGCATGGTGCCACTGCTACTGTCCCCTCCACATAGAAAGCCCTTCTTCAGCTCCTTTGGCCCTGCTTGTGGTCTTGCACAGCCTTTAAACTTTATCTCAAACAGATTATTAGGGGATTTTATGATTCTAGCTCAACATCTCACAACGAAGTGTGGAATTAAAAAAAAAATGTTACTGAAGTATACTTGATTTATAATGTGTTAATTTCTGCTGTACAGCAAAATGATTCAGTTATACACATATATATATTCTTTTTTATATTCTTTCCATTATGGTTTATCCCAGGATATTGAATATAGTTCCCTGTCTATACAGTAGGACCTTGTAGGTTTATCCAAGATGTGGAGTTTTTGATATCTGAAATGTCATTGAATGCATTGGTCCTTGGGTTTTAATCATTTTAAAAGCCATTTGACCATCCCTGAGAGCTGGATCTATGTTTTGTTTGTCCTTTTCTTCTCCCAAGCACGTACTTGCTCTCCGATAGCCTTTTACGTGCTATGTTCTGGGGGCTCAACCCGACTGTTTCTGAATGCCTTGACAACTGAACAAGAGTCCCAGGTAGGGGATGTGTGTGTGGGCAGACTTGGTTGACTTGGGCTGGGTAAGCTCTCAAGATGAATGCATATAAACTCCACTTATTCCTGTATTTAGTGCCTTTGAAAATAAAAGGAAGAAAAAGAAAAAACATGAAAACACTGAAATAAACTCTGCTGTAGCTATCCTAATGTCAGACAGATTTTAAAGAAAGAAGTGTTTCTAGATACAAAAGAAGGCCATGATGCAAAAAGGTTAAAAGAAAGCTATGGAAATTCTATGTTATTATGTATTTAGAAACATAGCACCAAGATATTCAAAGCAAAAAGTGACAGAACTATATAAGAAATAGAACTTATTTGTTATAAAATATGCCACTTGAGTACAGTGCTAAATAGTGGCCTTTCCTAAACAGTTTTGTGTAAATTAGATATTCATATGGTTAAATATAAACTAATCAATTAACAAACATTGATCCTGGCCTCATATACAGAAATCTATTCCAAACTATATCCAGTCTCCTAGGATAGACCGGAATGGAAAAGAATATTAAAAAAAAAAGAATGTCTCTATGTGTATAACTGAGTCACTTTGCTGGATAGCAGACATTGGCACAGCATTGTAAATCATCTATACTTCAGTTTAAAAAAATCTATTCCAGATGGATCAAGAACTTACATATAAAAGGCAAAACAATAAAGGTTCTAGAAAATGACATATATACCAGTTAATGGGGATTTGGATCATTTCTGGTTTTGGGTGATTAGCAATAAAGCTCCTTTTGGTAGGTAGAATGATGTCTCCCCATCCCACAAATAGGCCCATGACCTACTGCCTGGAACCTGTGAGTATTTAGGTTACATGGCAAAGGGGATTAAGGTTGCAGTTGGACTTAACAGCTGCTAATCAGCTGACCTTGAGATAGGGGGATGACCTTGGCTCAGCCCAGTGTAATGGCACGGATCCTCATGAGTGGAAGGAGGAAGGTGAAGAGTCAAAGGCACAGCCCTCCCTAAAGACAGAGTAAGGAGCCAAAGCCAAGGCACATGCGCGGCTTCAAGGGGAAGGACAAGGGAGAAGGCATACTCTTCCCTGGAACCTCCGGAAAGGAGTGCAGTCCTGCGGTGAGACCTGTGTTGGACTTCTGATCTCCAGAGCTGCAAGATCATAAATCTGTGTTGTTAAGCCAGTAATTTTGTGGTCCCTTGTCACAGCAACTATAGAAAACTAATGCCCTTCTATAAGTATTTGCATACGGATATATGCCTTCATTTCAGGTGGTTCTTACATCAGGACACCTGGGGGACCAGCTCTCTCCAGAGGAGATCTGAGGAAGGAAGATGTGCAAGGTCCAGTCCTGGGCTTGGATGGAGGCACGTGGCCTCAGGGACCTATTTTTACCGAAGAATATGTCTTAAGAATTCTCTGCATTCTCCAGCCAAAGGCCATCTTCTGAGAGCCGAGCCATACTGAGCATGGTTCACTGGCCTAAGCCAGCTCGCTCTTGGGTTGGCCAGTGGCTGAAGCTGATCAACAAGACGGCCACGGCCCCAGGCAGACCTTTGTGAAGGAAGCCGAGGGCTGGGTGGGCAGAGAGGGTCAACCTGAACCCCCTCTTCAGGTGAGGAGTCCCTGGCTCCAGGGCATCCCCCCCACAGGAAGCTTGCTTTGCTCCAGAGAGCATCTTGATTTCTTGGCAAGCGCTCAACAGAGCTGATTTATCGACACTACAGATACATATATACAAAGAGAGAAAAAGACGAGCCTGGAGAGAGATTGATTTTCCAATAACACTGAAGGAAGCAGATGTGAGGACCGGGTGGGGAGGGGCGGTGTTTACTACTTCTTCTTTCCCTTTAAGATTTTGCCTCCGGAAGATGGTTTCCCCTAAGGATGTTGCATTTAGAAAAGCAGTTGGAGTGAGAAGGGTTACCTTTCAAATCCTTCCGCACGTTGATGGAATGGAGCCTTCCCATGTGCAGCTCTGAGGCACAATTATTTGGAAGCAGGACCCCCTCTGAGAACTGGAGATGGAGCCGGGCCCATTTGTGTCTTATTTAACATAATTATTCTACCAGCTTATCCTCTGCTCCCACATCTGTCTTTCTCTCTCCGCACGTGAGATAGGGAATCGGACACTTACATGCGTTACGTTTTGCCAGCCGTGTGCGGCTCTGGGCCTTGTTATCTACACAATTCCTTTGGATTGCAGACTATTTTGTGAAAAGTGAATTTGTAATCCAGAGGTCCCATCATCCCTCTATTTGCATAATGTTTCCGTTTTTACCGTTTTTAAAGTGCTTGCATATTGAGTCACTCCGAGTCGTCCTAACCCTGTGTGCTAAGCCTGGCAAACAGAAGTAATTTCATTTTGCAGATTCAAAACATAATGAAATTTAGATAATCCTGACGATGATCCAACATCACTAAAAATGGCCTAGCAGGGCTAGCCGGCACTGTGCAGGGTGCCTGGATTCTACTTGTGGGCCCCTCTGGATGCCCAGGGAACCGGTTCCCCTCCTCTCCTCCCCCTGGCTCCTCTGCAGGGCTTCTAGCTGGCAGCGCCAGGGCAAGGCCACACCCACACCCAGGAACTTTGGGACCCGGAAGCCTGGCCTCCTCACATTACCTACGTCACACACATCCCTGTAGTATGAGCCTTATAAAACTTCGTGAAATCTGCATCTCCTCGGGGATCACGTGCATGGGGTCAGAGCCTCCATTCAGGCCTGTCCTCCTCTCCCTCAGACACCAGCCTCACAAGCAAGTTGATTACTGTTGAAGAAGGATCGTTTCGTTAGCAAGCTCTTTGCGTTACAAGTACGCTCACTGGCCACCAACAGGAAAAGAAGTACAACATTTCACAGGTCAGGTGCTAGGCAGGAGGTATGCATCCAGGATTGACCCTGCTGGACTCCCAGGTGGCTAGTGGATGAAGACATCCATATGTGCACGCCTGTGCCATGGCACAATGGAGCACGCAGCCCACCTGGTGTGGTGTGGTTGCCATGTCCCTCTCAGTCCCCAGTCGGCCCACAGGACAGCCAGTGGAGGAGAGCCCCCTGGGCTCTCACGAGGGCTGAGCCACGAGGAACCCGCTCCCTAAGCTCCTGCACAAGAGTGTCTACCATTCAGTTTGACATCCCAAAGGATAGAAGTGGTGGGGTGACATTTTGGAGATTTTAAGCATATTTCAACTACCGCCCCCCCCATTCACACTTGCTGAGGGACCAGTCAGATGGGACTTGAGCAGTGTCATGAGAACCACGTGTCCTAACACCCTTCAGAAGCATCCCAGGTCATGTGTAGCCCAGAGGAGAGACATCTTTCCATGAAGCCAGCAGACTTGAAGAGCCCCTGGGAAGACCACTGTGTGGTCTGATGTTCTACCCTCAGTGCTAGGAATCACCCTCAAAATCTAAACATAGCCCAGGGGAAAGGAAACTGTAGAACCACCGAGACTAATTTTCTCCCATGCCAGAGCAGTGAGGAGCCAAGAAGAGAATGAAGTTGAACTACAGCAAAATAGAGAGAGTGTCTTCACTGGGCACCGGAATTCAATACTGAGTTTCATGCCCCTCATTAAATAAGCTGCCAAAAAAAAGCACAAAAAAACACTAAGAAAGTAGTGATGGGGATCTGGGACCTTCTGTGTTACCCAGACCTTGGCTCCTCAGAGTGTGGTCCATAGATGTAGAGTATTGATATCACCCAAGGGCTTGCTGGAAATGCAGACCCCTCTCTCCCACAAGACACCAAGCCAGAATCTGGATTTTAACAGAAGAAGCCCTGATGTTCTAGAAGACTCCAGACTCCATATTTACTCCATAATGTTGTCTATTTAGAATGGAAAACTCATCCACTCAACTGAAAATCCTGGAAGGGGAACCTGATAGGACACCATGACTTGGAAACTGGAGACGGCTAATGAACATATGAATTAGGTTTATTTGACACATATTGACACAATAATAATGATAGTTTACATGTGTGCATATTAGCTCCATACCTGTGTACAGAGTAAAAAGAATACATGCTCTTACTTGTATTATCTCATTTAACTTTCATAAAAATCCTATGAAGTGGATACAAGTGTCCATCTTTATTTTACAGATAAAGAAACTCAGGCACAGAGGGATGAGGTAACTCGCTCATGGTCAAGGGGTTATCTGATGGAGTGAGACAGATGTATGAATCTGCTAAAATGCAGTTTTATCGTGTGTGGGTTGTTAACAGTTTAAAGTGGGTGATTTGATAGACTAATGGATGGTTATACTGGGAGCCGCACTCTGAATAGAAGGCAGTTTTGTGATACAGTGTGTTATAGGCACGTAACGTCACCACGAACTCTCACGAGAAGAGCTTTCTAGCTCCTCTGGTGCTCATCATGGCTGCCTGGCTTCAGACGCAGACATTTGTTCTAAGACCTTTTCTTCCAGGATGCTTTCTAAAGACAGATCATTAACTGAAGCTCCTAATAAGAGGTTTAAGAAACCACAGGCACCAGAGGACGAAGACCTCTGTGGAACTGTCCTTGGGAGCCCATGGTCACTTGACCCAGGTGTGTCCACGTTCACCCATGGGGTGCTCGAGCCGCCTAAGCTCTGAGCAGGGACACCTGGGTTCAAACACTTGTCTGGAGCTTGTAAGCCAGACACGTCCCAAGGGTGCAGGGGAGCTTCAGCGTGGTGTGGACCCATCCTGCTGGTTCAGCAGCCTCAGGAATGGACAAACGCACCCAGGGACACGGGGTCTCCGCCAGGCATGATGCCTGTGATGATAGATCCATTCTGTCTTCATCAGCATGGATTTGTCTTTTTCTCCGTAAGCTTTATAGGAAGTCAATGTGTGGTGGTGACTCGCCACACAGTGAAGGGAGCGGCACAGACGCACCTGAGTGGATTCAGCTTGGCCAGCTGGAGGTTGCTCTCCTACCTGGGCCTGTCTGGGCAGAACACACCCCGGTCACCCTGCAGAGGAAGAGTGTGGCTTGTGAGCCCAAAGTTTGTCCTGTTATTTAATTTTATAGTTGAACTAAGAGCTTTGTGCTAAAAAAAGACAAAACAGAAACAAAATTTCCAAAAGGGAAAAATGTCATAATCCTTCTCATTTGGGTCTTGAGAGACAGATCAATGTTTCACTGAGATCCTAACTTATTATGTGAGCGTCAACATTCGCGTCACTCTAGAAACTCTCCGTTTTGTTTTCCGATATGGGACCACCACCGGGCACAAGTCTGTCTCAGACAGACCATTATATCTAGTTTATTTCTCCAGTGTAACCTGCCCACCACAGAGTATGGGCAACACCCAGCTCCTCGGGAAAAGGCTGCAGAGACCAGGAAGCTGCTTTTGCAGCTAGACCACCAAGCAGAGACTATTTGGTGAGGATGTCACGTGGGGGTGGAGACCCCTGCAGTGCATTGTACGACCTCCTTTTAGTGGAGGGTCAGTTATGTGTACAGGGACCATCGCCATGTGCTCTGTTTAGGACCCTCCTACCAGTGCTGTCCTTGATCTGTTGCACTGCCTCATCGGGATACACACAGCCTTCACCTCGACCCCTGACAGGCTCACCCACTGATTGTCCTCCACTGTCTTCACTTTTCTCTAGTCCGCCCCAGATACTGGCCCTTAGGTTTCTTTTCAAAATCCATGAGAAGTTATGCTTCTTTCACAGAGATCATGTAATGCTTGTAACTTGTCAACTCTAAGCTACTTTATTTACTTAACACAGCAATATGGATAACTCTCCACATCAATCCAGATATGCATTCCTTGTCTTTCTTCTTTTTAATCATTTTTTTAAAAATTTTATTCATTTATTTACTTTTCGGAGGCACTGGGTCTTCGTTGCTGCTCATGGGCTTTCTCTAGTTGTGGCGAGCGGGGGTTACTCTTCATTGCCATGCACGGGCTGCTCATTGCGGTGGCTTCTCTTGTTGTGGAGCACTAGCTCTAGGCATGCAAGCTTCAGTAGTTGTGGCACGCGGGCTCAGTATTTGTGGCTTGTGGGCTCTAGAGCGCAGGCTCAGTAGTTGTGATGCACGGGCTTTGTTGCTCCGTGGCATCTGGGATCTTCCCGGACCAGGGCTCGAACACGTGTCCCCTGCATTGGCAGGCAGATTCTTAACCACTGCACCACCAGGGAAGTCCTAATCATTTTTTTAAACAGAGAAAGTTCTAGGAGATTCTGGATAACCAGAGGAGGATGCACACAGGTGTTTATCTCGGTTACATCATGACGCTCCAAGAGGTCAGTAAAAGATGATGAAGGCAAAAAAAAAGAGGTAGATGAGTATAAGAGAGCAGATCATAGCAGGTGGAAGATGCCAAACACATTTTGGTGGCTGGGAAGCTGATGGATGAGGTAACCAAGTCGGTAGAACAGAGGAATGTTCTTATAAAAGGGAAGTGCTATAAAAAAATTAGAGACTAAGCCAGAATACCTACATATTGAAAGTATAATGCTTAAACGGAATTGAAGGAGGTTTGCCAGATCGAGTTGAGATAATCTCCAAGAAAGGAATACAAAAAGACAGAAAGAAGAAGAGAGACGAGAACACGGATGGTCCATGCGGTGTTCCATCTTCTTACAAAAAGGAAGTCCGTAAAGTCTGACGAGAGAAAAGGTAGAGAAGAAAGAGAAGAAAATGCAAAAAGCCAACAGCTGAGGCAGACATGGCTCCACATTGAAAGGGCCTCCTGAGTCTCCACGAGGATATAAACCCAGATACTGATATAGATGCTCACAGGCACACACTCATCCGTATCACAATATCCTGAAACTTCAGATCATCCCAGGTGGACAGAGTCTAAACCTTCCAGAGAAAAACAAGTAGGTTTTGTACCAAAGAGCAGGCCACACTGGAAACCAGAGGAGAAACAGAAAGGGTGACTCCCGTGTTCTCAGGGTCAAGCTCTCTCCACCCACCAGACCAGCAACCGGATCAGGGGGCCAGACATCCTCGGACACAGCAGTTCTGAAACACTTGCCCCCAGGTGTCCTCTTCCAGGGAGGGGCTGAAGACGTGCTCCACCAAATATGGGAGTAAACTCAGAAAGAGTAAGGTGTCAGCTCAAAGAAATAGGAGCTGCAACCTCAGGGACAGGCAAAGAGATGCCCCGGAACAGCAGACAGATTCTGGGCAACAGCGTTCCCCAGCCAGAGCAGCCGGGACGGGGAGGAGGGGGTGGGGAGTAAGGTCTCAAGATGAAAGGGAGGGGGGTATGTAGGAAAGAGACTCACAGTTTACGAGATGTGTTGGCCCTATTGAGAATTTTAGAGTTAGTACTGAAACAGTGAAAAGTTCAAACGACTAAGCAAGTGAAAAAACAAGGCGGTTATCAACCCTTCTACAAGAGTTATATGTGCCTCTGTCCTGTGTGTGTGTCTGTATGTGTGTGTGTGCACGAGAGATGGACAGAGAGAGATTTAATTTGGTGAATCTTGAACGTTGATTTTCCAAACTGTGACATAATTCCATTGCAGAAACGGGGAAGGTAAGGGTGGGGATCTGATGTCCGGGAGGGTAAAAGTGCAAGGGACCCAATAGAAAGGGTCTAAAATAAATAACATTAAAAAAAAAAAAAAAAAGCAAGGGCCAAAAAGTCATTCATTGTAAAAGGAGAGGGTGGTTGCCCAGAGCAGAGCTTGTTAAAGTGGGGTTCACCCGGGACTCGTTAGACCCGAATCAGCGCCCCACGTGGACCCAGCTGTCAGCGTGTCACCCGCTCGCCGTGGCCCTGCTGCTCCCTCAGCTTGGGAGATGCCACCCAGGGTGACGCTCTGGGCCAGTGGGTGTGGAGCCTGCACCCAGGGGCTGACGGGGGACAGGTGTGGTCCCCTGTTTGACCTCACACGTAAACGCATATTCTTTTGATAAAACAAATATTAGGCTTTTCAGGAATAATTTCTGCAAGAGTCCAAACCATAACATGCTGCCCTAAGACTCCTAGTGCCTGAATGGGAAGCAGTCCCTTGACCCTCCTACTCTGGGGAGGGAGCAGAATCGAGGTGCCCTCAAACTGAAATGGGGGGGAACACAAGGAGTCGCCTTTCACCTCCTGCTGCGAATAGCTCTGCTTTCAACACGCACATGTCATCTTTATAGTAAGTGAACACTGTGCGCACGGGCCCACGTGCTTCCCAGCTGGCCCGTCCACCTGCGAGGCCCTCCCTCTGTCCTTCTGGACTCTCCTGGTCGGTGGTGTCACCTGCCCGGCAGTGACCTCCCCAGCCCACGTGCTGCCCCGGCACAAGCATCCTCCCTCCTCCAGCAGGGCTTTGATGTCTTCAGCATTGGCAGGAAGTGCCCCTCCCTTCAGGCACCCCACCCCTGAAGTGGGGACGGGGGGGCCCATACCCCAGAGGCCAGCACTCGCTCGGCCCCCTCAGAGGCACCCGGGCTCTTGTGTCTCTCTTGCTCGGACATGCACCCTGAAGGCAGGGAACAGAGCCCACTGGACTCGATTGATGGAGGGTCTCAAGCCGGTTACTTCGCAGGGGCCACGCCCTAGGGAGCTAATCTGGAGGGAAAACACTGAACCCATGACTCCCAGAGGGCCCTCGGGGAAGCCCCGCTGCCCTGCCTTTCAGTGCACCTGGGATTGCATCTCCACTGCTCCAAACTTTCACATCAGTTTTTGCTAAAACAACAGACTTGAAGGGACGCAGCCATCTCTGTCTGGACCCAGGGTCACACCTCACCCTCGTCTCTGGGGACAGTGTGTTCTAGGGACCCTGGTCCCAATCCAGCATCTCAACTTGGCCTTGAGTCTTTGCTCAGTGCTGCTCCTGGGTGGCCAGGACAGCCCTGATCTGACAGCTGTCCAGGGCAGACACCTGCGTCCTCTCCAAGCATTTCAATATTTCAGCTGTGTCCTGAGGTCCTATACCTGTTCTAAAACTCGACAAGGTGCTTGGGAAGATTAAAGGCAATGATATTTGTAAAATTAAAAAAATAAAAGTGTACAATGCACAATGCAAATGCAGGAGTAATTATAAATAATTAATAGGTAGAGAAAATCCACAAGTGGAAAATCATGAGAATGTCCCCATAGTGAATATTGAGAACTCTACATAAAGCAATTAAATTACACGAACAATAATTAAATCCCCACCTACTAGAGCATTATCTAATAAAGCGTTATCATTGTAAGAAAGCTTCCACAAGACACGTGCTCAAGAGCTGGTACCCATGATTTGCTAACCTGGCTTCCTCTTGTTTGCAGCCGAACTTTCCAATGGATGAGGCCAACTAATCAACTCAACTTCCGAAGATCCGGGAGGGAAGAGCTGGGTCCTGACATGCACACCTCGCGAGGAAGTGGCTTTGTGAGACTTGGTCTCCGTGGCCACGCACTGGCTCTGTGATCACTGGGGGAGGAACATCTTCTCCATGGGGAGGGCTGATGTTGGCTGGCCAGGCTTACATCTCAGCCAGGTGTCAGAATTTGAGTAGAGGTCTCACTTATCCAGCCCTCCTGGCACGTGGTCTAACTGTGAACCACAAAGACCTCTATCCTTGCAGGACTCACCTCTCATGGGAGAAGCGGACAGAAGGAGTGGCTGCATCTTGGAGATGGAGCAGAACAGGAGACTAGGACATATGGAGGCTACAGACAGAGAGAGAGGCATCAAGAGGGTTGAGAGAGGGAAGCTCAGCCCCAGGGGACCTGTGGACAGCTCTGCAGGAAGTGAGGAAAGAGCCATGAAGACCACCTGGAACAGGGCTTTCCTGTGGAAAAAACAGCACGTGCAAAGGCCTTGTGGCAGGAGAGCCCCTGGCCCATCCCAGGAGCAGGGCAGAGACTGTGGCGGCTCCCCTAGTTTTGAAGGGGCCTGTGAGAACCCAGGCTTCTATTCCTGGGGGGCTGTGGCCATGAGACATTCCAGACAGATGGAGATTGGGGTCAGCAGAGGTCAAACAATCGTGGTTTATTCACCTCCTGCTTTAAAAGCATGAGTTTTTCTGCCGGGTTGGGAATGACTGCAAAGCAGAGGCAGGGGGACCGGGTAGGAGGCTATGGTGGGGATAGTGCAGGGGTGGGGAGGGGGCCCAGGCCAGGGCAGGTGAGACAGAGGAGAAGGATCTGGTCTCAGTGCATTTTCCAGGATTTGCGATGGTTTCAAGAGGGCAGCACAGAGTGGAGGAAGGAGGACTCCCAGTTTGGTCTGAAAGTTTCCCAGAAAGAAGGGAAGGACCGTGGTGCTGAGAGTGAGACCAGAAGAGGCCCTACTGAGGCGGCCCACAGTCTGCTGGGGGCTGAACTGTACGAGGGCATCCAGACCCTGGATCCAGAAAGGATGCTCACGGTCCTGATGACTTCATCCTTGAGATCACTGAAATGCTGAGGGTTTCGCTCCGGAGAAATCTGACAGCCTCCTGTCATTTCTGGGTGTAAATCCCCCCAACTCATAACCCAAGAGGGTGATGAACTCTAGATTCAAAACCAGTTTATGGAAATTGCCTGGAGCTGAATTCCAAATTATTACACACAGAGGCATGCTCTCCATGGAGTCCTTGGCCCACTTTCTTAATTTACCGACACAATCGCATTAACTAGTCACTGAGATTGGTTTGACTCTTTGGGGAGCTTCTGCTGACTCCATGGGTGGCTGTGCGTGAGAGGGGCCGGGCCTCCCGGTCTAGATTTGGGGGTAATTCCGCACAGCGTGTGAATGTAAAAGGAGGAGCTCAGAACGCGCTCCTGGGCCAGATCCACTGAAAGGAACCTTTTCTCCATCAGCAGCACAGGTGAAGTCAGGATTCCTTCACTGTCCCTCAGAAACACTTCTGTGCCTGGTTGAGGCCAGGTGACCCCAGGGTCAAGTGTAGGCTTTACGTGGGGACGCAGCAGGCGAGGGGGCAAGGGTGGGGGACACACACGCACACACACTCACACCTCCGCACTCACATCTCTGCACTCCGTGTGCTTCTGCCGATAATGGCCAGTCTGCATCTACAGAGGGAGGGTGGGGAAGGGAGTGGGTCCCCTGCCACGCCAGCTGCCGCTGCCACTGCCCGCCAAGCCGGAGCCCCGGGCCCCCGGGCAGGAGAGGCAGGCTGCGGACGTCAGGCCTGGCTGCCCGGGGACCGTCAGCTGATGCCGGGCCCTGGTCCTCATCTGCCGAGGGGAGCGAGTCAGTGCCCACGGTGCCAACACAGACCGAGGCTCGGAACAGATGGCCAGACGCCTGCTCCGCTCTGTCCCTGGGGCTGTTTACATTCTTAAGTGACTCATTTTGACACGTTCTGCTAGT
Source organism: Balaenoptera musculus (assembly GCF_009873245.2). Lineage (NCBI taxonomy): Eukaryota > Metazoa > Chordata > Mammalia > Artiodactyla > Balaenopteridae > Balaenoptera > Balaenoptera musculus. The sequence goes on along the minus strand of NC_045787.1, from coordinate 1,560,905 downwards.
GATGAAGCTTTTCCAGTGTAACCCAGTCAACTGAGCGCCACGCGGCCGGGACCACGTGCTTCAGTCTTGGACCCCCGCGCAGCTTCTAGGCGACAAGCTGCTGGGAAAACGGCCCGGGCTTGAATGACAAGGACCACGTGCCACCCAGGATGGACGGCAGGAGAAGACGTGCCTGCTTCCCGCTTACGGCACCTGAGACCCCGCATCACAGACAGAAGTCGAGGTTCTCAGGTTTACTTCCTTTGCCAACGCCCGGGTCACCAGTGTGCACATATCTGCAATCGCTGGAAACAAAGTCAAGAAGCAAAACACCCAAAACAAGCTGCGGCCTGCTGTCCCTGGAGACTCCGGGAAGGGTACAGCCTGGCCTCGGTTGGCCTCCGAGTCCGCCGGCTGCTGCTGACATTGACTGTCACGTTGCATCTGAAACTGAGCCCCCTCTGGGTGGGAACCAACAGCCTGGCGCAGTTTCCAACCCACCCCAACTCCTGTGCCCAGAGATCCTGCTTCAGAGCACGCTTCTCCTGACATACTGTCGGGGCCACAGCAGCTCAGGACGCAGCCAAAACACACAAACGAGCCCCGGAGAACCAGACTGCGAAAAAGGACACCATGAACCGACTTGAACCCTCGAGGGCCATTCGGCTTAGGAGGGGTCTGGGCAAAACCTCAAACAGCTTCTTAAGTTTCCCAGACCAGTTTGAAGCTCTGATTCAGCAGTCTGTAAATCAAAAACAGCCAGAAAAACGGGCCGTGCGGCTCCCCAGCCCGCCCATCAGCCCCTGTCTGAAAAAATACTCTGCAATTGACACCTCGTGCACAGGCGAGCGGCGTGAACACGAGAGGCCAGTGTTCCTCATCGGCATGCAGTCTGCCCCCACGTTCTGGCTACTTTCAGAAATAAGATGCAGAAAGTGTAGAAAGAGCGTAAAAATAAGCCTTCTGCAAGTTGAATTTGAGCCAATGTTCTGGATTAGCTCCCCATTAACATGAGTGTGTATATTCATATATGTATATGTGTACATTGCTGTTTATAGACATATAGCTGACATTCAAAATATTTTCATACCATACTTAATAATCTAATTCCTTATTGACCCTAATAGTTAATTAGAATGAATACTACTGCTCTATTTTGTACTCATTTAAAATACATAATTGTGTTCACTATGTGTTCATTAGGAATGCTTTTGTAAAGTCAATAATTCAATAACCCCTATCAAGTCTTAATATATGTTTAATTTTGCCCATCATTCAATACATTTTTTGTCTGATCTTTGTGCCATGAACTTAGTATTTCTGGGGATGCAAAGTAAAGTAAGATGTGATCCCTGGTCTAGAGGAACTTGGTAAAATAGAAAATCATGCCCATTAGTATAATACGTCAGTGTGGGGTAACTCTGTAAACACTGAATTAATAGCCAGGTCGTGCTATGGCATCACCATAAGACAACTGGATGGGCTGTTACCTGGTAACAAAGGCATCCCAGATTTAGCACAACCTAGCTAACATTTTAAGGTAATACAAGACAGAAATCTAACCATTGTTTAAACAAATAAATCTGGCAGATTTTATAATTAGGCATCTCTCAAATACATAACTTAACAATTAGGGCATGGTGACTACAGCATTCTCCCAACCCCTCCAAGGTGTCCTGTCAACACCTGTTGATACAAACACTTGCCCCAATAAACGTGGTTTGATCTGAACAACAGATTTGTACCTTAACTAAATTTTGAATACACATTTCCAATTACCCACATGTCCCCTGATGTTGAATTGAGATCTGAGTAAAAAGAACCTTGATTGGTAAACGTGAGCTCCCAATACAGTGTTCCTGTGAAAAGCTCATCACAAACGTTGGGAGACCAAGCCTTGTGCAGACTCTGACAGTTTTAGTCTAAACCCACCCATGTCTCCAGGGAAAACCTCCACGGTCACGGGTTGGAACCACCTGCAAGGTCATTGTGCCTCCTGTACCAGCTGAGTTTGCCAACTCAGGTGGCCAACACCATCGGGGCAGGAATTACCTAGGCATGTACCTCTCAGAGCTGGGTATGCACCTGGCATAGGGGAGCCTTGCCATGATAATTTGGTGAGTGTTTGGGGGATTCTTAGGATTGCATTGACGTCAGATCATTGCCTTACTGCAGGCATTCACCAGAGGAGGGACATCTGAGGTCCCTGGGCCCTGGCTGGGGAGACTTTAAGAGAGGGGGTCTGGGGACAACTTCATGGCTCTGCTAAAAGCCGGTTATTTTAAAGCGCTGACTTTTAGAAATTTTAATTTTTCTAATACTGCTGTCCTGTGCCCCAAACAAGACAGCTTAGATGCAGCAAGTGTACCAGGTATGAGTTTCTTTTCCTTTTTAATTTAATTTAATTAATTATTTTTTTTATACAGCAGGTTCTTATTAGTTACCTATTTTATACATATTAGTGTATACATGTCAATCCCAATCTCCCAATTCATCCCGCCACCATCCCCACCCCCCCGCCCCTTTCCCCCCTTGGTGTCCATACGTTTGTTCTCTACATCCGTGTCTCGATTTCTGCCCTGCAAACAGGTTCATCTGTACCATTTTTCTAGATTCCACATATATGCGATAATATACGATATTTGTTTTTCTCTTTCTGACTTACTTCACTCTGTATGACAACCTCCAGGTCCATCCATGTATGAGTTTCTGATCAGTGTTATAAGATGTCCTACACAGAACACGTGTGTAACATACACAGAAATACACACGCACTGCTCTTCATAAACTGTGATCCAGCCTTGCTTCAGGAGATTCAGCTTCACTGAGGGAAAATAAAACGCTTTAGAAAGTGATATGAGAGCTGAGAGGCATTTCCAGTGGAGTATATGTAGAAACCCCCCCAGTCGAGGTAAATGAGTGTGAAACAGACACGTAAGTCATGAAGGAAAGGGGAGAATGGAATGGATGTGAGGCTGTGTTGACAGGGTGAAGGGGAAGGAAGGGCAGGTCCCACACCCGCCCCTGGGCAAGGATGTCAAAACAGGACTTGGATGTCCTGCCTCGAGAAGCATGACGCCCCTCTTACAGGTGGGAAGCAGGGTCTGTGGGGAGCAACTTTGAGACAGCGAAATCCAGAGGACCACGCGGAGGGCGTGGAGTGATGCTGAAGAGGATGGACCCACCTGGGACGCATGCTCCAGCTCTCCAGGGCATCTCATTGGGGGGTGGTAAACTGATACTGGATTTAAATGAGCCCTTATGTTTAAAGCAGGAATAAACAGCCAAAAGGAGATGACACAGCACCACCCAAGGCTTTGGAAGAGGGTGGAGAGAAAGGAGGCCACTTAGGGAGGGTTGAGAATCCACGTGTATCTTTAGAGTGTGGATTTGTGATGTGTGTGTAACTGCAGGATCACATGAAAAGGCGGCCTGTGGCTGGCAAAGTGTGCGTGGTTTCACTGTGATCCTAGTTTGTGAGGGTGACAGTGCCCCTGTGGGAGAAGGGCCGGGGCTGTCAAGGCGCCTTCCTGAGAGGTGGCCTTGGGAAAACTCAAGCCCATCCTCCTGAGGAGACTTTCTGCTGTCTTCCTGGCACATTTGTGGGTTGAGCCAAACCATGAGTGATTGATTGTGTTGCGTGCGGAGAAGAGTTTTGGATCAGACTCACTCCGGATCACTGCTCTGGAGAAACCAAGCCGTTGGTGGTGAGACGTGGTCCGGGTGAGGATGGGAAATGTCTGGGTTTCCTACTCGGGTCTCGTCAGAAGAGTCAATGGTCTGGAAATCTGCCTGGCCTTTTAGCCACGAGTGAAATAGTGCCTAGGGCAGAGTCTGGAAAGCCCGGTTTCTGCCTTTACCCCTTGAACGTTTTACCTGTTTTAAAATTTCCTCTCCATTAAGTTAGTAATTACAGCTCCACAGAGCCTGTTGGCGGCTTGCGCTCCATCATGGTCATGAATCTTATTACCAACGGCCACTTACACCCTCATTTGTGGAGCTCTTGGCCAGCTCAGCTGTGTCTCTGCAGAGATTAGAGCCTGACTCCGCATCTTGTAGGTAGGAAAGATCCAAGGCCAAGAGGAGCATGGCTTGTCCGGGGTGGCAGAGCCGGGGAGCCAGGCGCCTGGGCTGGCCTCACCGTGTGCTGATGGGGTTGTCTGGGGGTTGGGTCTGTTTCTGCTGTGGCCACAGCTGCTGGCCCAGGGCACCACCCCCAGGGGTACCCCTGTCCAGGCTGTGTGAGGAGTCATTCCTGCGCTGCAGGCTCTTGTGGTGTTTGTGTGACTGGTGCTGCTCCCTGGCAGAATTCCTGTGGGAAAGAAGTGGGGACAAGACCCCCCAGGAGAGTCTGAGCACAGGCAGCCGTGCCAGGACGCCCCACGTCTAGGCGCTGGAAAGCCCAGACCGGAAGAGTGAAAGAAAACAGGTCGGTCACTATTTCTTTAAATCTTGCAGTGCATTAGTTGAGTCAATACAGGGCTGCATTTTTTTTTTCTTTCTTTCTTTCTTTCTTTCTTTCTTTCTTTCTTTCTTTCTTTCTTTCTTTCTTTCTTTCTTTCTTTCTTTCTTTCTTTCTTTCTTTCTTTCTTTCTTTCTTTCTTTCTTTCTTTCCTTCTCTTGCATTTGAAAACAACAAATGTCAGTGGAAAACCATGTGCTGTGGCCCTAGATGTGCCCTGTGCGGCTCTTACAGAGGCCCTGAGATGTGTCGCTTGGGCTCCTCCCCTACAGGGGACTTCTGCCCCCACTGCGTCTCCCTGGGGCTTGGAGCACACAGGTATCCTATAAGTGCATAATCAATCTTTTGATCCAGAAACTTTGAGTCTGCTGTCAGGATAAAGCAAATAATCGTAGGTATTGACAACTTCCCATGCATTACAGATGATTCCAGATTGGGGAAATTTTCACTTCAGTCACTGAGCCTGGGCGGGGGAGGAGGCACGGGCTGGACCCTTTCTGTCTTCTTCCTGTCTCAGCACCCCCAAACTCTAGCACTTTGAACCCTCCTCCTCCGAGCAGGGACCCATGTGGTCAGAACCCACCTGCCCATCATCCCCAGGGGCCAGGTTCTGTGCAGAGCTCCTGGGGCCTGAAAGAAATGTCTCCGAGGTTCTCGCAGCATCCGGGCTGGCGTTGCAGAGAATGCTGCGTGAATGAAATTCTTTACCCCGGCCTGGGGGTGCAGGAGGCAGGGGCGAGGCCCCGCCGGGCGCCATCCTTGGCATCCTCTCGGGTGGGGGGACAGCTGCCCAGGCTGGCCTCCTCCTCCTGCCCCCTTAGTGGTTTCAGAAGATGCTGAGAACCCCAAGGCCCTCATGGTGGCCGTCGGGAGTAGCCCTGGGGCTCATCTTGTGAGAAGACTTGGAATCAGTGGGGCGGTTTATCTCATACTTTAAGTTTTGGAAGTCTTCCCTTTCCAAGAGATGGTCAGTTTTCTCTGTGCCATTAGTTTTCTCAGTCTCTGAAGTCGAGAAATACGAGTTTTGTTAATTGTCGAGTGGTTGTTCTTCTCCAGAAGAGCATCACGTCTGCAGAGCTTAGCCCCGAGAAGGTGCTGCCAGACGTTTGCCCCGGGCGAGGAGCCCCGCCAGTCTCAGCGGCGGCTGAGCCTCGTCCTGGGACCTACAGTCACAGGAAGACAGGAGCCGTGTCCCTCTCTCCTCCTCTTCCCAATGGCCAGTCCACGGGGACAGGGACACACTGTGAGGTCCTGTGGCTGATTCTGATTAAAATCGAATTGACCCCCAGACTTAAGAGCCAAGAGACCCAGAACACGCAAGATGCCAAGAGCCCGGGACACAAGAAGCAACTAAGGGCCGACAGAGTATCCTGTCCAGCAGAGCAGACTGAGTCCCGTTTTTTAAAAAAAAATCTCCCCAAAGGGAACACCCACCTACGAAGCTCATTTCTATTTGTAAGTGTTGGCATGGCTGGAATGAGATAGGAACAGTGACTTGTCAGTCAAATGGGCTTGGTGACAAATGAACGGAGGAAACAGAGTCACAGCGGCTCCTGGACAGCGCAGCGAGCAGCAGGGGCAGCTGTGAGCCGCAGACAGACAGGCGGACGGTGCGCGGCTGAAGACGGGGGCGGAGTCCCCTGCTGTGGGTCGAGCCGCAGGGCCCCCAGCAGCGGCCCTGCAGCCAGGCCGGCAGGTGACAAGGGCGCCCGGTGAGTCGCCAGGGAGGGGCCTGGTGGAGGGAGGGGCTGGGACCCGGCAGCTGCCCCGGTGTCCGTCTCACTGGGTCTGGGGTGCGGAGGTGCAAGGAACTGCAGGGGCTCCGAAGAGGGGCACGTGGGAGGAAAGGAGTGGGAAGAAAGGCAGGGCCACGCGCTTCGGAGGCACTGCCCAGGCACCGCCGTGCGCCCAGCACACCATCAGTTCAGGGCCGTCTGTGCTCAGGGCAGCCCTCTCCGCTCCCACGCACCACCACCCGGTCCAGCGAACGTCTTCCCACCCGCGGCCCCACTGGCAGTCGCAGGACAATGGATGACCGGGCCCCCCGTGTGCCCTGCGCCAGATGTTCCAGCCTCTGCAACATCTGGAAGAGCAGCGGGGTGGAGAGCAGGTGACCTTCAAACGGGGCTGAGACACCTGGCTGCCGGGCGGTGGGCATCCATCCACCCCGCGCCCTGAGCGCCTCCGTCCAGACACCTGCCTGCGCAGGAGCCGCAGTGGCCACACCTGCCGCCGGGGGTGCTCCTGGCTGACATCTGCCGGGGCACCGCCGAGGCTGCTGCCTTGCGTGGGACGCTTGGCTCGGCTTGGCTCCACCCGAGGTCCTTCCCGGCCCCTCGCCCTGTGGGTCTGCAGCTGCGGAGCTTCCATTCATAGCCACTTGTCACTAAGCGTCAGCTGTGCGTTCCAAAGAGCAGTGGGTGTGTCAGGTTTCAGGAAAATCCTCATGGAAACAGGGCAGGGGCTCCTCTCCTCTGTTTATTGGGGAGAACACGTCCGCCTGGGTCTGTCCCGCTCTCACCATCTCGTGGCCTCTACGAGGAGTCTGGGGAGGGGCCGGCGTCTGCATCCTGGATCCTGACCTTGTAGCGATGACATTCACCTTGGCCTGAGGTTTGGAAGGTCACAGAGTGATGGGCTTATATATTATTGAAACTAACGCCTCCCCCTTTCAGCTGAGAAAGGTGTACTTTCTCATTCTCGGTGAGCCATCCTAGAGAAGTTCCTGAATTTTAGAGCCCAGAATTAAGGGTGGTTGAGTATCCCCAGTACTTTCCGGGACAGCCTGTTCTGTGATGTGACCCTGCGGGAGGCTAACACATATGAGGGCTTGTCTATAAAATAATGAGGTTTTCTTTTTTTTTAAATACAAAAGCACCCCCAGCTGTGTGTTAACAGCAGTGGTGCTGTGGAGGGAACCGGGCCTGGACTCCAGGACCCATTCCCAGCTCAGGGGGTCCCTCACTCTGTAGGATGGGGGGTGTAGCCCAACCCACTCACACAAAATGATGCGGGAGATGCCCGCTCTGGGGACCGTGTAGGACTTGTGGTTCATATTCCTACAGGCCGAGCACGAGAAGGTGCCTCCCCATGGCCAGCAGGTCCCTGCCTTTTCCAGATACGAGATGCCGGGACCTCAGGGGACCATCCACAGCTCAGGGGAAAGATGGGAGAGTGGAGGGAGGTCTCACATGTTGGGATGTCACTGGGTCCGTGACATATGGAGAGGAAGATACCCCCAGCTGAGACGAGAAAGGGGCTTTAATGACAGCAGTTTGGGCCTCTGGCCTTTTAGTTGGTGAAATCTTGGTGCTTCGTTTTGCGGTGAACCTGTGGTCAGTAGGTTTCAGCTGAAAGTCCCACCGTCCAGGGAATGAAAAGTGAAAGGAGGCGTCTGTCCTTCCATCCCAGGGGTCTGGCCCTCGGGTGGGGGGCATGGAGGGTGGGCGGGACGGCGACCCTGAAGAGGGTCTGGTCCCTCCAACTCCTCCTGCGCCCCTGCAGCCCCTGCTCCCCTGCAGCAGCCTCCCTGCCTCAGACAGACAAACAGAAAAGCTCACATCACGTGAGCTTCCTCTCTGGCCACAGCCGGATCAGAGCCAAGCAACGTCCAAACAGCATGAGACGCAGCAGAGAGGAAGGGAGTCCTGTCTTCCGTCCTTGAATCCTGCAGACACTTGACCAAAATCCTACAGAAAAGGCGAAAAGAACACCACTCAGGACGTGCGTGCTTTGGATCCAAGCTGGTGCTCGAGACCACCTTCCAGCCCAGCATGTCCTGGACCGCGTGCCCGAGGGTCATGGCCACGGCCAGACCAGGTGTTCACCGCTGCACCTGTGCAGAGGTTGAGGCTGCGGTCCAGGACCTCACACTCCACTTTCTGGAGGTTCTGTGACCTGGAGGTGTGGCCTTGGTCCCCATCACCTGAAAGTTTCTCCAAACGGCAGCCCTGGAGTCTCACCTCCAGACAGGAGGTAGGCAGGGAGGATGCAGTGGGGGAAAGGCGGGGGTCTCTTCGGTCGGACAAGTTTACTGCAAGCCTGTCATTTAGAGCCGAGCGTGTGCGCAAGTGCCCCAGACGGTGCTGGGGGCCCTGAGGCCACAGAGCCAGGACGTCAGTATAAATGCAAGTGCGTCCTCCTCAGTGAATCAACCCGAAGACATGCAGTTCATTCGAGGAGGTATAGACTGTTTTTTTTAAGAGGGAAATTCTTAGAAAAGTGCTGCTTTACCCCATGTGCTTGGTGGAGAGGGTGAAATTACAGTGGCATCAACCATTGTCCCCATAGGTGGTGTTTCCCTGTCTGCACAGCTGTGATGATAAAACCTCATCTGGAGGTCCCTCTGAGATTCAGCATCGCTGAGCGTGCGACGAACCCTGCAGAGGGCCCGGGACACAGAGGCTGATGGATAAATAAGAGCCACTGAAGATCAGAGACCTTCCATGCCCACAGCCGCCCTCCAGTTCTGGGCACCACCTCTGGCCCTTCAGGGATGTGATCCAGCCCACCTCCTGGTGCGGTTTCCAGCCCACTGACATCTGTCTGGTTTTCCTTTCCAGGGCCTGTCGTTTTTATGCAGAAGGATAATCATGCATCTCAGCATCTTCCACCAGGGAATTTGTCACGGTCCCTCCCAGGTGCAAAGGGTGTCCACCTGCTGACCACGGGCACAGCCGGCCTTTCCCTGAGAAGGAAGGGCCGCCCAGTGGTCTGCGGGGTCATGGGGCCGCCCCTCCCCTCCGTGCCTGCAGCCAGCACGGCATCGGCCGACGTTGGGAGGGCGGGCAGGCTGTGAAAGATGAAGCTCGGCGGTTGATTCATGAATCGCCCCGTAAGACTGAACATAATGGAAGCAAATTATGCATAAATAAGTCTTGGCTTAGATGTATGATCATTAAAGTTTGAGCTCCAGTTTTCCATGTCATTTATTGCAAAAATGACACATGTCGGGTAGGCAGTGTGGTCTTCTTTAGAATATCATGAAAAAGCCTAAACTGTGTTTCCATTTGTCTGTGCATTTTGAAACATTCTTTCATGTTATCAGGCTCTCCATAGAAGAGGCACCGGGCACGCTGTCTGCTGTTGACCCAGCTCCAGCCTTTCTCCAAATCCCCTAAGACCGAAGAGGCAGGACGTGGATGCCGAGAGAAAGCGAAACACATGATGTGTCTGAGGATAGAAAACACGCAAACTCCTGACTGCAAATGCTCACGGCAGGGACCCTCTGGGAGCTGCCTGACCTCACACGGCTGTGGGCTCCCACCATCCACGTGGGAGCAGGCGCACTGTGGGGAGGGGTCCCCAGGGCACCGGGCTCCGCGCCAGCCTCCATGGTTGGGTGCTGGGCTGAGGGTCAAGTATGGTGCGAGCACAGTCCTATGTCCCTGCGGAACAGTGACAGTGGAAGCCCCCATCTCCAGGTCCAGCTAGGGAGGCCACCCCGTGGGGAGACAGCAAAGCTGCCCATCTCTTGGCAGGAGATCAGGAAGGGAGGGTGGGAAGGTCTAGCCTGGAAGGAAGTGTCCGATTTCTCGGGGTTGTCGGCAAGAGATGTGGGCTGAGCCCTTCTGTGTTGGAAGAACCATTTGAGCAGCACCAGAGGTCAGAATGGGGGGGTGCACGATTGAGACCCCGCTCCCAGAGCTGCCAGCCCCTCACTCGAACCCCACCAGCACTCCCACAACAGCCACCGGCCAGCGGACTCTGGACCTCCTTCTCGGGTCTCCCCCTCACTCCCCCTCCTCCCCTCACTCACTCACTCAATCAGCAGCATCATGTTTAAAACCTAGTGCCATATATCTGGACAAAGCTCTACTTCAAAAAGATGCATGCACCCCAGTGTTTATAGCAGCACTATTTACAATAGCCAAGACATGGAAACAACCTAAGTGTTCATTGACCGTTAAATGGGTAAAGAAGATGTGGTACATGTATGCAATGGACTATTACTCAGCCATAAAAAAGAATGAAATAATGCCATTTGCAGCTACATAGATGCAACTAGAGATGATCATACTAAGTGAAGTAAGTCAGGCAGAGAAAATCAAATACTATATGCTATCACTTATATGTGGAATCTAAAATATGACACAAATGAACCTATCTATGAAACGGAAGCAGAATCACAGACATACAGAACAGACTTGTAGGTTGCCAAGGGGGAAGGGGTTGGGGGAGGGATGGAGTGGGAAGTTGGGGTTAGTAGATGTAAGCTATTATATATAAAATGGGTAAACAACAAGGTCCTACGGTGTACCTCAGGGAACTATATTCAATATCCTATGATAAACCAAAGTGGAAAAGGATATTAAAAAAAAATGCATCTATATGTATAACTGAGTCACTTTGCTGTACAGCAGTAATTAACACAATATTATAAATCAGCTATACTTCAATTAAAAAATAATTTAAAAAAATAAATGTCAAAAATAAAACAAAAGAGGGAGGAAATTAAAAAAAAACAAAAAACCTAGTGCCAGACCCTGGAAGGCAGACTTCTCAAAGACGGAGCCCTGCCCAACCGGCTCAGGTTCAGCTGAGTCTCCTTCAGTCACTTAGTTCACACCGGGCCTGAGCTGGCCTTGGGAGACCCAAAGGTCAAGGAAAAATGGACTCTGTTTTTAACCAAGGAAATCATGGAATACAAACATGATTACATACGATAAACGTCATGACAGATAGAACACGGAGAGTCACAGACTGTGAAAAGGGAGGCGCCTGGAAATCACAGACTGTTCTGTGTGAGACTTGAAGTTCAACAGTGGTTCAGGGACAGAGCTGAGGGCTTGCTAGGTGTGAAACTGTGAGTTTACGAGACAGCAGGAGTCTAATCAGGACGGAAAGCCCTCTGCAGGGGACAGAGGGTGATGGCCCAGGCAGCCTCGGGAGGGTGAGTCCTGGGGGGAAGCCTGGAGCAGGGGGCTGTTGGCGACCCGTGGTCATATTCCATGAGCAAGTGCTGACGGGCGGGGCACAGGGAGAGAGGACTCACAGGTGAAGTCTGGGCTCCCAACCTGATGGGATGGGGGCAGGGATGAGGGGTGTGACTGAGAAACGTGGGCTCCAGAGAGAGGTCAGGGGGGACGTCCCTGGGGCAAAGGCAGGCTGGAGGTGCTGTTCAGGACTGTGATTAAAGCCACCCAAGTGGATGACATCTGTACAAGAGGCTCTGCTGTGGGGTGGACGTGCGTCCTGTTCCCCGGGACAGTCTGGCTAGGCCCTGTCCGGGCACCACTCACAGGTGACCCTGTCTGGATGGAGATTACATCATCTCTAGGGGCCCAGTGCATCTTCTGGCAGCATCCCGAGGGGCAGGATGGACGGGGCAGGGGGCATGGAAGGCCGCCCTTGCTGGGTGATGACCCAGCTGGGAGGCGTGTGCACAGCTGCTCTCCAGGTGACAGCCCAGCACTCCGGATCGGCGGGGTGGGGTGCACCCGTGCAGGCTGACGTGATCAGAGCGCAGCGAGACCCCCGAGTCCCCACCAGGAGCGGAGCAGACCTCAGCTGAGCTGGTCCAGGGCTGGGTAAGGGCCCTTTGCCTGACTCCCCCTCCAGGAGAAGAGCCAGGACGGGGAGGGACGCTGCTCAGAGGCATGAAGCCGATGAGGGGGGTCACCAGGACAGAGCAGCCCTGGGTGTCTCTGCAAGTCGCTTTGACCCTCAGGAGCCCCGGGCCTCAGGACACTCCTGACCCCTCCCCTGCAGCAGAAAGGCAAATACATTTTACAACCTGCGCTATTCAGCAGGTCTTTGTTGGTTATCTATTTATGTACAGTAGTGTGCATCTGTCAATCCCAAACTCCCAATTTATACCCCCTTCCCCTTTGATAACCATAAGTTTGTTTTCTATTTCTGCGAGTCATTTTTTTTTTTTTAGATTCCATGTGTAAGTGATATCATATGGTATTTGTCTTTCTCTGTCTGACTTACTTTACTTAGTATGATAATCTCTAGGTCCATCCATGTTGCTGCAAATGGCATTATTTCATTCTTTTTTATGGCTGAGTAGTATTCCATTGTGTATATATGTACCACATCTTCTTTATCTATTCCTCTGTTGATGGACATTTAGGTTGCTTCCATGTCTTAGCTATTGTGAAAAGTGCTGCAATGAACATTGGGGTGCATGTATCTTCTCAAATTGTGGTTTTCTTCAGCTATATGCCCAGGAGTGGGATTGCTGGATCATATGGTAGCTCTATTTTTAGTTTTTTAAGGAGCCTCCGTACTGTTTTCCTTAGTGCCTGCACCAGTTTACTTTCCACGGTCACAGTTCTTATTGTCATTCTCACCGTGTCTTAGCCTCTCCTGCAGGGACACTGGTCCCTCCTTCACAGGCTCTACACTTCACCAGACATTCCGTATGTGTTACTTCATTCGCACTCCCAGGGACCCCGGGAGGTCCATGCAATTAGGCCCTTTGCACAGATGAGAAAACTGAGGCTCTGAATGTGAGCTGTTAACGGCATTGCTCAGGGTCATGGGACCAGCGAGAAGGCCAGCAGGGATTCTCTCAGGCTGGTCCAGCCCTGTGCCAGTTTCCTTCTCTAGAGGTCCCTGTTCTGTCTGTTGTGTGAACCACATAACAGGGGTTCCAGGAGGGGCTCAGCACTGGCCACCGGACAGCACCGGGGGAAACAAGGTCCCTCAGCGGCCCTGCATGGCCTCCTCCAAGGCGGCATCCTCCCCACCTGCCCAGGGCCTGGCCTTAGCTGGACGAGGGAGGATGGGGCATGTCTGATACTTGCTTCTCTGACCCCCACGGAACGGTCTGCACGCCGGGCTCCGTGAGGAGGACCCTCATCCTGACTGCCTTGAGCCATGGACACTGTCCCTGCTGGTTCTGAGAGGACCCGGCTGCTGACCCCCCAGGACGGCTGGCTTTAGAGGTCACGGCCTCTGTCCAGAGTTGAGCAAAAGAGATGGACACACCTGGGGTTTTATCTAATGCTGCCCAGTGTCAGCCAAGCCGGGTACCACTTCACCAGATACCCCATGCTGTTTAACTCAACAACCTGTCTGCTTGTTTCAGTGAAGTTGAAGAAGGGCAGGCTGGTCGTCACAGAGCCAGGGACATTCAGGGCCCACAGGGTCTCTCTCCCGTTCTAGGACTTTTCTGTGTGTCACCGTAATAAGGGCCAGATACCCCTGGTTTGTGGACATTGTCATAAAGGTCACTTCCCTCCCGAGAACACACTGGACAACTCTGGGTGAAGAGAGGATGGTGAGGGGACCAGCCTTTGCCTGGAGAAGCGTCAACCTCCCTCAAAACGTCCAGAATTACAGATCCCAATGATAATGATAAAAAGTGTTTTCCATCTGGAAGGTCTCAACTCCATTAAAACATTTTTGAAAAGCTATTAAAAAAAAAAAAAAGAAACTTGAGGAAAACTGAATGCCTTTCCCCTGCCCTGAGCGGCCATGGAGATTCCTCGGGGGAGAAGGGCACTCGGGGTCCCAGCCTGGAGGCCAGACCGACCTCCTCTGCCAGCTCATTCATCACGCCTGTTACTGTAATTTTAATGAATGTTGATCTTATTTTCCTTGTGTAATCCAATTACTTTTGTTTTTTTAGCCAGCATCAGGGATCTCTTGGTTTCCAGAATTCTGCCAGCCCATCCACTTTGGAGAGGAACAATTCAATTCATTATCATTAAGCGCCGACTTTTAATACCACTTTTGGGGAAAATCAGTGAAAGAGGAGCTGCGCTGCCCAGCCCTCGTGCAGCACAGGGGGACGATCCGTTCCGAGCACCTGTGCCGCCCCGAGCCGCTGTCCTCGGAGCCCATAATGACATTCCGAGCTGCCAGCTCATTAACAACCCCGGCGTCTGGCAGCCCCGCTTGGCAGGGAAGAAACTGAAAGTTAAATTGGAAGGTTGTGAAAGTGTGCAGTGTTGCAGGGAATTTAGATGGTCTGTTACCCAGGCTACCAAACTTGGTCAGAGGGCCTGATGGGGAGGAATGGTCTGTGTGCACTTGTGCACATGTGTATGCATGTGAGTGTGTGCACATGTGTACAGGCACATGTGTGTGTGCACCTGCCTCATAACAGGCAGCCACGTGGTTCTGATGAGCCCCTCATGCTCTGTAACCCACACGGGGTGGACCGTGGTCACTGGCAGGGACGCCAGGAGGACAGATGAGGGTGACCACTGTAAACCTGTCTCCTCTTTCTCTCGGCAGCAAGTGCTCAGAGCTGGCCCGGGAGCCATGCTTGGCACTCCTTATTCTGTTATTCTCCACCCCGTCTCTGTCCCTTTGCATCGTGCTGGGAACGAGGTGCCCTCATGCGGTTCCCATGGTGACACGGTCAGTTTCCCCCAGGAGGGATGGAGTCAGGTGCGCAGGATGGGACAGATCCAGTGGGCAGCTGTAAGTACTGCTTGGAGACCATCGTGCTGAATAGGCCTCCTTAGGACATTGCGAGAACACGATCAAGAATGACCTGAGGTCTGGATGGAGGGATGTAGAAATGAGGAAAAAATAACCTCTAAATGCCAAGTAACCTGGTTCAAGCAGCAGAAGTAACTGAGAACCACGATGAAGCTGTGTGGGTCAGCAAACTGCACAGAAATTTCTGGCACCCAGTCCGCAGGTAATGGCTAACCCAGGGGAATCAGTCGGGCACAACCTAGATGAATTAGGATGCAGGAGACAACCAGAAACAGAGAGCTCATCTAGAAATGTCTGGTTTGAGGATAGCCTGGAATTTGAGGTTCATGGGGCAAATGTGCAAAGATGAAGAATTTCACTAGGTAAGAGATGTGAGATTATGGAATGTTCCTGAACAATCAGCCATTTGGAAAGAAGCTGCCCTCCTCAATGTTGGCACATGCAACAGCTTCACTGACAATGTGTGTGTTTTGAAGGCAAATTCATGAGGACATCAGCAAGGTGACTGCCTACCCAGACCGTGTCACAGGACTTGTGGTCCAGTGGGCTTATCTTGGGCACTTCTGTCTGTGTGCATTTGGGGAACAAAGCTATTTCACAAATCAGATCTGCTGTTGTGGATGAATCCTGCACCACATTCAGAGATTCCTGTCAGAGCTCTAAGTGGACCACTTACTCCGGCACAAGAATCAGCCTCAGTTTCCTGAAATGTCTCTGAAATACATGACAATAAAGCAGATGCTACGCCTGAAAGCATTTCTTAAACTCAAAAGCACTAAACAAATGCAAGGACATTTTTCTGTTATAAACGGATTTTACATATTTATCACACATTTTTATTATGAAGTTGAAAATAAGCGCTGAAGTGACTTAGAGCAAATAGGTATCCAGAGGCATTGACGTGTAGACAGATCCCTGGGGGCTTGTTGAAACATG
Organism: Balaenoptera musculus; assembly: GCF_009873245.2. NCBI lineage: Eukaryota > Metazoa > Chordata > Mammalia > Artiodactyla > Balaenopteridae > Balaenoptera > Balaenoptera musculus. The sequence continues at coordinate 1,545,127 of NC_045787.1, read as the reverse complement.
GATTCTGATTCAGTGGGTGTGGGCAGGGTACAGCCTGAGGTTAGGCAGCTCTAACAAGCTCCCAGGAGAACCTGGTGTTGTTGGTCCTGGACCACATTTTGAGCTGCAAAGGTTTGGAGAGCCAGCCTGGAAGCTCGCCACCTGTTCCTCCAGCCTCCTGTGGGGGGACTGCAGAACCTGGGCTTTCCAGGAGGGCTTCACTTGTTGAATCATGCAGCACAGCTGGTGCCACGCCAGACAAATAGCAGCTGTGGTGGGAAAACTGGGTTTCCTTTACTCAGTCGCTGGGTGGTGCTGGATAGACATTAACGTCTTGATCTTGGCAAAAATATTGCTTACTTCATAAACCTAAATAACTATTTTGTTTTGAATAGTATATGTAAATTAAGGCTTAATTTCCAATGACCTGAAACGTATTATTTGACATTAAAATTTTAGAGAAATAAACTGTTGTATTTTATTCACACTGTTTTCAAAATATTCTTTATACTTAATTAATTTTCCAAAAGCTGTATGTATAATGACTTCACATGTAAAATACATCACTTAATCACAGCCTAAAATAAGCCATCACTATGTTATTTGGTTTCTCTATTCACAAATATATAGAAGACTATTAAATATCCCTGTATCAGATTTACGATTTCTCTACATGTGATTGTTCTTCTCTTTTAAAATGACAGTTTCAACTTGAAGTCATTTCCCTTTTTTAAGCTATTGTCTATATATGTTTTACAGTTATATATACCTTACAGACAAAAGTTGGAGATTTAAGGGCAGAGATGTATGAGTTTGACTGAGATCCTTTTACTGACTTATTTATTTTTGGCTGCATTGGGTCTTCGTTGCTGCATGCAGGCTTTCTCCAGTTGCAGTGAGTGGGGGCCACTCTTCGTTGCGGTGCACGGGCTTCTTGTTGTGGTGTCCTCTCCTGCTGTGGAGCACAGGCTCTAGGCGTGTGAGCTTCAGTAGTTGTGGCTCGCAGGCTCTAGAGCGCAGGCTCAGTAGTTGTGGCGCACGGGCTTAGTTGCTCTGCGGCATATGGGATGCTCCCAGACCAGGGCTCAAACCCATGTCCCTTGCATTGACAGGTAGATTCTTAACCACTGCACCACCAGGGAAGTCCTGATCCTTTTATATGAATATTAAACACTGATTCTCAACCCTTGCTGCATAGATAGAATACTCGGGAAACTTCCAAAACTACCAATGCCTTGTCTCACACAAAGACTCTGACCGAATTAGCCTGGAGTGAGGTCCCACAATGGTATTTCTTGCAATTCCTAATGGGATCCAGAGTTTAGACCCATGGCTGCAGCAGAATTCTCTAATGTGCTCTTATGTTTTCCTCCACTTATGTGTGATGTATGTATGTATGTATCATGGATGTCAGAGAATTACCCATGAGTCCACTTCTCTGACTCTTCCTGGGACACTCATAAGGGTCCAGGTGCACTGGAGCCACGTTCCATTCTCAGATTCTATAGATGCAGCATGTGCATTAAATCTGTCTACTTGGGACTTCCCTGGTGGCACAGTGGTTAAGAATCTGCCTGCTGTTGCAGGGGACACGGGTTCGATCCCTGGTTGGGGAAGATCCCACATGCCACGGAGCAACTAAGCCCCTGCGCTACAACTAAGCCCATGGCTGCAACTACTGAACCTGCACTCTAGAACCTGTGAGCCACAACTACTGAAGCCTGCATGCTTAGAGCCCGTGATCTGCAACAAGAGAAGCCACCACAATGAGAAGCCCGTGCACCGCAACAAGAGTAGCCCCCGCTCGCCACAACTAGAGAAAGCCCGCGAGCAGCAACAAAGACCCAATGCAGCCAAAAATAAATAAATAAAAAATAAATAAATTCATTAAAAAAAAAACCTTTAAAAAAAATCTGTCTACTCTCCATAGGCATTTGGTTTAACTGTTTTTAAAAAGCCAGTATATTCTGTTGTTATCTTTAAAGGGCTTAGAGAATAAGGAGAAACATTCTATCAGCAGTAAGGATTCTTCCGCTCAGGGATTTGTTCTATTGCAAGTGCCCAAGGCAAATCAGCGCAGTTGCCCCTCGTCATCCATGGGGGAGTGGTTCCAGGACACCCCCTCCAGATAACAAAATCCATGGATGCTCACGTCTCTTATATACAATGACATCAGACTTGCACATAAAATACACACAGCCCTGCAGCAACATGGATGGACCTAGAGATTATCATACTAAGTGAAGTAATTCAGACAGAGAAAGACAAATACCATATGATATCACTTATATGTGGAATCTAAAATATGGCACAGATAAACTTATTCACAAAACAGAAACAGACTCACAGACATAGAGAACAGACTTTTGGTTGCCAAGGGGGAGGGTGTTGGGGGAGGGTTGGATTGGGAGTTTGGGGTTAGTAGAAGCAAACTATTACATATAGAATGGATGGACAACCAGGTCCTACTGTATAGCATAGGGAACTATATTCAATGACCTGGGATAAACCATAATGGAAAAGTATATATATACATATATATGTATGTATAACTGAGTCACTTTGCGGTACAGTAGAAATTAACACAACATTGTAAATCAACTATACTTTAATAAAATTAAAAAAATAAAAATAAAAATATGCACATCTTCCTGTATACTGTAAATCGGCTCTAGATTACTAATAATACCTAATACAATGTAAATGCTATGTAGATTGTTGCTGGTGTGAAACAAATTCAAGTTTCGCCTTTTATCACTTTCTGGATTTTTAAAAATATATTTGATCCACAGTTGGTTGAATTCAAGGATGTGGAAACTACAATCACAGTGGGCTGAATATATATACACATACACATATATACATATATATACACAATATATACATTTATGTGACATGCACATGGTTGGTACAAATATTAATTGAATGAATAAATTATTTTCAACAAGTTTTGGCTAATTTCAATGGTTGGACATTTTACCTTTTACTTTAAAATTTATAGATGGTTTGTAATTGCTTCTCCATATCTTGAAATGCGTATTAATAAAAGCAATTCTGCTAAATACTCTCTTTAAGCAAATTATTATGGTGGTTACTACAGAAAGATACAAATGAATATAATATTGGCACTCTGCAACCTAATTTATACAAGGTTGTGGGAAAACAAAGGTAAGCACAAAGGAAGTTCAATCAGAAAATATAAATATTAACAGCAAGGTTCTATTGCATAGCACAGGGAGCTATTGATATAGTCAATATCCTGTGACAAACCATAATGGAAAAGGATATGAAAAAGAATATATATATATGTTTAACTGAGTCACTTTGTTATACAGAAGAAATTAACACAACATAATAAACCAACTATACTTCAATAAATTTTTTAAAGTTAAAAACATTTTTAAAAAGAAATGAGAAAATATTTAAATAAGACTAACCATGCAAAAATGTCAAGAGCTTTCACAAAGCAGTATGTGATCAATGGCCAAATTAATGGGCCAGCCATCAAACACCACTTCCCTGATCACTGTAGCCCCCAAAGCAAAGAAATCAGGTGTCTGGATTTTGATACCCAGCTCCGCATCCCCTGAATGTAGAGCAGAGAGATGAGCTCAGTGGGAAGAGTCACGTGTCCTTTTACTCTTTTTGTTCCATTTATTGTTGTTCTTGTTGTTGATGATGTTATTTAATATGCCACATCCTTAATCTATTGCTCCGGATGGAATGCATTTTTATCTGTTAAGGTTTTACACGTCACTTGCTCGCCTCTGGTCCTCACATCTGGCTCATGTTCTTGGGGAGAGTGAGCTGCCTGGCCAGGGTCTCCTGCAAACCAACGAGTCTCTGCACATTTCATCTCTAACCAAACTCTCACTCCAGGGCTCAAATCCTGGGCCCAATAAAGTTCCCAACCTTTGTAGACACTTGCAATAGAACAAGTCCCTGAGGGGGAAGAATCTTTACTGCTGATAGAATTTTTCTCCTTATTCTCTAAGACCTTTAAAGATAGCAACACGATATTCTGGCATTTTGTTAATTAAACCAAATGCCTATGGAGAGTAGACCCATTGATGAACTCTGCATCTACAGAATTTGAGAATCAAGTGTGACTGATGGTCAATCTGCTGACTCCAGTGCACCCGGGCTGTTACGATTGTCCCAGGAAGAGTCCGGGCAGTGGATCTGATGGTAGTTCCCTGACATAATATCTTATGGGTTCTGTTCCTCTGATGAACCCTGGCTAATTCAGGGTTGGGGGGAGACAGGAAATGACAGTGCAGTGAAATGACTGCTCAGATAGAGAAGGACTGGACAGGCAGGGAGCTCGGGCCAGGGGGGCCATAGGTCAGGAGGAGAGTTTAGAGAAGGCTAAGCTCCTGGGAGAAGTGGTGTCTCAGGTGAGACCAGAAGAATCAGGAAGTAGCCAGATGGATGTCAGGTGGCTGGCGTTAGTGAGGGTCGCAGACAAAGCCAGGTTGACTGAAGTCGTCAGGGCGGCTTGAAGGGGGTGGAGGCTGTCAGCCCAGTGGTGCACTGGCTCCTAAACCACGTCACAGCATTTAAATTTGACCCTGAGGACAAAGGTGGCCTTGATACGGGAAGGGTCTGATCAGATGTGCCATTTAAAGCAGCTGCTCTGACCGCGGTGAGGAGAAAGTCCTCATTGCAATCCGGGTGGGAGGCTGGGTTGCCGCCTGCAGCTGGAGGCCTCAGGGAGAAGAGGCCGATGCTGGAGGAGTGGGGTTATAAGGGGTCGGGGGGGCACTGAGATGAGCACAACAGGCTCTGTCCTAGGTGACAGTGGCTTAAAACAACACCCACTTATCATCTCATCATTTCTGTAGGTGGTACATACAAGCTTGGTTAAGCCTAATTCTCTAATTCAGGACCACCAGGCTGCCGTCCAACTGTTGACAAGGGTGCAGGCTCCTCAGACTCTCAGCTGGTGACGGAAGTGCTCCCAAGCTCAGTCAAGTTGTCTGCAGACTCAGCTCCCTGCACTCATAACCCTGCAGTTTCTGTGCTAGCTCTCAGCTGGGAACAACTCTCAGCTCCAGGAGACCCCGTGTCTCTGCCCTGTGGCACTCTCACAGCCACAGGGAGCCCCTCTCACCTCAGTGTGCTAAGAGCAAGCCTTGTGTAATGTGACCTAATCACAGGAGTGACACCTGCCATCCCTGTCACACTCGATTGGCCAGAAGCAATCGAGGTTTGCACCCACACTCGAGGGAGGGGATCACACAAGGGCAGGACCCATTGGGGGTCACCCGAGAGTGTGTCTGCCACAATGTTATTAGGGAAGCATTGTGAAGGCTAGAATATCACAGACCTCAGGGCACTAGGGTGGATTTCAGCTCCATCTCATGTCAACTTCTCTGTTTGAGACTCAAGGGAGGTGCCGGTGGAAGGGTTGTTGTCTGGCGGGAGACCTGGGCTTCTCCCTGGCTCTGCCCCGACACAGCAGTGAGCACAGAGACCCACACGAGGTGGGAAAACTGAGGCTCAGGCACACTGACAATGCCTCCGGTGACCTTATAATTTATCATAAAAACAGATACTTTTGAGAGTAAGACAGAACAGGCTTAACAATAATTCCAGCACAACAAGTACAAACCAGAGCTCTCCTGATCAGATGAGGACAAATGCCAGATCTGGTAACATTCACCCATCAGTACGGCTCCTAAAGGTCTAGAAGCTTCGGGAAGACAGATGAGGTAGCTCCGTGGTCTAGCACATCCCAGACAATCGGACTCAGGTTCAAGTCCGGGGCCAGTTCTTACTTTCACACAACCTTGAATAAATAATAGTCTCCTAAGTGTAAACGAGAATAATTGAACTTCTTTATTTAAGTTTTGACAAGATGAGCTGAAATAATAGATGTAAAATTCTTAGCAAATAATTCATTAGAATGTAGAAGGCACTAATGAATGGTGAGCATTGTTAATTGACATTACACAATGAGATGTGATTTGTGTATTACATATCGTGGTGATTGTGAAAACAGGGCACAAATGTGAAGCCAACCACCTCAGCTGGAGGTAAAAATATGTCTGTGAAAATGGAAATGGATCTGCAGAGAAAGCTGGACACAAATTTTGCCTGGTGCCTCAAAAAGAGGAAGGTGTAGAATCACGTGAAATGGACCACAAGCAGACAATCAGAAAGAAAAGCTACGTATGAATGTGTGGATGTGGCATCTCTAAACTTTCTGATTTGTTTCCAGTCAGATTTCCAATAGATATTCTGGCCTCTATGCTCAAACCATGGGTCCAGGCCACAGTTAATGCATAATGTGTAATCTTGGGTGAGTGTTGGGTCGACTGGGTCAGGGTCAGGCTGTGAAGGGCTTGGATGAAATTCCAGGACATGAGGTGGCCTGGGTGAGTGGTGAAAGGCCACTGATGGATACAAAAAAAAGGAGCAAAATGAGTCACACGTGTGTGTTTACAAAGGGAACTCCTGGGAGGGTGGACGGGAGGAGGAGAACATGCAGAAGAGCTGAGGAAGGAAGTCCAACGGGTCGAGATGGAGAAGGACCACGACAGGGGCTCTGCCAGGTCCTCACCGGGAACGTGACCGCTACTGCTGCTTTCATAGTCCAAGTGAAGCCGTTTTCTTACGAAAAACCAGCCCATATCACCTTCATGAAATCCTGCTCTAACAGTATATACTGGTGACTTTTCAGAAAACTTCCCAAGCATATTCTGTCATAATCTCCCACATAGTACAGGAGTGAATTCTATGCCACTCAAATATTTCTAAGATTGCATTCTTACCTGGAAGCTAATTCCTGTGTGTTTTTAATATCACGGCTTTTGATTGATCACAGCCCTGTCTGTTAGAACCTCTAAGGAATGTGAAAGAAAAAGGCAAGCTGCCTTAGGTGTCCCGTGGGGTTCAACGTCCCCTCTTGTTCTCTTTCCTGCATTAGCAGAAGAGGAGATTGTTGGTCATTATACATGCCTCGTCCCACTGACAGTCCCTTAGTACACTGCATAAAAATCTTGAATTACTGCAATAAAGAAAAGGCACATATTACTGGCTGTGTGTCTCGGTGCCTCTCCTGCAAGTCCATCCCTGGGGCCCTATAATTGCTTTAGCCAACCATTAACCCAGCCCAGGAACTAATAGAGAGTATAATATTGTTTAAATAATGCATTTGCTTTGAATATACAACTATGGAGTGTGGATGGAGAATCATGAGTGGAGTATAATTCAGCCCAGATCTTTAGCAAGAGGGTTAGGCTTTCTAATGAGTTTTTTCAATAGTCTCCTTCCAAAGAGCTCTGGAAATTATAGATCCATTTTCTTAGTCCTCATCTCAAATAAGACCGTGTCTGTACCTGAACAGGGCCGGGAAATTGTGAACTCCGGTCACTTCTCTTATCCCATACAACTCCCATCCTACTGATGAGCCAGTGACCTGCATCAGTGACTAATAAATTGGGCTGAATGATCACTGAGTTGCCGTTGCCACGGAAGAAAGATGTTGACCTTTGTCGAGCAGACACTTTGAGTCGCATTTATTAGATATTTATTGAGCGTCTCTTCGTGGCCCGACACCACGGGATTATAAAGACGAATAAACTGGAGACTTGAGCCTTGAGTATTTATGATCTCGTCTGGGTGGAAGGATAAAGCGTCCTAAGAACAGCGTAAGGTGGAAAGCTGCAACCAGTTCAATACCCAGCTTGGCGACCTCTCCCCACAGAGACCGCAGAGCCCAGGCTTGAAGGTCAGACCTCGTGTTGGCAAATCAGTGGGAAGGAAGCCCCTGTATGACCCAGATTCGAGAAATTTGCACGAGAGACACAGACCCAGGCAGGGCCCAGGCAGCGCCCAGGAGTCAGCCCTGCTGGAGGCTGGGGGTAGGGGCGGGGAAGAGGCGTCCAGGGGCTGCTCCACGGAGGCCACCAAGGGACAGGGCTCCACTTCCCCACCTCTGGGGAAAGGCGGCCAGGCACAGGGCGCACAGGAGGAAAAGTGCGCACAGGAGGTGGCGTTCCTGCCCTTGCTCAGAGCTTCGCTTTAGGGGGATCCCTAGGCCACTCCTGGGAAATGCGTCAGAGGCGGTAGCTGAAGCCAGTTGGATTCAGACCCTGGAAGAGTCCAGACGAGGGTGGGGAGAGCAAAGCCATTGAGCGTCTCCCGTGTCACCGCATCTGTTCTCACACTGACTTTGAATTTGGGATTTTTATCCTCCTTCCTGCCCATAAGAACGCTGAGTGCAGAGGGTAAAATGCCATCAGCCCAGATGAGATTGTATGTATAAGGGGGAGTTTGAACCGACATGGCACAGCCTAATGGGGGTCCAGGGATGGAGACGTCGCAGAGGCCAAGGGCAGCGCGAGGCCCCTGAGCCTCCTGGGTGCAGGGTCTGGGACCTGCAGCAGGAGGAAAAGCTGTGCCCCTCCCCCCGCCCCCCCAGGGCAGCAGCTGCTCAGATGGTGAAGCTGGAGGGAGATGGATGGGGAGGGTCACGTGAGAGGGGTTGGGGGCGTGGGTCGGCTCAGCCAAGTTTACGGGAGTCCTGCCCTGGGCTTCCACAGAGAGTCCAGAGGGCAGGGCCTGGGGGGGACGCCATGGGTTCACGTGGGCCGGAGCGGAAGGCCAGCTGGCTCACACTAGGGCAGACGGTTAACCCGGGGACACCATAGCCGCCGGAAGACGGGGAGCCGGGTCACGGCTACGCTAACCCCCGTGAACGAAGAGGCTGTCGAGTCAGCCTCTGGTGCATTACCTCAGGCCGCAAGGAGTCCCAGCTCAACCCTGGCCGCCATGCAGGGCCCCCCAAAGCATGTGGTGGCCACAGGCCTGCCAGCACCAGGAGGGTCGGTCTTTGCCTCTCCACAGGCTTATTTTGGAGTTTTGTTTATTTTAAGAACCAGGGTGCTGGAGGAACAGGAGCATGTCCTGTCTGAGCGTCACGGGGACCAAACAGCTCGACGGTAAAGACAAGACGACTGTTGGGCCTTGAACTCGAGAACAAAGCTCTGCTTCCCTCCTCTCCGCACTTTGCTTTACGAGTGTGCACAGATTTCAATCCCCAAACTGCCCTGCTGTCTCAAAATAATGGAAAGAAAATAATTAGCAGCTGTCTTAGCAGCGGGGAGCAAGCCACGCGGAGCTGTGCTCCTGGTGTCGATTTCTGCCTGGTGGTCTTAAAAGCGAAAATTAACTCCAAAGTTATTTTGAGCATCTAAATAAATATTTTTAGCTTCTCAAAGTTGCTGCTGCAACCCTGTGTTAGAGGTGGCGTTCCTGCCCTTGCCTAACATCTAGCCTAGTGTATGGAAATCTTCAGGCTGAGATTTGAGGAATTTGCACGAATGCTCAGTGTGTCACTCATGTGGATGGGTTACAGAGGCAGCTTGCAGGAAAACCGCTCACACCGCAGGGGCTTGGGTCTGGTGCCCTTGTCGTCTTCTCCTGATTATGGCAAACTTCAGAGCTGGAAAGATGATGCAAAATCTATAAATGGATTGCTAAACTAAATACCAGTTACTGTATTTCCAATGATACAGGGTGTAGACAGACAGGGGAGTGTGTGTGTGTGTGTGTGTGTGTGTGTGCGCACGTGTGTGTTTACTTGACATGGACCCCAGAAGGAATGAGTCACTTGTCCCAGGGTTGTCCAGCCCACTGTTGGAGGTTGAATCTACATTCAAGGTCCACGTTCTAATCCTTTTCCTGAATGTTTGCTCAGAGTTTATTAGAGTTCTCCAGAGGAACAGACCAATAGGATGGATAGATGGATTGATTCATTGACTGATTGATTGACAATAGATAGAAAATTCAGACCAAAAAATGATACCTAGAAAAATCACATTTCAGGCATAGATCACCCATGTTGGTCATTTGGATTAAATTAACTGGGAATATAATCATCCACCAGTCTGCAAAGATGACCTCTCTTCTGCAAAGTTCTTCTCTGGGGCTGGGACTTGGAAAGAAAAGGAATAAATATATTAAGCACTTCTTTGGGTGGCTGGAGAATTTGCAGGATAATGTCTGTAATGAACTCTAAGCTTCTCAAAAAATAATCCTTGCAGAATCACACAGGGAGGCCCATTATAACAGTGTCATCAGGAGTAGCCAGGTCAGGTGAGTGGTGTGTGGTGTGATAATGACATCCTGGTGGTCTGTGGAGAGACAGACCCCCGTGGACACAGCACAAGCAACCTGTCTGCCTCACAGAAGCCCAGGAAGGTCACGTGGCACCTGAGTGAGTGCCATGCTCTTTTCCTTCCAGCACCTGTGTCGTGGGCTTTGTGTGCAGGTGTCTCTAAAGCTTCCTTCCTCTGTGTGTTTAACAAACTCTTGGTGGCCTCCTCCTTTGTGGAAGGTGATAAATAAAATTGCCCTTGACTTCAGTTCATTTATAGCATCTGAAGGTAACGCTCCTATTTAAACACAAACACACAAATAAGCCAATGACAAAAAAGAGACTCCTGCGAGTTCTATGACTTCTGTTGTTTGTCCCGGGAAATTAGATGCACTGTTCCCAGGGGTGGGTGTTTCCCCAGAGCCAGGTCCTCAAGCGGTTTTCACTCTGAGACAGGAAGGTGACTGAAGGCTTTGCAATAAACATGTGATTCAACTACCTGGCTATGATCCCTGCCTCAGGTTCCGCATCTGTGAAGCGGACGGGCCCTGGCGTGTGCTCGTACCCCCTGTCTGTTTCTCTCATGGATGGCGGGTGGGAGGATGGGCAAGGGAAGCTGGACCACCTCCCAGGCTGACCCGACTCAGCCGCCCCTCCATCCACGAACCTGAGGACCACTGCCATTAGGTGACACGCTCAACATCTTTCTTTCAAACTTCACTGAACTCAGAGAGGCCCACACTTCACACCCATTCTGATGGATTTGCGGAGCAAGCATGCAAATCATGACAAGGTCTGCGGGTCGCTCCCTGGGACTCTGCTGCCATTTCCCAGCGCTGCTGACAGACGGCTCAGGTCTCCAGAAATGATGGCCATAAAATATGCAGAAAGCTCAGAATAGCTCACTGCTGCCAAACTTCAGCAGTTACCTGAAAACCTTGTAGGTGCCTTAACCCTTCTAGATGTTATCTTCAATGTGAAACACATTCTCTTTAATTTAAATAAACCTGTATAAACCCACATCTTTGTTTAAATCTTGTACCACCTGATAGATCCAGGCAGGATGATAATGAATTTGAGCTGCTGCTTTTTTTTTTTTTTTTTTTGCCTGCAAGCATCCTCCAAACCTTTCCTCACTATGCAAAGCGGTCATTTAGTGCTGCTCACTAATTAGCCGTGCTTCGGGGGAAGGTTGGACGTTACAGCAGTTCTTCCCTCCCCAGGCCTCCTCCCCTCAGTAATAATTAAAAACCAAGGGCCAGAGAGTTAAATCATTTTGCAGAGACCATGGTCCATAGTTTCCCTGGAAATGTCAGGAGTGCATAAGATGTGATTCTTCAAAGCACCTCTGGAAAGTTTGCAAGCTCAGGATGTGGCTCAGAGAATTTAAATGAGTTCTGTATTCAAATGACCAAGTAAGAGGAATTTATGTAAGTCGGGGGAAAACGCAGCGGTCACGATTGTCATAAAAACCTTAACTACGCTTCACATGTGTCACTTAAGGAAGGACAAAAAACTATTTTTCTTAATATTCAAGTAGTTAATCATTTATTTTTTCTAGATCACAACCTGTATAACTTTTAATAGGGTGCTACAGATGAAAATTAGAAAATTAAGCTGGGTCTATGACCACCTCGGCCGTTTTATCTTGTGGTGTGGATTTTTAGAATGTTTTCCCAGAACAAATCTCAACATTTCGCTCTCGGAAATAATCAAGCAGGAAGTACACTTTCTGCAGAATAAATTGTATCTTGCATGTGCTTCTCAAAACTGACACTTATCAGAGGTGTCTATAAAGTTTGAAAACTAAACTAATATTTGGCTCTAAGTGTGAAGAATATATAATAGCCCATGTATAGTTTCCTGGTAAATATCTTGACTTTGTACGTGGAAGTCAATAGCAAAGGAACAGGTGTTGAAATATTTAAACTGTGCCTCGAAGTCAAGCAGCATCGTGCTTCCACTACAGAAGCCTCTCTAAGTGGGGTCCCTACACCGGCAGCATCCGACTCATGGTGAACTTGGGGGAGATGCAAATCCTCGGCCACACCTGAGGCTTCTAGACTGTGAAGACAGAGGCTGCTGCCAAGCGCTCTGGGTTTAACAAGCTCGCGGGCAGTGCTGATACGGCAGAAGCCTGTGACCCTGCCTTGTAGCAAACAGGAGCGACGCCACTGCCGTGTTCTCCTGATTAACAAGAAGCTGACGATCAAGGACATCGACAGACACTGAAAATCGGATCTTATCCTCTGGCCATGAACAGGGTGAGATATTTTGCTGGGATATATTTTTCTAGAGTTTTCCATTACATAATTGCATCACTTGTTCCATCCTCGCAGAATTAAGAAGCAGTCATTTTAAAGTTAAAAATGTGTATACGTCAATCTCAAATACACACTACTATATTTAAAATAGATAACTGACAGGGGCCTACTCTATAGCACAAGGACTCTGCTCAATATTCTGTAACAAGCAACCTAAATGGGAAAAGAATTTGAAAAAGAATAGGTACATGTATATGTATATGTATAACTGAATCACTTTGCTGTACACCTGAAACCAACACAACATTGTTAATCAACTCTACTCCAATATAAAATAAAAATTTAAAAAAAATCAAGTCAAAAATGAATAGATCCCTACTAGGAATATAAAGACCCCCATTTTATCTTTATTCATCTTATCCTAAGCGAACATTTTTGTATTATTATTATTTTATTATTATTATTTATCTTGTAATATAGGTAAATTCCTGGAACTCTCAAATATCCCATGCTTGTAGATGCAATAACTTCTTTAACTTGTACCAAATTCTAGGAAATGCTTCTCTTCTGGAAACAAGCAACGAGCAGCAATTTCCAGCGAGGACCCCAGGGCGGCGTGGCCAGGTGTCCTCCCCATCGCAAGCCCGGGGTCGCTGCCCCAGAGAACACCGATCCCTTCTCCTGCCCCCAGGCTCCCCTGGGCGCTTGTCTTCTCTTGGGTGACGTCTCTACCTGCAAACTGACCAGCTCTTCTCCCCAGACTGAGACAGGTGTAACCCTGGGCGAATGTCCATCTACTCACTCTGTAGACTGACTTGTGCCAGACCCTTGCTAAGTGCTTATGACTGGGAACCGAAGTCCTGGTCTTGCTCTCACAGAGCAAAGCATCAGGAGATACAGGGGGCTAAGTACCCAGAAGGGAAGGCCAGGTGCTGCCGGGCACGGGGGAAGCAGGGATTGAGTCCGGGCTTGTAAACTGTTCAGCTGACACACACTAACTAACAGGAACCAAGGTCAGATTTTCAGAAATTCGGTAAACTGGTTGTTATAAGCGCCATTATGAATGATTAAATGATTTCAATGTACGGCTAAGTAAATTATATTCTAGATATTGATAATAAACACTCAAAACTCACCGTTTCTAATTATTGCATCGCATTTTACTACTATCTATTCCTCTGAGGTTATCTGTGTGTCTCTTGCCTTTATATAGAAATACTGTACAATGGCACCTACTGGGCATCTAATTCTGCCCTCAGAGATGTCACATGATAGCTGGAAATCTGCTTGACGGGAGTACTGACACCATCAAAATTGGCAAATGCTGCAAATCAGGCCTGGATTTATTGTTCCATTGATCACCTAGACTTAGAGTGATGGATAAATGCTAATGATGTAGGTCAAACTTAAATGCGGTGTTTCCGTGGCCACTGCATCCTGAACGGCATGAAAAACTAAGGAGACGTTTTGCCCTGATTCCAAAACCATCACCAAACTCAGCAAAGTCACTCTCGTCATTGCACTGATGGTGGAGTGAGGTTCCAACCTGTGTCTGCTGGTTTCACTTTGCCTAACTCATTTATGGAGATGAAAACGTCAACCAGAGTCACGCTGGAATCTCGGCTGTCCATGAAGTGCATGTGAGTGTTTTATTCTCCCCACAGCCACCCCTGAACCTACCTTTCCCTCAGGCTCCGCTGATTTCTGAATGAGGGTATCGACATAAGCATTTCCCACAGTGACTGCGATGCGTGTTATTTCTACTAATACTGAAGTGAAACAGGCGTTCCAGTTTCCACCAGTTTCCATTTCCTCCTCTGCGAGCCTTTATTCCCGGTAATGGTGAGATCCTCAGCGAAGGCCTTCCTTCCTTGGCTGCAGAGACCCTCCCCTGGGCCCCTTGCTTTGTGTCGTTGTGTCTCTGTCCCCAGAGGCAGCTGCTAATTTCTGCTGGTAATTGCTTGCTGCCACCTCCCTGCTGGCTGCCCTGCTCCCCGCCTGTCGAGCTCCATCAGGAGGGGAAGTTGGGAGGCAGACTCACAAGGTGGTGTGTGTGCTTTCTTGCAAATGCACAGGGGCCGGCTTCTTCCTGGGAACAGGGTTGCGAAGGAAAAACAGGCTAAGAACCAGGGATTCCCCCTTCCACAACCGTGATGGAAGATTAAATAAGTTCTAGACCTGCCATGAATAACAGGTGAAGGATTTGTAACCCAACATCCTACTTCCTGCCAGAACTGGGGGACAGACAAGCCCATGGTGACCGATGAGTGCTGTGGTCCTGCCCCCTGAAAACGCCTTCTGACTGCCTCTGAGGGTCCTGAGGCCATTCTCGCAGGTGTACCACAGGGCAAGTTTGGGGACTAATGCGTAACGTGTCTGGTTTTCTCTCTACCCCCTGGGGGTCCACTTCTGCTGGTGCCCAAATCGGCAGCTCGCACACAGGTGCCATGCAGAAGTGGTGACGTCCACGATGCTGGGAGCCTCGGGCCGAGGATGCTGTGGTCCTGGCAGAGGACGGCCCCCGCTGCAGGGGATCTGCTGGCCTCACAGCAGTTGATGTGGCACAGACCGCAGGGAAAACATTACCTCTTATTTTGAATAGTCTTTCCACCAGGAGTCCGCAGTGGTGGGCTGGAGGAGGAGACGGCCCAGGACTCAGATTCACCCCTTTCCTCGCTGAGCACAGCTTCACTCCCACCTCCCAGGGGTCCCGAGGCACAGTGGGCCTGTCTGGGCAGGTGTGCAGCCCCCCAGGCCTCGGGGCCTTCTCCTTGGGTGAGTCTTGCCCCATCAGGGGCCGAGGCCACCGGCTACATCAGGGCTGAGTGTTTTATGTCCAGGTCAGGCTTTCTCACACTGTCCCACTGTCCCGGGCTGAATGGTGCTCCCCAAATTCATGTTGAAGCCCTAACCTCCAGCACCTCAGAATGTGACTGTGTTCAGAGATATGA
Organism: Balaenoptera musculus; assembly: GCF_009873245.2. NCBI lineage: Eukaryota > Metazoa > Chordata > Mammalia > Artiodactyla > Balaenopteridae > Balaenoptera > Balaenoptera musculus. The sequence goes on along the minus strand of NC_045787.1, from coordinate 1,529,828 downwards.
CATTTGAAGAGGTTTGGAAGGAGCTGCACGCTTAGCCCCGAGCTGAGCGTAGTGAGTTCTGCGCGTCCCCTACAGAGCCTGAGAGCAGAGCTGAGAGGGTGGCCGAGGGGGCCGGTCAGCACACAATTCCAGAAGGCGAGCGAGACTCTGGAGAGTGTCCCGTGGCCAGACACCTTGGAAAGAAGGTTATTCTCTGTGCTGTGTCCATGAAGTAGGTTTCGGTGTTAAGAATGAGAATCTGGGCAAAATCAGAGTCAACTGTGTTGGCTTTTGCTCCTTTTTAAAGCAATCACTGGTCACCAGGATGCAGCCGGGGCTCAGGCCCTGCGTTCCAGAGGTGGACAAGCCCTTTGAAGAGGCCAGGGAGCAGTGACGTCAAGCCAGGCGGCCAGTGGCCCCTGTGTCGCGGACTGACCTTTCTGTAATCGTGCGCGGCGGCTGAGCAGACCACAGCTCAGGGCGGGGGTCCAGCCCTGCACCCAGACAAGATAGCCCACTTTAAAGTGGAACAGCATTATTGATCAAAGCATGGGGTGGCTTCGTGTGCGAAGGAACAGCTGGCATCTCCCACTCCCTGCGCGCGCTCTGGGGCCAGCCTCCCTTGTTAAACCCGGGTCCGACCGCATCCAGGCCCAGCCTGCACAATTAACAACGAGCTTGCAGTCGGGTACCAGAGTGGTCCCGAGCCTCGCAATACAACACGACGACTCCCGGTTTTCTTAGCGGCACGCCCGGCTGGCGGGCATTTGACGCGCAGACGGGGACGGTCCCGGCTGGCACGGCACCACCACTTCAAAGCCTCAGCCCTGCTGGCTCGCTTTACACCTGAGCCAATTAGCCCGGCGATCAGAGAGCCTGGAGAGGGAGGCAGCCCGACTTGTGGGCTGGCAAAGCCACGTGATCCCAGGTAAGGCGATACAGGGGGAACCAGAGCATCCGGAGAACGCTATGGAGGAGGCGAGGGAGAGGGCGGAGACCTGAGGAGCAGGAAGGAAAGAAGCCCCCGCCAGCGACGCTGCCGCCTGGCCTCTCTCAGGGTGTTTGTCCGGCTTTTGTTGGCGACAGAGAGGCCAGCTGAAGTGAACCCGTCTGCGGGCCGTTTGCTGGTGCATCAAGTGTGCGGATTCTTGCTCCTACTGAATTACTAAGCCTCACGGCTTCCAGAAATAAGACACCGAGCCAGTGAGAGCAGGACAGGGCTGCGGGCAGCGTTTGCCAAAGTGACGCTGCTCTGCCGGAGGTTCTGTTTGCTCGTGCTTCCTGCCAGAGGTAGAAACTAGAACATTAAGAAATGGAGGGTGTAAGTCTTCACACGCCCTCCTGAGCTCCCAGTCGGTTCTGAACCTGCGAAATGTCCCAGCGCCCTTGAGTGGGACGAGGGATGTGGGTGCTTGCTGGCCGTCTGCCCAGAGCGTCTCGGGGAGAGCGGAGGCTGCGCACCTCCCGTCGGGCCAGGGAGGAGGGTCTGCCCGAGGCCGGCCGAAGCGCCGTCCTTCACTAAACTTGCTCTGAGCAGCTTCTGGGGGTGAAGTAACACCTCCTGGCGGGGGAGACACAGGGCAGAGGGGCGGGGCTTGCCTGTGGCAGGGAGGGCCAGACTCGGGACACGTCCATGGACACCACAGGCCCCTGCAGATGGGGAAGGGGGCAAGTTCTCCTTAGAGATACCATGAGGGGAGGCAGAATGAGCACATTAGAAAAACAGGTGCAGGTGTGTGCACGGGAGTGTGTGTGGGTGTGTGTACAAAGGCGTGTGCTCCTGCTCTGATGAGCGTGACTGTGCTGGACGCCAGCTAAAGGATGACAGGGGACACAGCTAGCAGACGGTGACTTGGGGACCTGAACGCAGACTGAACATTTCACTTACTTAAAGCCCAGCGTTGAGCCTTGCTGAACTCGTGAATAAGTTAAGATACGGTTTTATTTCTGCAGAAAGTTGGGATTACAATCTTCCTGAATTTTGAAATAAGGCAACATCTCAGGCGTTTCTTTTTTCCATGATTCCAGGTGATCACATCTCAGGAATGAGAGATCAGGTTCTAATTTAAGCGCCGTCTCTGGACAGCCTTCTTGGATTTTAGCCAAGTCATGTATAATGTTTTTTTAGTGACGAGAGTGAGGTGGCGACCACAGCCGACGGAGGACACGGTGGAGTGACGCTGGCGAGGAGGTCCCGCCCCCCCCGCTGTGCACCGAGGACTGGGCCCCCGCGGCCCGAGTGAGGGCAGGCGTGTCTGTTCCCACGTGCAGCAAAGCAGACGTACCTGACGCGGTCAGCGCAGACTTTCCCCAGGCGCTCGTGGTCCCTTCCAATCAAGGAGGTTCGGGAAGTAAAGCATCAGGTCGGAAGACTCCAATCCATCACACAAATGCTCCTCCATCATATTATGCTTTTCAATGAGATGAACAAACCACAGTCTCTTTCCCAGAGCCCCAGACCTGCATCACCCTGTGAGACTCTCACATCAGAGACACGCCCACAAAGGGGACAAGGACCAGAGAGGGCTGCTGCCCCCTCCCACAAAGACCTGCCTGCCCAGGTTTAAAGATAGAAGATCATAGGATATACGAGGGAATCATTCTTAGCATTCTATATAAAAGTAATGTTTGTAAATTTTTTTTGTAAAATCTGTTAAATATCTTTGACAGATATCCCCCCTTGATTAAATAGCTAATATTTTATTTCCAGAGCTGTATGAGAAATTTGGGCTTAAACGTCACAACATGGCGTGTGGTGCTTGACTGAGGTTGTCACCGTGGAGACGAGCATGGCCCAGGCGGGCCTGGGGACCAGGACCTTCTGCACCGCGGCCTCCCCTCCGCCCTCATTCTGAAGCAGGTCTGCGACCACAGCCGCAGAACAGCCACCTGAGTTTGTAAGTGAACCTTCTTGGGACACGGCCATGCCGTTTCTTTACATCTGTTGTTTATCTCCGTGGCTGCTTCTGCAGGACAAGGGCAACGTTGATTAGTTGCGACAGAGACCACACGACCCCAGAGTCTGGCTGTTTTCAGGGAAAGTCAGCCAGCCCCGCTCTCCATGAATCTGGGCCTGTGGACGTTAGCAGATACGCACACCCACACTCACCTGTGAGGCTTGGGGACTGACCCATGGAACAAGAATGGACCAGGGAGTAAGACCACTCATCAGGCAGACAGGGAGTCAGAGGAGTCGGCCTGGGGAGGAGGACGTGTCCCGGCCACTGTTGTGGACATTAACGGGCAGGAGGACGTGTCCCGGCCACTGTCGAGGACATTAATGGGCAGGTTGGATGACACCTCCCGCAGACGTGTGGGAGGATGAAGGATGGAGGGACCATCTCTGCCATCGCCATGGTGTCCCTGCACCTGGGGTGTCAGCAGGTAGCAGACCCCGTGTTCCTCAATGCCAGGGATCAGGGAGAGCTTAGGGCGGTGTCACTGTTGAGTGAGGACACTGAGGTGACAGCTGACCCCCTGGCTCGTAGCTCAAGCCAGGCCGCAGACCGCCCTCTGGTTACTTGTGTCCTGGGACCCCCCCCCCGAGTCAAAGAGACCCTGGACTCGAGGCAAACCTTTTCCTCACTTGGAGGAGCCATGATGGTTTGCGGGAAGGGGTATACTGGAGGAATTGGACTCACCAGGTGTGGAACGAGCTGGCGGAGGGAAGCCGGAAGTCAGAGCAGGGACCAGTCGGTCCACCCGAGAAGCCAGGCCTGTCCAGCCGCTGAGACGGGGCCTTGGAGGGAAGCTCAGGAAGGGGCCCAGGGAAATTCTGCTCTGTGGGTCCTCTCCAAGCACCACTGGTGGCCCTGGTCACTGTTGGTCATCAGGCAGAAGTGGTGAGAAGAGCTGGACGATGGCCCCTGACACCTCTGTGTCTCTCTGTCCTTACATCCAGCACTGCTTCCCTTCCACCCTCCAAATCTGACCGCAGACCCTCGTGAGGCCAGCTCTAGACCCACACCAGGCTAGGGGTGGCCTACGGGGAAGAGCTCCCGGCAGCCAATGTGACAGGGTGCCAGCGGGGAGCCCTCGAGGGGAGGATGGGAAACGCCCCTGTGCCACTGCGGCCATGCGATCCTACTGTGTCTGAACGTCTTTAGGTTCCACTCCTAGGTCGTGACTTTGAACAGAACATTCAAATTACTGACTTAAAACAAAACAGGCGTGTGTGCTGCTCGTGGAAGCTGCTCATTAGAACCTCAGCCACGTCCGGCTCCTTCCCCCCAGGCCTCCCCACCCGCTCGGAGGGCTCTGTGCCTCTAGAAGGTTCAGGGCCACGTCCGGCTCCTTCAGCCCAGGCTTCCCCACCCGCTCGGAGGGTTCTGTGCCTCTAGAAGTTTCAGGGCCACGTCCGGCTCCTTCCCCCAAGGCCTCACCACCCGCTCGGAGGGTTCTGTGCCTCTAGAAGGTACACCCTCGAAGGTTTCTCAGGGGAGACAAAACAGAGAGGATGATTGCAGGTGATGGTTCAGCATGTTTCCACTGTTTCTATGATTCTTTTTGACAAACACAAACATTAAATTAAAGTAGTGCTTATATGTTTCTATGTGTCCCGAGTAGCCTATTCAAAGTCACGATCTGGGGTCACGATCTGAAGATGCTGGAGCCCAGTTTCTACGGATGCAACAGGTGGAATTGTACATACAACATGGAAAGTGCCCAGGTGACTGCTGGTGGAGAGCTTAACCAGAGGAAGTCTTTCCTTCCTGAACGGAAACTAATCACAGGGCAGTAGAAACACCAGGTATTTAAGATAAGTTGCAGGACTTCAAATGCAGATGGAAAAGCACCGTCACAATCCAGGTCACAACCGCCTGCATGGGATGTCGAAAGAGAGGGATGAACAGCTGATGCGGTGGCAGTAGGGCCCGGGCACGTAGACGTTCCGCCCAAGAACGTTGGAGGAGAGGGATGAGAATCCATCTCTCCTCTGCCTGCTCCAGGCTAAGGTCAAGGAGATGGACTGAGAGAAGAGCATGCCACTTGCCTGCCCCCTCTCTGCCCTGCTGGGAATTGCAGGAAATTGCATTTCCAGACCCTCCCTCCCCAGCCCCCGGCAGCTTCAGCCAATGGAGCCGATGGCAGAAGATGTGAGAGGGGAGGGCTCTTGGGCAGCCTCTCGGGCAGCAGCCCGGTCTCCTCTGCAACTCCAGGGAAGCACCTCCTCCTGGCCCCCGACTCCTGTTAGACAGTCTGACCCGCTTCCCTAGGCTGACCCCTGACCCCAGGCCCTGACACTGTGCCCCCCGCTTCTCTCCAGCCCTGGGGTGGTGACAGCCTGATCCAGTCGACAGTCCCTGGGCTGCCTCTGGCCTCTGTCGGACCTCTCAGCTTCCTGTCACTGGAACAACATGTCTCAGGACTAAGGCTTCTCCTTTCCTGACGAAGCCAAGGGCAGGTGCTCAGTGTTCTCACTGCCTTTGGACCAAACCCAGATACGGGCTTGGGCCACAGAGTGAATGAACTGATCCGAGTGTAGGGCGGAGGCCCAGGAAGGAATTCAGGGCTGGGGGTGGAGGGGCAGAGTCGGGGAGAGCGCAGAGGGCACTCGATTGATTAAGGAGCCTGGTCGTGGAGGCGACACAACAGGAAGCAGCAGGAAGCAGGAACCAGAGGTCAGTCGTACACGAGGCCGAGCTGAGACTAGGGAAGCTGTTCAGTGACAGTTGTGGCAAAGTAAAATGGCCTTAACACCATGTCCTACTTCATTGCTCCTGGTCTGGCCGCTGCCTCCTAGAGGCCAGAGCCACGGTCAGCAGCCCCTTCATGGCTAAGCTGGACCTGGCTGCGACCCCAGCTGTCACCCTCCCCGTGTGACCTTGAGAATGTGGGCAATCCTCTATTTGTTTATCTGTAAGATGGAAGCAATAGGAGCCTCTTCCTCTTACAGTTCCTGTGGAGATTCAGTGGAATAATGCGTGGCTTGGGGCACATTTTAAGTGTTCCCCACCAGCTGGTTGTGTTATTTTGCTTCGTCTCCAACCCCCTCTGAGGCCACCCTTCCTCTCATCCACCCTGTTCCAAGTGCTCCTCCATCTCAGGCAATTCCATGTTATAATGTCTTCCTGGAAAGTTCTTCCTACCCCTCCTTTCTATTTGATAATTTTATCCATCCTTCATGTATCACCTTGAGCTTCATTTCCTCATTTTATTATAAGGGTTCCACATTTTACCTGACGTAATTGAATATTAACTCTAAGCAGATTGGATTAAGTTTAAGATGCACATTGTAATCTCTAAAGTGATGACTAAGCACTAATGCAAAGAGACTGAGCTAGGAAGTCAATAAAGGCATTAAAATAAAATGTCGAGACTTCCCTGGTGGTGCAGTGGTTAAGAATCCGCCTGCCAATACAGGGGACACAGGTTCGATCCCTGGTCCGGGAAGATCCCACATGCCGTGGAGCAAGTAAGCCCATGCTCCACAACTACTGAGCCTGTGCTCTAGAGCCTGCGAGCCACAACTACTGAGCCCACATACCACAACTACTGAAGCCCATGTGCCTAGAGCCCATGCTCTGCAACAAGAGAAGCCACCGCAATGAGAAGCCCGTGCACTGCAATGAAGAGTAGCCCCTGCTTGCAGCAACTAGAGAAAGCCCACGCACAGCAACGAAGACCCAACGCAGCCAAAAATAAATAAAATAAAATAAATAAATTTATAAAAAATAAAATAAAATAAAATAAAATGTCACGTTAGTGTGAGTTCTCCAAGAAGCAAACACCAAGATGGGATTAGATATCTGAGCGATTTCTAGGAGAAAATGCCCATAAGGGAATTCGGGCCTGGGAGAGTTATCCGATCATGATGCAGACTCCCTCCCAAGGAAGTGAGGGAAAAGAGAATGGTTGAGTAGAAGTCTTAGACTGTGATGTGGATCTAATACAGTTTGACAAGGCCAATGGGATTCTCAAGCAAAAGTCACCCCCCAGGGAAGTCCCATGTCTCACAGGAAGGGGCTGCCACACTCTTTGACTTGGAACTGGCTGTGGGGAGTGTGACCCTCGTGCAAACACAATGACAGGTTCATATTGCAGCATCTGGAGCTGTCAGTCACGTGACTCTCTGCACTTAAAGACATGAAAGGTATATTTTCATGGCCACCACCAAGACTAAAAAGTATTTGATTAACACTAAAGAAGATTGGAAAAGAGGGACAGGGACAAAAACAGATGAGACAAATAAACAACAATTAGCAAAATAGCAGACCTAAATGTCACCATATTGATAATTATATCAATGAAGGCAGAGATTGTTAGACTGAACAATAAAGCAAGAACCAACTATACTCTGTCTATCAGAGATGAACTTTAACTACTTGAACATACAGTGACTGAAAGCAAAAGATTAGAAAAAATACCAGGCTAACTTTAAGCATAAAAAAAGGTCATATTGGCTCTGATAATATCAGACAAAAAGAACTTGTGTCCAAGAGCATGACTAGAGACACAGAGGCTCACTCTTGCTTGATAAAAGGATCATTGCACCAGGAGTATTTAACTGGTATAAATACATATGTGCCTGATAACAGATGTATGGAGCAATGTATGAAGCAAAATCTGACCCTGAACTTCATTTTTTGTCTCCAGCCAAGGAGATTGTTTCGGGTTCTACCCATCCTTCCTGATTCTGAGCCCCACACCATGCTGGAATCTGCAAACATCTTGAGGGGAAAGTGGTGCTGAATGCCAGGCTCACTTCATTCTCTGCTCCTTTTGTCAAGGATCTCTGCCCCTCTAGACCTAGCTGCCTTAGCAGCTACCCAAACCTGTCATCAATTTTGTTGTTGTTGTTTGTATTTTTATTCCGCTTTTCTAGTTACTCACAGATGGAAAGATGGGCTGACATAATTAGTAAATCATAATAGATGCAGAACAGAAAGGCTTTTTCTGACAAACTCTCCTCCCAAACAGAATTGTATCTACTTGCTACACTCTTCCTTACATATGAGCCTGCAATCTTTTCTAGTGGATATTACCATGAGTTGCAACTATACACAGAATTTTTTTGTACAATTGTGTTTAATATCTTTGTTTTCTATTAAAATTTAAGATCCCTGAGGGCAAAGACATGTTCCTTTTGTCCATCACTCAATCTCCAACATTGAGGCCAACCGAAGTAGAGATAGATAGTAGATATATAGATAGGTAGTAGATATAAGATAGAGAAAGGAAGAGAGGAAGAGATAGGTGGATAGAGAGATAGATACCAGAGGATGATGATGGTGAAGATAGATAGATGAATCAGATAAATGGATAGATATAAAGAAAATAAATGTATATACTACAAAAACATATTTCTATATTTCCCCTACATACAGATTTCATAGATTGAACCCACCTCTCCAGCTTATGGGGAACATCTCTAGGGAGAAGTAGAGCAAGTAAGCTTCAGGAAAGCATTGTGTATTTAAAATTTGTAGCTTTTTTTTTTTTAAGGCTTCTTAAGAAGGGATCTTGACTAGGCATTTGAAACTTATCTCACATTCCAAAATAAAGTCAAACTGTGCCGGTAGAAGGAAGGTTCTCATACTTGACTCCTAACTCCACCACTGCAATGTTCATCATCTGATCTTGTTACCCAAGCAATCCATGCCCAGGTTCTCATCTGTGACATCGGGCACTAATCTTATTCAGCAAGATGAATGAAAACCATTAAAAGCACTGCCCAGCATGTAGTAAAATGAACAATTTAAAACATCAGTGTTAATTGGACAGTATGTAATGGTACAGAATTACAATCCAGATAAAAATATTTTGCAGAGGAGGATCTCTGGAATATTCCTTTCAGATTATTCTTTATAGACCTCAGTCTTAACTCAATTAAAATTCATATTGATTGATTTTTGTTAAATTATCAAATAAGGACTCAAGCCTTTACATTGACTCCATTATACTGGGTTTCACACCTCTGACTATGCAGTCTTTTTTATTCTTACTTTCCCACTCTTGTATTTCAAACAAGGACTTGCGGAATGGCTCTTTAGAAGTAGATAAGGACCTTTTCTTGGGAAGACACATGCGTTTTTGGCTGTGCTCCACTTTTTAAACAGTGTATGGCTCACTGAGAAGATTTTTCAGCTTAGGAACACTTACTTTTTTCACCACAACAAACTAAGCAGTTTTCTTTCAGGAAGAGTTTTTGTGGAAATGAGTGTCTCATCAACGCATCAATGGACAAATACAGCAAGGGCGAGCGATTCAATCGCTTCTCTCCCAGAGGAGCAGAGAAAGTCTTCGGAACCTCGTTGCCCACTTGGCACATCCGTCCTCTGGTTCACCTGCCATGGCTCAAGCTGCGTCATCAGGGCAATTTTACAGCAATAGGCCTGTGGAGGCTACTCCATGGTTACCAACTGCAATCCCTCACGTTTTTGCCACGTACCAGACCCAAATTCACCCATGGTCTCCTGTTTTGCTTTCTTTAAAGACAAACAAGAACTTTAAAGCGATTTCCTTTATTAATTGCATGGAACTTGGGCTTCATAGAAACAACTGATTTTTATTCAAATTCGTGTTTTAAGTAACATTTGGTAAGTGAGATGATTATGAGAGCACACTCAAGTATCATCAACCATGACTCTCGGTAAACCTACAGCCCAGCCCGCAGGAGCAGAAGTGTGTGGGAAGCAGAGCACGAATGGCTCCAGCCGTTCATCTCACAGAGCAAGCGGAGGGCGCTGGACACTCGGCAGGTGTGACACAGTGGCGGCAGAGACATCTCCTCTTCGCATTCATCCAAAGCCCTGACTCCATCCATCGAGTTCTTTCCCTCTCTCTGATCCTATTGGCGGCAGATGTAATTTATTCCTCTGCTGTATCTCCCTGACAAAGCACCAGGGGATCGCTGGATAAATGATGGACAATGCTTCCCGTCCGCCCAGGAGTCTGGACGGTTGAAGACATCAGTCATTAATTCACCCTGGTAGCTGCTACGGCAATACAATTAGAAAGAATATGCCAGGCTGCCTGCCATGCTGAGGACCGGGCTGCTGCCGGGCGTGTGGGTGGGAGAGGAAACCTGGAGGGCCAGCACCCGGCCACCAGCCGCCCCACCAGGGCCCATCTGCTGCCGACGCGAAGTCAGATTCATGGCTGAGCACAACTTCCAATGTCAGATCGTGCTGCAAGGCGAAATTTACAACACCCCCTGACCAATCCACCTCCACTGAGCCCCAACTCCTGCCCCACTGGGTAAAAGAATCAACCCTTGATTCTTTTAGATATTTCTGCTAGCATTAAACTTCATTTTTCCAAAAAAACACATTTATACAGCTGCTTTCTAATTCTCTAGGTTTAGAAAATGTGCATTGACTGTGTCCTAACGTCCAACCCGTCACAGGCACACATGTTCACAACACCACACAACATGCACTGTGCTTTCCTTTCTTGTACAGACTTTGGTTTCTGTTTTGTTTTTCCTGGCTTTTGTATTTTCTTTTCCCTGTCACCTATCTGCACGCAGAGTTTCTGTCGGAGCTAGAAAATTCCTCTCGGCACGTCGTGCCATGGACAGTCCTGTTAATAAAGAGGGGCCTCTGTCCCAGGGCCCCATCTGGAGGAGTTGTCCCCAAGGCCAGCTCCTCAGCCCTCCTGGAGGAGCCCATACCCATCACCTGCAATGCTGGGCACCTGCCTGCTGTCTCCGTGTTGGACGCTGTGGCCTCGGTCCCCATCTCAACCTCTGGAAAGCTTTTGGGGGTAAAGACTGTATAAGAGATCTTCTATCGAGACTCTGAATGTTTGAAAACAATTTTGAAGTTCATTTTCACATTTGAAACTTGGGGAGTATATTGAAATAACTGAATTAATGTACTTGTGTAAGTTACTGTTCCAGTGTGTGTAAGTTACTTTTCCAGTCTGAAAACCAGGATTCCTGGCTTGGGCTGGTCTTCCCCAGAGAAGAATGCCCCACCTTTTATCAGCAGGCTCAGAAAGAACCTGGAGGGGACGAAGCTGGAATGTCCCACGTGTCTCACATGTTTGGAAAGACATCACTACATTCCCAGCTGTGCAGGTGCCCCAGGGACACGCCCCTCTCTGCGACCCCTCCCACTGGTGGGCCTCCCACTCCTGTGGGCTTGTGAGTTGTGGGCAGGGAGGGGGGTCTGTGCATCCTCTGCTCTATATAAGGTGCAGAGGCTCCTCCCACTCTCCACCCTGACCCACCGTCCCCAAATCCAGATCTTCCTGGAGGCTCCGAGTTCTGCTGGGGTCCAGTGCCAGTCGGTTACACCTTCCGCAGGCCCCAGTGTCCTTCCCTCTCTGCTTCCGCTCTGGCAGCCCACTTGTCCATCTTTCTCCAACTTCCAAAGTCATCTTGACCCACCCAGTGAGACTTTGTCCTCCTTTTGATTCTCTCTGTCTCAGAAGTTAATGCCTATTTTGTTCTTCAATTTGATGAGAGCTGCAGAAAGAAGCCACAGAGTGGGTCTGTTCAAAGAAATCCGATGCACTGAAACACTGATTTATATTAGGAAACAAAGAAATGTGTGCTTAAAATACACTGTGTCACTCTTCCACCATGTTCTGACAAGATAAATTATGTCTCTGCAGAGAGGGTCCAGGCAGAGGTAGGAAGCAATCCTGTCCCCCATGGGTGCATCCTCTCCTCCTCCAGCTCCCTCCCTGATTCCATGTGGAGCTGCCAGCAACCACACACGTGCACACACACCCATGCACACACACAAGCACACACGCACGTACCCGTATCTCTGATGGAGCCTCTGACCCAGCCCTGGCCTTGGAAATGTCCAAGGGGCGAGGCCCGAGGGCACTAACTTCCTCTTAATGTTCACCACGTGTTGGTCTGTCTTTCAGTCACTTCAGTGAAGGTCTTTGTATCTTAATTTCTTACATGAAGCTTTTCACTTTCTTTCTCTGATTTTTCTCATGTCCTTGTCCCTTTCACTCTCCTTTTCTCCACATTTGCTCACCCAGGTCCTGCTGGGGTCTCCATCCCAGGGTCCCTTGTGTGCACACAGCTGGCTCACAGCACCCCGCTCTCCCCGCTCCTGAAGCCTGGAGACTGCAATCGTGGGGTTTTGCATGATTCCTTCCGTAGTCTCTGGCTCCCCCAGTAGACAGTCCTGTTCCGAGCAGTGGCTCTGAGGAGTTGCAAGTCCCCAGCAGGACCTCCGAGAAGCAGCCGCGCCAGGTGACTTCATGGCACTTAGTCCCTCATTCCATGCTTCACAGGACTCAGACCCACCCCCAACAGTTCACATGTGGATTTTTAAATGAAACAAATGTTCTTCCTTTGATGTTATTAAGACTAGAAAGATATTTGAAATTCTTACTGGATTTAATTTATTAGAATAGCAAGTTAATTTTCAAATCTATGAAAAATCCCCTAATCCTTACATGTATGTTTAATGGACATTTGTATACATATGTCAAATATCATGTTCATCATATTAAATATTAATTCATTAGTGGTATGTGGTGCCTGTGGTATCCCAATGCACTTTATAAGCATTTTAATTTCCTTCTGTTTATTTACATATAAATATAACACACACACTCAAACACACAGACACACACACATCTTTCTCAATTTTGGGTAAAATGTGAGGAAATCAATGTTGATGTTTGAGAGTTCTGTAACCTTTTTTTAAGGCTTTAAGATTTTATTCATTTATTTATTTTTACTATACTGTAGGTCCTTGTTGGTTACGTACTTTAAATATAGTAATGTGTACATGTCAATCCCAAACTCCCAATCTAATTTTCAAATTTCTAGATAATTTCAAATTACCTTAAGTGATGTCTTCCTCACTCTCTTTTTCTCCAGATAATTCATCAGTTATGCTGATGGAAGTGAGGGCATTGGGAGCTGTTCAGGGAGCAGTACAGTCTCTCCTGTGACCCGTCCACTTTGTGAGCCTGGAACGATGGGGGCAGCAGGTGAATGACCAGGGAACCACCAGGCACTTGACTTTTCACCCCAGGATCCAGTTTAAGACTCAGTGCAGTGAATGTGCTGAAGTGCAGCTGAGATCTTTGCCAGTTATTTTTTCCCAGCCTGAAATTTTAGAGACACAGAAAACAGAAAACTATCAATATGTTCTTTGTAAAACTGCCTTTCAACTATTTTTATTGTTTTATTTTTTATTTAATTGTGGCCTATTTATTGGCCCAATTTTTAAGTATTCATTGATGTGAATGAGGTCTGTAATGTAGCAAGGAATATTTTCTGGGACACCAATTTTCTAATGTGGTTAAATTGGTTATTGTAGCAAATACTATGAAGATCAAAATTAAATAGTAGTTTTCAAAATAGGGGGCTATTACATGTAATTACAGGCCTTTTAAATTTCACTGAATCTTAATAAAACAAAAACAAGCCAAAACATAAGATTTACATTAAATATAAAAAAAGTTACCAGGAGATATTTCATATTTGAATAAGTTACCAAGGGAAGTTGTGAAATTCCTGAAGCTTTAAGGAAAAAAAAAATGGCACCAATTTTGCTTGGTATCACTGAGGTATAAATTCCATGGGGAGAATTACCTGGTGCAGCCCTACTGTGTGTGGGGGGCAGGTGGGCGTGGAAGGGATGCAGTGCTATTCACCACAGGTGAAATGGCAAAGAATAAGTCCTGCGCTTTGAGTGTGCAACTGTCAGGACGAAATTATCCATATTCCTCACGGTTCTTTCTGCACAACTTGGAATTTGATTTGTTCTTTCTCTCCCTCCCTCATCTCTTTCTCCCTTGTTTGTTTGTGTATTTATCACTCCTGAAAGTTTACGCTGAAACGGACCTGCAAAGAACCCTCTCACTGGGACGCTGAGCAGCGAGGGTAGACGGGCAGGCTGTCAGCTCACCGGGCAGGGGTCCTGAGGGAGCCGGAGACAGACCCTCAGGAGTGGGCCCCCCACCCAGCCCTCCGGCCCGCAGGCCACCCCACCCACCCTGACTCTGAGCCCGTTCTAGCCACTAGCGGGGGCTTGGATAGGCGTGAGCTGAAGGTTTTCTTTTTTTGCTCCTATGCCTAAGGATGAATTTAAAAATTGAACACAGGGGAAATTAGGACAACTCTCTGGATAACTGATGAATAGGTTATGAACGGGAACAATATGCATTTGTGTCTAGGCTGCCTCTCTTCATTTATGGAGATTTTCTGAGGATACCTGGCCTTGGGGCTTAATCACTGAACCATAAACTTTGGCACAGGCAGGCTTTTGGTGCAGTTTACCATGGTCTTGATTGTTCACTGGGGAAATTAGCCCCACGCCCTCATTCCGGGGTGGTTAGCTGCTGGTCATGAACACCGGCTGACAGCGGGGACTCTTCCCTAAGCCCTCTCCCTCTCACACCTGCAGGTTTCCTGGATTGGTCACCTACACCCACAAGCCCTGTGCAGCATCACGGGAAGTGCCTGAACTTCTAGGAGGTGTCCTTCTCTTGTGAGAGAGCGTGAACTGCCAGGAAAGCCAGCCACGGGCGTGAACATGTGTACTTTCCAACGAGGGTCCATCAGTTGTGCAGGCAACGGTCAGCGCCAGGGCCAGTTTCTCCTCTGGAGCGTGGAGACAGCCCCGTCCTCACTTCCTCAGTGCCCGGGCTCTGCACCTCTCAGGTTCCTGCCCCCCGTTTGAGACTGAAATGTGGTCACTCAGTCACTGATCCTTGGACTCCTAATTTCCCTCGGGAGCATCTTTTTCTTCAACAGATGTTTTCAAAATAATTAAGTGTTGGGGTGCATACATTATTGAAATACTGGAGGCCTCCCTGATGCTCTCCACGCTTGTATATTTGTCAGCACAGAGCTGAGTGCTCAGAAAGGTTGCGCTATTTATCTTGCAAATTACAGAACATTCACCCCAGACCAGGAGGACAGGGAAGAGTGGGACCCAGCAAACTCTCTGGTCCCTGCAGAGGCTCTGCAGTCAGTGGCCCCAGGAATCATGGACTCCCTTATGATTTGTGAGCTGGGAGTTCCTCTTCAAAAATATCCAGCTGATCACCCATCCATAAAACAATTCCTGGAATTTGTTTAATTTTTAAATTTATTTGTTTATTAGTTTAATTTTTAAAGCTCAGACGTTTCACATTTTCTGTTGTCAACCTTCGTCCTACATTAAATAACTTTAGGACTGGCAAAGGTCCTTTTATATTTAATTATTTAAAAAATATCTGGATCTTCAAGTCTGGTTCACCTACGGCCATTACTCCAGCGTTTCAACTCTCTTGGGGCTAATCTTGGCATTCCTGAGCCCCTGGGACTTGGTTCTGACCAATGTCTTTGTGCTGGACATGGAGGAATCTCAATGCGCCCACATCGTCAACATTCAGCAGGTAAAGGATCCTAAGAAATCCACGGGTCTCAGCTGTTGAAATAAATTCTCAGTTTTCTTATGACTCTAGATTGCTATTGCCTTTTGAGAGTATAGTTTTGGGTGTAATTGGATTTATCATCATAGAAAAGTTTTGAAATTGGTGCTTCAAGTTTGGGCTGATGACTTACACTTTTTCACTTTGTACCTCAGTGTTGGTCATACTAGTTTGCTAGACTCTGTTCTGAGGTCACAAGTGATTAAACGTGTCACTTAGGATATGGTGTCCCCATAAAGGTAAGAAGATCCTCAAGTCTGTAAGAGCTGTTCAAATTCAGTAATATATTTACACAAGGAAACACATTGTTCCAGAATGCCTTGGCCTTAAGGGTGAAAAATCTATTACTTCATTTTTCCAGTGAATATTCATGGAGCTTTCACCTGGTTTCATGTGATATAGGTAAAGCCATAAATGTGACAAAGGAGCCTCCAGCTTTCACAGAAGTTATACAAATGGAGACAGGTGATAAACAAAGAGACACAAAGTATCATTTCAGGTCTTGATTAAGGCACTTAGAGGTAGGTCTCCTGACAACTGCGGCATGCAGAGCTGTCATTTCCTAATGATCATAGGTCCAATCACTCCATGCCAAGTGAGGTAACCACCCTGGTTTCTGGAATTGAAAGGAGGTTTGGGAAGGTTATGATCTGAACTGTGTCCAGGGCTGCTGGCTTAGTTAGATACATTGCCCTCTAAATGAGAGGTGACCCCTTCACACATTACCTTCTCCCCTCACGACACTATTGCAATGAAGAAACACCAAGTCCAGTGCCAGAACGTGTACCAGATTCTGGAATGTGATTCATGAAGATCGTCCAACTCCTTGTCAAGTAATATGAATTAGTATCCACTAGCTGGATGGGATGTAAAAAAGAAAGAGGAAGGGGAAGAAGAGGAAGGGAAGAGGAGGAGGAGGAGAAGGAGAAGAAAGAGGAGAAGGAGAATTATTTCAAATACAAAAGAAAGAAAAGCAGTATGTATTTCATTTGGATATTACATTTGATATTAAATGTCATTTTTGATACTACAGGAATTTTTGATGAATGATGAAAAATCACCATCCACTACTGTGTGCCTTTAAGAGATTTGGGATCTCAAAAATAAGGAACATGTTTACACTGAACAGGGAAGCTGTGTCATGAAAGTGGCAAAGTCAATCAATACCTTTTCAAATAGGTCATGCAAAACTGATTCTTAACATTTTGATATTTCCAAGAATCATAAAAAAATTATTTTGGAGAAAAATGAATGATTACAGAACCTCTGCCTCTGGGATGATGGAGTACATGTATTTTCCCTATTCCTGTCCTAAAATCTCTGGGCATTATGTAAGACACAAATACACAAAGTCTCTGAAACGTGAGAAGAGGAGAGACCGACTAGGAACTTCAGGGCAGGACCCGCGGGAGGACGCAGTGGGAAATCAGCTGGGTTTCTTCTTACCTTTTGTGTCCCAGATGTGGAGCTGAAGAAACCATCAGCCTAGACATGCCAACAGGACAGAGAGAGTTTAACAGAAGTCTGCTCTCTCCAGCCAAAGGACAAGGAAAGGAGCAGCCTAGCAGGACAGTCTATTTCAGACAATAGCCACTCTACTCCAGCCAAATGTCATACAAAAACTGTGGCCCCACCCAACTCACAGCACTGAGGCCTGAGTGGAGACCCTGGACTCCAGCCTTATGGGCTGTAACGAGACACCCAACACCCCTGCCAGGGGCCAGTCTCCATGCTCAGAGACTGGCAGAGCATGGAGACCGGACTCTCATGGCCATTCAAAGATAACCAAGACCCCAACCCAGGGTCATTAGAGACCACATGGGAAGCCTGAACTTCCACCCCAAACAACAGATACAGGGCGCACCTCCCCTCTCTGTGGGAGTGGTGTCAGAAGAGGGCTCGTGGAGGGTCAGGACTTTCATCACTGCTCAGTGGTCATGAAGCCACTCATCCATGGTGTCAGTGGAGGCCACGTGGGAAGTCAGAATTCCATCCCACCCAGCAGGACCCCCCCTTAGGGGTCAAGGGAAGTCAGTGAGGAGCCTGGATGTCTAGCTCCACCACCTGCTCCTGATGGGCTGGTGCTGGAGAAGACAGCTGAGTCAGAAGATGTAGATAAGATCCAGAGTCTCATACATACTATGACAATATAGACGTTAAAGTTAAAAACACCACATACCAGGAAGATCTCAAACTGAATGAAAACCAAAGGCAATCTGTAGGTGCCAAGGCCAAGATGACAGAGATGTCAGAATTATCTGACGAGATGTTAAAGCAGCCATGGTTAGAGTGCTTCTATGAGAAATAGGACCACATTTAAATAAAAGAAGAAAATGCAAAGTCCCAGCAACAGCAGCAGAAGAAGAGGAGGAAGAGGAGGCATAAAGAAGAACCAAATGGAAATCTTAGAACTAAAATTACAATGTCTTTAATGTAAAAAAAAAAAAAAAAAAAAAAACAATGGCTTTACTTGACACCAATACTGAGAAAACAGAATCAAGAAACTTGAAGACAGGAGAGTAGAAATTATTATCCAATTTGAAAAACTAACAGAAAATAGAAAAATAGTTATCAGAGTTTCAGTGACCTGTGGGACAAAGGCAAAATGCCTGACTTGCATGTCATTGGAGTCACAGAAAGAGAGAGAAAGAGAGGGACAGAAAAATACTCTAAGAAGTAATGGCTGAAATTCTCCTATATATGACAAAAGGCATAAACCTACAGATTCAAGAAGCTGAATAACACTTCCTCAGGATAAAACTTCTGACAGAATAAAATCCCCCAAATTTATATCAAAACACATCATAGTCAAATTTCTGAAAATTAAAAGCAATGAAACAGGTGAAAAAGAAACAACACCTTACATATAGAGTAAAAATGATTCAAATTACAGCAGATTTCTGAATGGAAAGTAGGGAGACAAGAGCAAGTGACATAACATCTTCCAATTATTGAAAGAAAAGGGCTACCAGCCCAGAATCCTAACCAAATGAGAATATCCTTGTGGAATGAAAGGTAGGTACATCAAGGCACTCTCAGATGGAGGAAACCTAAGAAAATGTGCTGCCAGATGATTTACCCTAAAAGAATGTCTGTCTAGAAACAGAAAGAAAATGGTAAAAGAAAGAATCTTAGAATATCAGGAATATTGAAAGAAGAGCAGAAAGAGTAAAATTGTGGACAAATACAATGCATTTTCTTTCTCCTCTTGAGTTTTCTAAATTATATTTGATGATTGAAACAAAACTGTTAACACTGCTTCATCTTATTCTAGATATATGTAGAGGGAATACTTAAGGCAATTATATTACAAACAAGGATGATATAATGACATAAAGAAAGGTAAGTTTCTATACTTCACTTGAAGTGGCGAAATGACACAAGCAGACTGTGATAAATCAAGTATGTATATAAAACCTAGAGCACCCACAATAAAAGTTAAACAAAGACACACACATGTGCGTGCACAGACACACACACAATAGATACAGCACAACTGAATTCTAAAAATAATGTTCAATTAAACCATAGGAAATCAAGAAAAAAAAAAGAGAGAACAAATAGAAAACAAAAACTGAAATAGCAGAATTAATTCCTAACACAACAACAAATACATTAAATGTAAATGTCTAAAAATATCAGTTAAGAGGCAGAGATTGAAAGAGTGGATTTTTAAAAAATCTATGCCTAGTTTACCATACCAAGTGAAGTAAGTCAGACAGAGAAAGACAAATATTATATGATATCATACACATGTGGAATCATAAAAAATCATACAAATGAACTTATTTATAAAACAGATGTAGACTCACAGACATAGAAAACAAACTTATGGCTGCCAAAGGGGAAAAAGAGGGAAGGGGTAAATTAGGAGTTTGGGATTAACATATACACACTACTATATACAAAACAGATAAACAACAAAGACCTACTGTATAGCACAGGGAGCTATATTCTATATCTTATAATAACCTATAATGGAAAAGAATCTGAAAAAGAATATATATATATATATATATATATATATATATATATATATATATATATAATTAAATCACTGTGCTGTACACCAGAAACTAACACATTGTAAATCAACTATACTTCAATTGAAAAAAAAAACAAACTATGCCTCAACAACATGTTGTCTACAAAAAACTCACTTCAAACATAACAGTATAGGCAGGTTGAAAGTAAAAGGATGGTTTAATGTCATACTTATCATAATCCTATCAATGTTTTTTGTAGATGTAGACAAAATCATTCAAAAATTATATGGAAATGAAAAAGAATTAGAAGAGGTATTTTTCAATTAAGGAAGAAGAAATTTGGGCAACCAATCTAACTGACTTCCAGACTTACTGTATAGCTCTAGTATTCCAGACTGTGGTATGGGTGGATAGATATTCACATGGATCAATGGAACAGAATAGAGAACCCAGAAATAGACCCACACAGATATGCCAAACTTATTTTTGACCGAAGTCCAAAAGTGATTCAATGTAAAAAGGAAAGTCTTCCAACAAATGACTCTAGATGCAATTGGACATCCATAGGTCAAAAAATGACCTAAAAGCTTCACACTTTATATAAAAATTAACTAAAAATATATCAGAGACTTGAATAAAAAATTTGAAAGGATACAACTTCAGAAAAAAAGCAGCAGAAAATCTTTGGGCTCTATGACTGGGCAAAGAGACCCATGATCCATAAAGGGAAAACTTGATAAACAGGACTTTATCACAATTAGAAACCTGAACTCTGTGAGAAAACTATTAAGAGTATGAAATTGCAACCTACAGACTGGGAGAAAAGATGTGAAAACCACACAGATTATATAAAGCACACTCACACCCAGGGGTTCCAGGGCTGGTGCTGGCCTGCTGGTGGGTGGGCTGTGTCCTGCAATGGCGGGCTGTGGGGCTGCAGCTGTCTTGGGGCTGGGGTCTGCCCGCTGGTACATGGAGCTAGGTCTCGGGGCCTCTGGCTGCAGGGATCTGGGGGTCCCAAGTCCAGTGTCTGTGCACGGTGTGTGGGTAGGTCCTGGGCCCTCTGGTGGGCAGGGCTGTGTCCAGGGGTGGCTGTGGTCTCAGGGGGTCTCAAGGCAGCCTGTCTGCTGGTGGGTGGGGTTCTGTCCACACGCAGTTAGTTGCTTGGCCTGAGGTGCCCAATACTGTTTCCTAAACACTGGTGGGCAGGGGCAGGTGCAAGGGAGGATTCCAAATTGACTCCTGCCAGCACCAGCATCCAGGTAGTAGAAGGTGCTCCCCCAAATGGCTGCTGCCAGTGTCTGTGTCCCCAGGGTGACCTGCAGTGCCTCCTGTCTCTCCAGGAGGCTCTACAAGATCAGCAGGGGGTCTGAAGCAAGCTTCTATCAAATGACTGCTTCTGCCCTGGGTTGCAGAGTGGGTGAGATTTTGTGTGCACCCATTAGGAGAGGAATCTGTTTTCCACAGCCCTCTGGGTCTCCTGAAAGTAGCCCCACTGGCCCTCAAGGCCAGCGATATAGCACAGGGACATTTTAATACTTGGCTAAAAGAGACTGTCAACATCACCGTGATTGCCAAGTGACACTTCAGTTCCCAGGAACCTCAGAAGGAAGAATGTTGACAAAGCCAGGGCGCTATTTTAGAGTGGACACAGCCCACAATGTTACAGAGGCCCCTTAATTAAAAATGTCCTGCATAAAAAATTACCAAACTCCAAGTTATGGGACTAGAGATTCAGTTTGGGTGTCTTTTTTGGTGTCTCCTCACTTCTTGGAACAAATGCAATCTCGTGCATTCCAATGAGATGAAAAACTTAAACCAACAGCCTCTCTGGCGTGCTCTAGTAATTCTCAAAATTTAAAGACTGTCCATCTCAACTTCATAGTTCATTAAAAATGAATGTTCTAAGCTCACCAGCACCCCCAAAAGTTCTGATTCAGGAGGCCTGGAATGGGCCCAGGAATCTGCATACTGATACAGTCCCCGGTTTTGATGCTGGTGACCTCTGACCCACAAACTAAAATGGGAGTAAGGAAGGTCACCTAGATACCTCCTATTGGGAACCACAGGGTTCTCTGCACAAGCAAGGCTTCCTCATGCTGGTAATGGACAACATGCTCCCGAGACCAGAAACATTTTTTAGGTTCAGCTGTCTTTCGAGCCTGGTTTAATAGTGTGAAAGAAGGCACGTATCCTTTGATTTCCATAGATGGTTTCTCCCCTTTTACACTCCATCAACAGCTTGTTTGGAAATGGGAGCGATCAGATGGTTCCCACCACCCAAAATGCACCAGTGCCTCATTTCCTGATGGCTTCAGCACTTCGTAAAACAAACTTTACGTCTTCTTGTGATGTTTGCTCAACGTAACATATCTATTCTTTTCCCCCAAATTATTGACCCTCGTATTTGTTAAAACTGGTACATGCTATTCTGTTGACTTCAAGAACCAATCAGAAGCCATCTACTTAATGAAAAGACACACGGAGTTTTAAAACCTCATAGGCTCCTGACAAAATGCAGTTCACTCTGAGAATTTAGGATTTCTATGGCGTTAATGGAGAGTATGCCGGGCATCAGGATGAGCAGAGCCCAGCTTCTTTTCCCATCTGCATGAAGACACAGCTCGAGTTTGCCTGGAAAGCATGACACAGCCTGTGTCCTAGTCTCCCCAGGCCTGAGCCCCTCGCTCCACGGAGGTCGGCACCCATGATGGGGGAGGGTGCTCTGGGGTTCTTACTCAGGCTTTGAAGGGGTCCTGCAGTGTTTTACAGCTGCTTTAACAGGACCTGCTTCTTGGGTCAAGGATGGGGCTGCTGGCTCTGACGGGGCTACCACTGCAGAAGGCTCATTTGGGCTAATTAGACAAGTTTTGCCCCCAAACTGCTTCTCCGCGGGTAGAGTGCTTCTTTGTGGATGTTGCAAAAGTGGTGGCTGCCTGACCAGCTGACTTAGAAATTGCTTCCCAATGCACTTTTGCAGAGTGGCCCCTTTGGGCCTTGCAAGGCAGTCTTTTGCTGGCACTTTTGCTTTTACCTGGTGTCAGTGGTCCTATCTACCACCCAGGGGTAGTTTTAGTGAATCCCCTGATTCAGTGCTCTGGCCTCAGCTGCCTAAGGGGGAGGACCACCCCTCACTGTAAGCTGTTTAGTCCTTGTGCTGTCATGAGGTCCAGGCTATTTGCTCCCTCCCCTGACTCCTCCCCATTGTAGGAAGGTGATGGTTCAGTGCAGCGTGGGACCCCACGTAGAGTCTTCAGCTGGGTTCTGAGAGTCCACCACTGGGACCCAGCACATTTCTGTAACCACCGATTGGTACCAATTGCTTGCCCATGCCTCTTGCTACATTACATAGAGTTTGAATAGAAATAGCCTTGCTTCCTGTGAGTTCAGAGACAGCCTCAAATACTGGCCTTGTGTCACCTTGCCCTTGTCAACAAGAGGGGTGGGTCTGGGGTTGATCCCCTGGAACCCACATGTGTTTCCCAGACTGTCCGCACAGAGCATGGTTGTTTCTGCACCCCAGGGTGTATTCCTTTCTTTGAAGGAGGTGGATAACCATTGAAAACTAGCCATATAAAGCCACATAAAGTCATGATCCCAGGGCAAAGGACATTTCCAGAACATTCCTGACCAAAAACTACTAACAGAAAGTCACACAAAGTATAGCAACTTCTTTCTGAGAATTTCCCTAACTTCTATTTTATCTCCAAAGTAACAAGTATCTTTTAGGTCCCCCAAATAACAAATAACTAAGACCTATTACTAGGAATAGAATATTGGTGTCCCCCCAAATTTTATATGTTGAAACCCTAACCCCAAATGTGGCTGTATTTGGTGACAGGAACTAAAATAAATGAGATCCTAAGGGTTAATGTCCCAGTAAGAAGAAATGCCAGCAAAGACAACCTATAGAATGGGAAGAAATATTTGCAAATCATCTAACTGATAAGGAGTTACTATCCAAAATATATAATAAACTCATACAGCTCAATAGCGAAAAAACAAACAACCCAATTAGAAAATGGGCAGAGGATCTGAACAGACATTTCTCCAAAGAAGACATACAGATGGCTAACAGATACATGAAAAGATGCTCAACATTGCTAGCCCTTGAAGAAATGCAAATCAAAACCATAACAAAATATCACCTCATACCTGTTAGAATGGCTTCATCAAAAAGACAAGAGATAACAAGTGTTGGTGAGGAAGTAGAGAAAATGAAACCCTCGTGTACTGTTGGAGGGAATGTAAATTGGTACAGCCATGATGGGAAACAGTATGGAGGATTTTCAAAAAATTGAAAATAGAACTTCCATATGACACAGTGATTCTATTTCTGGGCGTATATCCAAAGGAAACAAAAATACTAACTCGAAAAGGTATCTGCACCCCCAATGTTCACTGCAGCATTATTAATAACAGGCAAGATATCAAAACAACCTGCGTCCATCAATGGAGGAATGGATAAAGAAAATGTGAGATATCTTTATCTATAACTTTATCTGTATCGAAAGAGAGAATGGAATTTTATTCAGGCATAAAAAATGAGGCAATTCTGTGATTGTGACAACATGGATGGAACTTGAAGACATAGTGCTAAGTGAAGTAAGTCAGACAGAGAAACACAAATACTGTATGATCTCACTTACATGTAGACCTAAATAAATAAATAAATAAATAAATAAAAACTAAAACAAGCTCATAGAAAAATCAGATCTGTGGTTACCAGAGGTGAGGTGGGGATGAGGAATTAGAGGAAGGTGGTCAAAAGGCAACAACTTCCAGTGATAAGGTAAGTAAGGACTGGGGACATGATATAACATATGACAACTACAGTTAACACCCCTGCATCATACACAGGAAAGTTGTTCAGAGAATAAATCCTAACAGTTCTCACCATAAGGAAACATTCTTCCTCTGTCTTCTTTCTTTTTTCTGTATTGTATCTATATGAGAAGATGGCTGTTACCCAAAGCTATTGTAATCATTTCACAATATATGTAAATCAACTCATCAAGCTGTACACCTTAAACTTACACAGTGATGCAGTCATTTATTTCTCAATAAAATAAATAAATAAATAAATAGAGGAAATTCCCTGGCCATCCAGTGGTTAGGACTCTGTGCTTTCACTGCCGAGAGCGAGGGTTCAATTCCTGGTTGGGGAGCTAAGATCCCATAAGCTGTGAGGCACAGCGAGGAAAGAAGGGAGGAAGGAAGGAAGAGAGAAAGAGAGATGAGAGAAAGAAAGAAAGAAAGAAAGAAAGAAAGAAAGAAAGAAAGAAAGAAAGAAAGAAAGAAAGAAAGAAAGAAAGAAAGAAAGAAGCCC